>NC_133333.1:216382021-216982021 GCF_042186555.1 Aquarana catesbeiana | reverse complement strand
TGTCAGATGGACCTAACCTTTGAATACACAGTTTCTAGTGTTGCTGTGGACTGATCCCTAAATGTGGCTCAAAATCCTGGGTAGATCTATTCAAACACAGTAGACTTAAAGTGGAACTTTTTGGAGCCCCTCTCAGACTCTTCAAATCCAGTAACATTAGGGTCCTCTCTTTTCTTCCTTGGTTGCCCTCCATTTAATAATGTGTGAGCGCCTCTAGTCCAAGAGTATGCTAAGCCCAGGCTGCATGATAAAAAAACCCCCATAATAAACCCCCAGGGATTTTGTGCATGATGTCCTGGGCTCACAGTAAGTGGGTTTAATGATGCTGGGTCTCATCCAACCCAGAAGAGGCATGTATCACAGGAAGCAGGGGATGTTCTGGAGTGTTGAGCGGGTGGGTAGTTCTTTTTTTTTTTATAGGAGGGGGCACATTACAGGTGAGGGCACAACAATTGAAAAAAAATGCTTGAAATCCACTTTTAGCAATAGCAGGTCACATGTGGGTTTCGAAGTAAGCATATAACAGCAGTTGGAGCACAATTCATGCAACTTCACTATCCTACAACCAGACTGTTGCTAGCCTTTGCATAAAGCAGAATGGGAACTATCTTTAGTGGAGCTCTCCCAGCACTTCCATTTGTATTATCAGGGAATGCCTCTATTTATTGGATTGTGACAGCCAGATGATGAATGCCACAGAAGAATCTTTGTGGTCAGGAGTTATTGTGGGTTCCTAATTAGCACATTAGGCGATCCAGTGTTAGAAATCCATTTAGCAGCATTGAAAAGATGCCTAGATGGAAATCGCGGGACTACTTGTCAGATTTAGGTTAGAATTTATTGTTTGTTTCACCTTCCAATGTCTTCTATTAATGAGCTACTGCACACACCTTCCTATGCTTTTTTTTCTCCTGCCTAAACACCTCTCTTTCCAAACCCATTGCCTAATTTGTTAGATTGTCAGGGTGTATTTAGAATGCTTTAAATTTGGGAACCCTTTTAAACTCTGAGTAGAATGATGTAATGGTTCACACAGAGCACCATTTCATATGGTTATACAGCAATATAATACTTTACCAACAAGTAAACTAGCTAATTTTCTATTTAAACAGCAAGTTATTTCTAAATAAAAGATGGGTCATTGTAGGTGTCAGCTTATGCGCAGCTTCACTGCCATAGTTCAAGAATTCACAGCAATTAAAGATTTAGATTTGCCTTTCTTGCAAAATGCCGCAAACCACATTTCCCTGGCACTGGCTGCTTCATATATAACCTCACCAGAAATGACTCACCTATCTAATTCCTAGGTTACTGGCCTCACCCTTGTTGATCAATTAAAAACTGCTAAAAAAGTCACATCCTCCATAAAAATCAAAATGTCTCAACTTGTCCACAGCGTATGTGTGAAGAGACAAGCATCACTCACTCACCAAATTTCCCTGTTGCCTACTGTATAAAGCACAGCTGTCAAGCTTGTCAGTCCTTCACCAGGCAGTTGAATGCATCTCTAAGATTATTGTCACAGCGTGTATGTCGGTGGGTGTATATTATGGAACGTGTGCTAGACTAAAGTTGGCCATACATGACTAAAATTTTGGCTGCAGCTTTTGAATTGGGGGAAATCTGACCTGTGAGTGGACCTGCCAAAACCACCTAGCTCAACAAATGTCAATTTAGGAATTGAAGCAGCCAGGTAGAATAAGTCAGCCAAATAGTTACTGCAACCAATCAGCTGTGGTCACTGTTTGTGTATTCTGACAGCCAAGGGTGCAGCTGTCAGAATACAATAGCCAGCAGCAGGAGATTCATCCACCTATGTTGTTTCGCATGGATGGTGGAATTAATGAATTTCTCTTGTTCAGCCCAGTGAACTAGTGAACACATACCCTGGCTCCTTAAGGTGACACTGTCACTACCTCTAAGTATTAAATTCGAGCTAGCCAGTAAAAGAAGAAAAACGCCTGTCCAGTTGGTGGCAATTTCAGTTTTCACTCTCTTGCAGAGCTATGGCCACCGCTGGTGTCCAGCACTCCCAGTATGTCAGATGGGTCCCATGGGTACTATTGTTCCCTCTGCTGGCTACTATATGACTACTGTGTCCTGTAGAGAAATCAGAATGACTGAATAATGAATAATACCGAACAAATAAAACATTAAATAATGTGAAGTAATCTGTTGCTCAAAAAACTGTTGAGAGATTTTAAAACACGTGGGATCTTTCTCACTATTGTGACATGATTAAGAATTTGAAATTGCTCTAGTACTAAGGAATGAAACACTACTTGCTATACATGTGACTTTTTGCAGCCCGAGTTCACTATGGTGTGAAGTAGTATGTCCGCCTTCTGTAAGTGGTAAAGAGCATTAGGTCTTATGTAAAGATGACTTAGAGAAAGCAGGTGCTTGAATTTATAGCTGTCCTCTCAGGCGGTGTGTAATTGTTAATTACTCTTTGATCAACCTCACTATTCACCATACCAAGCCAGGTCAAGACTTGTATTATTGGAAAGGCTACTGTGTGACAATGTAATGACAGGTTCTTAAATCAAGAGTAAAGCAGAATAATTTCCACACCATAATAGGATCAAGTAATGTATTTAATTATTGTAGATCCTTCCTTGTTACATCTTTAATTATTTTTTTTATTTGTTCACCTCTGACTATGTTTATTATAATGAAGAACAATAAACCTGAAAACGCCTGTGCTCGAATCCAAACAGTATATATCATTTGAGGTGCTGGAGAGGTGTGACCACATTCAAACATTCAAGGGTATACCCTTTACCGCAAGGATAGAGGGTAAAAAATGGGGAGGGGTATGCCTTTATAGCAAGAATAATGTACAAGTGAATGTGAGAGATGACATCACTGAGGGAGCTAGGGAGGAGGTGGAATCATATTGGGTTGAGCTCCAAAGGGATGACGCTAAGGGGAAAATAATACTGGGAGTATGCTATAGGCCCCCTAACCTGAGGGAGGAAGTGGAGACAGATCTATCACAGTTTGGATTAGCAGCAAGGATGGGAAGTGTTATCATAATGGGGGATTTTAATTATCCAGACATCGACTGGGCGGAGGGAACCGCGCATTCATTTAAGACTCGTCAGTTCCTTAATGTCTTGCAGGACAATTTTATGGGTTAGATGGTAGACGCACCAACTAGAAATAAAACATTACTGGATCTACTGATTACCAACAATACAGACCTGATCACGGATGTGGAAATACGGGGAAATTTAGGTAACAGCGATCACAGGTCAATAAGTTTCAGTATAAATCACACAAATAGGAAACATAAAGGGAATACAAAGACACTGAATTTCAAAAGAGCCAACTTCCCTAAACTACAAATCTTGCTAAAAGGCATAAATTGGGATAAAATATTAGGAACAAAGAATACAGAGGAGAGATGGGTTTGCTTTAAGAGCATATTAAATAAGGGCATTAGCCAATGTATCCCATTGGGTAATAAATTTAAAAGAGCGAACAAAAGTCCTGGATGGCTTAACTCCAATGTAAAAATGAATATAAAAGCAAAGGAGAAGGCCTTCAAAAAATACAGGGTTGAGGGATCATCATCAGCATTCAGACTTCATAAAGCATGCAACAAGAAATGTAAGGGTGCAATTAGGACAGCTAAGATAGAACATGAAAGACACAAAGCGGAGGAGAGCAAAAAAAACCCCAAGAAATTCTTTAAGTATGTAAACAGTAAAAAAGGGAGGACAGACCATATTGGCCCCATAAAGAATGAGGAAGGACATCTGGTTAGAAAGGATGGGGAGATGGCGAAGGTATTGAATTTATTCTTCTCCTCAGTCTTCACGAGTGAAACGGGGGGCTTTAGTAACCAAAACTGCAGTGTTTATCCTCATGACACAACACAGGAAGCACCTCCATGGTTAACAGAGGACAGAATTAAAATTAGACTTGAGAAACTTAACATTAATAAATCACCGGGACCAGATGGCTTGCATCCGAGGGTACTTAGGGAACTCAGTCAAGTGATTGCCAGACCGTTGTTCCTAATTTTTACAGTCTACTGACTGGAATGGTACCAGTTGATTGGAGGAAAGCCAATGTAGCACCAATATTTAAAAAGTTAGACCAGTTAGCCTAACATCAATAGTATGTAAACTCTTGGCGGGGATGATAAGGGACTATATACAAGAGTTTAGTAATAAGAACAGTATCATTAGCAGTAATCAGCATGGATTCATGAAGAAGTTCTTTCCAAACCAATCTACTAACCTTCTATGAGGAGGTGAGTTGCCATCTAGATAAAGGAAGGACCGTAGACGTGGTGTATCTGGATTTTGCAAAAGCATTTGACACAGTTCCCCATAAACGTTTACTGTACAAAATAGGGTGAGTACATGGATTGAAAACTGGCTACAAGGGCGAGTTCAGAGGGTGGTGATAAATGGGGAGTACTTGGAATGGTCAGGGGTGGGTAGTGGGGTTCCCCAGGGTTCTGTGCTGGGACCAATCCTATTTAATTTGTTCATAAACGACCTGGAGGATGGGATAAACAGTTCAATCTCTGTATTTGAAGACGATACTAAGCTAAGCAGGACAATAACTTCTCCGCAGGATGTGGAAACCTTGCAAAAAGATCTGAACAAATTAATGTGGTGGGAAACTACATGGCAAATGAGGTTCAATGTAGAAAAAATGTAAAATAATGCATTTGGGTGGCAAAAATATGAATGCAATCTATACACTGGGGGGAGAACCTCTGGGGGAATCTAGGATGGAAAAGGACCTGGGAGTCCTAGTAGATGATCGGCTCAGCAATGGCATGCAATGCCAAGCTGCTGCTAACAAAGCAAACAGAATATTGGCATGCGTAAAAAGGGGATCAACTCCAGAGATAAAACGATAATTCTCCCGCTCTACAAGACGCTGGTCTGGCCGCACCTGGAGTATGCTGTCCAGTTCTGGGCACCAGTCCTCAGGAAGGATGTACTGGAAATGGAGCGAGTACAAAGAAGGGCAACAAAGCTAATAAAGGATCTGGAGGATATTAGTTATGAGGAAAGGTTGCGAGCACTGAACTTATTCTCTCTGGAGAAGAGACGCTTGAGAGGGGATATGATTTCAATATACAAATACCATACTGGTGACCCTACAATAGAAATAAAACTTTTTCTCAGAAGAGAGTTTAACAAGACTCGCGGCCACTCATTAAAATTAGAAGAAAAGAGGTTTAACCTTAAACTACATAGAGGGTTCTTTACTGTAAGAGCGGCAAGGATGTGGAATTCCCTTCCACAGGTGGTGGTCTCAGCGGGGAGCATCGATAGCTTCAAGAAACTATTAGATAAGCACCTGAATGACCGCAACATACAGGGACATATAATGTAATACTGACACATAATCACACACATAGGTTGGACTTGATGGACTTGTGTCTTTTTTCAACCTCACCTACTATGTAACTATGTAACATGTTAGTTTAGTTGATTTGCCAGAAGTACAAAAGGGTGTATAGCCGTGTGTGGATTGTAAACTGAAAGTGTCAAGGGATCACAACCCTATAGCACTGAATATTCAGTGACCAGACTGTTCTGTAGCACTCCTACAATTGTGTATTTAAAATGACCCTGTCAGATATCCAGTGCCTTAAAAAAGTATTCATACCCCTTGAAATTTTCCACATTTTGTCATGTTACAACCAAAAATGTAACTGTATTTTATTGGTATTTTATGCGATAGACCAACACAAAGTGGCACGTAATTGTGAAGTGGACGGAAAATATTAATGTTTTTCACATTTTTTTACAAATATACAAATAAATATCTGAAAAGTGTGGTGTGCATTTGTATTCAGCCCCCCTGAGTCAATACTTTGTAGAAACAACTTTTGTTGCAATTAAAGTTGCACGTCTTTTTGGAGATGTCTCTACCAGCTTTGCACATCTAGAGAGTGACATTTTCTTCTTTGCAAAATAGCTCAAGCTTTGTCAGATTGGATGGAGAGCGTCTGTGAACAACAATTTTCAAGTCTTGCCACAAATTCTCAATTGGATTTAGGTCTGAACTTTGATTGGGCCATTCTAACACATAAATATGCTTTGATTGAAACCATTCCATTGTAGCTCTGGCTGTATGTTTAGGGTCGTTGCCCGCTGGAAGGTGAACCTCCACCCCAGTCTCAAGTCTTTTGCAGACTCTAACAGGTTTTCTTCTAAGATTGCCCTGTATTTGGCTCCATCCATCTTCCCATCAACTCTGACCAGCTTCCCGGTCCATGCTGAAGAAAAGCATCCCCACAACATGATGCTGCCACCACCATGGTTCACAGTGGGAATGGTGTGTTCAGGGTGATGTGCGGGTTTCCACCACACATAGCATTTTGCTTTTAGTCCAAAAAGTAAAATTTTGGTCTCATCTGACCAGAGAACCTTCTTCCACATGTTTGCTGTGTCCCCGACATGTCTTCTTGCAAAAGGGACTTCTTTTGTTTTTCTTTCAATAATGGCTTTCTTCTTGCCACTCTGCCATAAAGGCCAAATTTGTAGAGTGCATGACCAATAGTTGCCCTGTGGACAGATTTTTCTACCTGAGCTGTGGATCTCTGCAGCTTCTCCAGAGTTACCATGGGCCCCTTGGCTGCTTCTCTGATGAATGCTCTTCTTTCCTGGCCTGTCAGTTTAGGTGGACGGCCATGTCTTGGTAGGTTTTCAGTTGTGCCATACTCTTTCCATTTTCGGATGATAAATTGAACAGTGCTCTGTGAGATGTTCAAAGGTTGAGATTTTTTTTATAACTTATCCCTGCCTTAAACTTCTCCACAACATTATCCCTGACCTGTAGGGTGTGTTCCTTGGCCTTCATGATGCTGTTTGTTCACTAAGGTTCTCTAACAAACCTCTGAGGGCTTTACAGAACAGCTATATTTATACTGTAATTAAACTACACACAGATGGACTCTATTTACTAATTAGGTGACTTCTGAAGGCAATTGGTTCCACTAGATTTTAGTTAGGGGTATCATAGTAAAGGGGGCTGAATGCAAATTTATGCCACACTTTTCACATATTTATTTGTAAAAAAATTGGAAAACCATTTATCATTTTCCTTCCACTTCACAATTATGTGCTACTTTGTGTTGGTCTAGCACAATAAAATACATTTACGTTTTTGGTTGTAACACGACAAAATGTGGAAAATGTTAAGGGGTATGAATACTTTTTCAAGGCACTGTACGTATTTATATATTAAATAATGTCCTTTAAAAGAAAAATATTAATTCTTACATATTCTGCTGTACTTATCTCCCTATCTTCACCCATTGCAGCGCCTGTTGCATGCTGTGGTTCTGCTTCCTGGCCTACTGTGTCCCTGGGACATTCTAATGATGTATTTGGGCAGTGGGTGTGACCACATCACTGCAGCGGGGGGATGAAAGAAAACAGATTCTTTTGTAAAGGGGAAAAGAAAACTGTGCTTGTGTAGCAAATAATTTTTAAATGAAAGAGCAGCAAACATACTGAGATATTTTTCATAGTCACAAATCATGTAAATCAGTTGTGTTGTGCTAATCAATAAAACATATCAATACATTTCCAAAGATAAGCTAATGATATGAAAGTCCACAATGTGTGCAAATGAGTAAGAATCTTTCACCCAAGGATCTTGAAATAAATGTCACAACAAACCAGGAACCTCCACTAGATGGTCAAAAATGCCAGGCTTACCAAACAAATATGACCGCCTAATAATAGAGAAGCCACAAAGAGCATGTGTTATAAGAATCCACATCAGCCATGTCTCCCCAGCTCCTCCTCAGAGTGAAAAAGTATCCAGCCAGATCTGCTCAGAAAGAGTGACACAAAAGAATGACAAAAAAAGTGCAGCGCTAAGAAAGTGAAAACAACCTTTTGAGGGTTAATAAGATGTAAACATAGTACATGCAACTGAACGTTCAGTGTGCTATGTGTAAAAAAATGATTAACATAAATATATTATACAGCAAGAGACAATAATAAATGGCCATAAATGGGCCAAAAGAAAAGGTGATAAATATCCAAGGTAAAGGAAAAGATTGTTGAATGAATTAAAAGTGCAAAGAGAAAATTCAAATAAGTATATCACATAGCAAAGCCGACATCTCAAAGGAATCAGGAAGTGGCCAAACCAAGCCTCAACCTAGATAGAAAGCAAAACATGTTTAAAATGTTTAAGGTTTCTAAAGATCATTATGATGGGGTATTATAAAACACCCTAAATCCGATCATAAGTATGCTTAAAAAAGGACTGAAACAGTGTTGGTGACCCAATTAATCTCAGCACAGAACAATAAAACAGACATAGTAATTAAAGGACATAAAGGGGGGGGAGGGGTTAAAAGGTAACCCTAAGAAATAATCAAGGGAGATCAGCCATGGTCACTGTGGCTGGTTTCCCTTGATTATTTCTTAGGGTTACCTTTTAACCCCCCCCTTTTTGTCCTAGGCATGCACGCTTTCTGGGAGATATACCGCCCTTAGGGCGAATCAGTGGATCAGTTTACCTCTATGGTTCACTAACCAATAATGTAGGATTCCTTTTTTGCCTTTTATAGTCTGTATAGTATAGAAAGAAAGGGCTGTAGGCATAAAGCCTTGGGACTTTAAAGGTGTCAATATCCAAAAATTATTAACAACACTAGTTCAAACCATATTAGAATAAAAGAGAATTTTTTATTACAATTAATTTAAAAAAAGCCTATTAACGGGCCATACATAGTACAACAATTGCCAAAAGATTCATAAAGTGCAACAACAATTTATGATACAGATACCACTTATTTTCTCAACATGTTTCGCTCTGTGGAGCTTCTTCAGGAGATCATGTGGTACCATTTGTAAGACTGAAATTTACATAAAGAAGGAAAAACCATCAGTACAGGATAAAATTTAAACAAATTTCATAATAGAGAAAACTCTTACAGATCAAGATATCAAATGTATAGAGAGTATTGAAGGAAATTTATATAAATCAATATTAATTTAATTTAGATTATTTATGTTCAATTGATAAATTAAACATGAAAATAAAATGAAATGAAAAGAAATTATGACCTTACCTAGAAACAATATTTATAAAATGAGGCTGTAGATTTGCCAGATAATGAAAAGATAAACCCCTAGGATAACCACCACTCATTGAAATTCCTGGATCACCGGTTTGCTTGCAGAGGTAATACTTGTATAATATATATTTTTATATAGTGTCCTAACTGAAAAAGACAGGACGCATATGATTGGAAAAGTATATTCAAACATATAAATAAATATATAGATATTTAAATATTTGAGAAGAAGGCTAATTGATTGTATTCAATCAAAAATCATTATATTGAAAATATCCAATAATATTTCTTTGATAGATTTTACCTGGATATACTTTAGATGATAGAATCAATTTTGATAACATAAGACATCCTGGGTGTTTAGTGGGACAGGAGCACCAGCCATAGGATGTAATAGAAAAAACTTCAATGTGAAGGAAATGTAGGGACAGTCTGGAAAGGGAGGAATCAAAATCAGCCTACACTTAAATCCAGCGCATAAATCATAAAGATAACCAAATAAATAAATGAAATTTACTTTAAATTTAGTTAAATTAAGCCAGTTGTAAACAGGGGAATAGTGGATAAAGAAATCCAAAAGTTAACATTGAATGAGGCTGCCTACCTTGCAGAAATGTTTCAGGAATTCAATGGAGCGAAGTGTCCTCTGTAGTGTCCAGCAGAAAAATGAGAGGGAGTAAAGGAAATCTCCCTGTTTAAATATTACACTCCGGAGCGGCCGGCGTCTGACGTCACCGCAGCTCCGCGGACGTACATGAGGTTTCCCTGAGCATGCGCACACATCGGAACAAGCGGCGTCAGGAGCTGTTAGGACGTACAGCTGTCGATCGCCATATTGGAAGTTGTTTTGCCCTCACATGGTGGGAAGGGGGCTAGGACGACTCAGAAAGGAATAAATGAAAACTGATGAGATAAACATCAGTCATTCCATGAGCGGGCCAGGTTGAAAAAATAAATAAATAAATAAAGATATATTAGAGAATGTGATACATGACGCAGGGAGCCAAGAGAGGCTTAGAAGAAATTGCAGCAATAGTAGTCATTTTGAGAAAGAAGCCAAGGCCCTACAACATCGCCTTATGATCCGCAGTTATAGTAACAAAAGTTTGAAAAAAGCCTATGCCAGGGCTAAAAAACACAACAGATTGGATCTCATTCATGCCCACATCCTCATCTGAACTAAGAAAGATCACCAGATTCCCGGGACAACATAAACAAATATGGGAATTATTGCAGAAATACTGGTATCTCCTAATGGGGGATCCACGGGTCTCAAAACATTAAAAAAACTATCCAGAAATAACCTTCAGACGATCACAGTCCATAAAAGACAAGATTGTTCATAGTCATTATGATCCATCTCTCATTTCTACCAGTTCAAACAGAGGTACACGACCATGTCACAAATGTGGTTTCTGTAGGTACATTCATGCAACACGCACCATTGCCCTTCCCAATGGCCGTCTGTATTCTCCTAAATTTTCAGTCACATGTCAGTCAGTTGGCATTGTCTACCTAATGACCTGTGGCTGTGACGCCTTTTATGTGGGCAAAACAAAGCGCCCATTTTTTCACTGTATACGGGATCATGTTTCCCTTGTATGCAAAAAAAGAATGGAGACGCCCATTAGCCGCCATATGGGCCTCTTTCATCAATTTGATGACACCATGATGCGTTTTGTAGCCTTAGAACATGTTCCCCCAGGAGAAAGGGGAGGCAACTATGACCAAATTCTACTGCAGCGGGAGGCCAAATGGATTTCAAATTTAGATGCTTTAAAAGCTCCAGGTCTAAATGATGCTCTAAGTTGCAAACCCTTTTTGTGAACTATTTCTCTTTGGTTCTAATATTTTTCATATTAGTATTTTGTTTTGTAGCTTTATTTTTATTATAATTTTGTTTGCCATAAATTTGGTAGCATTTATTTATTTTATTTTATATTCATTCTTATTTTTATTTCTTTTTTTGATTACTTTCCTCCAAACAATATTTTTCAATATGAATTTTGATTCATGTTATTATTAATCTACCTACCTATGAATTTTTTCTACATTAATGAATATTTGCTTCATGTTTTTGGCCCCTCTTCTATCCCGGATCCCCTTTTTCAAAACTTGCACGGACACCCAGGCATTTGCTGAATGTTGGTTTCTAATCAATGACCTCGTCTCCAAATGCCTGTCTTGGCTCCCTGCGTCATGTATCACATTCTCTAATATATCTTTATTTATTTATTTTTTCAACCTGGCCCGCTCATGGAATGACTGATGTTTATCTCATCAGGTTTAATTTATTCCTTTCTGAGTCGTCCTAGCCCCCTTCCCACCATGTGAGGGCAAAACAACTTCCAAGATGGCGATTGACAGCTGTACGTCCTAACAGCTCCTGACGCCGCTTGTTCCGATGTGTGCGCATGCGCAGGGAAACCTCATGTACGTCCGCGGAGCGGCGGTGACGTCAGACGCCGGCCGCTCCGGAGTGTAATATTTAAACAGGGAGATTTCCTTTACTCCCTGTCATTTTTCTGCTGGACACTACAGAGGAAGGAGGGAAGGATCTCTCCTCCTTCGCTCCATTGAATTCCTGAAACATTTCTGCAAGGTAGGCAGCCTCATTCAATGTTAACTTTTGGATTTCTTTATCCACTATTCCCCTGTTTACAACTGGCTTAATTTAACTAAATTTAAAGTAAATTTCATTTATTTATTTGGTTATCTTTATGATTTATGCGCTGGATTTAAGTGTAGGCTGATTTTGATTCCCCCCTTTCCAGACTGTCCCTACATTAGGGGTGTTGAAATTAATCGTCGAATCGATGCATCGGGATTCGACTGTCCACGATACGGCATCGATTCTGTAGCCTTAAGAAATCGATTATTGAGGATGACGTCATCCTCGCGCCGTGCCGCCGCACCATGCCCTGCCTCCGAGTGGAGCTGAAAGCCGAAGTTTCTGCGCCGTTTTGATCCGCCTCCCACTGACGTCACCCCCCTGTGTCGCGAGGAGAGGAGGCCTTCCATTCATCCCCTTCTCTTTCCCCTCATCGTCCCACCCCCTCACGAGCCAATAGATAGTGATCCCAGGCGGCGTCATGGTGGTGGAATGCGGAAGTGAGGAGCCACGCTGTGTGCACGTTGGAAACATGGAGCGCCGGAGCTTGTGGTGGCTGGAGCTGTCCCTGCTGCTAAGAGTGGTGGCCGTGGCCGGCTTCTGGAGCACGGAGCTCCGAGGAGGAGAGTGGAGCCATCAGTGCTTTTGGTCCCGGAAAGTTTCAGAGCGGTGATGGAGGAGGATGAGGCAGAGCTGGAGGAGAGCCAGAAGAGCAGTAGAGCCAGGTGAGGGGGCCATGGGGAGGACACTGAGAACTAAAGACTGACATGGTAAGGGAGGTGCCAGACTGTATGCAATAAAACCAAAAATGGTGTGCAGTGCTTTGCAGTGACAAATGTACAAAAGAGTGTTATTAAGTACGTAGTGAACAAATATAGTCATAATCTGTGATCTGATTGAAAGAAATCTTCTGTATATTCAAAGTAATTCCAGTGCTGAGTGTTCTCTGCTGTGTTCAAATCATTCCTGATTTCTGGTGAATGATTTGAACACAGCAGAGAACACTCAGCACTGGAATTACTTTGAATACACAAAAGATTTCTTTTAATCAGATCACAGATTATATATTTCAGGACTATATTTATTCACTACGTAAGACTCTTTTGTGCATTTATTATCACCACAAAGCACTGCACACCATTTTTTGTTTTATTGCCCTATCTGCATGCTCACTGTGTAGAGGTGGGGGGGGGGGGGGCTGCGGCGGTGAAGAGCACAGGACTGTGTGGATGCTGGTCGAGAAGGATGGGAATTGGTCCGTGGTGACACTGGGCAGGGGAGCGCTATGGTAATAGTATTATATGGTGACAGGTTAGTGGTGAGGGGGGGCGGGGTATTGGTCATCTTGGATAGGACAGTCTGGCACCTCCCTTACCATGTTCAGCAGGTCTGCAGTCTCTGATCATCTCCTGTACCATGTCTGCAGTCTCTGATCATCTCCTGTACCATGTCTGCAGTCTCTGGCCATCTCCTGTATCATGTCTGCAGTCTCTGACCATCTCCTGTATCATGTCTGCAGTCTCTGACCATCTCCTGTATCATGTCTGCAGTCTCTGACCATCTCCTGTATCATGTTTGCAGTCTCTGATCATCTCCTGTATCATGTCTGCAGTCTCTGATCATCTCCTGTATCATGTCTGCAGTCTCTGATCATCTCCTGTAGTATGTCTGCAGTCTCTGATCATCTCCTGTAGTATGTCTGCAGTCTCTGATCATCTCCTGTATTATGTCTGCAGTCTCTGATCATCTCCTGTATCATGTCTGCAGTCTCTGATCATCTCCTGTATCATGTCTGCAGTCTCTGATCATCTCCTGTATCATGTCTGCAGTCTCTGATCATCTCCTGTATCATGTCTGCAGTCTCTGATCATCTCCTGTATCATGTCTGCAGTCTCTGATCATCTCCTGTATCATGTCTGCAGTCTCTGATCATCTCCTGTATCATGTCTGCAGTCTCTGATCATCTCCTGTATTATGTCTGCAGTCTCTGATCATCTCCTGTATCATGTCTGCAGTCTCTGACCATCTTCTGTAGTAATTTGGGGGCAGTCTGGAGCTCCTCTTTAAGTTGTCTGCTGTGTTTACACTTTGCTACATGCAGGGAGTGTTGTCTTTTTTTTAAGAACAGATAAAATTTTAAAAATGTTCTTCTGACTACTTAAATTTTTTTGGATGAAAACCGCGCGCAGTAATCGTGATGCATCGTGAATCGTGGACCTGATAATCGTAATCGAATCGAATCGTGAGGCCAGTGAAGATGCGCACCCCTACCCTACATTTCCTTCACATTGAAGTTTTTTCTATTACATCCTATGGCTGGTGCTCCTGTCCCACTAAACACCCAGGATGTCTTATGTTATCAAAATTGATTCTATCATCTAAAGTATATCCAGGTAAAATCTATCAAAGAAATATTATTGGATATTTTCAATATAATGATTTTTGATTGAATACAATCAATTAGCATTCTTCACAAATATTTAAATATCTATATATTTATTTATATATTTGAATATACTTTTCCAATCATATGCGTCCTGTCTTTTTCAGTTAGGACACTATATAAAAACTTTGATTATACAAGTATTACCTCTGCAAGCAAACCGGTGATCCAGGAATTTCAATGAGTGGTGGTTATCCTAGGGGTTAACTTTTTCATTATCTGGCAAATCTACAGCCTCATTTTATAAATATTGTTTCTAGGTAAGGTCATAATTTCTTTTCATTTCATTTTATTTTATTTTATTTTCATGTTTAATTTATCAATTGAACATAAATAATCTAAATTAAATTAATATTGGTTTATATAAATTTCCTTCAATACTCTATACATTTGATATCTTGCTCTGTAGGAGTTTTCTCTATTATGAAATTTGTTTAAATTTTATCCTGTACTGATGGTTTTTCCTTCTTTATGTAAATTTCAGTCTTACAAATGGTACCACATGATCTCCTGAAGAAGCTCCACAGAGCGAAACATGCTGAGAAAATAAGTGGTATCTGTATCATAAATTGTTGTTGCACTTTATGAATCTTTTGGCAATTGTTGTTCTATGTATGGCCCGTTAATAGGCTTTTTTAAAATTAATTGTAATAAAAAATTCTCTTTTATTCTAATATGGTTTGAACTAGTGTTGTTAATCATTTTTGGATATTGACACCTTTAGACCCCTTTCACACTGGGGAGGTTTGCAGGCATTATTGCGCTAAAAATAGCGCCTGCAAACCAACCCAAAACAGCCGCTGCTGTTTGTTCAGTGTGAAAGCCCGAGGGTTTTCACACTGAAGCGCCGCGCTCACAGGAGAAGAAAATAACTCCTGCTAGCCGCATCTTTGGAGCGGTGAAGGAGCGGTGTATTCACCGCTCCTAAACCGCTCCTACCCATTGAAATCAATGGGACAGCGCGGCTATACCGCGGCTATAGCCGCGCTATACGAGCGGTTTTAACCCTTTTTCGGCAGCCAGCGGGGGGTTAAAACCACACCGCTAGCGGCCGAAAACCGTGGTAAAGCAGCGCTATAAATAGCGCTGTTTTACCGCCGACGCCCCCTACCGCCCCAGTGTGAAAGCAGCCTTAAAGTCCCAAGGCTTTATGCCTACAGTCCTTTCTTTCTATATCTATTTGTATCGGGATGTGGTGTCTTAAATGTTGGTCTTTCTTGTTTCCATCTTTCATCATAGTCTGTATAGTAATTAATGGACATCATAATTATTATCAAATATAAATTAATAAAGTATAAAGTAATGGAGAAAAAAAAAAAAAAAGAGAGAAAAAGCACAGAAAAAAATAACTAAAATATCTCCCTTGTTTGGGATCAACCCTTGGATGTCAAATATTATCAGAAACAAAAAATTGGCAAAGACCGTACCATGCCCTATTGATAAAAGCATTGATATCCCACTCCACGTTCATACCTGACGGGGAATGGGGTTGTAATTCGTGCATCCAGAAAGTTTCTAACCTTGAAACTCCTCTGGTGGAAGCTCCACCCCTCCAAGGGGAATGAACCTATCTATAATGAGAAATTCAGTACCTCTCGGATCACAATTATGGTATTGATAATGCTTGGGTACACTGTGATTGGTGTCGCCCTTTTTCATTTTAGCTATGTGTTCGTTGACTCTCACTGATAAAGTGCGAATTGTTTTACCAACGTAATGCTTCCCACAAGGGAAAGTCAAAAGATATACAAATACACTTGGTAGCACATGTAGAGAAATGTTTCATGGGGTAGGAACGATTAGTAACTGTAGATGTAAATTTTGGGGTTTTACATCTACCCCATGTTACACGTTTTACTTGGAAAGTACCCGACAAGGTTGTGAAAAAAGGAGGGTCTGACAGGGGGGTTGATAATATTAGAAGCAATTTTACTCTGTAAGGAGGGGGCACCTCTATATATGACTTTAGCTTTGTCAGGCAACAAAGAACCCAAAACCTGGTCACTCTTTAGTACATTCCAATGTTTATTAATGATCTGTTTGATTTGTCTATGTTGAATAGAATATGAGGTAAATACAGACCATGTAAGTCAACAAGCAAGGACTTCCTATGAACTTCTAGCGTGTTCTGAAGTTCAAGGTCAACTTCACACTGATCAGATCCTTAATCAAGGAGCCTCTATCGACAGACATGGGTATCTGTACAGTTCCTCCGCAGGCATAAAAACTGACTACGAGGAACTGACCGCAGCCATGGTTTATGATGGTAACTGTCTACCAGAATGAACCCATTGTGGTCTGTAGGTTTAAAATAGGTCTTCAATTGAAATTGGCGATCAGCTTCCTCACTCCAAATAACCCTCAGAGAGGTAGAGGTACCTTTTCTAACAGAGGGAGGGTAGAGGTCACCATAGAGGTAATTATTACAATTCCACAACCCATTATGGGCACGGACCTGTTGGCCAATAACGGAGATATTCACCTGTATGTTACAATGAATATCCAGCATCATATAATTCCAATACTTACTATTTCAACCGCCCTTCAGTGAACACGTATAATAGATACTCCCCGTTAAGGGATTTTCCTAATGAGGAACATCATGCATATATGGAGGGTGATTATGATGATTATGACGGATATCCCTCCAGATATGACCAATATGATCACAATCCCCATGTGGGTCAGGTTTTTCATGAGGACTCCACCCAAGGGAGAAAAAGAGGCCCAGACGTAAGAGAGGCTCCCAAAGGGGGCGGAGAATTCAACGGGAAAACTAAGGAGAACATAACCTGTCAAGGGGTGTTCAACCTTAGCAATAAGGTACTGAGCAAGGAGGAGAAAATGACTCTAGATAAAGGTCTGACATTTGTTCCCCCTAAAAAATTGGACAAATTTAACACCTTTTATTGACATACATAAATACATAAGAAAGATTAACATTCAACGGTATCTGATAACTAATCCATATAGGAACCTATCGCATATAGTTCCCTCTAGAACTGTTTACGCTGGACTATCAAATCCTTCTCTTTTTAATCCACCAGTACCCACAGCTTCTGCTATTAAAGTCTTTAGAGAGTTGGTCCTCAACGACCTCCATAAATTACCCCTTAAGAAAACCTTTAACCACTCCTCTGGTAATGCAGGACTTAGATCCCTATGTGATAGCAGGGATCTGGTTATTCGCCCCGTGGACAAAGGTGGTGGTATCGTAATTTTAGATAATGCTGACTACCAACAAGAAATGTGGAGAATTTTAAGTGATCACGAAATATATAGTGAATTACCTAACAACCCCACTTCCAAGTACAAAAGAGATCTTTCGGATTTCATTGTTAAGGGTTTTGATGAGCAAATTAAAAAAAAAGAAAAAGCATACCTGATACCGCTTGCCCCCAGAATTCCCACCATATACTATTAACCTAAAATTCATAAGGATTCGTTACATCCCCCTGGACGCCCAATTATAAGCGGTATAGATTCAGTCACTTCACGTATCGGACGCTGTATTGATCTTTATTTACAGCCACTTGTCAAACAAACCCCTTAATTTCTTAAGGATACTAAGGACACTATTAAGCTACTGGAGAACATGAACATACAGGGTGATTACATTATGTCCACAACTGATGTGGCCTCCTTTATATACCTGTATACCCAATCATTTGGGCATAGAAGCAGTCCAACACTTTCTATGACATGATCATTTTCTACCTCTATCCCAATGCAATTTCATTATTGAATTATTAGAATTTGCTACCAAGCATAATTACTTTTGGTTTGATAACCGGTATTATTTGCAACAGAAAGGCATAGCCAAGTTTGCCCCCAGTCTTGCCAATTTGTTTATGGTCAAGTGGGAGGAGGATGTCGTCTATGCCAAAAATAGACCACAATTGGTTCTTTGGGCTAGGTACATAGACGACATCCTCCCCCTGTGGGATGGGAGTTCTGAATATTTGGAACAGTTCTTCACCTCACTGAATGACAATGATCAAGGGATTTCTTATATACAAATCCAATCCAACTAAGATCCATTTTTTGGATTTGGAGATTGAGATCTCTGATTGCCAATTTAAATTGAAGACCTATTTTAAACCTACAGACCACAATGGGTTCATTCCAGTAGACAGTTGTCATCATAAATCACGTCTGCAGTCAGTTCCTTATAGTCAGTTTTTATGCCTGAGGACTGCGGAGGAACTGTACAGATACCTATGTCTTTAACCACTTCAGCCCCGGAAGGATTTACCCCCTTCCTGACCAGAGCACTTTTTACAATTTGGCACTGCGTCGCTTTAACTGCTAATTGCGCGGTCATGCAATGCTGTACCCAAACGAAATTTGCGTCCTTTTCTTCCCACAAATAGAGTTTTCTTTTGATGGTATTTGATCACTTCTGCGGTTTTTATTTTTTGCGCTATAAATGGAAAAAGACCGAAAATTTTGAAAAAAAATGATATTTTCTACTTTTTGTTATAAAAAAAATCCAATAAACTCAATTTTAGTCATACATTTAGGCCAAAATGTATTCGGCAACATGTCTTTGGTAAAAAAAATGTCAATAAGCGTATATTTATTGGTTTGCGCAAAAGTTATAGCGTCTACAAACTAGGGTACATTTTCTGGAATTTACACAGCTTTTAGTTTATGACTGCCTATGTCATTTCTTGAGGTGCTAAAATGGCAGGGCAGTACAAAACCCCCCCAAATGACCCCATTTTGGAAAGTAGACACCTTAAGGAAATTGCTGAGAGGCATGTTGAGCCCATTGAATGTTAATTTTTTTTGTCCCGAGTGATTGAATAATGACAAAAAAAAATTACAAAAAGTTGTCACTAAATGATATATTGCTCACACAGGCCATGGGCATATGTGGAATTGCACCCCAAAATACATTCAGCTGATTCTCCTGAGTATGGGGATACCACATGTGTGGGACTTTTTGGGAGCCTAGCCGCGTACGGGGCCCGGAAAACCAATCACCGCCTTCAGGATTTCTAAGGGCGTAAATTTTTGATTTCACTCCTCACTACCTATCACAGTTTTGAAGGCCATAAAATGCCCAGATGGCACAACCCCCCCCCCCAATGACCCCATTTTGGAAAGTAGACACCCCAAGCTATTTGTTGAGAGGCATGTTGAGTCCATGGAATATTTTATATTTTGACACAAGTTGCGGGAAAGTGACAAATTTTTTTTTTGCACAAAGTTGTCACTAAATGATATATTGCTCACACAGGCCATGGGGATATGTGGAATTGCACCCCAAAATACATTTAGCTGCTTCTCCTGAGTATGGGGATACCACATGTGTGGGACTTTTTGGGAGCCTAGCCGCGTACGGGGCCCCCGAAAACCAATCACCGCCTTCAGGATTTCTAAGGGTGTAAATTTTTGATTTCACTCTTCACTGCTTATCACAGTTTCGGAGGCCATGGAATGCCCAGGTGGCACAAAACCCCCCCAAATGACCCCATTTTGGAAAGTAGACACCCCAAGCTATTTGCTGAGAGGCATGGTGAGTATTTTGCAGCTCTCATTTGTTTTTGAAGATGAAGAAAGACAAGAAAAAACATTTTTTTTTCTTTTTTCAATTTTCAAAACTTTGTGACAAAAAGTGAGGTCTGCAAAATACTCACTATACCTCTCAGCAAATATCTTGGGGTGTCTACTTTCCAAAATGGGGTCATTTGGGGGGGGGGGGGTTTGTGCCACCTGGGCCTCCGAAACTGTGATAGGCAGTGAAGAGTGAAATCAAAAATTTACGCCCTTAGAAAGCCTGAAGGCAGTGCTTGGTTTTCGGGGTCCCGTACGCGGCTAGGCTCCAAAAAAGTCTCACACATGTGGTATCCCCGTACTCAGGAGAAGCAACAGAATGTATTTTGGGGTGTAATTTCACATATTCCCATGGCATGTTTGAGCAATATATCATTTAGTGACAACTTTGTGCAAAAAAAAATAAAAATTTGTCTCTTTCCCGCAACTTGTGTCACAATATAAAATATTCCATGGACTCGACATGCCTCTCAGCAAATAGCTTGGGGTGTCTACTTTCCAAAATGGGGTCATTTGGGGGGGTTTTGAACTGTCCTGGCATTTTATGCACAACATTTAGAAGCTTATGTCACACATCACCCACTCTTCTAACCACTTGAAGACAAAGCCCTTTCTGACACTTTTTGTTTACATGAAAAAATTATTTTTTTTTGCAAGAAAATTACTTTGAACCCAAAAACATTATATATTTTTTTAAAGCAAATGCCCTACAGATTAAAATGGTCGGTGTTTAATTTTTTTTTTCACACAGTATTTGCGCAGCGATTTTTCAAATGCATTTTTTGGGGAAAAAACACACTTTTTTAATTTTTAATGCACTAAAACACACTATATTGCCCAAATGTTTGATGAAATAAAAAAGATGATCTTAGGCCGAGTACATGGATACCAAACATGACATACTTTACAATTGCGCACAAACGTGCAGTGGCAATAAAATAAATACATTTTTAAAAGCCTTTAAAAGCCTTTACAGGTTACCACTTTAGATTTACAGAGAAGGTCTACTGCTAAAATTACTGCCCTCGATCTGACCTTCGCGGTGATACCTCACATGCATGGTGCAATTGCTGTTTACATTTGACGCCAGACCGACACTTGCGTTCGCCTTAGCGCGAGAGCAGGGGGCGACAGGGGTGCTTTTTTTTTTTTTTTTTTTTCTTTATTATTTTTTTGCTTTTAGGTAGTGACAGGTACTCTTCTTTGAAAAAATTGGGGTCTATTAGACCCTAGATCTCTCCTCTGCCCCCAAAGCATCTGACGACACCAAGATCGGTGTGATAAAATGCTTTCCCAATTTCCCAATGGCGCTGTTTACATCCGGCGAAATCTAAGTCATGAAATGCTCATAGCTTCTGGTTTCTTAGGCCATAGAGATGTTTGGAGCCACTCTGGTCTCTGATCAGCTCTATGGTCAGCTGGCTGAATCACTGGCTGCATTCTCAGGTTTCCTGTTGAGACAGGAGAGCCAGAGAAAAGCACGGAAGACGGTGGGGGGCAATCCCTCCCACTGCTTGTAAAAGCAGTCTAGAGATTAATTAGCCGCTAGGATTGCTTTTACATGAAAGCCGACCGCTGGCTGAAAAGAATGATACCAAGATGATACCTAAACCTGCAGGCATCATTCTGGTATAACCACTCAAAGTCGTGAATGGCGTACCTGAAAACAAAAAAATGGTTAACAATAAAACACAGTAAACGGTAAAGTATAAAAAATTGCATACCTGAAAAGCGAACATGATAAAACATAATAACAATATGACTCGGTTAAATTGATGATAGGCAACCCCTATCCTCATATTGATTAGTGGTTCCAAATTAATAATAACTACTGCAGTAGGGAACAGACACAAAAGATACGCTCAGCATCTTTCCAAATAACTGTTCTGCTTTATTATGACTCAATTGAAGGTTTTTATGCACATGATTACGTAGGTATCACATTAATATTACAATTGTACATTTATGGTAACAAGGGGCGTTACATAGGCAGGCTTATTCTAATCAGGACTCGAAAGAATGTAAACATTTACTGAAAACATTATTAGTGCTGTGTGCACAGTGAGGGCAATGTGCAATACATACAAAATACAATACAATTATATACAGAACTTACAAATTTCCATTACAGTCTCCCCTCTTTTGATCAATATTTTGATCACTAACCATACCTGCTATCACCTTTAACCTGGAACCTCCACACGCTTAGGTAGAGGTAGTCCTGGCCAAAGAGGCAAAAAACTCCATTGTGGAGAAAATAATAGCTGAGCAACTTTTTCATTACCAAATGACTTTTCATTTTGAAAAACAAATGATTGATTAGACATATTTACAGAGTACTGGCTGTACACTCCTGTGGCCAGAATGGCCTTCTAGCTGAATTGTTGGCATGCTGACTTATCAGCATATGTAAACACAGACAATTCTACATAAAATGGAAGACGTACAAAAGACAAATATGACTTCAACATGGCTGAACTACTTTTCAAATATATATATATATATATATATATATATATATATATATATATATATATATATCCCTTACAATTAAAGTAATTGAATCAAAAAGTACCCTAGACTGTGATCACAAGAGGGAAATAAATCAAACACAGAGATTTCTTTAATTTAGTCATTTTTGCAGTGTCTGTTGTGGATCCAGGTGACTTTTCCTTCAAGTTTTGCAAAAACTGTACATGAAATAGATGCTGTATTGAGTCTCCAAACATTTCCTTATATATATAAATATCTCTTAACAATCCTGGTCACCTGGCTTTAGTTTTAGATCCTTCCAAACTTTTAGGATCTGGAATTGGGGAGAAAACACATAAATCAGTTTGTCAAAAAACCTTAAAAGATCAGCAACATTCTCTGTGAGATCCGAATGAAGGACTTCAGCTGCTGAGACAAAATATAAGCAAGTGAGTAACACACTCCCAAACCAAATCCCATAGGGAGAGAGTCCAACATCCCCTTTAGGGGCTTGATAAAATATAAGAAAACATTCAGGCAAAAGTTTTCTAGTTTCTTACTCTACTTTGTCCGCTACATTGTAGACAGTAAGGGGTGTAAAAATAAAACCTCAAAACTTCTATTAAGGACTCTCCTATAAAAAATGATTTCCTCTGTTGCTCTCTGTACCTTCTGGCACTCTGTACTTACAAACTACTTCTGATAACACTTTTTACTGTGGCCTTTGCAGTAGCATTTGCCACTGGACATCCAAAAAACATGTCCATACAGACAAAATGCATACTCGTAAGATCCTAACTTGGGCATCTGGATATATCTTTTTGTAATATCTGGAAGGGATGTTCAGCTTTTGGTAACACCTTTGGTATCAGGTAAAACAAGAAGTGGTATGTTATAAAAACAACTGTGGAGAACCCTGGCTCTATCCCATGCTCATTTACTAAGGCAGCCATAACTGCTTGTGACTGATGACACGGTCCATGTGTCGAGCTGGAGGGAAAAGAGTGGCTGGCAGACATAAATGATCACCTTTTCCAAAGTCCTGTTTCATAAGAAGTTGCCCCCTGTGGACCACTTGTTCTTCTCGTTCTGGGGTCCTTAAAGTTGAATTATTAATCCCAGCTATACTGGGCCAGAACTAGGGTGGAATCTGTGAGTTGCACAGACCCATCAAGTGTCCGGGGCTGTAAATGCAGCATCCTTAATCACCTGGTCTGCTTCCATGTGTGAAAGTTAATATGGCTACCTCAGCAAGAAGCTGGAAGGCTGAAAACAGCCGATCAAATTAACTTGGCATGCTTGGTTGGTTTACCTGCCGAAGTAAAAACAAACTTGTGGCCCTTTAAATGGAACCAAAAGCTCTCTATATCTCGACTATCTATATAAATATACACTCTTTTTATAGCTCACAGGCTTTGCTAAAACATGGAGCTCTGCTTCTTGAGCTGGGCAAAAAGGATCCAATGACTTTGAATACAGAGTATCCTTCTGGGTGGTAAACTGCATACTCAAATCTACAAAAAATGTAATATCTGGGTCTTCAGGGAGTGTGTCCTGCACTGGGCTCACAGCAGCTGATTCCCACATCAATTTAACACATGTGTCTTTTCCTTTCTTTTGAATAAATGTACGCATTTTTCATTGTTAGATTTGTACATAAACAAACTCATATTTTAAACCTTTCATTAGACAGACATTTAGTTAGCTGTATATTTGCTGCGCAGAATGTCGGACCATTAAAAATTAAATGTTTGACCAAAACAATATCTAACTTTGTCTAATAGCACCTTTGCATAAAAGCTACAGCTCTGATATATTGGGGTGAACCCTTCATTACTGGGTCCAGCTTGCATAAATATATTACAATAGCTTGTTTTCTATCACGCTGTTTGTGTAAGAACTCCAGTTTCATGTTTCAAAACACAACTTTTTCCTGGCAATATTATAATAAATGATAACAATATCCTGCGGTCATGCAGAGATGCCCATAAATCCAAAATATTCTTCTGCTTATACCACTGTACTTACAAGAAAAAGGGGCACATCATTTCACAATCCACACATTCTGCTTTGGATTTCAAAAATAAAAATAAATAAAACAAAAGGATCAACAATCTGTATGATGGACCAGAAAGCATCAAAAACTATAAAACAACTGGCTGCAGGTGGCATCTATCCTAACAGGGTGTGTGGACTTGATGTGATGGGTCGGTTATATTTAAATTTTATTTATTATTACTCTTACATCATGGACCGCACATCAAGTTATTATCAAGAACCTTAAAATTTCATTTTTGTAGAAGAACTTCTTATGTATCCCATCCATCTTGGCTTTGTTAAATATTATGGCAGCTTTATTCAAAATAACAACCTCATCTTAATCTTTTTTTTCTCTCAATAAGGGCTTATTGTATAAATGTAAAATTACAAAATTGTTATCTTAATCTAAACTAATCTCATTCATTACAAATTTCCCCATTAACCTGAATTTCATTTCCAACCAAAGGTTGTCTAAACCAGTTTCAATATATTTATATTATTAATAAAATTGTTAAACTCATATTAGAAATGAATACTCATTATTACTTAATTTTACTTAATTTCCCTTTTTTACATGCAGTGTTTCCACTATCAAAGGATATTCAATGTGTGCAATACACGGTTAAATGTAACCTTCATTTTACCATGTTTGGAAAACAGATTCAAAATAATTGTGATCACATTTTTTACCATTAGATTCGTTAACCCGGCACATGTTTTGTCTAAAAAACTGGAATTGGCATGGTGTCCTTCCAGCTTATCACTGACCTCTCAGGGACATTCTTTCAGGAGAGCACAAAGGAGGGGGTCACATCTGCATACATGACACACACAAGCAATAGAACTAAAGGTCCCAGCATTCGCACACACATACACCAATATCTCTCTAAAATCGCTTACATTTTCCCATTTGTACACAACACATGCATATCATTCTCTCACTTTATTTTAACTCTTTAATATTTCCCTGCATAAATTCTGCATTCCTTATTTTGTTCAGATATCTTTTATATCTAGCTTCTATGATCAGATGGGCAGCCAGAGTGCTCATCCCATCTTCCCTCTCTGACAACGTATAAAGTATTCTGTTTTAATTCTCATTTCTCTGTTTCTGACTTTTACTAGTTGTAGTGCCTGACCCCAAATTCATCCCACAACTTAACATGAAAATGTCCCTTTCTGTCTAGTGTTAATGTCACTCTTGATCCATCCTGCTCACATAGATAGCTGTTTCTCTAGCTGTTTACTCTGCATGATTCTTAGTCCCTGTGGACCTTGGTAACCCAGTTACCCATTGTGGATCCATGTCCACTCTAACCATTAATCTAGGGGCTCAGTATAGGCGGAACCGCACCTTTGGTTCATATATAGCGCTCCTCTTGCGCTGGGCATTTTTGAGGGTCTCTTACCCTTCATTCCCTTACTTAATTCAATGCCCATAATGACTGGCCAGTCTTCTCTCTTCTCTACATGTGCCTATACCCTCTTGCCTCTAAACTACTTTATGTAGCAGATTTACTACATATACCTGTGAACAGCACTATTCTTCCCTTTCTTATCTATAACACTCCGATGGACAATAGACAGGGACAACATAACATATAACCACCAATCAATACAGTTCGATTAAGGGGAGTAAAATAGGTACCCTTTGTCCCGAAAATGCCTTACCGATCAAGGAAGTCTGATAACTCAAATGTAAGCAAAAGGCTTACCTCAGCCGGCTGATTATCAGAAATTCCCGGATCGTCTCAAGCTCCTCGTTTCGGATACTCAGGGTCACCTGGAATCCCCTCCTAAGGCAAAGCTCGCCATGCTGACTCGGTTAAATTGATGATAGGCAACCCCTATCCTCATATTAATTAGTGGTTCCAAATTAATAATAACTACTGCAGTAGGGAACAGACACAAAAAATACGCTCAGCATCTTTTCAATAACTGTTCTGCTTTATTATGACGCAATTGAAGGTTTTTATGCACATGATTACGTAGGTATCACATTAATATTACAATTGTACATTTATGGTAACAAGGGGCGTTACATAGGCAGGCTTATTCTAATCAGGACTCGAAAGAATGTAAACATTTACTGAAAACATTATTAGTGCTGTGTGCACAGTGAGGGCAATGTGCAATACATACAAAATACAATACAATTATATACAGAACTTACAAATTTCCATTACAAATAAAACAATGCAGAATAGAATACAGTAAAAAAGAGCAGAACAATAGAGAGAGAATAGAGAGAGAGAGAACAATAAAATGACAACTATTTTTAAAAATTTTATATATTTTTTTTTTTTACACTTTTTTTTTGTAACTAACTTTTATAACTGTAACCGGTTCCAGGTTCGGGTCTCTCAAAATGCGATGGCATCTTGGGAGACCCTGTGAAAGTGTGCCTAGTCTGTGCAATGCTGTACCCTACGCTAATACTCAACTAGTGCATGGTAGCATTCAAAACATTAACCAATGCAACGACCAGGATTATCAGGACAGGAGGGACAATAATAGCGGGTGTCACGCCTATATCCGCGCTTGCTGCAGACACAACATCTTTTTTGGGGGGTTCGCTGGGTAGGGGTACTCGGGAGGACATAAAAAATGCCTCTCATGCATCTGACTGCATTTGGTTGGGGATGTGAATGGGGGAATTACGGGCGCTGCAGATGTGGTGGTTCCCAATTAGGATTGGCGAATGCAGCAGGAAGGGCATTATGGGCACGACGGGCCTGTTTGTCTTCTTCTTGGTGGCAGCGGGACACCACTTGTGCTTGCCACCTCACCAGCTTGAACTGCACTTATGGGACTCGCCACGTCACCAAGTGTTACTGCAGTGCTGGTTTGACTATGACCGGGGTGTACTAGGCCGCTGGTGCTTGCCAGTTCACCAAAACGATACCAAAAAAACTGTTAGCGATCGCAGGGATCAGGCCTGACTCTGCGAAAGCTGCAGTTATGCGTTTAGTGTTTAGTAAGTGTCAGTGATCGATCGATACTGCACTTGGGTGGGCTGGGCTGGGCCGGGCGGAGGGGCAAAACGCAGGTGCTAGCGGGTATCTGGGCTGATCCCGCTAACACTGCGTTTTTGGGAACCCTAAACTGCTGGGGACGCTAGTATAGATCTGATTGGATCAGATATTGATCCGTTCAGATACTATACCACTAATGGAGGTGTACGGTGGGTGTTAGCGCAACTGGCACTAACCTGACACTGCCTGGGGCTGGTGCTTGCCAGTTCACCAAAACGCTACCAAAAAAACTGTTAGCGATCGCAGGGATCAGGCCTGACTCTGCGAACGCTGCAGTTATGCGTTTAGTGTTTTGTAAGTGTCAGTGATCGATCGATACTGCACTTGGATGGGCTGGGCCAGGCGGAGGGGCAAAACGCAGGTGCTAGCAGGTATCTGGGCTGATTCCGCTAACACTGCGTTTTTGGGAACCCTAAACTGCTGGGGACGTTAGTATAGATCCGATCAGATCAGATATTGATCCGATCAGATACTATACCACTAAGGGAGGTGTACGGCGCGTGCGTGGGTGTTAGCGGTACTGGCGCTAACCTGACGCTGCCTGGGGCTGGTGCTTGCCAGTTCACCAAAACGCTACCAAAAAAACTGTTAGCGATCACAGGGATCAGGCCTGACTCTGCGAACGCTGCAGTTATGCATTTAGTGTTTTGTAAGTGACAGTGATCGATCGATACTGCACTTGGGTGGGCTGGGCTGGGCTGGGCCGGGCAGAGGGGCAAAACGCAGGTGCTAGCTATTGATCCATTCAGATACTATACCACTAAGGGAGGCGTATGCTGCGTGCGTGGGTGTTAGCGGTACTGGCGCTAATCTGACGCTGCCTGGGGCGACGCATATCACCGCCGGGCGATCAGGGGGCTAAACTTTTATTCAGTAATAAACGGCGGGTGCCCTGACACTATAAAAAATAAACGAACTAACCAGGGTCACCCGTAACAGTTATACGGTGATCACTGGTGAAAGGGTTAACTAGGGGGCAATCAAGGGGTTAAAACATTTATTAGGTAGTATATGAGGGTCCCTCACGCTATAAAACGCTGACAACGAACCTAAATATTTACCTCACTAACTAGCGTCACCAGCGACACTAATACAGCGATCAGAAAAATGATCGTTTAGTGACACTGGCGACAGGGGGTGATCAAGGGGTTAAAACTTTATTAGGGGGGTTAGTGGGGTACCCTAGACCTAAAGGGGGCTAACACTTACTGCCCTACCACACTAACTGTCACAAACTGACACCATGCAGTAATCAGAAAAAAAAAAAAAAAAATGCTTGGTGTCAGTGTTACGGGGGGGGGGGGGGGGGTGATCGGGGGGGATCTCGGGTGCTTTGTGTGCCTGGCATGTTCTACTGTGTGTGTGTGTGTTTTCACTCACATTACAGTCTTCTCTCCTCGGCGCCGGAACGGAAACTGCCGAGCCGAGGAGAGATGACATCATTTCCTTTGCTGCTGTTTACCATACAGCAGCATAGGAATGATTTCATTGGCCGGCGGCGATCGCGAGGGGGGGCCACGAATGGATGGCCTCCCCCTCACCTCCGATCGCCGCTGGACAAAAGCCGACCGCCTCGGGCACGGGGGGGGGTCCGAACAGACCCCCCGCCCGCGGGAGGCAGATCACGTGATTCTGCCTGCCGGGGCCATTCTGCCGACGTATATCGTCGTGAGGCGGTCGGCAAGTGGTTAAACAACAAGCCCTGATCTTACGACAGAGGATCCTTGATAAAGGATATGATAAGGGTGAGGATGATCTCCAACTTCAGAGCACTCTAGAAGTTCAGAGAAAGTCCTTGCTTGCTGACAAACTCCGTCCAGAAAATAACAAATCATTTAGATAGTCAATCTTTACCTCATATTCTATTCAACAAAGACAAATCAAACAGATCATTAATAAACATTGGGATGTACTAAAGAGTGACCAGGTTTTGGGTTCTTTGTTGCCAGTGAGAGTCAATGAACACATAGCTAAAATTAAAAAGGGCGACACCAATCACAGTATACCCAAGCATTATCGTCAATACCATAATCATGATCCGAGAGGTGCTGAATTTCTCATTAGAGATAGATTCATTCCCCCTTGGAGGGGTGGAGCTTCCACCAGAGGAGTTTCAAGGTTAGAAACTTTCCGGATATACGAATTACAATCCCACTCTCCGCCACGTATGAACCTGGAGTGGGATATCAATGCTTTTAACAATAGGGCATGATGCCAATTTTTTGTTTCTGATAATATTTGCCATCCAAGGGTTGATCCCAACAAAGGGAGATATTTTAGTTTTTTTTTTTTCTGTGTGTCAGAAACCATGAATCAGACTGAGACAGAAGTACAATTAAATCACACTTGTTTAATAATAATAAAAAAAGGTAAACAGAGCAAACGTAGTCAAAACAGCCAGAGTTCAGGAACTGGAACAGATAGTCAGACAAGCCAAAATGTCAGGGAGCCAGTGATGAGCGTAGTAGAACAGCAAGCAGGATCTGGAGCCTGAAGGAATATCAGCCAAGCAAGTCTTTAACAGGAACACAGGAGAGCATCTCTAGAGATGTGACCAAAGTGAAGGCAGAGATCATCTGGACTGGACGGCTTAAGTAGGCAGGACTGACGAGCAGGATATCATCAACAGGTGAGTCACTGTGAGTGGCCAGCTTTGAGAAGGAAGGGCTGAGCCCTGACACTGTGCTTTTTCTCTTTTTTTTAATTTTTTTCTCTTTTTTTTCCATTACTTTATACTTTTCTAATTTATATTTGATAACAATTATGATGTCCATTAATTACTATGTCTGTTTTATTGATGTGTGCAGAGAATAATTATGAGTCACCAACTCTGTTTCAGTCCTTTTTTAAGCATACTTATGATTGGATTTAGGGTGTTTTATAATACCCCATCATAAGGATTATTAGAATACCGTTGTTATGGCAGCAGATTCCATAACACCGGTATCGTCTTCAACGGCGGACGGTCCTCTTTCAGATAAAGGTGGTCTTCAAGATCACTTTTATCTGGGGAGGGAGAAGGGCTCCCCCTCCAGCCATGCTCTGGTCGTCTATACCACTTACTGGAGCCGTCGTAGCGGAGGAGACGATCGCGTCCTTTCTCCTGTGGGGCTGTATGCCGAGACAGGGAAAGATGGCCCCTGCTCGGCTCCATACCATTGGATAACAGAAACAACTTAAAATGTCACTTCCGCCCAATGGTCTTAAAGGGAATTTTTTTTTTTTTGCTATTTTTTTTTTTTTTTTAGCACGGCCCCCTAGAGGACTGCTGACAATTACCTGCTCATCTGCACGGCCATGACCAAGTGAACCTTCCAATCCACCTGACACTCTGGGTTCAGACATCCTTGCAGCACTGTGTGGCAATAATCAAGCAACTCAGGGTAATTAGGTTCTAAAGATGTTTTACTTGCACCAAATAAAAGTACAAAGAGGAAGTAATAAATCTGCTGAGATTTAAACAGCAGTGTTAACTCAGCAGAATTGCTCCCAAGGGCACAGGACAGTTTAAAAATGACAGTGTGTTTTTGTTAACTGCTTATACTGTCACACTATAGAAGATGGAACCTGGCCAGCCTACACACTATCCTAGGAAGGGAAAGCGGTCTAGAGAGGAATAATATAGGGGCCTTTCTATAAGTATGGCAATAAAATCCTGGTTGCCGATCTGATGTTCTTCACCGGCTAGTTGGAGCTCGTTAACTGTAATCCGTTTGGGCATAGTGAAAATGGTGGATTTCTCGCAATAAAGAAAGCTAAAGGTGTCTGAGCACAGTGTTCAAGAAATGCAGTAACGTGTTCTTGGAGTACAGATGTCTGTGCATAGGCGTGCGCACAGGGTGTGCCGGGTGTGCCTGGGCACACCCTAATCACCCCATGCAGTGCTGACTCCCCCTGCTTCCTGGCGCCCCCTGTCTCCTCCCTGCAATGCTTCCAGCTTCCTGCCTCACCTGTCCTGCCAGCTGATGCGGGGGATGTTTCAGGATGGAAAGCGGGGGAAGGGGCTGGTAAATATTTAATTTACCCCTTCCTTTTCTGGATGAACATAGTGAGTGATCTGTATCCTTTGTTCATTCTTAACTGAAGCATAGTAAACTATCTTTGTTTGTGAGACATCGGGGGTCTTATTAGACCCTCACCAAAGCCCCCCAATGGGGCTCCTAAAAAATGGTAAAAAAAAAGAAAAATTGTAAAAAATAATTACAAAAATAAAATTGTAAAAAATAATAAAATAAAATAATAAAATAAACTTCTAACACCATCCACTGCCCTACTGGCACCAATCTCTGCTCTACTCACACCTTCCACTGCTCTGCTGATATACACACATGTGCATTTTTGCTCTGGGGTGCACACCCTAATACAATAGGCTGCGCGCACCAATGTGTCTGTGCAAAGTGTCTCAATATGATGGTGGTAAAGAATGGATAAAGGCCAAGCAATTTGCCCTCTCACCAACGACCGGACCGTTCTGATGTCCTCCGAACAGGAACTCGTGTAGCGACACTTGTGCAGCGGATCCGCTGTCTCGATCTCCCGATGTGAAGCTGCCACACACGCCGACAGGCAGGCGACCCGAGTGGTGCTGGAAAGTATGTCCGACAGCGAACAACAGAGCAAGGCCCCTCGGGCCACGGGTTGGAAATATGACTCTGCGGGGTAGGCCGCGACCTCTCTCTCTCTGTTGCACAGAGAGGTCTGTCTTGCGTCAGGCCCCAGAGGAAGAGACCGTCCACGCGGCTTTGGTTGCTTTTATAGCTACTCCCAGCAATCTTTAGATGACAGCACAGAACTCTGGGATATGTAGTCCTGGCACACAATCATGCAAAGCAATTATCTGACCGGGGGAACTATTTGTCCCACAATCCTTTTATTGGGCACACAAATATGATGTCACTGCATACATTGAGCACTAGAGGGACAGGCAATACCCAGCAATGCTAGAGGGTACGGTGCTTTATGTTTGTATTCCATACTGCTACATTTTTTTTGTGTAAATGTGAGTTGTGTGGTCTTTTTGACCCCAGGTCTCACATTTAAGAGGTCCTGTCATGCTTTTTTTCTATTACAAGGGATGTTTACATCCCTTGTAATAGGAATAAAAGTGATCCAATTTTTTTTTTAAAAGGACAGTGTAAAAATAAAAAGTAAAATAAATAAGAAATATTTTTTTTTAAAGCACCCCGTCCCACCAAGCTCGCGCTCAGAAGCGAACGCATATGTAAGTCACGCCCGCATATGAAAACAGTGTTCAAACCACACATGTGAGGTATTGCCGCGATCGTTAGAATGAGAGCAGTAATTCTAGCACTAGATCTCCTCTGTAACTCAAAAGTGGTAACGTGTAGAAATTTTTAAACATCGCCTATGGAGATTTTTCAGGATCAAAGTTTGTCACCATTCTACGAGCGGGTGCAATTTTGAAGCATGACATGTTGGGTATCAATTTACGCGGGGTAACATTATCTTTCATAATATAAAAAATTGGACTAGCTTAACTAATGTTTTATTTTTTTCATTAAAAAAAAAAAATTTTTTTCAAAAAAAAATTGCACTTGTAAGACCACTGCACAAATACGGAATGACATAAAATATTGCAACGACTGCTATTTTATTCTCTAGGGTGTCTAAAAAAAAATATATATATATATATATATATATATATATATATATATATATATATATATATATATATATATATATATATATATATAATGTTCGGGGGTTCTAATGCCCCGTACACACGGTCGGATTTTCCGATGGAAAATGTCCGATCGGAGCGTGTTGTCGGAAATTCCGACCGTGTGTAGGCTCCATCGGACATTTTCCATCGGATTTTCCGACACACAAAGTTGGAGAGCAGGAGATAAAATTTTCCGACAACAAAATCCGTTGTCGGAAATTCCGATCGTGTGTACACAAATCCGACGGACAAAGTGCCACGCATGCTCAGAATAAATAAAGAGATGAAAGCTATTGGCCACTGCCCCGTTTATAGTCCCGACGTACGTGTTTTACGTCACCGCGTATAGAACGATCGGATTTTCCGACAACTTTGTGTGACCGTGTGTATGCAAGACAAGTTTGAGCCAACATCCGTCGGAAAAAATCCTAGGATTTTGTTGTCGGAATGTCCGAACAAAGTCCGACCGTGTGTACGGGGCATAAGTAATTTTCTAGCAAAAAAAAAATGATTTTAACTTGTAAACACCAAGTCTGAAAAATAGGCTCGGTCCTTAACTAGTTAAACATGTTTTGCTTTCTATCTATGTTGAGGCTTGGTTTGGCCACTTCCTGATTCCTTTGAGGAAGTTGGCTGTTAGCGTGGAGGATGTAGATTTTGGCTTCGTTTTGAGAGCGAGGCTTGACGTATATACGACCACACCCTTTGTTCACTCAATAATCAATGGGCTGATGACATAACGCACGCGATGGCCTGTCCTTCAGAACATTGGACATTTTCTCTTATTGCACTTTAGTATTCTATTGGACAATTTGTCATTTTTTGTATTCACATTTATGCACATATGTGATATACAGTACTTATTTGAATTTTCCTCCTTGCTCTCTTTACACTTTTAATTCATTCAACAATCTTTTCCTTTACCCTGAATATGTATCGCCCTTTCTTTTCTTTTACAAATTATGGTTATTTATTATCGTCTCCTGATAATATAATATATTTATTTTAATTTTATTTTTACACATAGCACAGTGAACGTTCAGTTGCACGTACTATATTTACATCTTATTAACCCTCAAAAGGTTGCTTTCACTTTTTTAGAGCTGCACTTATTTTGTCATTTTTTACGCATTATTGCTGGCTGCTTTTATATCTATAGGACACTAGCGTGGTATTTTTCTCTGTATCTATAATGCTCAGAAAGAAAACAAGAGCAGACACTTCACAGTGTACAACCTCACAATACCTTTTATTGATATGTAAATAGCACTTACAAGCAGGGTAATTGTGCATTGAAAAGTCAACTCTGACAGCATAGAAACAAACTTCCGGGTAACCCTACGTATTTCATTATACAAAAGACGGCATGCTTTTCAACCTTTAGAAAGATTACCTGCAAATCGTTATCAGTGTGTCCTCGTATCTTCTCATAACATATGTTCCACAATGAAGATAAAAATATGTTCCAATATGTGAGTGTGCCTGGCATCTTGGCAATAATTAGGACAATATTGGCAATGATTGATACAGAGACATGAAAAGCTGGTTTGTATGTTTATATACATTACATCCTGTTTAACCTGCCATTCGTGTGTTCATATTACTAACCATACGGCAGACACTCCCCTGGGCAGCAGAGAGAACCCTGGCAGTCAGTATGGTAGTAAAAACCCACACAGTAGGTCAAATGGCAAAAGCTCCTCCTCCAACATCAGCAAGGAGCCTTCTATACATGAAAATAATGAAGGCCCACACTGTAAATCACATGACAAATCTTGCAGTTTGTCAAGTACTGTGTTAATAGGAGCCCAGATCAATAGGAATGTATATAATCCTTAAGGGTTGTACACACGGGAGGAATTTCCGTCCCACATTTGGCCCGTGTGTATGGCAGCCGGTCTGACAGAAGCCGGCCTTTTGGCAACCTTCTGTTGAAGGGGTATGGCCAAAAAAGGTTTGCTGATCAGCAATTGGTCAGGCAATGGCTGAGAGTGCTGACCGGTGTGTTGTGGTGGGGGGGGGGGGCTGTCCCCCTGTCAGAATACAATAGCTCAGTGGGGGAGATCGCTGTACTAACATCTCATAGTTAGTACAGTGGCTCCTCCCAAGCTCCTCAGTTTTTTTTCATTCAGCCTGCTGGGTTGAGTGCAGAAAAATGAATAAGTGTGTACCAGGCTTTAGACTAGGTCCTGGGTCATTCCCCAACACACAGAGAACAGTAACTGAAACTGTCCCACCGATCTGTGTAAACAATACAAGTGTAGCATTATACCTAAACTAGGAATATCAAACAGGCTAGGGGTTTCTGGTACCAAGATACCACATCCTATTCAGAAGGGTTTTGAAAATAAAAATTAAACCTGGGGGACTGAGCAACAATATGTAAAAACAAATTATTTTATTAATGTACACATGATTCAAATGTAAAAATGCTAAAACTATAGCACATTCACTATGACATCAAATAACTAGGGGTATGTCGCAATCCCAGCATACAAGACCATATACTTATATACATCCAATCTACTGGATATTAGAAAGCAGTATGTATAGTATATCGACTAGGGGAGTGACTAGTCCTGGACTCTTCACGTTTCCCAGAATCAAGTTCCACTTCCTGCAGGAGGATGGATGAGATTTGTAATTTGAGTCCAAATAAGAAATATATTACAAATTGTGCATAAATAAACATTGCCATGACATATACCAGGACAAATCCACTCATGTCAATCATATATAACCATGCAGGAGACCCCACCTTAGATTTGATTTTAGCAAGCGTGCTGAAATATTACAGAACATATTCATCAAATAGTCTACCGTATGAGTACCAAGGCAATCCAGCTGGATCAAAGAAGGGCACTGGGGGACGGGGGGGGGGGGGGGGTAGTCCACCATTTTCCACTATATATAGGCAGTATCTGTACAGCAACAACAGCACTGGTCATATAGTGCACTGGTCAAAGAAAAGCAGTAAGAGACTGTTATGCACTAAGTCCCAAAGGCACAATAGTACCCAAAATGACCTCTTCAGGTCACTTATTGTCCAGAGTAATCATTCATTATTGGTGGTAATAGCTGTTTCCTCACGGAAATTAGTAAACCTCCTGTGCTCTCCTTTCCCCCCAATTTATAGTGAGGGGGAGAAAAGAAGGGGCAGCCTCCATCATGGCGGCAGAGCCAGCATGACCAGATGCTGGCATTGTCATGATGTGGGTTGTACACTGCACATGCACAAAACCAAAAGGGCTGCAGGCAGTGATCCCGGAAAATGAGCAGAGGAATGGAGGCGTCAGCACCAATCAGCAAGACTGCACCTGCGCACAATAAACAGGGAAGCTGCCAATAGAAACATAAGCTGCACCCGCTCATGACTTGGGAATCACCCATACACGTCTCATAGTAGTATTGGCAGGGCTGACAGCATTAGGATAACAATGGCCACACATTATAGGAGACTAAATATATTATCTAACAGGCATGGGTCATAAATTAATAGAAAACATTACAAATATTACAATAAAGGAAACACATTTTAGAAGTATAACAACTATAGTAATAAGTAGCCAAAAGGGGCACACAACACGATGTTAACAAATTAATAAACATGCCTGCTAATGAATAAATCCTGGCTAGTGCCTCGTCCCTAGGTCACAACATATTGACTCACATGCTCACCTGGAGACATCAGCAGCAACCCTTAAAGCCGTAGTAAACGTAAAAAGAAAAAAAAGATTTCCCCTGCAAAGTAAAGCCATACTTTGCTACTATGTTTGCATACCATCACATTATGAAAGACTTACTTTGAAACAAATCCCTCCAGCGGTGCTTACGGCTGCTTGACTGGCCGAGCCACCATGACGTCACTTCCACAGCATTGGACCTACCTACGGGAAGATCGCCGGTCCAGAAGTGGTTACTTGCAAGGGGTTATAATTTAAAAAGGAAACTAAAAAAGCGTATCAAAGAGATAAGTGCACTGAATCGAAATAAAGAAATAGATAAAACTTCCACCGCCTTCTAGTGTGAATTCACTCTTCTAAAGTGCTCAAGGGACCAGTCACCACCTCCATGTGTAGCCAAAACTCACCAGAACAAAGGGCTGCCATTACAACAGCAAGAGTGCCTGTGACACATGTCAGATCTCCCTGGATCACATGCAACAGTGAACAGGGCTGCCAAAGATAATCTTCAATAGTGCAGTATTTTATTAACCACTCCAGCCCCAGAAGATTTGGCTGCTCAATGACCAGGCCATTTTTTTTTTGCGATATGGCACTGCGTCGCTTTAATTGACAATTGTGTGGTCATGCAACATTGTACCCAAACAAAATTGACGTTCTTTTTTTCCCAGAAATAGAGCTTTATTTTGGTGGTATTTGATCACCTCTGCGTTTTTTATTTTTGCGCTATAAACAAAAGAAGAGCAACAATTTTGAAAAAAACACCATATCTTTTACTTTTTGCTATAATAAACATCCCAAATTTTTTTTCAAAAAAACAAAGTTCTTCCTTGGTTTTAGGCCGATATGTAGTCTACATATTTTTGGTAAAAAAATCGCAATAAGCGTATATACTGATTGGTTTGCGCAAAAGTTATAGCATCTACAAAATAGGGGATAGATTTATGGAATTTTTTTTTTTCTAGTAATGGTGGTGATCTGCAATTTTTATCAGGACTGCGATATTGCGGCGGACAAATTGGACACTTTTAACACATTTTTGGGACCATTGACAATTATACAGCGATCAGTGCTATAAAAATGCACTGATTAATGTATAAATGTCACTGGCAGTAAAGGGGTTAACACTAGGGGGTGATCAAGGGGTTAACTGCTTTCCCTAGGTGTGTTCTAACTGTGGGGGGTGGGGCTGACTAGGGGAGGAGACCGGTGTTCATACTTAGTATGAACACACGATCTGTCTCCTCTCCCCTGAGAGAACCGGGATTTGTGTGTTTACACACACAGGTCCTGGTTCTTGCTCTGTCACGAGCGATCACAGGTGCCCGGCGGTCATTGTGTCCGCCGGTCATTCGCATCGGCTCCGGGCACACGCTGCCGGCACGCCCACCTCCTACATTGTCTTGAAGGTCCGAAGAACAGCTACGACGGCTCACCCAGGGGAGCCATTCTGCCGCAGTATAACTGCGGCAGCCAGTTGGGAACCGGTTAAAATAACATAAAAGAGCATTTCACATAGTAATAAACAAAAGCACTCACAATAATAGCCGCAGCCAACCAGGAATCATGCAGCGATGTGTGTGTGATATCAGCACCAGAAACTCCACTCTGACACGTTTCGTCCAATTGGACGTTATCAAGGGGTCCTTCAGTGTCAACGTCAGCCATCTCAATGTAGCCTTACCCGGCATGCCCTATCACAGGTGCACGTTAATGCAACCTCATTGATAGAAACAGAAAGTAATGGATCTGCCATATTCTTGAAGACCAGGTAAACAATATACCTGGGGAGCCTGTCCAAGATGGCGACAGAAGAGGACGCTCTGTAACTGAGCTCCTGGAGTCTGGCCTAACTATCCTACTAATGCCTGGTGCAGGGACAATATTCGGACCGTATACCAGTCCCGTGATCCAGTCATGACCAGGGGCAGATCACAGCCCAGGAGCCGCCGTACGACCTCACCAGCTGCTTTGTTGGACCGAGCGGGGGATGGAGGGACAGCTGCCATTACTACGCACATGGCCACCCAGACTGAGGTCCCAACTTCTCCCCCAGCCATGGCGGCTGATCTGGCAGCTGCTATGCAGACCATTGCCAACAAACAAACTGCGCTGATGTACAAGATCGATCATCTGCAGATCAATGTGGATTTCATCTGCAGAGATCTGGATTCCTTCCTCGCCCAGATGGTGGAGGTAGAGCAGCGTGTCTCTGTTGCAGGGGACTCCCTCAGAGATCATACCAGGGACTTGCACACTCTAAAGACCAAGGTGAAGACATTGGAGACCCGTGCAGAGGATGCAGAGAATCGGAATAGGTGTAATAACCTGAGGATTATAGGTCTCCCTGAGGTCATGGAAGGTAATGATCCTACAGCTTTTACTGAGCGTCTCTTCACCATGCTATTTCCCAGCGCCCGCTTCTCCCCCTTCTTCACAGCAGAAAGGGTTCATCTTATGCCTTCCTCCAGAGGCCCTCAGGGATCCCCTCCCCGCACTTTTATATTCAAATTACTGCATTTCAAGGATAGAGACTTGGTGCTGCGAGAAGCCAGGGCCCTGGTGGAGCTTCGTTATGAAATTTCAAGCTCATGATATTTCCTGACTATTTGGTGCAAACTCAGAGGCAACGCAAATCATTTGATGCAGTGCAAGCTAAGCTCAGAGCCAAGGGGCTTAAATACAGCATGTTGTTTCCAGCCAGATTGCATGTAGAAGATGGAGAGATAGCCCGTTTCTTTACTTCCGAGGAGGAGGCATCTGCCTGGATAGAGATGGTCCGTCGGCAGTGAGATCTTTCTTTTTCTCTCTGGGTCCCATTCCTGGGTTCCCTGGTTTGACCATTTGCCTATTTGCAGTTCTTGCACCTATGCAGAGGTGCAAGACGTCACCTGTAGGTCCTGCCCGACGCACATTTCGCCAAACCAAAAATAATTGTGAGACATGGCAAAATCAATCAGTGCTGACTTGCTGAGAGTTGGATTCTCCTACAGTGCACAGAGATTTATTAATAATAATTGTCCCACCGATCAGTAACAATCGATACATCTAATTCCTGACAATGAGAAGAGAGAGGGGGCAGCTGCAAAATACAGTCACAAATAATGGGTATGCTCATAAGTATACAAGGTTGTGCACCATGAGTCCTAGCTTAGATGTTCAGATAGCATGGCTCAAACAGCATGAATAATGCAAACATCATATAGGATGGGCCCTCCTGAAACAACTGCCAGTGAGCAGTGAATCTGGTCAAGATTTGCAGGATTGCTACCCCTTTTAGCGGATGTCTGATGTTTGCTTTATTCGTGCTGTTTTATATTGTTGCAGTTATTTGAATCACCTGCCTGTGTACTTGAAGAGCCCGTAGATAGGGGCAAGTTTTTTGGGGCAGAAGAAAGCAAGACATAATATATAATATATTTTATGGGGTTGTTTTACTAAAGGCAAATAGACTGTGAACTTTGCAATTGCAGTTGTGCACTTCAAGGGCATTTGTTACGTAGCTTAGTAAATGAGGGGGAGCTCTGCTGACTTCCATCATCTAATCATGTGCAAGCAAAAATGCTGTTTTTTTTTCTTGCATGTGATTGGGTATACTTTGCAAAGAGAGCTTCCCCTCATTTACTAAGCTCTGGAGCAAATGTCCTTGCAGAGTGAAACTGCATTTGTAGAGTGTACACTATATTTGCTCTATTTGCCTTTAGTAAATCAAATCAATCTATCTATCTATCTATCTATCTATCTATCTATCTATCTATCTATCTATCTATCTATCTATCTATCTATCTATCTATCTATCTATCTATCTATCTATCTATCTATCTATCTGTCTATCTATCTGTCTATCTATCTATCTGTCTATCTATCTATCTGTCTATCTATCTATCTGTCTATCTATCTATCTGTCTATCTATCTGTCTATCTATCTGTCTATCTATCTGTCTATCTGCCTGTCTGTCTGTCTGACCTTGATGTCATACCCACTATATATATATATATATAGAGAGAGAGAGAGAGAGAGAGAGAGAGAGAGAGAGAGAGATAGGAAGTCGGTGACCAAAGGCCCTTAGACAAGGGGAATGTGGAAGGTAGGGTGAGCTGGAATGTGCTGTTGTTAGAATGATAGCATTGAACACAAACAGACTGTCAGTCTGTGAAAAAAAGATACTAGATTTCATAAATGTTTTTGTTCATAATGTACTTTGCAAAACATGTAGTTATTGTTATGCTACATCCTGTGCAGCAAGTGAGTATACATTCTCTGAATAAAAAGTGTTAAGAGTGGCTGAAACTTGGATGACATCCCTCGAAACCTGCCGAGGTTCAATGCACGGTGTGCTGTCACTCAGGGCTTACTGATTGTGTCACACTTCTTTGCCAGAACGATTAATATTTCTGTGTTGTATTGTTTATGCCTCACTACCTAGCAACACTGCATTGTTTTTTTACTCACCGGCTGCCCTCATACTTACCTCAGCTTTGTGTCTTTCATTTGGTCACATCTGGCAATTACAAAAATAGAAGAAAGAAAGTTGTTTAGATGTACAGAGAAGAATCATGTCAGGAATGCTGCTGATTGACATTTTGTTAGTTTAATTATATACTATTTCAATAAAGGCTTAAAGAGTAACTCTACTTTTGTTGAGAAAAAAACATTCCCCTCTGGGTGATCTATGTACATTGCAAGGATTATAACAACCTTTGTTGCAGATTCCTACCTTTTGTTATTCTGAAGAAATCCCTCTGTGTTCCTCTGTGCATCTGTACTGAGTGGGTCTAATGGGAGTGGTTTCATAATTAACTGTCAGGTGTGCAGCTGCAGGGCACTAATGAGGAAATCTGCTGGGCTTTAGACGTGTTCCTATTAAAAGTAGCTCTCCAAAAATGGCATTTTTGTTGAAGGGGATGCCTGAAATATGACTTGTATCTTAGGCAGACTTATGGGAAAATTGGTGAGTCAATCACACAAGCAGGAAATTATGTTTCTGGGAAGTGGTCAGTACACACTCTGTGTACAGAACAACTCCAGGTAGCCATATTGCAATGCATTCTCAGAAAATTACAGTGGCTTCTGATTGAAAAGTAAAGGTAATTTTTAATAACATTCAATTACAATATGATTAGTGTCTGAATGTTTTTCTTTATTTGCTATTTTTTTCCCCACGAAAGTGGAGTTACCCTTTAACCACTTGCTGCCAAGGCGGTGCGGCTCTCGTTCTGGGTGGACGTCATATGACAGCTTCCCAGAATGGCCACCCTCGTGGGAGCGCACAGCGCGGCGATCGTGGCTGTGCCGTGTTGCTAGGACACAGCGCAACCCTGATCTCTGTAAAGTCCCGCGGCTCTTTACCATGTGATCACCATGTCCAATAACAGCCGGTCACATGTAAACACGGGGATGCGGGTAATCGGCGCTCCTCGCCTCACACTGACAGAGTGTGAGGAGAGGAGAGCCGATCAGCGCCATCTCCTCGCAGAGGACATCTAGGAATGTAATCAGGGCACTGATCATCAGTGCCCTGATTACAATAAAGCCCCCACCGTACCTGCAATAAGTGCACACCAGTGCCAGCAATGAGTGCCCACCACTGCCAGCAATCAGTACCCACCAGTGACAGCAATCACTGCCCACAAGTGCCAGCAATCAGTGGCTATTAGTGATGCCAGTCATTGCTGGCTATCAGTGCTGCCCATCAATTCCCATCACTGCTGCCCATCAATGCTCATTACTGCTGCTCATCAATGCCACCCATCAGTGCCCCCTATCCATGCCGCCTATCTGTGTCCACCAGTGCCCCCTATCTGTGCCCACCAGTGCCGCCTATCAGTGCCCACCAGTGCCACCCATCAGTGTCCACCAGTGCCACCCATCAGTGCAGCCTATCACTGCCACATATCAGTGCCCATAAGTGCAGAATATTCGTGCCTCCTCATCAGTGCCACCTAATCAGTGCCCATAAGTGCCACCTCATCAGTGCCCATCAGCGGTGCCGAAAAAATGTCTGCGGCACTGATTTTTTTTTTTTTTTTAGAAAAAAATTAAAAACCCAGAAGTGATTAAATGCCACCAAAAGAAAGCTCTATTTGAGTGAAGAAAATGATAAAAAAAATGTCACATGGTTACAGTGTAGCATGACTGTGCAATTGTCATTCAAAGTGTGACAGCGCTGAAAGTTGAAAAACAGCCTGGGTAGGAAGGGGGTGAAAGTGCCCGGTATTGAGGTGGTTAAAGTGACCCTGTCACCAACTTAAAAGTATTTTAAATACTTCCTCCTTGTGTTTTTCTTTTTTTATAATTTTTTTTATTTTTTACTTGCAATGTCTCTGATCTTGCTAGAAAATTCGACTGCTCCAGAAAGAATCAAATTCCTAGTAGAGAAGCCTTCCTCCATGTACGTCAAAGCCCTCTCCTTTCCTGGAAGTGTCTAATTACTCCCTGTGCTGGCCCAACTGCTCTGTCCCTCCCATCACCTTACTACATAATATTTATGTAGTTGCCAGGGGAGGAATGGAGGGGAATGCTATAGATATAGAAAAGGGATCACCCCCTTGTGTCAGTATTTTGTTGAACCACCTTTTGCTTTAAATACAGCCTTTAGTCTGTTGGGATATGTCTCTACTAACTTTGCACATCTAAACTGCAATATTTGCCCACTCTTCTTTGCAGAACTGCTAAAGTTTAGTTAAATTTTAAGGAGGCCGTTTGTAGACTGCAGTCTTCAAGTCATTCCACAGATTTTCAATGGACTTTAAGTCTGAGCTCTGACTAGGCCATGCAAGGACATTCACCTTTTTCTCCTTCAACAACTGTGGTAATTTTTGCTGTGTTCTTTGTGTCATTGTCATGTTGTAAGGTAAATCTTCTTCTCATTGGGAAAATCTGGCAGAAGGCAGCAGATTTTCCTTAAGAATATAACGGTATTTAGCCCCATTCATTTTTCCTTCTATCCTGACAAGTGCTCCAGTCCCTGCTGCAAAGAAACATGTAGATAACAGGGTATTACCACTTCCGTGCTTTACTATAGGAATTGTATTAGTTGGTGAGCTGTATTGGATTTCCGCCAGACATATTGTTAGGTGTTGAGGCCAAATAATTTAATTTTATTAGTCTCATCTGACCATAACATCTTTTTCCATGTGGCCTCAGAATCTTCAAGGTGCCTTTTGGCAAAGCTCAGTCGTGACTGCATGTGGCCTTTCTTGAAGAGTGGATTTTTTCTTGCACCACTGCCATATAAGCCACATTTGTGGAGAATTTGTGATATTGCTGTCAAATGCACACATGACCACGCTAATGCCTCGTATACACGTTCCAAATATCGTACGACCGATCGTATGACCGTTCTTGCTTAAATAGTCGCAAGTAGAAATTGAATAGCTAATAAAGTCACGAAAACTCTCGTACGACAGACAAAAAAATCATAAGAGATGACATGTGTTGTAATGTATTTGTATTGTATTTTCGGACGACAACTATACTGACTAAACGAAAATCGTACGATCTGGAATCGTACGAGGAAAATTTTCGTGTATGTCCGATCGAATAATATCGGATGAACAGTCGTGATCGGCTGTCGAAAGTAGTGTACACATGATCTGAATATTGTACGATCTTTCCTCGGACGGCCGTTTTCGTACGATTTTCAGATCATGTGTACGGGCCATTACTCATAAATTCCTGCAACTTCTTCAGAGTTGCTGTAACCCTCCTGGCTCTTTCATGCAGTTTGGAGCGACGTCCTGATCCAGGGAGGGTCTGTGTTGTACCAAATACCTTCCACTTCTTAATAATAGACTTCACTGTGCTTCTAGGCATTAATAAAGCCTTTGGGATTTTTTTTGTATCTGTAGCGGGTGCCCTGTTTCCTCTGTGGCCTTGTCAAGCTGGCCACCATGAGTACACGGGCTCTCCTGAGTGGGAGAGAGAGCCTGCCAGTCCCTGCGGGGGATTTCTCCCCCCCTAGCTTTTTTTCTCCTCACATACTCGCACAGGCATTCGCCCGCTCTCTGCTCCCTCCCCTATGTTCCTATTGGCTGGAAGAGAGGGAGCCAGTCAGGGGGAGCTAATATCAGGAACTAATGAGAAGGATTTTAACAACAGCAACTGCAAAGGATCCTGGGACATGTAGTTCTCATGCAAAACGGCCCCATAACCTTGTATGGGGCAGGAACTACAAGAGCCAGCATGCTCTGGGGCAAAGGAACAAAAGCCCACGAGGCAGGGGAAGAGACTGGACCCAGGGGAGAGGTGCTGCCTCCCAGGTCAGTCCACCACGTGATTTCAGGCATCCACAGCCAGCCGGGACATGGAGCCTGAGAGAGGGAGATCCCAGGTACATATCCAGGTGCACCTGCACCAATGGCGTGAGGTGTTCTTGTGTGAGGTGACCAGTCGGGTCACCAGAAGAGCCTTCCTGTTCCAGGATGTTTGTTTGGGCCTTGACTGCAGGATTGGTGAGAGGGCACTCGCCCATTTCCAGGAAACAAGGACACTGCACACAGACAGAGTTACTTCACTTTGCTTACACTTACCAGAACCTGGGTATTGTTAATGGCCTGTTAAGCAGTTACAATGTCCGCCTTGCTGTCCAGATACTGTCAGCATACCACAGATACACTTTGCTAAGCAGGAATTTAAGTGCACCAACCAAAGTGGCTAGCTGAATATCCAAGGCCTCATCCTTCTTCAAAGGGACTGAAGTTATTAGTGCCATACAGGCACACACACACACACACACACACACACACACACACACACATGTTTAGGGCTATGTAGTGGGTGTGCGGGACAGTTTACCTTGGGGATTGATCCATTGAATGTTGATTTGAGTACAGTGTTTGTAGTTGGGCCTATGGTGTCGGGACAGAAGAGAGAGGACTGACATAAGAGAAGGTCTTCTGCTCTCCTCCTGCCTGGACTCATAGAGTCAATTTGAGTAGAGGTAACCAATCCGGTATAGACTGCCATATTGTGATTTATTGCTATTAAAGTGTTGCCTCTGCTCTTGGGGTTATTTGCAGTTGTGGAACCCCCTGAAAGCAGCCTGACTATAGTATTGAGCTATATTGCTCTTGATCTCAATTCTTACTGTTCAGTTGATTTACTTGATATATATTGTTATTTGTTACTTTTCCACAGAAGCTTCACAGTAAAGACAATTCTGTGTTTTATCTTAACGTGTGTGTTTTCATTGGCCCTTGCACTTACACTATTGCCAGGTGTGCCAGAGGGGCTGAGACTGTTCTTAGGGTTGAGAGACAGAACCAAACAAGCAGCTCCTGTGGGGGTAGCGCTACATATCCATATCCTGCTTGTCCACAACTTCATCCTGGAGATTTTTTGACAGTGCCTTGCCACCCATAATTGATTGTTTGCTTGAGTTGCACTACCAGGTACTGAAATGTTCAACTAGTAAATTACATCTTTGTTATAAGGCTTCTGAATTTGTTTTTGTTTTTTTCTTAGTGCAAGCTTGCAGACAGTTCAGTACTAAAACTCAATTTTCAGTATTGTGCATGATATAGATAGCTTGACATGTCCTAATAGTGGGGAGTGGGTAAAGCAATCTTCCTGCTGGTATTGCCTGTAAATAAGAAATCATTTGTTTGATGACAACAGTGAGTACTATGATTTAACCTTCCCTTTGAGCTATTGTTGTTTTGGGAAGAAACAGTGAATGATAATCATCTCAAGATTGCATGTTGCAGTTGATGAGGAGTACTGGAACCCCCGTTTTCCTTCCTTGACGACAAATGGGCTTATGAAGATGAGCGATATAGGCACACAGATTTGGGAGTGCACCTTGTGAATAATACCTCATATGTGCTGGGAATCTTACTAAACATATAATTCAAAGACATTTTTTGAATGCTGTGAACGTTTGTGTTTTGGAACTACTATATAGATTTATGACACAGTTTTTATGTTTAAGGTATAGGTATTCATTCTGATAAACTTTTTAGCACTGCACTGTTATTTTGTTTTTACTTTTGAACTTGGTTGTGAAATACTTTCCACTGCTAGTTAGCTTTAAATATTTAATTCATTGGGGTTGTCAGGGATCTACCAGCGCCAGACCTGGGCGTTTGCATGCGCCTATGCGCCTATGCGCCGGCGCGCCCCTGTGCAAACACTGCAACAAACTTCTGCTGTTTCCATGCATCAGCGCGGCGCTCGGGCACGCGCGGGTGCGCGGCGCGTGTGCACGCGTTCGCGTTAGCGCCGTTTTGGCGCCAAAGAGCGCATAAGAGTTCCCCTCTTCCATGGGTGCATTGCTGCTTCGTCTCAGCTCTGTGATTCCTGTTATCCTGCATCTGATTGATTGTTACCTGATTTGACCTAGCTTGTCTGACCATCCGTCCCGCTCCAATCCGACCCGGCCTGCCTGACTATTCTGCTGCTTCTGCCTGATACCGTTGCCAACCTCTGCTTGCCTACCAACTCTGCCTCTGCCTGCCGTTATTGCCTGTCTCATCTACCTGCTGACCCGGACTGTCTGACCTTGCTTGTGCCTGCTGTTTGTTCTTTGCTGTTGCACCTTCAGCTTCAGCTCCAGTGATCTCTGCATCTCCAGTGTTCCAGCCTGCTGCTTCCAGTTACCACCTGACCTGCAGTCCAGCCATCCCTGGAGGGATCTCCACCTCACTTCAGCATCAGAGACTCTACTTCAACAGGCACTCCTACCCCACTGCGCTCAGGAGACCACTGTCCCCACTTCAGTGGCTCCTGAACCAGCGTTGTATGAGAGGTCTTCTCCTACAAGTCAGGCTCTACTACCAGGTACCTAACAGTACGAAGCAGCCATGACTGAGCCTGCAGGAGACACCTCTCCAATGAAGGAAATATGCACACAGCTTGCGGCCCTCACTCAGGCAGTGCAGTCCCTTCAGGATAACTATAACAGACTGGAAGGACAAGTTCAGAATCTTGCGGGGTCTAGCCCTACAGCCCCCTCTTCAGCCACAGCTCCGGCACAGACTGCTTCAGCCCCTTCAGTTGTGATGCTTCCACCTGAACCGAGGGTTCCCATTCCTGAAAGATTTTCCTGAGACCGGGCTAAGTTTCGGGCCTTTCGCAATGCCTGCCAGCTCTTTTTTGCCTTACAGCCCGAACCTTCTCGCTGGAAGTCACCAAGGTGGGGTTTGTAATTTCCCTCCTACAAGGAGAACCTCAGACCTGGGCCCACCGTTTACTTGAGGGGGACTCAGCCCTAACCCAATCTTTATCATCCTTTTTTGAAGCCATGGCGCAACTATATGAGGACCCCCAACAGACTGCCACAGCCGAATCAGCTCTGTTCGCGCTCCAGCAAGGCCGCAGACCAGCTGAGGACTATGTCACTGACTTAAGTCGTTGGAGCGCGGACACACAGTGGAATGATGCGGCCCTGCGCCACCAGTTCCGCATGGGTCTATCTGAAGGACTAAAAGATGAGCTTGCTCGAGTGGGTATACCAAATACTCTTGAGGCCTTGATCTCCTTGACCATTCAGATTGACCGTCGCCTCCGAGAACGTCGATCTGAACGCTCTGCTCAACAATCCCGCCCGGCCTGGATGACAGCACGAGCTCCAGTTCCTGCAGCATGCTACTTACCCTCATCCAGTATGAATCCTGTTAATGCCACGCCTGACACTTCTGAACCTATGCAATTATGACTGATGCGACCTGCCTTGTCTTCCGAAGAACGTGCCCGGCGTCGGCAACTTAATCTGTGCCTCTATTGCGGTGGAACCGGGCACTATGTCCCTAATTGTCCAGTTAAAATAAGTAAGTGCCCATCTCCTGTGTATACCAGTCTCTCTGCTCTGTCTATGAATTCTACCCACCTTGCCATTCCTCTCTCGTTACAGCTCCAAGAAGAGATAATCCCAGTCAACGCCATCATTGACTCCGGAGCATGCAGCTGCTTTATCGATTTAACTTTTGCCAGCCAACATAACATCCCTTTACGGACTAAAGCCCATGGACTCTCTGTATTCCTAGCTGATGGTTCCCGCATCAGATCCGGACAAGTAACTCAAGAGACCCTGCCGTTGCCTGCTACCACTTCTTCCCAACATAAGGAACTGCTGGTCCTTAATGCCATCACCTCTCCTATGTTTCCCATTATCCTGGGCATTCCCTGGCTGCAGGCCCACAATCCACACATCCACTGGGCATCCGGAGAAGTAAAATTCCTGTCATCCTACTGTCAAGAGCATTGTTTGATGAAAGATCCGGATTCCTCAGCCACTCTGCTTTGTCTGGACACTGACCAGAAAATTTGCCAGGCCATACCTAAACAATATCACGAATACATCAATGTTTTCAGTAAGAAGGGGCCAGACTCTCTTCCACCTCATCGCCCCTACGACTGCCCCATCGAGTTGCTGCCAGGATCCGAAATTCCATTCAACGCATCTTTCCTTTATCAGAAAAAGAACAGGAAGTACTAAAGTCGTATATAGATGAGAACCTGGCCAAGGGGTTCATTCACCATTCCACCTCCCCAGCTGGTGCCGGAATATTTTGTCACCAAGAAGGACAAGTCTCTCCGCCCATGTATAGATTACCGGGAACTGAACAAAATCACGGTCAAGAATCGGTATCCCCTACCCTTGATACCTGAACTATTCCAGAAATTAAGTACTGCCATCATTTTTACTAAACTTGACCTAAGAGGGGCCTATAACCTGATCCGTATCCGGGCCGGGCACGAGTGGAAAACAGCTTTTCGGACCCGATTCGGGTATTATGAATACCTAGTTATGCCCTTCGGACAACGCCCCTGCGACCTTCCAACACCTGATTAACGATGTTCTCAGGGACTTTCTAGATGTGTTTGTGATCGCATATCTGGACGATATCTTGAATTTCTCAGAATCTCTTGATCTACATCGAGAACATGTCCGCAGGGTATTGGGTCGTCTCTGCTTACACAGACTTTATGCAAAAGCGGAGAAATGCGAGTTCGAGGAACAGAGCATTTAATTCCTGGGGTTAATAATCTCTTCAACTGGCATCAAGATGGACCCGCAGAAGGTTTCCACTGTTCTGGACTGGCCGGTACCCCTGGACTAGAAGGGAGTTCAGCGGTTTATCGGATTTGCAAACTTTTATAGGAAGTTCATCAGGGGGTTCTCAGCCATAATTGCACCCATCACGCAGTTGTCCAAACAGAATGCCCATTTTTCCTGGAATCAACTAGCCCAAGATGCTTTCGTGAACCTCAAGAGACTGTTTACCTCGGCACCAATCCTCAGTCATCCTGAACCGTCATTACCGTTCATTTTAGAAGTTGATGCTTCTGAGATAGCGGTGGGTGCAATACTTTCACAACGTAAAGGCAGTAAAGACGTAATGCATCCTGTGGGGTTCTTCTCCCGAAAACTCTCCCCTGCAGAGAAGAACTACGATGTTGGTGACCGGGAGCTTCTCGCTATTAAGACTGCACTGGAGGAGTGGAGGTACCTGTTGGAAGGGGCTATGCATCCAGTACTAATTTACACTGACCATAAAAATCTGGAGTATTTGCGATCTGCCAAACCACTAAAGCCTCAACAAGCCCGCTGGGCTCTGTTTTTCTCACGTTTTTTCCTTCCATATTACTTATCGGCCAGGCTCAAAAAATATTAAACCAGATGCATTGTCACGAATGCATGACAACCCAAAGGACTTATCTACTCCTGAGACCATCTTACCCGCAAACAATTTCCTACTCCTACAAACAGATCTACTCTCCCAGATTAAGGAAGCATCCTCTGAGTCAGCCAGGCCTACAGGGATTACCTTGATAAACAGAGATGAATTGTTCTGGAAAATATGTCAGCTCCTGCACTATCTGTACCCAGAATAAGACATCCAGGAATCGAGCTTGGGGCTTGTTAAAACCTTTACGTGACCCGATAGACCCTGGAAAATGATTTCCATGGATTTTATTGTGGAGCTTCCATGTTCTGAGGGGTGTTCAGCCATCTTTGTGGTGGTGGACCGTTTAACCAAGATGGCCCATTTTCTTCCTTTAAGGGGAACCCCATCTGCCATTGAAACTGCTCGTATATTTATCAAGGAAATCATCAGACTTCATGGAGTTCCTGTAAGCATAGTCTCTGATAGAGGGGTACAATTCACCTCACGTTTTTGGAGAGCCCTGTGTGAAACTTTAAAAATTGAACTGGCCTTGTCCTCGGCCTATCATCCTCAAACTAACGGGCAGACAGAGAGGACCAATCAGACCCTTGAACAATACATCAGATGCTTTACATCCTTCACACAGGACGATTGGGTATCCCTGCTGCCTTTAGCAGAATTTGCTTACAACAATGCCAAACATTCTGCCACTGGACAATCCCTCTTTTTTGCCAAATATGGCTTCCATTTAACCTTTCTACCCGATTTCCTTCCAGAGTCTTCAGTTCTGGCAGTACAGAGTACAGTGGATTTCCTCAGTCACAACAACCAGATGTTGCAGGAAGCAGTGTCCAAGGCCCAGGCAGACGGCAAGAGAATCTTCGACCGAAAAACAAGAGGGGAGTTGAAGTTACAGCTTGGTGATCAGGTATGGCTTTCTACCAATAATATCAAATTAGCATGTCCTTCTAAGAAGTTGGCACCTAGATTTATGGGTCCTTTTCCGGTTAAGAGGAAAATCAATGAAGTTTCTTACGAATTGACTTTGCCTGATTCTCTTAAGATTCACCCAGTATTCCATGTATCTCTGCTTAAACCTGCTGTACCTGATCCCTTCCCCGGTAGAGGAACTAGACCTCCTGAACCTATTTTGATTGATGGCAGCGAGGAATTTGAGGTTGAGTCTAGTATATAGAGGACAGGAACAGTTTTCCCTGAAGCACCACATCCCAAATAGAGAATATATATAAGGACATGGAAATGGGGCAATTATATCCCCGGGATTTTAACGGTGCTCGAAATAATTAAGGGTAACAAATGCTATAAAGAATATATGCAACTATACAAATATAAATATAAAACCACAATTTTTATTTTGAAGAATACATAATCACATATAGTTAAAAGAGATCCACTTCTTGAGAAGGCACACAAGGCCCATCATTTTATGAATACCAATTTGCGACTCAACATGTTTCGCTCAACTTCTTGAGCTTCATCAGGAGTTTATGGTACATAAATGGTCTCAACTGCGGATGACAAAAATATAGGTATAAACCAACAAAGTAAGGTAAGTACAAACCATGCTGTCAGTGCATGGGTAAAAAACAATAGTTGCATAAGGTTATTACACAAATGATATCAATGTTGTTGATGGATACTCATAAGGGTTATTGCACTATGACAATCATGTCTCAATGTCTGGACATAGTATCAAAAAACACACATGAATTCACAAGAATGTAAAAACAGCTACCTTACCAAGCCTGTTTAAAAGAAAAAGCACTGTGCATTGATTGTGGGTATAGGAACGCAGAATATCGCATTTCCAATATTGAGCGGGTCTCGGATACCAATACCTCCCAAGTATAATGGTCACAGAGGGACTAGTTTAAAGAGTAGTAGTAACACACTGAAATTAATTGTAAATATAGGGAATCTATAAATAAAAGGCAAGATAAAACAATTTAGATACCTGAAACATTTCAAGGGTTAAAAATGAATAAGGGGTTACCTTGAGTTGAATCAACCGTAAAAATGGTAGGGGGCCTTACCAAGGCCTATCAGCATATAGAGTCATTTGTTTGCAGGTCTCAAAAGAATGACAGCTGCCTACAGACTAGCTCAATGAAACTACCAGAACCCAGCAGTGCACATATGCTGCAAAGGAGAATGACAGGTATCAATAGAAAGCCTTTTCCCCATAACAGGAAACAAAAGTTCTCAACAAATATGTGGTCAAAATTACCTGGATATAGTGAAATAAGTGGGCCAGCAGGGACAGGGAGAGAAAACACCACCTCCCCTTACACCAAGAAGCCTCTGACAGAGCGGTGGCGGCTGCGAGGCCGCACTAAGTAGTCCCATCCATCGCGATGCGGACAAACAGTGAGGCATTTCCCCACGCTGGTGCAGCGTCACAGCGAGGGGCGGGTGGGAGGTACCTTGAGTGTAGGACGACCCACCACACCGGCGCAAAATCCAGAAAAGCCAGAACTTGATCATGAAGAAAAGCGAGCCGAAACTTAATGTAGAGAATGGAATCTGTAACCCCTCGGTTCTAAACCTCTGCAAAAACGTGGGGGTCTGCGCCTCTAGGGCCCCCAAAGGGTGAGCGATTGATTACTCGCAACATCCTTAGGTGACCCTGGTGTCCGTGTGAACCAAAGGAGAGGGAGGGGAATCACGGTGGAGAAGACCAGCTTTCAAATCAATTAATAAATCAAATAATGTATAAGGGACATATATCAGGCTTGGAAAGAGAGTCTGCTGCATACTCAGGAATAAACAATAAAGAAAAGAAAAAAAAATATATGTACAAATCATGTTTCAAACACTAGCATAATTAAATTACAATCTAATCATATACAGATATTTACATAGCCCTATGAAGGAAAAAGAGGAAAGGGGGAGGGAGGGGAGGGGAAAGAAAAAGTAGAACAAAAGAGATGAAAGGGAAAAAGAAAGAAAAAAAAAATGAGAGAGGAGAAGAGAAAAAAAGCTGAAAAGAAGAAAAGGAAGAAAGATATAGAGAATGCAGAGGATAAGGATACAGGGGAAAGTCCTGTCAATCGGATAGCTAATTGATGTTATAAAAACGGTTTGAAGCTGAAGGCGTCATTGAGGCCTGGATGTTTCAAAGCTGAAAGATCATGAATCCAGCGGGCCTCTCGTTAGAGGAGTAATTTGTCATAATTACCCCCTCTTTCCCCGGGAGGGATGTGCTCTAGAGCATAGAAGTGCATTTTACTGCTATCGAAGTTATGGTATAAACCCATATGTCGGCTGATTGGAGTTTCCATTTTCTTCTTCTGGACTAGGGATACATGGTCCCTAATCCTACAGAAGAAGGGACGTTTTGATTTGCCGACATAGAAACTCTGGCACTCGCATATCATAAGGTATACGATTCCAATAGATTGACAAGTAACAGAAAAATTTGGTTTAAACAGACGACTATTAGGAAGTCTGATACTCCTAGCAGCAAATATAAACCTGCAAAACTGGCATTTATGGCAAGGCCTGCTACCCTTTCTGGATTCTGGTGGTGATTTAGTACTAGTATCGTGATGACTATGCACTAAGGCATCCCGCAGGGAGCGAGAGCGCCTAAATGTGATTTCTGGGTAGACTTTAATATGTTTCGAGATTTTGTTATCCCCCATTAAAAGGTACCAGTATTTCTGAATGATATCTCGGACCTGTTTCTGTTGGCCTGAGAATCTCGTGATTATCCGAATACTTGGGTCAGTTTCCTTTGACTTCGCTTGATGTATAAGCGAAGACCTCTTTTGTTTTTTGGCTTTTGAGTAGGCCCTTTTAAGGCATTTATTGCTGTAGCCTCGTTCACGTAGGCGGGATCGAAGCAATTTGGCCTCTTTCTCAAAGTCGGAATCATCGCTGCAGTTCCGTCTAACTCTGAGATATTGTCCATATGGTAAGTTGTTAATAAGGGGGACTGGGTGGGAACTTGTGGCGTGGAGTAACGAATTACCCGCAGACGGTTTTCGATATAAGGTGGTCCTGATACTCCCATCCTCATTGACTGAAATTTGGACATCTAGGAAAGTCAGCTGATATTGACTTACATCAAAGGTGAACTTTAAATTATATTTGTTGATCTTTAGACTGTTCAAAAAAGAAAGGAGGGCGTTTTTACTGCCATGCCATATGAAAAAAATATCAATAAAACGTTGCCACTCTTGAATGCATTCAAAGTAAACCTGCATATCGTCCCTGTAAAATATTTCCCGCTCCCACCCCCCCAGGTACAGGTTGGCATACGATGGGGCACACGTGGTCCCCATCGCTACCCCCTGCACCTGGAGGTAGTGGGAGCCCCCAAAAAGAAAGATGTTGTTGGACAAAATAAAGAGGAGCAAATCCAGAATAAATTTGTTATATTCTGCCAAGATGTCGGGATTCTCAGAGATGAAGCCCTCTACAACTTCCAACCCCAATTTGTGGGGGATGGAGTTGTAGAGGGCTTCCACGTCCAAAGCCACCAGCCAAGAATCCGGGGGTATAGAAATACCATCCGAGACATCCTGAAGATACGATGTGAGTCCTTCAACATGGGGCCTCAAAAAGTCATCCACAAGTTTACTAGCCATCTCAGTAAGTGATCCATTTCCGGACACTATAGGCCTTCCTGGAGGCTTTTTTGTGTCTTTGTGTATCTTCGGAAGTGCGTAAAGGGGTGGGGGTTCGGGGTGAAGCTACATTGAGGAATTCCCAGGTGTTTTTGCTGATGAGTCCCTTGTGGTATGCTGTGCCTATAAGATATTTATATCGAGTGATGGTTAAGGTAAGGTGACTGGGGGAGACTTTTCGATACCAATGGTGGTTTTGGACTATAGCCAAAACCATGGTTTCATATTGGTTTTTGTCCATAATGACCAAGTTCCCCCCCTTGTCAGAGGGCTTGATCACAATATCTCTGTTGTTTTGTAAAAGTTTAAGAGCCTCTAATTGTGAAGTGGTTAGATTGGAGCAAGACAAATCCTTCCACTTAGTTTGAGTAATTTCTTTTGTCACCTGGTTGGTGAAAGCCCATATGTTGGGGTTCCCTTGTAGGGTAGGGAAGGTTCGAGATTTGGGTTTGTATTCCCTAGGTTGAAGCGAAGTCAGCAGAGGGGGGACAGTCGGGACGGAGGGTGGAGGTGTGTGAGGGGGGGGGCCCGCAACATAATCGAGGGAGTCGGCCTCAGCTAGGTCACTCTCCTCCAGGCCCCCCTCCTCCCATAGCTCCATCAACTCCTCCATAGCTTGAATATTTGCGATGGTCATACCTTCCCAGCCAGAGCTGGTAGAGGCCTGGTCCATAATGGGTGTATTAGATTTGTCAAACAGAACTTTGAACATTAATTTTCTGGAAAAAAGATTAATATCTTTAATTAGCTCAAATTGATCTATTTTTTGAACCGGACAAAAGGTCAAACCGAGCTTAAGTATAGGTAATTGCTCAGTTGACAGGGGAAAGGAAGAAAGATTTATGACTTCAAATTGGTTCTCGACATTTTCGAATTTTGCGAATCCGCAGTCGTTACCTTTTTGGGATCCGTGACAGGTTGAGAAAAAATGGGGGCTGGGCGAAAATCCGGTTGGGAAGGCACAGAATTGACATGACTTACCTGTGAATTTGAAGATGGTGTTAAAGAAGTATTAGTGAGAGAAGTGCTCGAGTGAACGTCACTGTGACCCGGTGCGTGGGCTGTTGAATTTTTGGCCATACTTGCACGAGTGATCATGGGGGCTTTTGTGCTCGGGGTGCGTCTTACAGTGCCCGTGGTTCCGTTATCCTTGTTGTATTTAGTTACTTCTTGAGTTCTAATACTTCTCACATCCTGTGCCAGAAGGGAGGAAGCAGAAGAGATGGATGAGTCCGAATCATTGGGCTCACTAGTAGGTTGTTTGGGGTTGCACATTTGGTTATTGCGCCTTCTAGATTTATTCGTTTTTTGCCCCCAATGGTATGCTTGTTTGTTGTAATATGCCAACTTATCCCTGACAAATTTCTTTTCCTTTGTTTTAAGAATTTCAGTGAGGTTGAGGCTATCCTTGATTGTAGAAGACAAGGACAAAACCAATTCCTAATTAAATGGAAAGGCTACGGCCCAGAAAGTAACTCATGGGAACCAGACAGTAATGTTCATGCTAGGCGTTTAGTTTGCACCTATTTCTCTACCCACCCTGAGAAAAGAAGGCTTATGGGCATCCGGAGGCTGCCCTTTGGAGGGGGCAATGTCAGGGATCTACCAGCGCCAGACCTGGGCGTTTGCATGCACCTATGCGCCGGCGCGCCCCTGTGCAAACACTGCAACAAACTTCTGCTGTTTCCATGCATCAGCGCGGCGCTCGGGCACGCGCGGGTGCATGCGCGTGCGTTCGCGTTAGCGCCATATTGTCGCCAAAGAGCGCATAAGAGTTCCCCTGTTCCATGGATGCATTGCTGCTTCGTCTCAGCTCTGTGATTCCTGTTAACCTGCATCTGATTGATTGTTACCTGATTTGACCCGGCTTGTCTGACCATCTGTCCCGCTCCAATCCGACCCGGCCTGCCTGACTATTCTGCTGCTTCTGCCTGATACCGTTGCCAACCTCTGCTTGCCTACCAACTCTCCCTCTGCCTGCCGTTATTGCCTGTCTCATCTACCTGCTGACCCAGACTGTCTGACCTTGCTTGTGCCTGCTGTTTGTTCTTTGCTGTTGCACCTTCAGCTCCAGCTCCAGTGATCTCTGCATCTCCAGTGTTCCAGCCTGCTGCTTCCAGTTACCACCTGACCTGCAGTCCAGCCATCCCTGGAGGGATCTCCACCTCACTTCAGCATCAGAGACTCTACTTCAACAGGCACTCCTACCCCACTGCACTCAGGAGACCACTGTCCCCACTCCAGTGGCTCCTGAACCAGCGTTGTATGAGAGGTCTTCTCCTACAAGTCAGGCTCTACTACCAGGTACCTAACAGGGGTTAAGCATAGTTGCGCATGCAGTTTTCTTTGTATTATATCGGTGTGGTACCTTAAAAGTCCCATTGGTTGGTTCCTTTTCTTTGGTTCAATCCATACTAGGCATGTGGTACCTCTAACTATGGGGTTGCTTGAATCCTCAAGGCTTTTGTTATCTATTTTACTTACTGTAACTCTGCCTTTAACGCTGGGTCTACCTCTTGGAACACGTGACAGGAACTTCCCAGGATGCATCTGTGAGGCCAGGGTTACATCATCAGTGCCTCAAAGAAACCAGGAAGTGAAAAAACTGTGATTGTAAGTAAATGCAAAACATGTTTGCTTAACTAATGAATGTTAGATGATATCATCATGCCGAGCTGTAGGACAGAAAGGTCTGCTTTAAATTATCAATTTTCTGTTTTATCGCAACAAACTGGATTTTATGTGACCATATACACATTGGATTACCGTATGGTAGATTAAAATTTAGTAGATTGTACTATCTGCTTTTAACACTCTATTTTAGCGCTATAGTTTGTTACATGTAATGCTATAAATTAAACTGTTAAAATAGACCCACACTGATAGTTCACTGTTGACTGTGACTTTAGCATGTGGGCAGATAATAAGAAGCTACAATGTAGGAATAGCAGATTCTGTGTGAAGATGTCAGATTTCATTCCAGAAATAGATCAGAAGTGAACTGCAAACAGCTGCATTTGGAATAGAATTGTGAAGTTCTTAATAGCAGATCCTTTTACAAATATTGAATACATTTTTCTGCCATGAGTATAAACATATCCATGTTGGAATCAGAATCCAATAAAATAACACAGTTGTTGGTGCTTTCACGCCTGTTTCCCTCACGGCATTTTAATGTTTAATATATCAAAAGGCTTTGACATCTAATTGAGGCAAACAATGCCGGATTGTTCATACCTACCCCCCAGGGATAAACAATTCACCTACTGATCACTATGATGGAAAGATTCACCAAATACTCAAAAAAATTAACACAAATTTAGATGTGCTCAGGTTTTAACTGAATATTTATGATCCACACTGTAGTGTTTGCTTTTGGTTTCTTGCAGGTTATATAGGTTCATGTTTATGATGCAAAAGACCAAGTAACCAGCATAGTACATAGGAGCTCTTGCTGTTGTTGTTCAGTTGTTCAGTTGTTTAGTCGTGTCTGACTCTCCATGACCTCATGGACTACAGTGCGCAAGGCTTTTCTGTCCTCCACTGCCTCCCGGAGCTTGCTTAACTTTATGTTAATTTTTTCAAAGATGCTATCTATCCATCTTGTTTTCTTTCGTCCTCTTCTCTTTTTTCCTTTCATGTTTCCCAGCATCGGGGTCTTTTCCAATGGGTCCTCTATTCACATTAGGTGACCAAAGTATTCGACTTTCAGCTTCAGGATCTGTCCTTCCAGTGAATATTCAGGGTTGATTTCCTTCAGGACTTACTGGTTTGATCTTCTTGCCATCTAACAGACTTTCAAGAGTCTTCTCCAACACCATAGTTCAAAAGCATAAAATCTTCGCGTTCAGCCTTCCTTATTGTCCAACTTTGACAGCCATAGGTTAATACTGGAAATACCATAGCTTTGACTATATGGCACTTTGTCGGTAGGGTAATGTCTCTGCTTTTTATAATGTTGTCTAGGTTTGTATTCCTCCCCAGAAGCAAGCATCTCTTAATTTAATGGCTACAGTCACCATCTGCTGTGATCTTGGAGCCTAGGAAGATAAAATCTGTCACTGTTTCCATTTCTTCTCCGATTTGCCAAGGAGCAATGGGACCAGTTGCCATGATCTTCGTTTTCTTAATGTTCAAATTCAGGCTAACTTTTGCGCTCTCCTCTTTCACCTTCATTAGTTGACTCTTTAGTTCTTCTTCACTTTCTGCCATTAGTGTGGTATCATCTGCATATCTCAGGTAGTTGATATTTCTCCCGGCGATCTTAATTCTGGCTTGTGATTCGTCCAACCTGGCATTTCGCATGATGTACTCTGCATATAAGTTAAATAAGTAGGGTGACAATATACATCCTTGCCGCACTCCTTTCTCAATTTTGAACCAGTCAATTGTTCCGTGTCCTGTTCTAACTGATAATTATTTACTTGCATACAAATTTTTTAGAAGACAGATGAGGTGGTCTGATATTCCAATTTCTTTCAGTATCTAGAAGCTCTTAGTAATATTAGTAATAGTAGACATATATTAGTAATATACTATGTCTACTTAGTAATATATTAGACATATCCAGTGATCATCCCATTATACAGATCCAGTGATCACAATAATATACAATAACAATAACACAATAATTTCCAATGACCAGCAAGGAGTACAATTCAAGCGATAAAAATAGTATAAATATAAATTGATCAGCATATTATTGATGACCATGACTGTACTTCTAATTTTCATTCCACAATCTTAACTAACCAGATGTTAAAAAATGTTTTGGTTGCCTTTTACACTAGATGAACACAAGGGGGTTGATTTACTAAAGGCAACTAGACTGTGCACTTTGCGAAGTGCAATTGCTCCAGAGCTTAGTAAATGAGGTAAAGCTTCACTTTGCAAAGAAAACCCAATCACATGCAAAGGAAAATAAAAAAACTGCATATTTGCTTGCACGTGATGATGGAAGTCAGCAGAGCTTCTGCTCATTTACTAAGCTCTGGAGCAACTGCTCTTGTAGAGTGCAACTGCACTTTGCAAAGTGCACAGTCAATTTGCCTTTAGTAAATCAACCCCAAGTTGTTAACAGCTATCTTTTACAAGGCATTGTGCATGCAGTTTGAAGGATGCAACTAATAGCTGCCAATGAGCGTGCCTGCACACTACACTCAAAATCCTTCCAACACTCAGAGACCACTTTTTGGTTTTCCATTTATATCCTCCACCCTGATAAAGGGAGCACTCTTAAATTCCAGAAACGTGTTGGATGCAGATTTCCCTTTAACCATTTTAATGCAATAAATACTTTTGTACTCCAACCCTTTGGTCTGTCTATCCCATTCTTCTGTCTTCGTCAAGTCATGATAATGGCAGTATTATTAGAAACACTGATTACAATCCTAATTTAAAATGACAATCAAATTGTATAGCAGTTATGTTTGTGGGTGACATTAAACCATAAGTATAAATTAAATGATTACCAGCAATGTAATATATTTAAGTTTTATCATCCATCAGGATGTTTAAGTATTGTAGTGTAACCTGTACACCGTAAACACTAATTACTGCTCTTCAATGATCAATGAATTTTCTCTTCAAAAACGATTGAACACTATCGTTCAAAACACACAGTAATGCAAACAAAGCTCAAATTACTAAATATTATAACTGGGCTGGTTAAGCCAAGGAAGGATTTTAAAGGGCTTTTTATTGCCTTCATCCTCCCGTCAATGTCTAGATATATGAACACTTTCAAAGCTAGCTCAGGTTTCATAACAGCTGTGCCTTATAACAGAAAGCAAGACCTTTGTGATTTATCAAGACGCATGCTTAGTACCAAATCATAGATCACTTTGTCAGGAAAACTACTAGTATTAAGGGTAAACTCCAGTTATCTCCTAGTTTTCCATAATCCACGCCTACAGTTTTCATTATTTGACTTTAAAGTAAACCTGGGTCATTCACACTGAGTAAATGATAAAAACTACACTGGGATTACCTTTAGTGAAAACCACGTTATATTGATCTGTAGATATATGTAAATCTTGACTGTCCTGATTTTTGCCCCATCTGCGCCCCCTATGAATAAATGATCTTGTTGTTGACGTTAACCTCAGACTATATCATTTTTATTATTATTGCTGAGTTTAAATTTTGGAGGTTTGTATCAAATTTACTTTGAAGTGAGCCGGTCATAGTTAAAAAAAAAAAAAAAAAAAAAGTAAAAATCTGAATATTCTTGTAATTTTCTTTACCATGTGTCAGAGAGACAATAATTGATTGGTAAGCTCCCAAATGGGTGCACACTGCAGTAAAAACCTGACAGAGATTCTAAACCTGCAGAGAAATTTTTTTTGCTGGAATTACTTGAGCATATGGCCACGACCTTTTATGATCACTGACATTAGCCATCATCCCCACACCTTTGTTTACAAACCACCTGTCAGCATAAAAGCTGTCATTCAGCAAGGAATAGTGACAGGACCAAATCATCACAGCGGTTGGCATGTTATTCCTATCAGAGGGTGGTGTTAACCACTTCACCCCCGGAAGATTTGGCTGCTCAATGACCAGGCCATTATTTGCGATACGGCACTGCACAGCTTTAACTGACAATTCGCGGTCGTTCGATGCTGTACCCACACAAAATTTACATCCTTTTTTTTGAGCTATTAACAAAAGAAGTGCGGCAATTTTGAAAAAAACACAATATCTTTTACTTTTTGCTATAATAAATATCCCAAACTAATTTTTTCCTCAGTTTAGGCCAATATGTATTCTTCTACATATGTTTGGTAATAAAAAATTGCAATAAGCGTATATTGATTGGTTTGCGCAAAAGTTATAGCGTCTACAAAATAGGGGATAGATTTATGGCATTTTTATTATTATTATTTTTTTTACTAGAAATGGCGTTGATCTGCGATTTTTTTATCGGGACTGCGATATTGTGGCGGACAAATTTGACACTTTTGACACATTTTTGGGACCATTGACAATTATACAGCGATCAGTGCTATAAAATGCACTGATTACTGTATAAATGTCACTGGCAGGGAAGGGGTTAACACTAAGTGGCGATAAAGGGGTTAAGTGTGTTCTAACTGTAGGGGGGATGGGACTGTCTAGGAGGAGAGAGAGACCGGTGCCCATAATTAGTATGAACACACGATTTGTCTCTACTCCCCTGAAAGAACCGGGATTTGTGTGTTTACACACACAGATCCCAGTCTCGCTCTGTCACGAGCGATCACGGGTGCCCGGTGGTCATCGCCCCCCCGGGCATCGGTCATGTTCCGACGCACAAAGTGCCACACATGCTCAGAAGAAATTCTGAGACGGAACAGCTCGGTCTGGTAAACTTAGCGTTCGCAATGGATACAACACTTTCATCACGGTGCAATGTTAAAAATGGTTTAATACAGCGCACTCTCTTCTTCTTTATAATGTGAGAAAAATGAAGTAGTTTTGCTGCTCATATTCACACAGACTTAACACAAACTTCTTTCTTTATTATTTATAAAAATTTTTTTTTTTTTGTTTTTTTTTGTTTTTTTTTAAAGGCATTTTTTTTTTTTTTTTTTTTTTTTAGGTTTGTATTTTTTCCAAGGCTGATCTTTGTTTTATTTTATTTTTAGTTTTACTCCAGAATATTTTTGTGTGTGTTTTGTGTGTCAAGTTACCACAACACCATTGATATCTTATATTATTTAATCTCAAGGAGATTGTTTGGTGTTGGTGTCCCTTGTTAATTTCACATTGTACTCTAGAAATGTACCTGCCTCCTCACAAACAAACTGTCCTTTTTGAAGGAAAACACACATAGGAGAGTATAATTGAAACCAAAAATCCTTTATTAAGTGCTCAGAACCAAACAAAGAGGGAGGCAACACTGGAGAAACAGCAGAAATTAGCGAAGCCTTGGACCCCCAGGGCAGACATCAATTCTTTAACATCAAAATTGGTGGCCTGAGGAGTCCATATGTAAGGGAGTGCAGTCTGGTCCAGAAGTCCCAGAGATCCGGAAAGCAGCAGATGACATCTGTGTCCCCAGGCTGTGGTACCACAAGAGGCTGCATCTTTTGCCAGACCAGACTGGACCCAGGGTCATCACTTTCTGGTCTTCTTTCCACGCTTCCTTCCCAGCTGTGGCTCTGCTGTTGGAGATGTGGCATGAGGAGGAGTAGAACCTGGAGGAGGAGGAGGACTAGTAGGACCTGGAGGAGGAGGAGGAGAAGTAGAAGGACCTGGAGGAGGAGGAGGAGGACCATGTGTGAGGTCACAAATGTGGGTAGCAGATGTTATTTGGCCCCTCAACCCCTTATTGAGAGCTTCCAACATTAATGACTCACACATGAGTTGTTGGCCCTCCTCCATCCGCTGCATTTTACAGGCAATTATGCCAGCAAAGTCCTCCTCCACAGTGTGGGGGGCTGTCAGGGCCTCTATAGCCTTCCAAAAGAGACCTATGGCAGCCTCCTCTAGGGTACTCCTCTTCCTGCCACTTTCTCTTTGCGGGTGTAGGGGAGGGACCTGGATATCAGGCAGCCTGCTCGGCCCGGCCACCTCCTGGCTGAGACTTCCCTGTGTATGAAAAAGGGACATGGTTTTAGTTTCTGCACCATCAATCCCAAACATAAATTAGTACTCCAAACTAACATCTAGTTACCATCATTGATTGGACAACCTGAACTATTTAGAGGAATGCTATACCTGGCTCAAGCTGGGCTCCTCCACATGTTGCTGCCTGGAAGGCCCAGGTTGGGCGTCAGAAGCCTCAGCTGGGGGGGAAGGAAGCGTTGAAGGAAGACTGGAGAGTGATGACCTGGGTTCAGTCTGGCCTGCCATAAAATGCAGCCTGTCATAGTACCACATACTGGGGACATAGATGTCATCTGCTGCTCCGGATCTCTGCGAATCCTGGACCTTCTTGTGCTCCCTTAGATAAGTGCTCCTCAGGCCACCAATTAGGATCTTCAAATAGGTGGTGTCTGCCCTGGGGATCACCTGCTTCACAATTTCCAGCAATTGATCCAGTGCTGCCTTCCTCTTTGTTTGGTTCTTAAAATGTGGGTGGTTTATCTGCCGCAGACAAGGCAGCTCCCTGAACATGTCATTTTCACTTCAAGACACAAGACAAACCCTAATGTCAGGCAAATCTCTCCTAATCTAGTTACAATATAGGCCTCAATCTAGAAGCAGTATAGGCCCAAGTTTGGCTCTTATTTTCGTTATCACGATCGGCGCCTCCGATACTCCTTCCTCCGCTCACAGATCGTACGTACTACGCACGCGTGTTACGCTTTATACACACTGCGCATGCGTGTAACTCCGCCCGCCCCTGATGTTCTTTCTAGTCTATTCCCCACCCCTTTTCGTTCGGCGCAGCGGGTGAAGAGCACATGGCGGAGTCAGAGCAGGTGCATGCTAATTATAGCAAGGAGGAAAGCCTGGATCCGGAAACGTCCCGATCCAGGAGGAGGCGATTTAAGGCCTCAAATATGTCCTTTGGGGAGATGTTGGAGATGGTCGACATCCTGAAGAAGGCCGACTATGATGGAAAGTATGGACCTTTCCCCAACCCCAATATCAGAAAGGCCAAGATCATGGCGAAAGTGGTCAAAAGTCTGCACCGGAATTTCGGGGTACGACGATTGAAAGATCAGCTCAGGAACCGGTGGTCGGACCTGAAATTAAGAGACCCCGAGCAGTACAGAAAGATCCGGAGAGTGCTGCAAAAAAGTAAGTAGTTGTGCTGTGTTCCTATTCTTTTTGTCTTTATTACATTCGTGCTGCTCCATGTGCTTTTCTTAAGTGTTGTACAGTTTAAAATGGCAACTTTCATGTTCATGGGCCCATTATTCGTTCGTATCAAACATTTTTCTTTCGGCCTATAAAACACCATTGTTTAGGCCATATGCATTTGCCCACATTTTTTAGGGCCTACTTGTATGAAAAATATTTGGTTGTGTAGATGGGTTTGTGACTAGAATGAAATGCAAACTAGATTCTGTGTAAGGAGAGGACACTCAGCAGCTGTTTTCACATCTGGACGCTGGAGCACTAGTGTGGGACACCAGAACACCCTTTTTTAGTACGGGGCCCCACACAGGTGCTCCAGTGTATAATATAGGGGGGTCTCCATCTGTGAAGCTTGTACAAGACAGGTAAAGTCTTGAAGCTTGACAACGGACAATAAAAATGCTACATCTTGGAACTCTGCCAAAATAGACAATTGTACCACACTTCCAAGCAATGTTTCATCTTTATATTTCGGCCATCAAATATCTGTGTGCTAAGTATACCATTTTTGTTTTACATAGGGGAGAAAAGACTCGGAGGACACCCCTCATCCGAGGAGACCACAGACCCCCCACCTCGGGAAGAAGGGGAAATACCCCCAACCCAAGAAGAGCAGGAGGAGGAAGAAGACGTTGTGGAACTAGTCACCACAACAGGTGAGTGTCTGCAAACACAGACTCAGGTAAGAGATGGATGCCGGCATATTTATAATACCTGTTTTTTTTTGGTTTTCTCTCTTTTTAGGTGATCGTGATGTTGTGGATCCAGGGCATTTCACCTCTGAAAGTGCACAGATCCTGATTGGGGAGATCATGGGGGGTAATTTAGCTTTGGAAAACATCAAGAAAAACATCAATGATGTTATTCAAAAAAATAATAACATCATTGATGTTTTGGGGAGAGTTTAAAACCCCTCCAAATCGCTTTGTTTTTTTGTACGCTACAATGTTAAAAATGTTTTAGCGATGTTTAGAAAAGCCAAATTTTGAGGATGCACACAGTGTGCCAACATGTGCTATCTGCCATCACAGGAGATCAATGGACGCGTTTTGGGGGTGCAACCCCTTCCTCAATAATAAACTAGCTGAGAGGAAGGGGTTGCTCCCCCAAAACACGTCCCTTGATCCCCCGTGATGGCGGCTAGCACATGTTGACATTCGTAAATTGGTGTGCATCTTCAAAATTTGGCTTTTCCTGGGGTGACTTCACCCCATCTGAACGCAATATCAAACACAGTTCCTAAATACTCATGTCTGATATTGCCTTCAAGTTTTACCATATGTGAACTTTGTAAGTTCAAGATTTGTGTCTTTCTTGTTGGTTTTACACATGCCTGTTTTATCTTAAATGGACATTTCTATTTTTGATAATGCCACCCCAAAAATTGTTATACAACAAACATGTTGGTTTGTTTTAAAAACCTTTTCTAAATGCACATGTGATTGTGCAGGTATTAAAAAGATTGTTAATCAAGAATTTGTGGATTATTGTCTCAATGCTACAACACTTTTGTGGTGATGTAATTGCTGCTTTCTGTGACAATGGGTGTTATTTCCTAAGGGCAAATCCACTTTGCACTACAAGTGCAGTTTCAGTGCATTTTCAAGTGCACTTGTAGTGCAAAGTGTATTTGCCTTTAGTAAATAACAACCAACAGTGCTTTGTATAAGGTTACACAATCACGCCATTTTCAGGACTCACCACATTTCGGTCAGGGTCAGCTAAAACAAACACAAGCAGTAAATGTCACCAAAGATTTGCTTAATTTTTTTTATTTGATCAAGGTTTCACAAATTGTCTGGCATATTGATGGCCCCCCTACCCGCAAAGAACTCAAGGTATCTTAGCCGGACATCACTGGCACTCAGGGAGGGCAAGCCAGGACGGCTACTTTCAAGCGCCGTCAGGGTTGTTTCATTTATAATTCCGGCCTCGGGCCCAACTGAGCCAGCATAGTTGGCAGAATGTTGCCGTAAAAAGTTATGTAGAACACAGCACGCCAGGATTATATGATTCAGTTTATACTCTGCCATATGGATGGGTGTAAGAAATAGGCGGAACCGGCTGGCCATGATTCCAAATGTGTTCTCCACCACTCTTCTGGCTCTGGCCAGCCGGTAATTAAAAACCCTCTGTTCCGGGGTGAGGGTCCTCATCGGGAATGGCTGCATAAGATGGTCCCCCAGCGCAAATGCTTCATCCGCAACGAAGACGAATGGGAGTCCTTCCACATTCTCTTCTGGAGGTGGCAAGTCCAAGCTGCCATTCTGGAGACGCCTGTAAAACACTCCGTCTGGGCGATGACTCCACCATTGGACAGCCGGCCATTCTTCCCCACGTCCACATACAGGAACTCATAATTAGCCGACACCACCGCCAACATCACAATACTATTGAACCCCTTGTAATTATAATAGTACGACCCCGAGTTGGGTGGTGAGACGATGTGGACGTGTTTCCCATCAACTGCCCCTCCGCAGTTAGGAAAGTCCCACCGCTGGGCAAAGTGGGAGGCCACAGTCTGCCATTCCTGTGGCGTGGAAGGAAACTTTTGAGGAAAACAAAAATAAATTAGTATTTTTGCACAAACATGGAAAGCAGATTAGAAACAAACATTCTTGGCCAACATCCAGATAACATTTATTAAGGGGAATTTTACAACACCAAAGTATAAGGTACACCTATCATATCCCCCCCCTCTCATGGGCCATTTCTAACATTATAGGGGGGGATCTTGGACAGGTAACCCTCTCCACTTCATTGAGAGATGAATGCCTAAATAATGGGTATTACTTGGAACAGCCCCTCCTTTGTTACACTATTGGCAGACCACTGGACAGGTAAGAAGTGTCATAATACAAAGATATAAATACACACTGTACACATTTGAGCACATTTGGACATTCTGCTATTACCTAGCAAGATAATAATAGGATACAAAAACTTTAAACAGTACCATTTGAAAGTATTCAGGCAGGCCCTTGCACTACATGCTTTGGGGAATTCATCCATACATCTGACCACAAAAGAGGTGGGTATAGTTTGTATGGGTTTGGCAAAGTCAGCAGATAGATGATTGAGGATAGATAGAGAATTGGGATCAGCTGACTTAGCAGTTGGGGGAAGGGTTAAAAATGATTTGGGAACACCACAAAAAAAAGCCTCTGGCACTCTGCCTGGATTTAATGCACAAATCAGATTTCTAAACATTTTAGGGGTGTTTGGGGTAAAGCACTACTATGGAGCTGATAAAATACATTGTTAAGTGACTACATGATGTGAATATAGGGCCAGGAGAGCATGCTGGGGAGGTAAGTGAAGGCAAATATGTATGAAGGAGAAAAAAAAAAAATTCCAGCATGCATGAGGACAAAGGGAACATTCACAGCATATTACAATCATGGTAATTAGGGAACGAGGAAAGAAATACAATATATTATCAAACATTAAATACAATAAAATGTGATATTAAAGGATAAAAATCTTATCTTCATATACTCCTTCTGCAGGACCTGGATGATGGCAGAACAGGTCTCTGGGATTATGATCCCCAGAGCCTGGGGGGAGATGCCTGTCGAGAACTTGAGGTCCTGCGGGCTTCTCCCTGTCGCCAAGTACCGCAGGGTAGCAACTAGCCTCTGCTCCGGAGTGATGGCTTGCCTCATGCAGGTATCCTGCCTGCTGATATAGGGGGTCAGCGAAGCCAACAAACGGTGAAATACGGGGTCCGTCATCCGGAGAAAGTTCCTGAAATCATCAGGATTATTCTCACGGATCTCATGGAGCAAAGGCATATGAGAGACCTGGTCACGCTGAAGCAACCAATTCTTGGTCCATGAACTCCTCCCCACCCTGTTCATGGACTGGACTTGTGTCAAGGTCAGGACCCCAACACCAAGCCCCTGCACAGCACGAATTCTACGAGGAGTACGTATACGCAACATGGCTAGAAAACGGTCGGCTGCTCAGAACGAAGTAACAGAACGCACTGAAGAACAGCAAGGCCTGTGAAGAGCGACCTGAAAAACAGCAACGAACGAACAAGAACACAATGACTAATCCAAGCCACGCGTAGCTTGCCTGCGCGCGCTGAAGAGGAGATACAAACCCACAAGCACAAACTGAACCGCAGAAAACGATCTGAAAGCCACGAGTCTGAAAAAGCGCGAATCGTCTCTCACCAAACTTTTACTAAAACGAGATTAGCAAAAGGAGCCCAAAGGGTGCCGCGCTTGGTTCTAAATTGGCCTTTTCTAGTCTCGTCGTACGTGGTTGACGTCACCGCGTTCTTGGCGATCGGAAATTCCGACAACTTTGTGCGACCGTGTGTACGCAAAACAAGTTTGAGCCAACATCCGTCGGAAAAAATCCTAGGATTTTGTTGTCGGAATGTCCGATCAATGTCCGACCGTGTGTACGGCGCATAATACAGGGGAAATCTTGGAATGGGGACACTAGTTCTGGTGACCCATGGTGCCCCAAAGGATTTCCTTAATCTGCAGGAATTTCTTACTTCCTGTTTTGTCTTTGGGACAGGAGGTGAAGGTAAATCTCCCCAATGGAACACAGATGACTAAATAAACTAACAGAGGGCATAACCCTCACTTACTCATCGTGGGACAATTGCTGTATTTATTTACTGTTTATGTTTTTTGTAAATGAGTAGGAGTTCTATGATTCTGATAAGTTCTCACACTTGCAGATCCCAACAGCCACTAAGCCAAGGTTGTGGGGAAGAGGCCTCATTCTTATAAAAATGAGGACAAGATGGCAGGTCCGCCCTGCTTATGCAGAGCAGACACAGACATAGCTTGCTCTGCTCTATGGGCAGTCAGGTTTAAATTGACTGGCTGTCCGTTTACACCCAACTGCCCTCCGATCCAATCTGGCCAGACAGAGTGGAATGGATCCCCTTCCCTTTTGTTTTCTAATCAGATCAGAGATAGCCAGGTGTAAACGGCCAAATGTCCGTTTACATCCGACTGCCCATAGAGGAGAATGAAGGGTCCGCCTACAAAGCAAATAGGCAGACCTAATCGGACCACTTGTGGAAAAGCCTTAAAATCCATACCAGACACTTATCTAGAATAAGGGTTCCGGCATGAATTTAAGGGGACCAAGCATTTATTTTTTTTGCTGTTATTCTTGCTGTACTACAACATAAAAAAAGTTTTGAAAAATGTCTAGTTTAAGGCAGCGATTTTAATAGTGCTTAAAGTATAACATTAAAAATGCCCATTTCCTTTAAATAACATGCTGGGGGATGCCCCAAATCTGCCTGTGAAGTGGTGCACCTGTACAAATGTAAACCACGTACTACTATATTTATGAAGAAAAAAAAATACCATTCCCTTCCAGCTAGGGAAGGATGGGGATGATACAAGATCTTTAAGGGGAATACCAGACCCTAAGAGTTTAGCATAGAACCTTTGTGGGGTTCCCATTGCATTTTTTACAACAAAAAAGTCAGCGGAGAAATGTAAATTGTATATGTTTTTAGCCCCTTATGCAGTTTATTGGCAATCCCTTGCCTTTTAGCCTTGATAATAATTTTAAGGATTCAGCTCCATTTGACATCAATGGGTTTTGGATTAACGTTCATAGAATGGTATACTGCCATCCTTTTCTGTGGATAATGAGAAAGGCAGTATTAGTGTGTGCTGCTACTGTTCAGCAGCCAATTCAAATAAAATTTTTGAAGGAAATGTATACTCTCACTAAATTCTCCTTCTATGGTCATCCTAGTGAGCTGTTACCTGGACGTCACAGCTTGACTGTTGGTCTATAAGGCTCTGAAAGCTATTATCTTTTTATTCTTTACTGTGACTAGTCTCTACAAAAGCTAGTTAGGAAGCCCCTCTAGTGCTCAGGTTGTTGAGTGAGGTCCCAGACCTACAGGGAGGGCCTCCCTTTTACAGGCTTGCAGGAACAGTGCACCAAAGAATGACCATGGCCCACCGGTTAACAGTAAAATCCCTTGTCAGTTCTCTTTGCAGACCCTATGCCTGAATAGAACCACTTAACACTCTGGTGCGGAGGTCTCATTTACTGCAGTGGTCTGGATACAACTACCAGATGTTCTGTTACAAAGCTGAGGCTGATGTGACCAATGTGTTGCACAGACAATGTCAGGTTCACTGGAGAACCTACCGAACACCATTCCAATTTACACTGATAGCTGATCATCACTCCTATCCCGAAACTGGCTGCAAACAGATTTCTTAAGGTATGGATCTGTGTCAGTGAATCATTGGGCTTTACTGTTCTACCTGACTTTCTGCAGCCTTAGTAGTAGTTTCCCAAATATATTGTAGTGTTAGTCCCATACATTGGGATAGATTCCACAACTATGAAAGCGATAGAGAGGACTTTGTTCCAGTGGCAGCTGCTCCATTATGGGTACAGATTTACATGCAGGACGCCGGACGCGTGGCTTTCAATGGGGGTTTTTTTTACGCACATGATTAGAGCATGAGGCTCTAATTGGCTTCAGAAAAGTGAGGGCTCAGGGTGCAGAGCATTGTGCCCTGAGCCCACCCAGTTGTGTGACAACAACTAAATAAAGTTCGCTATTGTCTTCCTGATTCTCTTCCTGGCCAGTCAGGAAGCGGGTCTTAAGACCTGATTGGCCAAGAAGAGAAGCGGCCGTATTGGCCAGGGGGAAACCACCGATGAGGAGACACCAAGGAGGAAACCCAGAGGAGGAAACACAGAGGAGGAGAAGCAGGCCCACAACCTAGATGGGCTAAGTGCAGGGTTTGCCGATCGACCAAGTGACAGGGGGGTGATTTTGACTGATGGACCGACCGATCGAATGGGGGGGGGGGGGTTTACTGATAGACTAACCGACCAGAGGAACAGCGTAGTTCCTGGACTATGAACTGAGAGGAACAGCGCAGTGTCGACTGGTGCTTCATTTTTTGGTTTGGGCGGAAAACAATCCACCCAACACCCCCCCTAAAAAAATGGAGCACCAGCCGCCACTGCGCTGTTCCTCTCAGGCCATAGTTCTCACTGCATCAGCCTTTCAAATGGCATCTGTACTCTCCACCATCTTGTCTTTATCTGTTTCTACACCCCCTTCTCCACCTCTGGGCAGAAAATAAAATTCTCGGGGGGTAACTCCCTCTTATAAGCAGAAATTGTTTCTGGCAATAGATCAGGTTGTATTTATGTTGCCATGATATTGGCATAAACAGCCCTCCTTTTAAAGTATATATTTAGTACAGTATGTTTATATGGTATGTGAGTTTATTTATGTAAGTGTTTAATATGATATCTGCTACTATGGCGCACACCTTTTCTTGTTCTTTTATTTGTAAATGGTAATTCCTGAGACATGCATGATCAGTTTAATTCCCCACAAGACAATGCTTCTTTGTCCTTAGTTCATATTACACTGACACATTCTGCTTCTTGATCGCAGATTAACCTTTCTGACACGTTACACCCAAAACAAGTGTAGCAATCCTGATATTTTTATATTATCACTTGGAAAAACAAAGATTTAAGGTAACACTCATCTGTTATTCATGTAATTGCTTTTCACACATATATGCCATTGCCATCATAAAGAATTACACGATCCGTAGGCTGGTCCAATATTCTAATTGCAAATAATTTCAGCATTACTTGGAATAATCTGGCAGTGTAAGGTTGAAGTCTTAAGCAGCTAAAAGCATTCACAGGGGCTCAATATAAATCCCGTATTTTCCTTTTTGACATTTAAAGATAATATTGCCAAATCCTGTAGGAATCATGTTTTTACATTGTAACTCACTAAGGGGAATTTACTTTAAGGCTCTGTTCACACCTATATAGGTGTGACGTAGCACATGCATTTTTGTGCAGTTTTGATGCTTAGGACATCACATCCCTTTCAGTGGGCTGCCCTGTGCACAAAAATCACTGGAGATTTGGATTAGGAGCTGGGAGAGATCATGGGGAACAGTGACACAAGGAGGCCAGGGAAGATGCAGAGGTATAAACCTCCCACCACAGACCGCTTCCCCACCCTGGAAGACCCAACCCCAGACTATAAGAACCTCTTGGGCATGATTTTTAGTATGTACAGCCTGATGCTGAAGTTGTAGTGCTGTGCATGGATTGCTTTATATTGCTCCTATATCAGCTTTGTAAACTCTTGCAGCTTTGAAGACACCAAGCAAATGATGGGAAGCTTTATGTTTTCCATCTCAGCAGTGGTCATGTCCTACCTACAGACCCCACAGCCCATCTCTCCTCTGTAGTAACACTGGACTGCCCAGCATAGGAGTTGATGGTTTTTGCAGACCCTAAATTTTACAGTGACTCAAACTCCCCACTTTATTTCCTGTGTCTGGCATTGATGGACTAAATATGATTGATTATTTTGGTTTATTAAAAAAAAAATGCATAACCCTTTCATGCCTAAGCCTATTTCTGACATTTGTTGGCTTACAAGTTAAAATCTTTTTTTTGGTAGAAAATTACTTAGAACCCCCAAATATTATATATATATTTTTTAGCAGAGACCCTGGAGAATAAAATGGCGATCGTTGCAAACTTTTTATGTAACACGGTATTTGAGCAGCGGTCTTTCAAATGCAGTTATTTGGGAAAATAGAAACTTTCATGAATTAAAAAACCCAAAACAGTAAAGTTAGCCCGATTTTTTTTTTGTGTTTTGAAAGATGATGTTATACTGAGTAAATAGATACCTAACATGTCAAGCTTTGAAATTGTGCACGTCTGTGTAATGGCGACAAACTACAGTACTTAAACATCTCCATAGGCGGCGCTTTAAAAATTTCTACTGGTTATCAGTTTAGATTTACAGAGGAGGTGCTAGAATTATTGCTTTCGCTCTAACGATTGCGGCGATACCTCACATGTGTGGTTTAAACACTGTTTGCATTTGTGGGTGCGACTTACAAATGCGTTCGCTTCTGCGCACGAGCATGGAGGGACGGGTCACTTTTTAAACTGTTTTTAAAAAAAAATTCTGATTATTTTTATTGCTGTCACAAGGAATGTAAACAACCCTTGTGATAACAATAGTCAGTGACAGGTACTCTATATGGAGGAATCTGGGGTCTATAAGACCCCAAATCCCTCCTTTGCACTTAAAAGTATGCAAAACGCCAAAATCGGCATTTTGGAATACTAGGGATTATTTAAAATTGGCGCCATTGGCAGCCAAGTAAACTGGAAGTGATGTCATGGCATCACTTCCAGGTTACTAGATAGGAGACCCGATCGGAGCCAATTCCAGCTTAGTTTGGGTCTTCAGCCAGCCGGCGGACATGTCGGCTGGTTGCTCTGGCCTCCCGGTGGGACGGGAGAGCCCGGGTGGCGGGAGGGGGAGGCGTCCCTTCCCGCTCCTTAGGATTACAGCTGAACGGCTTTTTAGCCACATCGGTTGTTATCACTAAAAAGCCAACTGTTGGCTCTAAAAGCAGGCATCACCCCGGTATAAACCCCTTCAAGCCGAGAACAAAATGATTTATGATTTTTAAAAATCGCATCTATTTACTGTTCATTACTTAGTAACTTTTGTTCCTTGGCTTTTTGTTCAGTAAAAAAAATGTTGACGGCTATGTGAATGACGCCTAAACACTCCTTTTCAAATAAACCTGTAAACGCCTATGTGTGCATGGCCACAAAGGCTAACATAGGGGTGCTTTTACAGGCGTTAAAAATATTTTTAAGCTCCGTGTGCATGAGGCCTAACAGATGAAAAAGTCAGCATTGTCTAAATGATATTCATAGTTAAAGACCAATTCATGTTGCTGAGATGGAGTGGGATGGCTTCAATAATAATTGTATATTGTTGAGTTATTAACAAAGCAGGAGATTTCATCCCTGGTATATTTGGGAATATCAAAAAAAAAAGACCAAGGAAAAGTCCAAGGAAAGTTCCAAGCTCTACTCACCGAGGTTTAGTTGCACGAATTTTGCAAATGAATGCTGTACACGCATTTGCAAATTTGTGAAACTAAACTCTTGTTTTTTAAAACGCATACTGTTATGCCCTGTATACACGATAGGATTTTCCGATAACAAAATCCATGGATTTTTTCAGACGGATGTTGGCTCATACTTGTCTTGCATACACACGGTCACACAAATCTTGTCGGAAATTCCGAACGTCAAGAACACGGTGACGTACAACACATACGATGAGCCAAGAAAAATTAAGTTCAATAGCCAGTGCGGCTCTTCTGCTTGATTCCGAGCATGCGTGGAACTTTGTGCGTCGGAATTGTATACACACAATCGGAATTTACGACAACGGATTTTGTTGTCGGAAAATTTGAGATCCAGATCTCAAATTTTGTGTGACGGAAATTCCGATGGAAAATGTCCGATGGAGCCTACACACGGTCGGAATTTCCGACAACAAGCTCCCATCGAACATTTTCCATCAGAAAATCCTATCGTGTGTATGGGGCATTAGACAGGCTAATCTGGTTGTATCACAAATAAAGAAAAAAATACCGCGCTAGATATTGTGTATAAAGCAGCAACTAGAAACCAAGTAATATCTCTACGGTATAAATACAATCAAATACATAAAGTTGCGCTGGAAAAATGGTGGTGAACCATACAAATACATATATAGTGAAATATACTAAATAAGTACAATGTGACAAACAATAACAAAGTGCAATAAATGAGGCCTATGATAATGTCCACAATGTGTAGCATAAAAAGGAAAAATACACTCCTGATGTGTGATAAGTTCCAAGGTGAGAAATGACAGATATTAAGGAACTTCCAGGGGCTTGTACAGTGGATGAATGAATCTCAAAGACAGAGCGGTAATCTGTGTGTGCAGACCCTTACCAGACAAGGTGGACCCCCTCCAGCGCAGGGTCATGTAGGCAGACAGATTACCCTCTGTAAGGAGCTGTGGATATTCGCTGTCTCCAATGTCCGGTTCCCTCAGATGGAAGTAGATGTCAAACAGGGGGACGGAAAAAATACCTGATATGCCGCTTCTCTGGCTCTGAAAAAAGACCCACTCGGGCTCCGAGCCCCGAGTGGATAAGCAAGAGAAAGGGGGACACCAATCATGTAGTAGAAAAGCGTGTTTATTAGGTAAAACGTGCGGATGCCCGCAAATGACAGTACAGGACAAACAGTAAAAAGCCGGCTAAACAAATAAAAACAAAACACCCCCGTGCCGGGGTCACGTGGCGTGATGGCGTCAGCACAACGCACCGCCTGGTTGTATGCAGGCTGGTCGGTAAGTAGAGCTTGGAACTTTCCTTGGACTTTTCCTTGGTCTTTTTTTTTTATATATATGCGTTGCCCTGCAATGCTCCTTACTGCAAAGGCCAGTTATAGATGAGGGCAGTGGCTAATGTTTTGTATATTTGGGAATAGGAAGGATAAGACTTGGCACAGAGGATCTTGGTGCATGAGATTATGCAAAGGGTTACATTTACAAAACAAAGGCTTCGTGTTAGAAGCATGGAAGGGTCAATGTGTGGGGGCTGCAGGATGGGCATCTCTCTTTGTGTTGGGAGCTCTGCCCTGAAAACAACCAGCTCTGACCCCTGGGCATTAAAAGTCAATGTGTTGAGAATGAATCTTACATCTGGTTGTAACCTAAATATATGTACATAATATATACAGTATCTTAATCTGGATATGTTGGTAAATTGTTTGCAAATGGAATTTTATAGGCTTTAATTCTACTTTAATATGTTCAATAAAATTACCACTGACGTTGCCAATTTATCTTGTTACAATTCAACTTCTTTGATTGTCTGATTTTAAATTATTAGTTACATGTTCAAAGTGTGACTGTATGTTACATGTTGCCAGCAAAATTGAGGTGAGGACTGAGTTGAGTACGACTTTCCTAGGAGGTGATAACAAGCCCTTCTGACTTCATCTTCTAGCTTGTTGGACAACTACTGAAGGGCTTCAATCTTTCCCTCTTTTATGATGATAGTTATGATGAAGTATGTATTAACAGCCTCTGCCACATTCAACCACCAGCCACATCCAAGAGTACACTGTGATGGGTTTGCTGCCTGTCATTTTTGGTGAGAGATCTGCATGCAGGAATAAAGAAAGTAGGAATATTACAATTCTAGGGCTTAAAGTCATTCTAAAGGCAAGACATTTTTTACCATTCTCATGCATTTTTATTGCATGATAAAAAAAAATGCATTTTTATTGCATTCCCTGCATTAAAGCGGATGTAAACCCAAAATATATATACTGTATTTATTGGCGTATAACACTCACTTTTTCACCATGAAAATCGGGTGCAAATAGCGCGTGCGTGTTATACGTCAATACTTCAATTTTAGCTGCCTCGGAGTCAACGGGGGGGGGGGGGACGAGTGCCATCAGATTACATACAGTGAGAATCTCCAGTTTACTTGGCTGCCTCTGTAATAGGAAGTCAATAGATGGCAATGGCAAGGCTGCTGCATTGATGGCAATGGTGAGGCTGTATTGATGTGGACTAATAAGGCTGCATTGATGGCACTTGTGAGGCTGCAGGTGGGCATTAATCAGGCTGCATTGATGGCAATGGTAAGGCTGCAGATGGGCACTTATTTTGCTTCAAAGTTCCTTATTTAAAATTTAAGTTTTTTTCCTGAAACTTCCCTCTTAAAATGAATGTGCGTGTTATACGCCTGTGCGTGTTATATGCCGATAAATACGGTATATATTTTTTTTTTATGCCATAATGTAGAGTATAAGATTTCATATCATTTGAGCCCAGTCTTGCCACAAAGAGTTAATCTATCTCTGAGCAATCCTCTTTTATTGTTCAGTGATATACAACTTGACAAACAGAGAAAAACTTTGTCAAATCCTCCCCCTTGCTGTGAGTGACAGGTGATTTACATATCTGGTGCACTAGTCTAAGACATGCATTATTTTTTAATTCCCTCCCCCACTCCTTTTTTCAGCGGCTCTGCAAGGATTGGCTGTTCCACACCTCAGCATAATTGGGCATGCTGAAGTCATGTGGTTACTTTCCTGTCTTTTCACTGGATGTTAGAGATCATAGCAGAAGTTCAGTGTAAGAAATACACAGGAGAAAATGCATATTGACAAGGGGAGTGTAGAGGTGGGCGGGGAGTCTACTGACATCACGACTCCACCCACCGAGCTCCAGACAACAGACCCACCCACAGAATCTGCAGTTTTTCGGGTCTCATAACAGACAGAGGGGAGACATTTGACAGGTAAAGATACATGCAGGAGGCATGTATATCCTTATAGATAACACCTATGGCAGTAGTTTAGAAAGGTTTACATCCACTTTAAGGTAAAAAAAAGTCTCAGTAGTTGTATCACCCCCTTACCTTCCTATATACTTACCAGAGTCCTATCTCAATCCACTGCTGTGCCTGTGTTCCTCTACCTCACAGGACACAGAGGCAGTTGTGAGAGCTATTGGCTCCTGCTGCTGTCAATCAAATCCTGTAAGGAGGGGGTGGGGCATGGCCAAGCCATGCTGTGTGTGTCTATGAACGCACACAGCCTGGCTCAGGAGCAAGCCCACAGGTGTGCCCCTATAGCAAGTGGCTTGCTTTGGGGGCACACAAAGAAGAGGAGGAGCTGAGAGCACCAGCAGGGGGACCTCAGAAGAGGAGGTTTTGGGCCACTCTGTGCAATATTATTAGGTAAGTATAACATGTTTGTTATTTTAGAAAAAAAGCCTTTATAATCACTTTAAAATTGAAACTTCAGCATCCCTAACACCCCCTTCTGGTATTTTGTTTTTTCCTTATGCATACTTTTTTTTTTTTTTTTGAAGTCTTGAAGACCATCTGGTGACCTTCCTGTTCTTTCTCTGCAGCAGCAGTGGGTGGTCTTTACCGTTTAACTGAGTGGCCCTGATGTAATGACAAGTGGGTGATGTTAGTTCAGAAGTACTGTGAGCCCAATACACGTCCAAGGGGCGTGTCATTGACAACCTGGGCTCATAGGATGTGACACTTGAGTGTCATCAAAGCTTGAGGAGGGGTAAAGGTTGGCAACAGTAATTCTGCAGAGTACAGTTACAGAGAGCAGACAGGTATTGCAGCCAAAGTAGCATACTTTTTCGTTGTTTAAAAGGTCTGGGCAATGAAACTTGAAAAGTTAAAAGCTAAAGCTGGTGTTTCATTTTGATGCAATCCTTACAGTGTTATTAAACACAAAAGCAAATAATTATTATATTGCAGCTAATCAATTCTTAGATGTGATAGCTGCATTATTTTTTTTAGGCTTTCTTTCTTTCTATTCTCATCTGGTGATCCAGAAGGAAGTCTGTTGTTCAGCTACAGAGATGAGACAAATCATTTAACACTGACACGGGTGCTTACAATAATCAGGTTTTAATTATATGTGTAAAACCTTTATCCCAAAAGGAAAAAAACTGTTTGCTGTAACTGCTTATAAAGCATTAGCTACAGTCTGGCTTCAATTTGCTAGTGTAGTTAAATCTGCGCCCGTGCTCCTTCATCCAGAGTTGGGGCACATTACGGATTGTCACTTGCCACATCCTGGATTGTCACTTGCCACACATTACGGATTGTCACTTGCCACACATTACGGATTGTCGCTTGCCACGTCCCAGATTGTCACTTGCCACACATTACAGATTGTCACTTGCCACACATTACGGATTGTCACTTGCCACACATTACGGATTGTCACTTGCCACGTCGCCTGCCACATGTTATGGATTGTCACTTGCCACGTCCCGGATTGTCACTTGCCACACATTACGGATTGTCACTTGCCACACATTACGGATTGTCACTTGCCACGTCCCGGTGTCACTTGCCTCACATTACGGATTGTCACTTGCCACGTCGCCTGCCACATGTTACGGATTATCACTTGCCACATCACCTGCCACTCATGATGCATTGTCACTTGCCACGTCACCTGCCACACATTACGGATTGTCACTTGTCACGTCCCGGATTGTCACTTGCCACGTCACCTGCCACACATTACGGATTGTCATTTGCCACGTCCCGGATTGTCACTTGCCACACATTACGGATTGTCACTTGCCACACATTACGGATTGTCACTTGCCACATCCCGGATTGTCACTTGCCACACATTACGGGTTGTCACTTGCCACACATTACGGATTGTCACTTGCCGCATCCTGGATTGTCACTTGCCACTTCACCTGTCACACATTACGGATTGTCACTTGCTGTGTCACTTTCCTGCTGTGTCCCAGAGTCAGGCAGCAGAGAGATAATGTCATCTCTCTGCTTCCCGAGGCTGCCTGCACAGTGAGGGGGGAACTGCACTGCAGGGATGCAGGGAGGGCGCCGGGCGGTGAGAGATGTCATCTCTATGCACCCCTGCCTGCCAGCTCCCTGATTGGCCAGCCCACTTACACACAAGCCGCCCAGCTGTCTCACCGCCTGACAGCCCTCGGAGCCGCCTGCGCTCTCACTGCGGACCCGTGAAGCCGCCCGCTCTCACCCACGGGCTCGCAAAGCCGCCCGCTCTCACCCGCAGGCCCGCAAAGCCGCCCTTTCTCCCCTGCGGAGCCGCCTGTCCTCACCAGGCCCCACTCGGCTGCGGGTGTCGCTACAGCGGTAGTTTTCCGCCACTGAACTCTCCCTTACTCTATGCTAAATGAAAAGTTCTACTTTAATCAGCCAGGGCTGTGTCAGGGGTAGATGCCACTTGAGGCAGTGATTTTTACTGTTCCCAATACCAACCTTCATTTGTTGCTAGGATGCTGGGGATGGCTGCCCAGACTTATTGGTCCCTAGGACTCTGGTGATAGAGCTGCACCCTGGCTACACAGTATTCTTGGTTGGTAGGACTCTGGTGGCAAGGCACTGAGGCACTAAGGATAAAGACCCCCACTGTACCTTTATAAGTGTTTTCCGAGGCGGCCACCTTAATTGGCTTCATGGGCAGCAAGTAGGGTTGCCACCTCATTAAGGAAAGGGATAGTCAGCACTCAGGATGATGTCCAAAATGTTATTTCTTTATTAAATACATGTACAAAACTGTAAAACAGTTGAAGCGCCCATTCACCTGTTTTCCCAGGGTTGCCACCTCATCCCTTTAAACCCCAAGACATATGAATTACACAGGTTCTGAAGCGAATTCAGTGCAAAGCACCAAATGAGTTTAATTATCACCTTAATCAGCCACAGAACCGGTGTAATTAATATTTGTTTGGGTTTAAAGGGATGAGGTGGCAACCCTAGCAGCACGGCCCTGCTAACAGTTGACATTCAGTGTGTGATCTGTGTGAGGCAGAGGCACTGATTGGCTCACTTGTAACTATTTAGCGCTTTTATTTAGCCATCAGCAAGGGAATGAAGAGAATGCAACTATAATGGAGGCATGGGATCCTATATGCTGTAATCTGGAGAAGCCATACTAAGGTTGACCATTTCCTGGAGGAAGAGCACCTGAAATCACAGTTGCTTTCTCAATGCTTTTAGATGACATTTACAGCATAGGAATCATAACATGTCATATTTAAATAAACAAGTCAGTGAACAGTGGAGGCTGCTACATAGTGCCTTAGCACTAATGCTCAACCACACTCACAGGTCTTACAGAGGTCAGTCCTTTAAAATAGGAACAATGTTACAGCTGACTGCTTATAAAGCTAAAACACATTTTACCTGTTCCACAACTGCCAAAGCAAATATAGAAAATGCAGCATACACAATTAATGTTAAATTTCTAAATTGTTGCCTCAGTACAGCATGCATATTGGTGACAAAAGTCATTTAGAATTTGTTATATTTTGGCTAAATTAAATTTCACCTATCACCAGCAAATCAGATTAATCTGTGAACTACTCCTGCTGTTTAAGATACTTTGTAACTTTGCTAAATCCAGAAAGTCTTCAACAGGCTTAAAGCGGAGTTCCACACAAAAACGGAACTTCCGCTTTTCGGAACCCTCCCCCCCTCCGGTGTCACATTTGGCACCTTTCAGGGGGGAGGGGGGTGCAGATACCTGTCTAAGACAGGTATTTGCACCCACTTCTGGCATAGACTCCCATGGGAGTCTATGCCTCTTCCTGTCCCTCCGCGCTGCCTCCTGGGAAACACACAGCTCCCAGGAGATAGCGGGGACCAGTTACGATGCGCAACGTAGTGACACCCCAGATGAAGGCTTTGGAGCCGAAACATGTCGGGTGGACCCCTTATGATTACCGCGATTGACTTTATATGAGCTGTTTTTGATCTCCTACCATGTGAGTGTTCTCTTTTACTTTTTATTAAATTGGTGTTTTTAAACGTTATCATGCCATGTGAGTTTTTTTTCGCATGATATTTGAAACATCCATTGGGCCTGTTGGATCACCTTGGGGACGTTTAAAGCTGTGGTGGGACCCCCCCCCCCTTTTTTGGAAGCTGAGGATAATTTGACGATTCATCTCGCCAGACCTGGTGGTCACGAAGCTTTCTTAGACTTGTAAGACGTATGTCTTTTCAAGTCATCTAATTCTGGTAAGCCTCTTTCTGACGCTCTGGTGATGGTCCTGCCACTTATTTAGATCTTCCACCCATCTGTGATTTTTCACTTATTTATCTGACAGAAGTGAATTATTCTATTTATGAGGAAAACTTGGGACTTTTTATTATTTAAGCACTTTACTCTTATGAATTTTTTGGTGGTGGTTTTTCATTCCACTGTTCATCACCAATATAATTTTTTATGGACTATATTTGTTCTGCCACATATATGTTTTTTTGGATTTATTGTTTAACTTTATATCATTGATTCACATCATTTATTCACTTTAGTTATTTCCTAATGTCAATTCGTATCACCTAATATTTTATTATTGTTTTTTCCTGCAATAGGAAATACGTATTCACTGTTTACATATACACATAGCGCTACACTATATTTTGTTATTTTTTGTTTAGACAGGTAGGCATTTCAGTTTTGGACACCGATTCTCAAAAAGGAGAAAGTGCAGATCCAAACAAAGTGGATCTGATAAGAGGCATGGGGAAAGATTAGAGGAACTGAATTTATTCTTTCTTGAGAAGGGGAGATTAAGGGGATACATAAGGGGTCCAAATAGTGAACATTGTGTTGAGTTATTCACTTTAAGGTCATCACAGAGGACAAGGGGCACTCTTTACGTCTAGAGGAAAAGAGATTTTATTGCCAAATATAGAAAGGCTTCTTTACAGTAAGAGCTGTAAAAGTAAAAGAAGGCAACATAAAACTAGTGCGATATTTGACACTGTTCATGATAAATGAACACATCAATATCTGGTTCGATGGATGTAGTAGCAATTCTCAATGAATTCTTAAGGTACTCATTAGATATTTTAGTTCCAATTTTGCTTCGTGTGCTCACAAATATAGGTGCTGCCGAAAACCGATGACAAGAATAAGGCGTGATTGAAGAGTGGGATTTTTTTTGGGGAGGAGGGAGATAAAACTAAAAGTCCAGTAATGAGACGCTGTCAAATTTTTCTTTGGCTGCATGTGTTCTCTAAGTGTATCAGCATTTTTACAGAAAATCCTCAAAAATATCAACATTTTTAGTTGAGTTTACTATTTTGTGTTGGGCTGCATGTGGCCCCTGGGCTGCAGGTTGGAAACCCCTGTTTTAGACAGTTTTGCGCATAAATTTGCATAGACCTGGCAGAATTTTTAAGATGTAGACTATTTTGTAAGAAAACATACAGTATCTCACAAAAGTGAGTACACCCATCACATTTTTGTAAATATTTTATTATATCTTTTCATGTGACAACACTGAAGAAATGACACTTTGCTACAATGTAAAGTAGTGAGTGTACAGCTTGTATAACAGTGTAAATTTGTTGTTCCCTCAAAATAACTCAACACACAGCCATTAATGTCTAAACCGCTGGCAACAAAAGTAAGTACACCCCTAAGTGAAAATATCCAAATTGGGCCCAATTAGCCATTTTACCTCCCCGGTGTCATGTGACTCATTAGTGTTACAAGGTCTCAGGTGTGAATGGGGAGCAGGAATGTTAAATTTGGTGTTATCGCTCTCACTTTCTCATACTGGTCACTGGAAGTTCAACATGCACTTCATGGCAAAGAGCTCCCTGAGGATCTAAAAAAAAGAATTGTTGCTCTATATAAAGATGGCCTAGGCTATAAGAAGATTGCCAAGACCCTAAAACTGAGCTGCAGCATGGTGGCCAACACCATACAGCAGTTTAACAAGACAGGTTCCACTCAGAACAGGCCTCGCCATGGTCGACCAAAGAAGTTGAGTGCACATGCTCAGCGTCATATCCAGAGGTTGTCTTTGGAAAATAGACGTATGAGTGCTGCCAGCATTGCTGCAGAGGTTGAAGGGGTGGGGGGTCAGCCTGTCAGTGCTCAGACCATAGGCCTCACACTGCATCAAATTGGTCTGCATGACTCCTCACAGAAGGAAGCCTCTCCTGTAAATAAACCTGATTCATTAAATTTGACCTAAGCACATATAGCTGTAGTGTTTTCTTATCTCTCCCCTAAGTCCTGTGTCTTTCTGCTGCCCCGTTCCTCTGTTATCAGCATGATAACTTCTGACAAGTTCTCTGACAACCAAGATAAAACCAGCCTGAAATTTGTGTTGGAGTGGGTGCTATAAATAGATTATCAGAGAGCTTTTCTTGTCACAGCACAGCTCTGCACATTCCTTCCTACATTCCTATATTCCTCCTACCCTGTTTCCCCGAAAATAAGACCTGCCCTGAAAAGAAGACCTACAAGGACTTTAACTAGGGTTTATTTGAGGGGGTAGGCTTATATTGCAGCCATTGCCGACAATCACGCTAGGTCTTATTTTCGGGGAAACAGGGTATATGTGTGATTTTATGTCAGTATTACGTCAGTGTTTATCCCTGTATGTTGGGGTCGTTTTGGTGCCTATCTAATAGTTTTTTTAAATTGTCGATGCTCCCCGCTGAAAGCAATGCCTGTGGGAGAGAATACCACATCCTAACCGCTCTTACAGTAAAGAACCCTTTACGCAGTTTAAGGTTTAACCGCTTCCCATTTTAGCAAATTGCCACGTGTCTTATTAAATTCCCTTTCGCGGAAAAGCTTTATCCCTATTGTGGGGTCACCAGTACGGTATTTGTAAATTTAAATCGTATCCCCTCTCAAGCGTCTCCTCTCCAGAGAGAACAAGTTCAATGCTCGCAACCTTTCCTCATAACTAAGGTCCTCCAGTTCCTTTATCAGTTTTGTTGCCCTTCTCTGGACAAACTGGACGGCATACTCTAGTTGCGACCGGACCGACCATAGTCTTGTAGAGTGGGAGAATTATCGTTTTATCTCTGGAGTTAATCCCCTTTTTAATGCATGCCAATATTCTGTTTGATTTGCTTGCAGCTACTTGGCATTGCATGCCATTGCTGAGCCTATCATCTACTAGGACCCCCAGGTCCTTTTCCATCCTAGATTCCCCCAGAGGCTCTCCCCCTAGTGAGTACATTGCATTCATATTTTTGACACCCAAATGCATTATTTTACGTTTTTCTACACTTAACCTAATTTGCCATGTAGTTTCCCACCTCATTCATTTGCTTAGATCTTCTTGCAAGTTTCCCATCTCTTGCGGATAAGTTATTGCCCTGCTTAGCTTAGTATCGTCTGCAAATACAGAGATTGAGCTGTTTATCCCATCCTCCAGGTCGTTTATGAATAAATTAAATAGGATTGGTCCCAGGACAGAACCCTGGGGGACCCCACTTTCCATCCCGGACCATTCCAAGTACTCTGCATTTATCACTATCCTCTAAACTCGCCCCTGTAGCCAGTTTTCAATCCATATAGTAGTCATCCTATGGTCCATGCCAATGGACCTTACTTTGTACAGTAAACTTTTATGGGAACTGTATCAAATGCTTTTGCAAAATCCAGATACACCACGTCTACGGGCCTTCCTTTATCTAGATGGCAGCTCACCTCCTCATAGAAGGTTAATAGATTGCTTTGGCAAGAACAATTCTTCAGAAATCCATGCTGATTACTGCTAATGATACCGTTGTCATTACTAAAATCTTGTATATAGTTCATTATCATCCCCTCCAAGAGCTTGCATACAGTTGATGTTAGGTTAACTGGTCTGTATACCTTCCCAGGGATGTATCTTGGCCCTTTTTAAAATATTGGTGCCACATTGGCTTTTCTCCAATCAGCTGGTACCATTCCAGTCAGTAGACTGTTCGTAAAAATTAGGAACAATGGTCTGGCAATTACTTGACTGAGTTCCTTAGGGACCCTCGAGCGCAAGCCATCTGGTCCCCGTGACCTATTATTGTTCAGTTTTTCAAGTCTATTTATAATTCTTTCCTGTGTTAGCCATGAGGGTGCTTCCTGTAACATGTCATGAGGATAAACATTGCAGTTTTGGTTACTGAAGCCCCCCCCGATTCCCTCGTGAAGACTGAGGAGAAGAAGAAATTTAATACCTTCACTATCTCTCCATCCATAGTAACCAGATTCCTTTCACCTTTTTTTATGGGACCAATATGATCTGACCTACCTTTCTTACTATTTCTTGGGATTTTTTTTTTACTTTCCTACTCTCCTCTGCTATGTGCTTTTCATGTTCTATCTTACCCGCCCTGATTGCACCCTTACATTTCTTGTTGCATTCTTTGTAAAGTTGGAATGCTGATGATGATCCCTCAGCCTTGTATTTTTTGAAGGCCTTCTCCTTTGCTTTTATATGCATTTTTACGTTGGAGTTATGCCACCCAGGACTTTTATTAACTATTTTGAATTTATTCCCCATTGGGATGCACTGGCTAATGCCCTTATTTAATATGCTCTTAAAGCGGAGTTCTGCGATTTTTCTTTTTTTAGAGTCAGCAGCTACAAATACTGCAGCTGCTGACTTTTAAAATATGGACACTTACCTGTCCAGGGTGCCAGCGATGTCGGCACCCGAAGCCGATCTGTCCCTCGGCTCTTGGGTGCTGCCGCCACCATCTTCGGCTTCACTTCTTGGTTCCCTACTGCGCATGCGCGACTCGCGCTGCGTGTTCCCACTGGTCCTTGCTGTCTCCTGGGACCTGTGTGTCTCCCAGAAGACAGTGGGGGGGGCAGGAAGGGGCATAGATACCTGCAGGTGGCGTGGGTATCTGTGCCCGGAAGTGGGAGCAAGATACCTGTATTACACAAGTATCCACTCCCCCTGAAAGGTGCCACATGTGACACGGAGGGGGGGTAGGGTTCCGAAAAGTGGAAGTTCCATTATTGTGTGGAACTGTGCTTTAAAGCATACCCATTTTTCCTCCGTGTTCTTTGTTCCTAAGATTTTATCTTAGGAACCTTAGGAATCTTAACCGGTTCAATACCGGGCATTTTCACCCCCTTCCTTCCCAGACCAATTTTTAGTTTTCAGCGCTGTCGCACTTTAAATGACAATTGCGCGGTCGTGCAACGTTGTACCCAAACAAAATTGATGTCCTTTTTTCCCTCACAAATAGAGCTTTCTTTTGGTGGTATTTGATCACCTCTGCGGTTTTTATTTTTTGCGCTATAAACAAAAGAAGAGCGACAATTTTGAAAAAAACACAATATTTTTTACTTTATGCTATAATAAATATCCCAATTTTTAAAAAAACAAAACAAATTTTTTCCTCATACGTATTCTTCTACATATTTTTGGTAAAAAAAAATCGCAATAAGCGTATATTGATTGGTTTGCGCAAAAGTTATAGCATCTATAAAATACGGGATAGATTTATGGCATTTTTTTAAAAAAATTATTTATTTTTTTTTTACTAGTAATAGCGGTGATCGCAATTTTTTTTCATGACTGCGACATTATGGCGGACACATCGGACACTTTTGACACATTTTTGGGACCATTCACATTTATACAGCGATCAATGCTATAAAATTGCATTGATTACTGTGTAAATGTGACAGGCAGTGAAGGGGTTAACCACTAGGGGGTGGGGAGGGGTTAAATGTGTTTCCTAGGGAATGCTTCTAACTGTAGGGGGAGGGGACGCACAAGGGGAGGAGACCGATCAGTGTTCCTCCGTTCTGGGAACACAGATTGCTCTCCTCTGAGCTGACAGGACGTGGATCTTTGTGTTTACACACAGAGATCCACGGTCCGGCCCGGTTAACGGGCAATCGCGGGTGCCCGGCGGACATCGCGGCCACCGGGCACACGCACCGGATACCAAACGGCGTGCGCGCCCCCTAGGCGGCCGAGAACCCGAGGCCTTCATATGACATCCACCCAGGATGGGAGATCCCATATAGGCGGGTAGGGAAGTGGTTAATGTGCGTCTTCCTGGGGCCACTCCTTTGTTGCCTTGATTGTATGTTTTGGGTCATTGTCATGCTGAAAGTCCTATCCATGACCCATCTTCAGTGTTCTGGCTAAGGGAAGAAGGTTCTCATCCAAGATTTTACAATACATGGCCCTATCCATTGGCCCCTCAATGTGACAAAGTCGGTCTGTAGCTTTAGCAAGTTAACGGCCCCAGAGCGTAATGTTTCCACCTCCATGCTTGACTGTAGGGATGGTGTTCTTAGGGTCAAAGTCAGCATTTTTCTTCCTCCAAACACGGCGAGTCCCCCCCCCCCCTCAAAAAGGTACATGTACAGTCATGTCAATGAACATCTAAATGATTCAGAGAAGGATTGGGAGAAAGTGCTGTGGTCAGGTGAGACCAAAACTGAGCTCTTTGGCATTAACTCGACTCGCCGTGTTTGGAGGAAGAAAAATACTGGCTATGACCCTAAGAACACTATCCCTACAGTCAAGCATGGAGGTGGAAACATGATGCTTTGGGGCTGTTTCTCTGCTAAAGGTACAGACCGACTTTGAGGGACCATTGGACAGGGCCATGTATTGTAAAATCTTGGATGAGAACCTTCTTTCCAGAACACTGAAGATGGGTCGTGGATGCATCTTCCAGCATGACGATGACCCAAAACATACCACCAAGGCAACAAATGAGTGGTACAGGAAGAAGCACATTAAGGTCATGGAGTGGCCTAGTCAGTCTCCAGACCTTAATCCTGTATAAATCCTGTATAATAATAATCCTATAGAAAATGTATGGAGGGTGCTGAAACTTCAAGTTGCCGAGTGACAGCCAAGAAACCTTAAGAATTTAGAGAAGATCTGTAAATAAGAGTGGACCAAAGTCCCTCCTGAGATGTGTGCAAACCTGGTAATCAACTATAAGAAACATCTTACCTCTGTGCTTGCAAACGAGGGTTTCTTCACCAAGTACTAAGTCATGTTTTGCTTGGGGATGAAATACTTATTTTACTCACTGAGCTGCAACTTAATTTATAGCATTTTTGTTGTGTTTTTTTCTGGATTTTTTGTTAATATTCTGTCTCTATCATTTAAAATACACCTATGATAAAAATTATAGACCCTTCATTTCTTTGTAAGTCGGCAAACTTACAAAATATGCAAGGGATCAAATAACTATTTTCCCCACTGTATATAGCTATAGAGGTGCAAGAGCTTATGTCTAGATGTTTCCCCCTTTTCTGCAGATCGATTCAAATAGGGTGAGCCTGTGTGGGGAGTAGCAGGATCTCAGGAAAGTCTGCAAATAATTTCAAGTTGAATAGTGCTCCAGGAATCCAGAGGCGGGTCGGAGCACTGGGCAATGTCAGTTTGGGAGGAGAACCCATCTTGCGGCCAAATGTCCAAAGGGCGGAACCTTGCTTTTTGGCCAAGTCTCTCAAGATACCTGTTTGTGAATCCAGGGGTAAAGTCGAGGTTACCTATGATGGGTGTCAGGGGGGAAGACAACGGAGAGAGATCAGTGGTAAAAAAAACAGACCTTGCCACTTGTAGAGAGGTGCCAATCAGTGGCTGGGCCTGAATGTCCACTGGGAGCTAGGAGGTCAGCCAAGGTAAAGTCCAGAGAGGGATGGAAGCATCCTCAATCCCCATGGACACGCACTGCTTGGAGCTCTCATTGCAGTGCCAAACAACTACCCTCAATAGGTGAGCCGCTTTATAGTACATGCTACTTCTTGGAGGCCTATGTCTAGCTTTGGGAAGGGAGAGAAGTTGAAACTTTAATCTGGGGGTTTGTGAATAAACAGAGAGCAAAGGTGTCTAAAAAGGTTGCAGGGATATGTACAAGTAGGGCTTGAAGGTTTGGTTTAACTTACTTTTTTGAGCTGTCCATAACTTTTTCTCTTTTTTATATTTTATTCTTTCCTCTGATCTGGATCTTGCTGGATCTTGCTGAGATAAATAACAAATGTGGCTCAAGTCATTTTTAAGATTTTTACAACTGTAGGATGCACAGATGTGAAAATAGTCTCATGCAATGTGTTTCCAATCTCTAAGTCTCCTTAACGTGTAAGTTCACCTTTACAGAAAATCTGTAAGGTGACGTTACACTGGACCCACTCCCTATCCCCCCGGTCCTGCTGTACCAGTGTCCCATGATCCCCCGCTGTCAGGCATCGGGATGCTGCTTCACCAGTCCGGGGATTTAAAATCCCCGCGGCTTATGCCAGCCATCCATGAGTCAAATTCTGATAAAATTTTCTTTAGAAAATTATAATTAAGAATTTTTGTTTGAAAGTCAACATTTACATTGCATTTACATGCTTTCATGTGTCATGTTTCATAAATGCCCTACATTGATCTTGTGCAGAAAAACACATGTCATGCACAAGTGTAAATGAGCCCTTACAAAAACAGTTGAATATCTTTACTCGATTAATTGTTTGAATATTCACTTCAATTATCCAATCATGTGAAAAGTAGATTCCTGTTTAATTATCACATCTGCACATGATTGGATATTCAAGGTGAAGAGAATTTGCTTTACACATGATTGGACAGTTAAAGTGAATAGCCACACAGTTTATTTAGTTAACATTCACAACTGCTTTAGTAAATCAGCCTTTAGGTCCAATAGTTCCCCTGAGGCTGGCAATTTCTTTGTTATTTGTTTATTTCTAATAAACACTTCTCTAAGTGAAGTGATAAGCAATAAATAATAGCTGAAATCCACATGCCTGTGTCCATCAAAGTGAACCTGTCAGGGTACAATACTGAGAACGGATGGCCGGACAAAACATGCAAGCCTTTTCTGAAGTGCGACATGACACTAATTCAGCATGTTTAGCTTTCACTTACTGTAAATTAATCTTTGGGCCCAAAATAAACTTGCCCCTGTGTTGGCATGAACTTTTCACCTTTTGGTTAATGGCTTAAAATGCCAATTGATTCTTCATGACTATATCGTGTCGTGTTTACACTTGTGTTTCCAATGTGTAGCGAGGATGGGCCGCCAAGAATCTGCTAATCTGACCCATGTTTCACACTTGTAGCCAGTGAGAATGTACAACAAAACTTACACATCTACATCAATATATTTTCTCTTTTCGCCTGGATACAGATAATTTATTGTTACTTTAAATAAGATAAGATCAGCAAGTTACTTAAGTAATTTACATAAGTATGTAATATTGTTTTTATGTTTGTAGCAACAGGTACCATAACAAGAGAGAAGTTTCCATCATGTCTTGAGCAGCACAGGCACTGTGGGAAAACTCAAGTAATATTTTATCTTGTGATTACTACAGTTGTATCATATTATCTGAGCCATCAGTAACTTTATATCAGTATAAATACCTAATTCACCTATCAGTTAACCTACTTGTTCACTCAGATGTAGGTTTATCTTTGTTCTAAATCATAAAAACATTGACACTTTTACTTTTCTAATGAAGATGTGTATGATGTTTTGTTCTGCTTGTGTAATTTTCTAAAAAAAAAAAAAAAAAAAAAATTATATACTCCAGGGGTCACTTTATTAGTGAAATATACTCATCTAATGGCATATAAAGCTGAAATATTGCATATATGCATGTAGATCATTTGTATTTTAATATTCAGCCAGCAGAGCTCTTGACTCCTTGTTTTAAAGGGTCATTCTTTTTGCTTTTTAAAAAACTGATGTTTACAGAGCTGAATAGAACAAGCTGAAATTGACATGCATACAAGTCAATTAGTCAGAACAGTGACTCCTCCCCCTCCAGAACTGTGGTTCCTCCACCCTTCACTTTTCTTCTTCTTATGCCGTGTACACATGGCCTGGACTTTTCAACCAAACTGGTCCGACGGAACAAATCCGTCGGACAATTCGATCTTTGGGGGCTTCATCGGACCTGCAGTGGACCTTTTCTGTCGAAAATCAGACAGACTTTAGATTTGGAACATGTTTCAAATCTTTCCGACGGACTCGAGTCCGGTCAAAAAATCCACTCATCTGTATGCTAGTCTGACGGACGAAAACTGACGTTAGGGCAGCTATTGGCTACTGGCTATGAACTTCCTTATTTTAGTCCGGTCGTACGTCATCACGGTCGAATCTGTTGGGCTTTGGTGTGATTGTGTGTAGACAAGTCCGATTCAACGGAAGTCCGTCGGAAATCCGTCGGAAGTCCGACGAAAAGTCCGACGTGATTCAGTCCATTGCTAGTCCGGCCGTGTGTACACGGCATTAGGTTTCAATCTGAGAGTAGACAGCTTCTGGTCTGCTCTCTCCTAAATATTCTGTAGTGCTGTGGGAATCCTTTGTCACAAATGATTGAATGAATAACTGAACTACGCAACACTGGACTCACTCACCCAGAACCAGTGAACAAAAGGAAGGTGAAGTTGGAATCCTTTTATCCCCACAATGCACCTCTCAGGTTCTTTCCTCACCATCCTCTCTATCCCTCTGCTCTTTTGCAGCTCACTGTATTTGTTTTCTCCAGTTCCTCTGAGGATTGCTGTGATCTATCAGCCTTCTGTACCAGTATGAAGCTTCCATGATGATATCTCTGCCTGGCTAACCCTGCTTTTTCACCTGTGAAATCCTAACAATCATTTTTGCTGATTTTATTATCCCTTTTAATGTTAATATTCCAGCTACCTCTTGGCTCCTCATCCTTGACCTAACACAATGGACACATACGTCTGCTAACTCTGATGACAACTACTTTGACCTTGTATTCTCCCGCCTCTACCCTCCTTACAACCTCTGGAACACTTCTTTAATCTCTGTGACCACAATGTTATTAGTTTATCACTCTCCCTGTCTTTAACCTTCTATCCCTCCAACTGATAAAAAGTTAGTAAAGTGCCACTTTAACCCTCCTCTTCTCTATTCTGCAACAATTTACCTGTAATGACAAAATCTCACCCCTGTCCTGCCCCGACCTGCCCATTTCTGTCTACAACAGCTCACTGTCATCCTCTCTGCACACACTCCTTCCCCTCACTACACACAAGAACACCAGGCCCTGACCGCTACTACCTTGGCAAACAGATAACACTAGAAGTCTGAAAAGACTTAACTGTACCCTTGAGCAACTGTGGCAAAAATGAAATCACTCCAAGACTTCATACTGTAAAAATCTGCCCTCCAAAAATTCAATTCCCGCCTCTGCGTCTCCTCATCTGGTCCTAGTCAGCTCTTTTGTACTTTAACTCCCTACTTTGTCCTCCACTGCCTCCACCCACTAACTCACTGCTCAGAAGAATTACATTTTTTTTTCAAAAATAACATTAAAATAATGTGATTACGAGATCTCCCCCTGCATTCAGTACATCCTTCTTTTGACTGTTATCATAGAGGAAGTTATGTTTTTTTTTCTATTGCCCATCTAACTACCTTCCCCCTGGACATTCCCTCACAACAACTATGGTCACCCTCTTTCTGTAGTCTACACTCTAACTCACATTGTCAGTCTCTCCCTCTCTGCTGGCATCTTTTCCAACCCTCTAAAACATGTACTGGTCACCCACATACCTAAAACTCTCACTGGACCCTACCTGTGTAAACAACCTAAGATGCATCTTCTTGCTCCAATTTACCTTCAGACTTTTAGAATGCCTAATCTACAACCATCTGATGTCAGGTGTCTGTGATAGTGAGCCCTTGTAGATCACCAACTTGGGGTTCCCCGGGGAGTTCAGGGGTAAGCAATACACAGTGGGTGTAAGTAACGCAAAGGCAAAAATTCTCCCTGCTCCCAATAGAGCTCCCCCAACCTCCTATGACAAAATCATCTCCAGCCCAAACTCCCCCTTCCCTCCCTGAATTATACTCCATAGACCTTGGCATTGCATTGCATCTGCTGGTGAGCTCTCAGGGTTTGGATGGCAAGACTGCCCACTTTTTTTATTGTATATGTCACTTATGCTGCAATTAGCCTCCGTAAGCTCTCATGAGCTGGGCCCTCTGAATCCGCTTGTAATGAATTGTAATGTAATCGTTCTTTCTCCCTTCATTTTGTAAAGCACCGCGCAAACTGTTGGTGCTATATATGGAGCATCCACAGCTGTGTGTATTACAATAAAGACATATAAACTTTTTCCTACAGCCATCTGTACTTAAGATGCCATCCTACTTAAAAGATACTAAGGATGTGATTAAATTGTTATCAAATGTTTCCCATTCTGGTGACCTTATCATGGCCACTGCGGACGTTGCGTCCCTTTATACCTGCATTCCACACCGTGAAGGTGTGGATGCGGTACATTGTTTTTTAAACAGGGATGCCTCCCTTGCTTCACCCCAGATAGAATTCAGTATTGATTTAATTGAGTTTGCAACACAACACAATTATTTCTGGTTTGGTGGTAAATTCTATCGCCAACATAAAGGGGTGGCTATGGGAGCAAAATTTGCTCCCAGCCTGGCCAACCTGTTCATGGCCAAGTGGGAGGAGGATGTCGTCTATGCTATGGAGAACCCACACCTTCTGTTGTGGGCCCGGTACATAGACGACATCCTCCTCCTGTGGACAGGGAGTCATGATGGTCTGGTTGACTTTTTCACAACTTTGAATAACAATGATAGGGGTATTGCTTTATCCTTTGAAACTAGTACCACCTCAATCCACTTTTTAGACCTTGTCATTGAAAGAAGTGGGTCCTCATTTATATTTAGTACTTATTTTAAATCCACCGACAGGAACGCATACATATCGACTGATAGTTGCCACCACAGTTCCTGGATCAGATCTGTTCCCAAAAGTCAGTTCCTACGATTACGAAGGAACTGTACTGATTCAGACACTTTTAGACTACAGGCCATGACCTTGAAAGATAGGTTCCTGGAGAAGGGTTATAACTCTGTGGATTTAGATAATGAGATCGAAAGTGCTTGTGCAACAGACCGTCAGTCATTATTAGAGGATAGACCTAGACAAACGAATGATGAATTCAAATGGTCCTTCTTGACATCTTTCTCCATGCAGCACAAGCATGTTAAGAAAATTTTTGAAAATCACTGGGATGTTTTAAAAACAGATAAAATCTTGGGGCCTCTGTTGCCTAAGACTCCAAAGGTGGTGTTTAAGGGTGTTCCATCTCTCCGGAATAGGTTAGCACCTAATGTCATCAACCCACCAGAGAGACCATCCTTTTTCCACAACTTGATTGGATTTTATCCTTGTAAAAAGTGCTTGGTCTGTAAATTCAATACCTGTGGCAGAAGGGCTAGTCATAGTTTTTCTTCCACCGTGACCGGCCGTACTTACAAAATTAAACATTTCTGCACGTGTGCCACTACAGGAATAGTTTATCTTTTAATTTGCCCTTGTGGCAAGCAATATGCCGGCCGGACCATTAGATCTTTTACTACACGGGTTTCGGAACACATCAATCTCATTAAAGCGGGCAGTACTAAACACACTGTCCCTAGACACTACAGGGAGGTTCACGATCGGAACCCTGTGGGTACTCAATTCCTCATTATAGATAGGTACGTGCCCCCCTGGTGGGACGGGTCGATTCTTAGAGGTGTCTCGCGTTTAGAGACCTACTGGGTATATGAGTTGGGGTCCCATTTTCCACAGGGTATCAACGTGGAGTGGGACATCAACTCTTTTATTAACCAAGCTTGAATATAAATATGATCTCTCTTATTGTCTAAATGACAAAGAATATTGTTTTTTTTACTATACAAGATGATTATATTATTGGTTGTCTTAATTTATGTCATGGAGTCCGGAATAATTACGGTTTAATTCAGAATGTAATTTTTGATATGTACGCTGTTGATGTCCCCCATTGGCAGTGTCCCTTTAATATTATGGTCCATGATTCTAATATTGATCACTAATTACCTTATTAGAATGTCCTTGTATCACCTTTATAAGGTAATGTTATTGCAAGCATTAGCCTTGTGTAATAATTTGTATCCCCCTTTTTTTTTTTTTCTTTTTCTTTTCCAATCTGTTTTTATTTTAACACTAATGCCTTTTTTCAGTGCACTGATTTATTTCTTCTCTCTGCTGACACTTCGCCTCAGATTGAGGCTTGGTTTTCTCCTTATGGAGTGCAGTGGTATTACTTCCTCTCTGTGTGATGGGAAGTGCATCACATATGAAAGTGAGGCTTGAGGAGCAGGCTGGCTGAAAGGGAGGCTTGGCTAGCACTCTGACCAGTTCCTGGTAGATGGACTGATTCAGGGCACAGCTTACCTTTTTTTTGTACTTATTTTTAATTTTTAATCTTCTAATTTAGAAACATGAGATACATGGTTCTCTGCTTCATTCATTTGTTCTTAATATAACTATTCAATTAGTCATCCTATGACCCTGAAAACCGGAAGTGATTCTTACTTGTTGCACTTCCGGTTTGTAGACACTCCCAGTGGGGGTTATCTTTTGTTTATAGAGCGGTGAGGTGAGAGTGGTCCATACCCCAGATGACGGCTCCTTAGCTGAAACATGTCAGGTGGACCCCTCACGATCGCCGCTATTTGATATTTGAGCTCTGTTTCGTTCTTCCAAAATGTGAGTCTGTTTTTTATTATTTTAATAAACTAGTGTTTTAAAACGTTTTTACGCTATGTGAGTTTTGTTTGCTCCTTGCATGGCATATGAAACTACACGTTTGGCTTATGCTGGATTACCTATGGGAGAGGAAGCCGTGCGGACCCCCCCTTTTCTTTCCACCATCTGTTGATGACATCTGACAAGACGCATTTTCCAGAACCAGTGGTTATTATGCTTTTTTGACTTGTCTGGCATACGCCATTTCAGGTCAATTCTTTCCGGTAAGCCTCCTCTACTCCTGGTGTTGGCCCCGGCACTGATGTACAATCTATGCACACTTGTGGTCTCCCTTCTGCCCACTCGCCAGATTTGGTGCGACTAAAATTCTGTGAATACCATCTGGCCATGCATCACCCCCTTTGAACTCTGTTGATATTTTCTTCACTATTTTTCTACACATTTTTTATGGACTTCTAAAGTTTTATGTTTTTTATGTTTGGTGTCTGGCTCATGGAACCAGCACGGGTTTTTATTAATCACTGGCACATCTGATGATTAAGTATTATTGTGTATTTACCTTATATGTGATCAACACTGATTAATTATTTGACACTATCCATTTTATGGTCATACATTTTTTGGTAGTATTCACCATTTTTATATGTCTTTATTGTAATACACACGGCTGTGGATGTGATATATAGCGCCACACGTTGTTTCTTTTGTTTTTTTTCTACCTTGAGTCTATAGGTGTGTTGGCTGCTTTTCACTTTCTTTCTAAATGTAGCGCTGTACTTAATTTTTATTTTTTTATTTTTGCTTTCTATATATGGAGCATACCTGAATATATAGGGTCTGTGCTTTTTGTTCACTTCAGATAGATTTTCATACTAACACAAGTCTATGCGAAAAGAAAAATACACTTGAAGCAAGCCTAATGCAGGTCAGAAAGAGGTCAGCTGCAGGTCAAATGCACTTGTCAATGAATTCTGAATACTCTCTGAAGCCTTTCAAACTGCCACAGGCTCTAAATTAGGTAATCTCTAAAACATCCTTTTTAAGCTTTCAATAAAAATAATGATAGGGTTGTCTCATTTATAATTTTCTTGGCTGTTGGGAACTCTCTCCTAGTCCCCTTTGTCATTCCTGCAAATATTGCAGAGTTTATTAAACAGAACAATATACATTTACTGATTTATTGTAGGATTGATGAAAACGCCCCAGTTTACAACTTTTCATTTAATCCTAGATCCCTATCATTTCTCAGAGCAATGTCGTTTTTCACTGATGTTCAGGATTTTAACAACACATCCATTTCCACAGTGGTGATATGACAACCTGTCCGGAACCACAGCCAACTTGGTGATCTCACTTCTTGGCCCGTGTTGAGAACGGTTGCTAGCACTCGTTTTGAAGCAACAAACAGAGCTTGAACATGTAGAGATCGCCAAGATGAGTTCACATAGAGTCTTATGTATAATAAATCCATTTTATTTCTTGAAGAAACCAAATAGGACACCTGCAAGAGAGCTTTGGGCGATGGTACTAGAACAGGAAGACTGTTTTGACAATACAGACATGGCACAGGGGTGTGTGCAGCTCTGGGCCTCGATCGTCCTGTCACTGCTTGCCAGCCAGGAACACCATGTTTCCAACTGTTTTTCCTCCCCTCTAATAGTCATCTTCTTCCTTTTCCATGCCCTTCTCTTTTACTATGATGCAAAAGCTTGGACAGGAATCACTTTCGTAGCAGCTGTGCGCCAATTATAATTACACCAATTGTTGTTCTGGCTTCTTTTAGTAAGTTGTAAACTTTATGTATCCGTTTTCATTTTCTTGTAATCAGCATTTCTAAAACCTGACCTTTTTGGTTTTAAAGGTTTGAAGACCATAAACATCTTTGTAAAGCTTTATGTGACAGGTCTGAGAAAATTAAAAATGCAGGATTGTTGTAGGTTAATTTATAAGTTCCTTCTCACATGCCAGTGATGATCCACTGTTTTTACCTTTAGTTGTTTCCATTATTGAAGTGACATTGTCACTAAAATAAAATCAATGAAATGTATGCCACCTGTAAAATGAAATGTAATACTAATTTCTGCCTGCGAGGCCAATCACTGCTTTATTGCTGGGAAAACATATCCCCTTAAAATGCTTCAGAAACCGATGCTTCCAGGAGTGTCAATCACCAAGTCTCCAATATATGCTGTGGTTCCTCTCACCAACCCTTACATCTCTATTTTGTCCTGTAATGATGTAGGGGTCGTCGAGAGGAACCACAACATGCACAAGATTGACACTTTAAAGAGAAAAATTGGTTTGGGGTTTTTTTCAAAATCATATTTAACTAGGTGGAAACAGCCTCGATCGGATGTTGCATCTGTCCCCGCCATCTTTAAGGGTGAGAACTAAGTGAGCAAATACCAATGATCGCTCGGTTCTCCCTGCTGCTCAGAGCAGAGAGCTGGTGACTGTCAGTCACTGCCACCAGCTTTCTCCTCTGCCCCCTTCCCCCACAGGGCTCACTGGAGTGATGGGCAGTGGAGGGGGTGGGAGCAGGTGGCTCAGTCTCTCAGCAGCTTGCTGAGAGGCTGAGACATGTGCTGGTGAAGGCTCCTGGGTGGAGGTTGTGATCTTCCCCCAGCCAGGACTGGCCCTGTGATGTCAGGAGATGTACAGCCAAACAAGCTTTGGCTGTACTTCTACTTTTAAAAAGTGTCTGTTTCTGAAGACTCAAGGGACATTTTCTCAGCAATGAAGCATTTTACCTGGCTTAAACATTGGCCTGGCCATGCTAGAGTCCTTTTGGTGCTAGTATACAAAATACCTGCGGTTTTTGCCATTTTAACACAACGTTTGCAAATTTGTACCGATCTGTCCTCAACTGAGCCCGTATAGCAGGACCTGGCCACATGAACCCATAGTGGTCAATCAGATTCAAATACTCATTTTCCAGCTGCATTTTCTCTACAGGTTTCAATATGTTGTATTGCTGTGAAGCACTACAGGCAGTCGTTATAAGAAAGCATTGATTAATGGGGTTCACCTGCTAAACAATTTGAGGATAATGTTTGGATCGCATTTTCTAGGAAATTTCGGAGAAGAATTGTCAGTGCTGCTTGTTGTAACCCATAATTTTCTCCATGGCATTTTCAAACATTAATGTGAAAATTAGTCATAATCTGCTTGTGAAATTATTCTGTTGCTGACATTTTGATAAATGAGGCTTACTGTTTTATGTAATGTGCAGATTCTAGATAAAGGCACAGCCATTTAGAATTCTTTCACAGAAGGAAACGGGAAAATGTCAAGCTCTTACTGTTTGAAGTTTTTAAAAGAAAATTATAGAATATTTTCAGTAATTACATGGTTTGCTTTTATAGTAGTACTTGCTCTAAAATAAGTTGATAGGCCTTTCACATATTTATATCCTTGCCCTTCTGTGTTGATTAATATAGTACATTTAGGTTTGCAGATTAAACACTAGATGGTGCACTATAATTGATTAAGCTTTATTCTGTCTCCCTTCTTAGCAACTGGGGGCATGAGGGACTGCTGTAGTGAGACTGCTGCTTACACACAGAATACAGTGCCTTGAAAAAGTATTCACACCCCTTGAAATATTCCACATTTTGTCATGTTACAACCAAAAACGTAAATTTATTTTATTGGGATTTTATGTAATAGACCAATACAAAATGGCACATAAATGTAAAGTGAAAGGAAAATGATAAATGTTTTTTAAACTTTTTTTTACAAATAAAAATCTGAAAAGTGTGGTGTGCATTTGTATTCAGCCCCCTTTACTTTGATACCCCTAACTAAAATATAGTGGCATCAATTGCCTTCAGACATCACATAATTAGTAAATAGAGTCCACCTGTGTGTAATTTAATCTCAGTATAAATACAGCTGTTCTGTGAAGCCCTCAGAGGTTTGTTAGAGAACCTTAGTGAACAAACAGCATTATGAAGGCCAAGGAACACACCAGACAGGTCAGGGATAATGTTGTGGAGACGTTTAAAGCTGGGTTAGGTTATAAAAAAATATCCCAAGCTTTAAACATCTCACGGAGCATTGTTCAATCCATCATCCGAAAATGGAAAGAGTATGGCACAACTGCAAACCTACCAAGACATGTCCGTCCACCTAAACTGACAGGCCGGGCAAGGAGAGCATTAATCGGAGAAGCAGCCAAGAGGCCCATGGTAACTCTGGAGGAGCTGCAGGGATCCACAGCTCAGGTGGGAGAATCTGTCCACAGGACAACTATTAGTCGTGCACTCCTCAAATCTGGCCTTTATGGAAGAGTGGCAAGAAGAAAGACATTGTTAAAAGAAAGTCATAAGAAGTCCTGTTTGCAGTTTGCATGAAGCCATGTGGGGGACACAGCAAACATGTGGAAGAAGGCTCTGGTCAGATAAGACCAAAATTTAACTTTTTGGCCTAAAAGCAAAATGCTGTGTGTGGTGGAAAACTAACACTGCATATCACTCTAAACACACCATCGCCACCGTGAAACATGGTTGTAGCAGCATCATGTTGTGGGGATGCTTTTCTTCAGACAGGGTAGCTGGTCAGAGTTGCTGGGAAGATGGATGGAGCAAAATACAGGGCAATCTTAGAAGAAAACCTGTTTAGAGTCTGCAAAAGACTTGAGACTGGGGCGGAGGTTCACCTTCCTGGAGGACAACGACCCTAAACATACAGCCAGAGCTACAATGGAATGATTTCGATCAAAGCATATTCTTGTGTTAGAATGGCCCTGTCAAAGTCCAGACCTAAATCCAATAGAGAATCTGCGTCAAGACTTGAAAATTGCTGTTCACAGACACTCTCCATCCACTCTGAAACAGCTTGAGCTATTTTGCAAAGAAGAATGGGCAAAGATTTCACTCTCTAGATGTGCAAAGCTGGTAGAGACATCCCCAAAATGATTTGCAGCTGTAATTGCAGCAAAAGGTGGTTCTACAAAGTATTGGCTCATGGGGGCTGAATACAAATGCATGCCACACTTTTCACATATTTATTTGTAAAACATTTTGAAAACCATTTATCATTTTCTTTCCACTTCACAATTATGTGCCACTTTGTGTTGGTCTATCATATAAAATGCCAATAAAATAAATTTACATTTTTTGGTTGTAACATGACAAAATGTGGAAAATATCAATGGAGTTTGAATACTTTTTTAAGAAACTATATGCCTATACTTTGGATTTTGGAAAACTGCTGAGGAGCTATTTCATTACTAATTAATAATACACTTACAATAAAAGTATAACTCATGGCAAACATTTTTTTAATACAGTTTAAAAAAAAAAAAGAGAGAAAAATGAATACCACTAATAAAACGCCTGTCAGTTTTTTATTGCTGTTTGTGCCCTCATAGGGAGATTCACCCTCTCTATTTGTCCTGTTTATCATTAATACCAAGAGTGAAAGGGAAAGAAAATCCAAAATTGTGGACTGCCACCCCTATAGAAACAGAAGGGAAATCGTCTGGTGACCCTGATGACAACCACAAATTCTCTCACTCCAAAAAAGGTGGGACACTGTGTAAAATCTACATAAAAACAGAATGCAATAATTTGCAAATCCCATAAATCCATATTTTATTTACAAAAGAAAAAAAAGGCATATCAATTGTTTAAACTGAGAAAATCTACTATTTCAAGAAACAAATAAGGTATTTTAGAAATTGATATCAGAAACACATCTTAGAAAAGTTGGGACAGGGCAACAAAAAGCTGGCAATGTAGGTGGTACTGACAAGGAAGAGCTTGAAGAACATTTTTCAACTAATTAGGTTAGATTGGCTACAGGTCAGTAACATGACTGGGTTTAAAAAAAGCATCCTAGATACTCAGTGTCTTATGCCGCGTACACACGAGCGGACTTTACGGCAGACTTTGTCCGGCGGACTTTTCGACGGACTTTCCGAATGAACGAATTCTGCTGAGTTTTTCCTTCAGATTTACCAAAATCATATAATATGAGGTCAAACCTTAGGAGTTTCAATGTGTATGCAATCAGGCAGGCCCTTGCACTACATGGTTTTGGTAAGTCCGAAGGAAAAAAGCAGAAAATCTGATAGTGTGTATGGGCTTTAGAGGTGCCTCTCCTCTCTTTTATACTCAGTTGTGATGTGACGCTACTTGTATATCAAGACATCGCTTGTCTTGACCCTAGGGTATAAAATAACAGTTGTAGCAACTTTTTATGTCACATGGTATTTGCGCAGCAATTTTTTAAATGCCTTTTTTTTTTTAATTCATAATACATTTAAACACTAAAGGTAGCCCAAATTTTTGTACAGTGTGAAAGATGATGTTACGCTGAGTAAATAGATATCTAACATGTCACACTTGAAAATTGCGCACGCTTGTGTAATGGCGCCAAACTTCGGTACTCAAAAATCTCCATAGGCAACACTTTAAAATTAGTTACAGAGGAGGTCCTTGTACAGAATTATTGCTCTCGCTCTAACATTCGCGGTGATACCTCACATGTGTGGATTGAATGACGTTTATATATGTGGGGGGGACGTATGTATGCGTTCGCTTCTGCATGCGAGCTCGCTGGGACAGGGGCACTTTAAAAAAAAAAAAAAAGTTTTGTTTATTTTATTTTCATTTGATTTTTACACTTTCCCTTTAAAAAAAATTTTGATCACTTTTATTTCAATTATAAGAAATATAAACTTCCCTTGTAATAAGAATTGTGCATGACAGGCCCTCTTTATGGAGAGATGTGGGGTCAATAGGACCCCACATCTCTCCTTCAGGCTGGAAAAAAAACAGGACGATCTAGGCTTTCCAACCGAGTATATGGCAGTATTTACAACTGCCTGCCCGGGCCTCCGAGAGTCATAAAGATGACCAGGGACCATCTGTTGCCTGGAAATCTCTATAGTCAACTTCCGGCAATGGTGAATTCCTTCTCCAGCTCGCGGATCACATGGGCGAGCCAGTAGAAGCACCGGAGGGTGGCGTGAGGGGGGGACGTCCCCTTCCACTGCCTGTAAGAACAATTAAGCGGCTGAACTTCCGCTATGATTGTTCTTACGGTGCAGGTAATCATCGGCTGAAGAGAACAATACCGGATTGATGCCTGTAGGTACAGGCATCATCCCGGTATAACCACTGAAACGTGAGGACGTCCATGTACGCCTTCCCGGCGGAAAGTGGTTAATTATATCAATAAGATCACGTGAAGTCCCCTTAGAGTCGCCAGTAACCTTTTGCTTTATGTCTTTCATCTGACTGCGTTTCCCCTCTCCATATTGAAGGCCACGGCATGTCTCCGTGATTCGGGATCCCTATATACCCCCTCCACCTCCACTTCCACCAGCGTCTAATTGTGCTGATGGAGGTGTGGATGGCCAGAAGAGGCCAGCACGCATGCGCGAACTTCGCAGAAACTGACGTCATGCGTCGTGCGATGGAAACACGTTGCCATGATGGAAAGTCTGCCCTTAGTTAGAACACGCAGAGCTGGCCATCACCAGTCACCACTTAGGATAAGATATATTTTTTAGCCTTTAAGAAGTCTTGCAGATACAGATTCCCCCACCCCCATTACAATAATTCTATATTCTTTGTAAAGCATTATCCAATTCTTGGTCACATAAAAGTGTGAATGCAGGGTGTGTTTATTCCAGGAAAATTGCTAGATGTCATCAATCACAATTGGGAGTGACAGCATGCTTATATAATGTGACCATATCGGGAGTTTCTCTCTGCTAATCTCTACTTTCCAAGAGATGACTGAAGTGTCCTGTTCCAGCATATCCAGGGAAGTTATACATACAGTGGGGACGGAAAGTATTCAGACCCCCTTACATTTTTCACTCTTTGTTATATTGCAGCCATTTGCTAAAATAATTTAAATTAATTTTTTTCCTCATTAATGTAAACACAGCACCCCATATTGACAGAAAAACACAGAATTGTTGACATTTTTGCAGATTTATTAAAAAAGAAAAACTGAAATATCACATGGTCCTAAGTATTCAGACCCTTTGCTCAGTATTTAGTAGAAGCACCCTTTTGATCTAATACAGCCATGAGTCTTTTTGGGAAAGATGCAACAAGTTTTTCACACCTGGATTTGGGGATCCTCTGCCATTCCTCCTTGCAGATCCTCTGCAGTTCTGTCAGGTTGGATGGTAAACGTTGGTGGACAGCCATTTTTAGGTCTCTCCAGAGATGCTCAATTGGGTTTAAGTCAGGGCTCTGGCTGGGCCATTAAAGAACAGTCACAGAGTTGTTGTGAACCCACTCCTTCATTATTTTAGCTGTGTGCTTAGTGTCATTGTCTTGTTGGAAGGTAAACCTTCGGCCCAGTCTGAGGTCCTGAGCACTCTGGAGAAGGTTTTCGTCCAGGATATCCCTGCACTTGGCCGCATTCATCTTTCCCTCGATTTCAACCAGTCGTCCTGTCCCTGCAGCTGAAAAACACCCCCACAGCATGATGCTGCCACCACAATGCTTCACTGTTGGGACTGTATTGGACAGGTGATGAGCAGTGCCTGGTTTTCTCCACACATACCGCTTAGAATTATGTCAACAATTCTGTGTTTTTCTGTCAATATGGGGTGCTGTGTGTACATTAATGAGGAAAAAAAATGAACTTAAATGATTTTAGCAAATGGCTGTAATATAACAAAGAGTGAAAAATTTAAGGGGGTCTGAATACTTTCTGTCCCCACTGTATAAATCAGGGAAAATGAGGTAATACTGGTGATTGTGCTGTAGCACAACATAGATGCCTTTAAAACTGGACTGCTAATAAGAATGTTTTACTTGAAGGGCAGACTAAGATCTGGAGACAGTAGACATCCAAGTCATGAATGATATATGCGAAATGTACACTACTTCTAGAATCCTTGGCCTGGATTCACTTAACTAAATCCGGTCATAGATGGTTGGAATCTCGATTAGTTCAGCAGGGGCCAGCCAAGTTTGGAATGTCAAATTTTTAGCATGCGATTAGTGCCAGCGGCTATAGCCGCTGGCAATAATCACTCGGTTCTCACAGCAGGGATGGCTGCCAGCCCTGCCCCGCCCTGCCCCGCCAGGAGAACACAATAGCTCCGCAGGAGGGATTTTCCACATCAACACAGTCAAGCCGCGTACACACGAGTGGAATGTCCGACAGAAAAAGTCCGACCAAAGCTTTTCATCGTCTATTCCGATTGTGTGTGTGCCTCATCAGACTTTTTTTTCTAAAATTCTGACGGACCTAGAAATAGAACATGTTCTAAATATTTCCGACGGAACCAATTCCTTTCAGGAAAACCGCTCATCTGTATGCTGTTCTGACGGACCAAAAATGACCCTTGCTCTGAAGCAAGTACGAGACGGAAGCTATTGGCTACTGGCTATTGAACTTCCTTTTTCTAGTCCCGTCGTAAGTGCTGTACGTCACCGCGTTCTGGACGGTCGGACTTTAGGTTGACCGTGTGTAAGCAAGACCGCTTGAATGCAATTAAGTCAGAGAAACCTTCGGAGTTTATTCCGACGGCAAAACCGGTCGTGTGCACGCAGCATTAGTGTTTTGCCTGCTTTTAATTGTGCAAAACATAATCAGTACATGTTGTTATCAGTTTGGCCTAAGCCAATATCGCTGAATTCAAGAACAAGAAAGAAGTTCTTCCCTATCTATGCAATATTAATGTCTAACATATTAAGGCCTTGTTCTCATGGGGCATATTAATGCATACCCTATGCGAGGGCCATGCTTACCCACAGGTGTTCCGTGCATCCCTGTGCAAGCAGTCCAGTTGATGTCTATTGGGCTGCAGCAGCTGCATGAACTGTGCCGTTACTTCCAATTTGACATCCGTGGTGCTGTGGGTGCATGGCCCCCCTTTACAGTCTGCTTTCGGGGCTGTGCACCTCTGCAGATATCAACTTGGGAGCAGGGCATTGTCTGTGCAGCTGCTGCATCCCAAAATACATCAATAGAACTGCCTGTGTGGGGATGCACAGAACACCTGGAGGAGTGGGTAATTAAAAAATCTGAAATTCAGGCTAAAGAAATATTTTCTTGATTCAAAAGGCATGTGTATTTCATTTGAATGTTGGTGTACTTTGTGCATTTCTTCCAGATCTGTGCTCTAATTTAAATAAAGTGCAGCACTTGAAAAGTGAAAAATAAGTACAAACAGTACAAAAAAATAAATAATAAATAAATAAAAGATTACAAATGGTGATAGGAATAGTCCTTAGAACAACCCATACATAAGTGATGATGTGTTTAAAAAATTAAACAAATGGATAAAAAGTCCACAGATGTGCAGAAGAAGGTGATGCTTTCCGGATTGTCTCCAAGAAAAGGACAGGCAGACAAAAAGCTCTCTAAACGTCCAGTAGAAGTGAAGGTGAAAATGACTGCTTACCAAAGGTTGTTGGGTTTCAAATGAATGAAAAGCTAGAAAACGCTTTAGGGGATAAACCCCAAATATATCCACACTGTGTAAAACAGCCTCAGAAACCCTCAGCTCCTCGACTCCACTGTCAACATAAGGGGGCATATATGACCTAAAAACTCATAGTGTAATATATAATGATGAGAGTTTTTCTAAAAACAAAAACACATTGCACTAACATTTCTGAAGATAAAAACATGCGTTTCTTTATTGTAAAAGCTGCAGCTTGACAAAAAAACTCAGTGACACAGCCTTTCCGGCCGGCAGGCGCTGTACGTGGTGACATCACGGAGCCTTCCAACGCGTTTCATCATATGTTTTGACGTCGTTAGGGTTGTGGCTGAATGGCACACACGTTATCACTTATGTATGGGTTGTTTTGAGGAATATTTCTATGGCTATTTATAATCACTTATTTTTTGTACTATTTGTTTAAATTATATTGATTAGGTTGGTATCTGTTGACCTGTGCCAGTGGCTGTCTTTACATTCTTTATTTATCTGTCTAGCGTGGATTTTTACTGGGTTATATTATTTATAGATCTGTGCTATACTCTAGTGTGAAACTTTACCTCTGTGTAGGATAAAAAATTCCAGTCACTGCTGCTCTCTTACCTTGTTCAGATTGACTAGTCTTGTATCTCCCTGCTGTAGGTTTTTGCAAGCAGCCTGTTGTGCTAAGTCTATTCCACAGCTTTGCTCTCTGCCCAGGCTATGTGCAGTACAGTGATAATGTCACCACTTATTTTACAAGGTACATGGTTTGCAAGGACATTAACCCTAGGTCCACATATGTGAGATGGGGGAACCAGCGCGATTACAGCTCCTGCATCGCATCCCTCCCGCAGGCAGTTCGCACTGCCTTGTGCGAACCGCTGTGGGTGTCATTAGACACCCCTAGTTTAGTTCACAGATCGCAGTGCGAACTGTGAACTCGCACAGGAATCGCATCGCATAGGTGAGAACACCCATGCGATCCAATTCTAGTGCGGCGAAAAACAAGTCCATGCACTATTTTCTGTGCGAATCCAATGTGAGTTCAGCTATACAACTGTATATACAACCTGCGGTGGGGGTGCGAATCACATGCAATCTCTGGGATTGCGCTAGTGTGAACCCAGGCTTAGTGAGCACAAATTAGATTTACATACTTTGTGTCTTTAGATGAATACAACCCCAATTCCAAAAAAGTTGGGACGCTGTGTAAAATCTATAAAAATATAGGGCAATTATTCGCAAATCTCACAAATCTCATAAACCCATATTTTATTCACAGTAGAAAATAGAAAACATATCAAATGTTTAAATAAACATAAAAAAATAAGGCCCCCTTTCACACGGACGGACAGAATGGTGCTTTTAGCTGCGATTTTCTAATTTTCTACCACAGCTAAAAGCACACAATGCATTCCTATGGCCCCATTCACACACTGTGTTTAGCTGCGAATTAGATACATGCGGTTCCATGCGGATAGAAAAAATAGAATTGACTGTGTCCAGGAGCGATTTAGCGCAGCTATCCGCACAAAACCGCAGGTAATCACAGTGCACTGTGTCAGCTGCGGATAACAGCGCCGAGCTGCTCATCGGGAAAGGAAAAATGATTTTTCCTTTCCCAATGAGCGACAAGCACGGGGATCCGACTTGGATCCCCGCCAATGCCCGGCATTGTTTGGTCTGAATCTTAAGGGGGAACTCCACGCCAAATTTTATATAAAAAAACGGCGTGGGTTCCCTCCCAGGGGCATACCAGGCCCTTAAGTCTGGTATGGATTTCAAGAGGAATCCCCTACGCCGAAAAAACGGCATGGGGTCCCCCCAAGATTCATACCAGACCCTTATTTGAGCACGCAGCCCGGTCGGTCAGGAAAGGGGGTGGGGACGAGCGAGTGCCCCCGCTCCTGAGTCGTACCAGGCCACATGCCCTCAACATGGGGAGGTGGGTGCTTTGGGGGAGGGGGGGACCTGCGGCCCCCCCCCCTCCCCCAAAGCACCTTGTCCCCATGTTGATGAGGACAAGGACATCTTCCCGACAACCCTGGCCGTTGGTTGTCGGGGTCTGCGGGCGGGGGCTTATCGGAATCCGGGAGTCCCCTTTAATAAGGGAGCCCCCAGATCCCGGCCCCCCACCCTATGTGAATGAGTATGGGGTATATGGTACCCCTACCCATTCACCTAGGGAAAAAGTGTCAATAAAAAAACACTACACAGGTTTTGAAAGTAATTTATTAGACAGCTCCGGAGGTCTTCTTCAGGCTTCGGGGATCTTCTTCCGGCTTCGGGGGTCCTTTTCCGGCTTTTGGGGTCTCTTCGGTTCTTCTCCGCGCTCTCCGGTTCTTCTGCCGGGCTCCTCCGCTATCTTCTGCTCTTTTGCTAGCGGAGGAGCCCAGTGACCATACCCCCTAAAACGTCACAGTCCCAGCATGTCCAGGGACTGTGACGGCATAAGGGGGCGGAGTCACCGCCTATATAAGTCAGAGCGGAGCGCTCAGAGAGCATTCCAGCCGTAGAGAGCATTGTGTCAACATCGGAAGAAGAGAAGAGGGAAGAAGGCAGCAGACCGGGCTCCTCCACTAGCAAAAGAGCGGCAAAAGAGCAGAAGATAACGGAGGAGCCCGGCAGAAGACCCGGAGAGTGCGGAGAAGAACCGGAGGAAGACCCCCGAAGCCGGAAGAAGACCCCCGGAGGTGTCTAATAAATTACTTTAAAAACCTGTGTAGTGTTTTTTTTTTATTGACACTTCTTCCCCCAGGTGAATGGGTAGGGGTATCATATACCCCGTACTCATCCACATAGGGTGGGGGGCCGGGATATGGGGGCCCCCTTATTAAAGGGGGCTACAGGATTCTGATAAGCACCCCGACAACCAACGGCCAGGGTTGTCGGGAAGAGGCCCTTGTCCTTATCAACATGGGGACAAGATGCTTTGGGGTGGGGGGGCCGCAGAGCGCCCCCTCCCCCAAAGCACCCCCCATGTTGAGGGCATGCGGCCTGGTACGGTTCAGGAGGGGGGGCGCTCGTCCCCACCCCCTTACCTGAGCGACCGGGCTGCATGCTCGGATAAGGGTATGGTATGGATCTTGGGGGGGACCCCACGCCGTTTTTTCGGCATAGGGGGTTCCCCTTAACATCCATACCAGACTGAAGGGCCTGGTATGCTCTTGAAGGGGGAACCCATGCCGGTTTTGTATTTAAAATTTGGTGTGGAGTTCCCCCTCAAGATTCATACCAAACAGTGCAAGTCGTTACCCTGTCGGGTTGCCATGGAAATTGCAAACCGCAGCTAAACACAACCGCAGCTAATTGCACTGTGCAAATGCAGCTGATCGCAGTGCCTGGAGTCTTGAATTTCACAGGAAAAAAAACATGCTTTTAACTGCGGCAGAATAGCCATCCGTGTGAAAGGCGCCTAAGGTAATTTTGAAATTGATGGCAGCAACACATCTAAAAGAAGTTGAGACAGGGAAATTTTTACCACAGTGTAGCATCACCTTTTCTTATAAAGAATATGTTAACCCAACATTTCATATTTCTGATATGTACCTGTTGTACCATGCACTTGCATGAACAAGTATCCTGCTCTCTTTGTATTGCTTCCTTTGTGTGAAATACCTAGTGCTCCTGCCAGTCCCTCTGCCTTCCTATTAAAAACTGACCACACTAAGAATAAAAGCACACCATGGTCAGTTTTATAGCTGTGCTCAGAACTGAGCCTGCTCTCCTCCAATGGTCAGACTTGTGCTGACACGCCCTCCCCCTGCACAGGGGCCTCTGTTTCTCCTCCCCTAGCTCTCTGAGCTCCTTATGTAGCTGAGAACAGAGGGTATGTGATCACTTATAAAGAAGGAAAAAAAATGTATGTATCTTCTTTTTTATGTGTGTATGCAAATGTTCTGTCGTTCATTTCTATTTTAAACCGAATAGGTTGTTTTACAATGTGAGGGTACACATATACTTTAACAACACTCTGTAAACGTCTGGGAACTGAGGAGACCAGTTGCTGGAGTTTTGGAAGAAGAATGTTGGCCCATTCTTGCCTGATATAGCGTTCTTACTGCTCAACAGTCCTGGGTTCTCTTTGTCTTATTATTCGTTTCAAGATGCACGAAATATTTTTAGTTGGTTAAATGTCTGGACTGCAGGCAAGCCAGTTAAGTACCCAGACTCTTTTACTACAAAGTAATGCTGTTGTCATAGATGCAACATGCGGTTCAGCATTGTCCTGCTGATAAATGCAAGGCATTCCCTGAAAAAGATGTCGAATGGATGTGAACATCTGCTGTTCCAAATCCTGGATATATCTTTCAGCATGGATGGTGCCTTTCCAGATGTGCATGCTGCCCATTCCATATGCACTTAAATGCAGAGATGCTGACTTTTGAACGATGTATATTTCTCGTCCATTCACAGAGACAGGAAACACAGGGGCGAGCTTCACAGTGACTGATCACTGCGATAGCCAATCAGAGGCTATCACAGCGATCAGGGATGACCCGGAATCGGACATTCTGGGTCTTGATCATTAGAACAGGGGCCGAGGCTCTTGGTGAGACCCTGATCACTGTGCTGGGAGTGCGCACAAAGGGAGGTACGCAAATATACGGTCACACGGCAAAAAGCCCAGTGCTGTGGGGCCACATATTTGTGTTACGTCAGCGCCAAGGGTTTAAATTCCTCTGAACACCAGAGGTCCTAGCAGGTTAATGCTTCTTAAAAAACATGCTAAAAGCCACATATTGCACATGCATTTAGAAGCAGCTAGCATTTGAACGTTAGTGCATTCTCTTGGCCAGAATATTAATTTATTCTGACCATTGGAATGCATTCATGTTCAAAGGCTAGATGTGTCCTGTGTTTATGCACATTTAGATGCAGTTAGGCACTTGTAGTGTTTTTTTCTGCTCTTCAGCTCCTTTCTTTAACGCGCCTTTGGTAGGATTTTTTTTTTCCAGCTTTTAAATGCTGCTCTTCTAATAATGCCTGTAAATGCCTATGCACACACAGACTTACATAGAGGTGCTTTTACGGTCTGAAAAAAAATGGCTTGACTTCTGTAAAAACTGTTCCGTGTGCATGAAACAAGAAAAGCCACTAAAGGTGAGTGAGTCTGGTTAATCCCCACACACACTAGTCAGGTGCTAGCCCAGCTCGCATGCTGTGTAACATAGGGAGATGATTCCGGATGGCTGCATTTCCAACAATCCCTCTATTGAAGCTTCAATTGACAAGTGGTTGACAGATGGATCAGGGGACAAAAAGGTATACGCGTTTCGCGCAGATGTTAGCACTTAGTCATTATTTATTGGAACTAGTCACCACATTCACCTACATACTACTCTAATGTGTCATCATTAGGTTACAGGGGAACTAACCAATTAAAATGAGTACTCAGCTGGCATTATAAAGAAAACCCGACTAGAATACATGGTACTTACACTCAAATCCGATGTAAAGAGTTCGGTCCAAATCCACTGCCAGACAAAATCTGATACACCATTTGAACTCGGATCAAATTCGACACATCAGTCAAAATCATTGTATAGTTACAACTATATATACAAAAGAATAGAACACATTTAAATATGTATACACACAATGAAGTTGATGTTAAGAACAAATGATTTTAAAAAGCAAAGTGTTAGAACATCATGAGAACTGATACCGGCATATTCCCAAAGTATGTGCATAGTCTCGAATAAACGTCAATGGCAAAAAATATCTGTGCATGACATGGCTGCTACATCTGCAGGACAACTTGGTCTGTTGAAAAACAGGCTTACTGGCAGGATAACCAGGTGAGAATAGGGTCTCATGCATGCTGGACTTTTTTCTCCTGCTCCTAGGGGCGTTTGGCCTTTTTTTCCCTCCCTTTAAATGCTTAACATGTTAGCCTATTTGTCCATTTATACATAAGCATTTAGTAGAGATTAGAGGCAGAAAACAACCCCCACAGCCAGTGCATCCAGAGCAGCAAAGTTTTTGGAGAAAAACTCTTGTCCTGCTACATGTAAACGCTCAAGCATGTTTAGCGTTTGAACTTTAACTCATTTCAATGGCCAGAATAAATTATTATTCCGGCCAATGAAATGAATTAATGTCCAAGCACTTGATGCGCCAAAACGCATTACACAAGTTTACAAGCATCAAGCATTTTTTCTGCCAAAACTCTGTTGCCAGGAGGAAAGGAGTCTAGAAGAGGCCTAAAAAAAAAAAAGCCTAAAAAAAAAAACAAATGCAGTTACTACATCTAAGGCTAATTTACACCTGTGCGTTTTGGTATTTCGGCAGAATCGCTGCAATTCTGTCGGCGATCTCAAAAGGCACTACAATGACAAAATGCAGGTTCAGGCGCCATTTTTTTCAATGGCATTCACGGCAAATTGCATCGTGTGAAGCTTGTCACCCAAAAAGGAGAAGGAGCTTCTTTTGGGGCAACAAGCCTCATGCAATGCGAGTCACCATGACGATCGTGGCAAAACTGCCCCGCATTTTAGGTGCCATTCATTGAAAATAATGGCATCTGAACCTAAGTTTTGCATTGTAGTGCATTTTGAGATCTGTGGCAGAATCGCAGCGATTCTGCCACGGTCCCATAACACCCAGGTGTGAATGGAGCCAAGAATTAGTACGCTGCAATATAATAGATGTTTGCTTTTGCGTTTAATACCACATTAATATTCTGAGAAAACAAAACGTTTTCTCCATCACCATAAACCCTGGAGCCTCTCATCTTGTCTATGTGAGAAACACTCATTCTGTCCACAATCCTGCCAGACAGTGAGGGAGATGTACTAAAACTGGTGCACTCAGAATCTTGTGCAGCTGTTCATGGTACCCAATCAGCTTCTAACTTCAACTTGTTAGATAAAAGTTTAACCCCTTCCCGCCGACCGTACGCAGATATGCGTACTCGGCTTTCCGGGGTTATACCGGGATGATGCCCGCAGCTGCAGGCATCATCCCGGTACCGTTGTTTACAGCGGGCAATCGGCTACCCGTGTATAACAACCGATGCGGCTAAAAGCCACTCGGCTGTTATACCGGAGGAGCGGGAGGGGACATCCCCCCCCCTCCCGCTGCTGTTACCGGGCCTCCCGTGCGATCGGGAGGCCCGGTGTCCATTCAGCTGCCTTCGAAGATAAATCTTCTCGTTGTAAACACGGAAGCGACGTCATGACGTCACTTCCCGTTTACTCGGCTGCCAATGGCGCCGAATTTAAAAAAGTACACAGTATTCAGAATCGCCGTTTTCGGCGATCTGAATACTTTGAAGTGCAAAGGAGGGATGGGGGGTCTTTTAGACCCCCCATCCCTCCATAAAGAGTACCTGTCACCACCTATTACTGTCACAAGGGATGTTTACATTGCTTGTGACAGCAATAAAAGTAAAAAAAAAAAAAAAAAAATTTTTAAACACAATTTATAAAGTACAAAAATAAATAAAATAAATAAAAAAAAATTTTTTTTAAAGTGCCCCTGTCCCCGCGAGCTCGCGCAGCGAAGAAAACGCATACGGAAGTCATGCCCGCATATGTAAACGGTGTTCAAACCACACATGTGAGGTATCGCTGCGATCGTCAGAGCGAGAGCAATAATTCTAGCCCTAGACCTCCTCTGTAGCTCAAACCTGGTAACCGTAAAAAATTTTTAAATCATCGCCTATGGAAATTCATAGGTACCGTAGTTCGTCGCCATTCCACGAGTGCGTGCAATTATAAAGGGTGACATGTTTGGTATCCATTTACTCGGCGTAACATCATCTTTCACATTATACAAAAAAATTGGGGTAACTTTACTGTTTGGATTTTTTAAAATTCATGAAAGTGTCACTTTTCCAAAAATTTGCGTTTAAAACACCGCTGCACAAATACCGTGTGATAAAAAATATTGCAACAATCGCCAATTTTATTCTCTAGATTCTCTGCTAAAAAAATATATATAATGTTTGGGGGTTCTCAGTAATTTTCTAGCAAAAAATACAGATTTTAACTTGTAAACACCAAATTTCAAAAATAGGCTTAGTCATGAAAGGGTTAAGAATAAAACCTGGAAGCTTTCAAGGTTTCAGCGCAGAGCGGCACCAGATTTTGCACTCTCCAGTTTTAGTAAATCACCCCCCCCCCCCCATGTGTCACAGTTTTGTTGTGTGATTGTGTGTTACCTTTGTTACATTTCTGATATCTCAGTTGTAGCCTCTTCATCTTTTCAGTTTGTCCTATAATTGCACTTGTCTTAAGACAGGGCAGTGCATAGATTGCTTCTAAGAACTGTTAGCAAAATGTGAAGAATTTTTGAAGTTTATGTCACAGGTGAAGTATTTAAACATCAATCCTCTAGCACCTTTTCTGTTGAAACAGCCCATTGTACTAATAAATCTCCTGTCAAAAGGATTTGGCAAACTCCTCTAATTGCCCTGACAAAAAATATCAGTTTCTGAGTTTCAAATTTTTGGTTGCTGACAGGTTTTGTTTCATACAGTGATGCAGAATTGCTAAGAATTGATAATAGGAAGCTCTTTGTTTGGTAACTACCAAAGACAATGATGAGTTTGTAACTATGTTCACTGTTTGCAGGTGCTGCATAATTCCCCACCTTCTCTTCTGTGTTAGTACATATTACTGTGGGTGGTTAGTCAATCTGTTTATTGTGGGGATGATACTGTTATATTATTACATCTGTAGTGAATGGATTGTTTATTTTACTGTACATCAGAAAAAGCTTTCCATTAATCATAACTGTGCCTAGAAAAATATTTATTACTCTCTGTAATATAATTAGTATAGAGCAGGGAATGGCAAATTTTGACCAATCCAGTTGCCTGTGGGCAATTTTAGGCAGCTGTCAATCCTGTTTTGGGGGGGCATTTCAACCTACTTGAAACAATGTGCTGAAGGCAACTGTGGACCATCCGCATTGGTAATGCTGTGAATTAAATTTAGATATCTGTAGTAAACATTCCACCCCTTCTGCTTGCATGTTTAACCAGTCATTTTGCTGAGTAACCAAAAATCCTGAATCAGCTCTGTTGCTCTGGATGCACTTGACATGAAATATCTCTGTGATTTTTGCTGTGTTTTTCCTCTGTGTTAGACGCCACAGGCATTTCAATACATATATGTAATTTTTTTTAAATTACATTTAGCACTATGAGTATTATAGAATATGTCCCTAATGGTGAGAGAAATATATATATATATATATATATATATAGCATCTGTGACAGTCCACGCTCATGGAAAATGTTGGAGGTGATTTCTTGTATTTATCACACTGCAAAGGTGTATGTCTCATGCCAGAGCATTATGTGAGCCTATAGAATGTTACAAGCGACGACTCATACACTTGGACAAAGGGGACCATCTCCCCTATCTCCACCAAGTCTATTTAAGAGTAACTCAACTTTCGTGGGGAAAAAAACATAAAAATAATAATATAGTGCATACAAGTACAACTCTAGTCTTATTGTAATTGAATGGTATTAGGCATTACCTTTTCTTTTCAATCTGCAATGCTGTAATTTTCTGTAAAATGCAATGCAGTATGTCTACTTGGAGGTGTTCTGTACACAGATGGTGCACAGAACGCCTCCTGAAAATGTAATTTCCTGCTTGTGCGTTTGACTCACTGATTTTTCCCAGAAGTCTGCACTAAGATACAAGTCAGATTTTTGGCATTCCCTGCAAAAAAGTGCCGTTTTTGGGAAGATACTCCCAAATGGATATCACGTCTAAAGGGATGCAGATGCAGATGCGTTTTGGAGGCAGGGCCAAGCCTCCTTCATCAGCCTCAGCCTCAGGCTGATGAAGGAGGCATGGCCCTGCCTTTGAAAAATATTCTGATTGGCCATTCCACTCCCAGGTCTGACAGCTCTGTGTCACCGCAGCAGTTCACGGGCGTCCACCCAGCTTTATGCATCTCCTCCCAAGGTGGATCTGGAAAAATCCCCCCCCAAAAAAAAGTTTTTCTTCCTCAAGTGTTCAGTGAGCCACCACCTTATTTGAATACACCTCTTACCAGAAAAGCAGACCTTAAGGTAATGGAGGTCAACTAGTGTTTTATCTCCCCAAATCATTAGACTAGTCAGCCTTTTCTGTGCAGGTATTCCAATTACATACAACAAATCCCTTCAATACAAGTGGGAGGAAAACAAAGGAGAAATCCATAGTGTAGTATGCTCAAGAACAGTTTAGTAATAAAAAAAAAAGGGCACAAGTGCACAAAAGAGACAAGCATAGAATCGCCATGCCTCTCCAAGAAGCCAACATCACCGCTAAAGCTCTAACCTACACATTTCTATCTAAGACATCTACACAGACGTCTTCAAGGGGCATAGGAATAATGGTGAGACTATCCTATCAAAATTTTTCTTTAAAGGAGTTGTAAAACCTTGTGTTTTTCATGCAACACCCCCAGACCCTCCGTTTTACTCACCTGAACCCGCTCTTTCTCGCCCTGGGGACGAGTACACCAGCTCTAGCCTGTGTCTTGTGTCCTGATTGGATAGATTGATAGCAGCGCAGCCATTGGCTCCCGCTTTTGTCAATCAAATCCAATGATGTGGGGGGTGGGGCCAAGTCCTGCTGTCTGTGTCAATAGATGCAGCAGCAGGACACGGGAGCGCACCCGCGCAGATGTCCTGAAGTAGAGCGCTTCTGCGATGGGACACTTGAGAAGAGGAGGAGCCACGAGCGTCGCTGGGAGACCCCAGAAGAGGAGGATAGGGGCCACTCTGTGCAAATCCAACTGTACAGAGGAGGTAAGTAGGACATGTTTGTTGATTAAAAAAAAATAGGGTTTCGTAACCCTTTAACAAAAAAAATGAAAGGAACTGTACTCTAAACCCATAACATTCCAGGCTTTGGAAGTTGAGTCTATATTCCAAGACCCGGAACTTCCCCAGAAACATTGATTCTCCTGAATGCTAATATTACCATTTAAGAGGTTGTGGCTTCTATCAAATCTTTGAAATCAGCTAAAACCCTGGAGCTGGATGGCTTCTTGGCTTTTTATCATAAAAAGCTGGTGTTTCGTCAGATTAGGCGACCTGTCAGAATTTGTAACAGAAGTGATGTTGGTACACCCCGCACTCGTCCACTGTAAGGATACAGTAAGAATGCGGCAATCGGACATCTTGTTACACCCACAGGAGTCTTGCATTTCACACTCATTTATAACAGTAAACTCAGCTTATATTGTAAAATTCTGTATTTTCAAATGCCTCAGACTGTTTTTATATTGATTTTTCAAAGCAGCAGTGTTCTGTCAGATTAGCAAACCTATGAGATCAGCAGGTTTGCCGCTGATTTTAAAATTCAACATCTAAATAGTCAGACGGATTTTTAAATACTGAATTTCACTATATAAGCTCATTTTACTGTTAAAAATAACTGTGAAATGCATGACTCCGGTGGGTGTAACAAGATGTCCGCTTGCCCCCTTCTCATTGTATCCTTACTGCGGCCGAGTGCGGGGTGTAGCAAACGTGTGGCTACGTTGGAACGTCACTTCCGTTACAAATTCTGACGGGTCGCCTAATCTGATGAAGCACTGGCTTCCATGATAGCTCCACACCTACAGCGCACATTTAAAGTGGTCATAAAGGCTCAAGGTTCCTAATCTTAGTGCATTCTATGCATCACGGTAAAAAACCTTCTGGCTACAGCTCCCCCCTCCAGCCCCCCTTATACACACCTGAGCCCCATCTCGATCCAACGATGTGCATGAGACCAGCGGCTCTCTTGGGTCTCTTTCTCCTCATTGCCCCACATAGCAGCGGGAGCCATTCACTTCTTCTGCTGTCCATCACAACCAGTGAGCCAATGAGGAAAGGGTGGCGGGGGGCGCACTGCTCTCTATGTGTGAATGGACACACAGAGCACAGATCAGGAGCAAGCCTGCTCAAGTGCCCCCAGCCAGGACTGCTGGTGGAGGACCCATAAAGAAGAGGATCTGGGCTGCTCTGTGCAAAACCATTGCACAGAGCAGGTATGTATAAGACTCGTGGCCACTCATTAAAATTAGAAGAAAAGAGGTTTAACCTTAAACTACGTAGAGGGTTCTTTACTGTAAGAGCGGCAAGGATGTGGAATTCCCTTCCACAGGCGGTGGTCTCAGCGGGGAGCATTGATAGCTTCAAGAAACTATTAGATAATCACCTGAATGACCACAACATACAGGGATATACAATGCAATACTGACACATAATCACACACATGGGTTGGACTTGATGGACTTGTGTCTTTTTTCAACCTCACCTACTATATGTAACTATATATATGTTTGTTTTTTGTTCTTTTAAATATTTCTGTTAGAATGGCCTCAATATACTGAAGACAGAACATAGACTTTATTCCTCTTTATTGCTGGCCTATATTGCTGTGGTCCCCAAGCCTGACAAAGGTGGTTTGAATCCTGACAACTATAGGCACATTACTTTACCCAGCATGGTTATTAAAATCTTAGCAAAAATATTGGCCACCAGAAATACCACCTTTTTAGCCACTGTAATCCATCATGATTGGATGGGATGTGTATCATGTTAAACCAAATTGTACACACACTGCGCTTATCAAAATAAAAAATAAGAAATTTCCACTAAAATATTAATAAAGTGATATTGTGCCTAACATATACAAAATCTATTAATAACTATTAATACTATACTATACGTTAATGTGCAATAAATTTCAATGAATGAATAAATAGGTAAAAGTGCTCCAATAAGCCTGTGTATTGCAAATATTCCACAAAGCTTGTGCAATTTTAAAACATTAATAGATAATTCAACACAAACATCCATGCGATTTAGTGTTGCATCCAAGCATATCAGTACTGCATCCATGCAATATGGTGTTAGTGCAATGTTCGAACAATAAAAAGTAAAAAAATACAAAAAAACGCATCCATGCGATTTGGTGCTACATCCATGTGATTCTATTCAATTCAGTGCTGTGTTGCTGTGCAATGATTAAATTAACAGTCCGATTTAGTGTTGCATGCATGCATTTCAGTGCTGCATCTATGCAATATGGTGTTAGTGCAATGTTCAAACAATAAAAAGTTAATACAAAAAAACGCATCCATGCGATTTGGTGTTGCATCCATGTGATTCTATGCAATTCAGTGCTGTGTTGCTGTGCAATGATCAAATTAACAGTCCACAGATCTTCCACAATCCATTCATGTGTTATAGTGAACACAAACTAAAGTGCTGTGCGCTCATACAAGTGCTCCCCCCCAGGTGATAGCCCCTCACCTTAGGGCGTGCGACCTTGCAATTAAGCTTGGTCAGAATGCGCCTTAGAACCTCTCTGGGTTCGATGTTATATGCAGGGTCCTGGATAGATTTGCACTGGTGCCTCTGTTCCTCACAGCAGTCCCGTTTGTACAGTAACAAGGCGCTTAAGGGGCCACACTAAAACAACAGAGATGAACGGGCAACAGCGGCCGGTATGGGGTGGCGTGCTAATCTGTCCCAACAGGTTGTATGTATAACGTTCCATCCTGTCCCCTTCCCCTACGCGTGTTCGATACAAGGGGTATTTCGTATCTCCATCAGGGGGACAGATTAGCACGCCACCCCATACCGGCCGCTGTTGCCCGTTCGTCTCTGCTGTTTTAGTGTGGCGCCCTTAAGCGCCTTGTTACTGTACAAACGGGACTGCTGTGAGGAACAGAGGCACCAGTGCAAATCTATCTAGGACCCTGCATATAACATCGAACCCAGAGAGGTTTTAAGGCGCATTTTGACCAAGCTTAATTGCAAGGTCGCACGCCCTAAGGTGAGGGGCTATCACCTGGGGGGGAGCACTTGTATGAGCGCACAGCACTTTAGTTTGTGTTCACTATAACACATGAATGGATTGTGGAAGATCTGTGGACTGTTAATTTGATCATTGCACAGCAACACAGCACTGAATTGCATAGCGTCACATGGATGCAACACCAAATCGCATGGAATGCGTTTTTTTGTATTTTTTAACTTTTTATTGTTTGAACATTGCACTAACACCATATTGCATAGATGCAGCACTGAAATACATGGATGCAACACTAAATCGGACTGTTAATTTAATCATTGCACAGCAACACAGCACTGAATTGAATAGAATCACATGGATGTAGCACCAAATCGCATGGATGCGTTTTTTTGTATTTTTTTACTTTTTATTGTTCGAACATTGCACTAACACCATATTGCATGGATGCAGTACTGATATGCTTGGATGCAACACTAAATCGCATGGATGTTTGTGTTGAATTATCTATTAATGTTTTAAAATTGCACAAGCTTTGTGGAATATTTGTAATACACAGGCTTATTGGAGCACTTTTACCTGTTTATTCATTCATTGAAATTTATTGCACATTAACGTATAGTATAGTATTAATAGTTATTAATAGATTTTGCATATGTTAGGCACAATATCACTTTATTAATATTTTAGTGGAAATTTCTTATTTTTTATTTTGATAAGCGCAGCGTGTGTACAATTTGGTTTAACTATTTTGCATGGTTATGAGACATGCGTAACGTTAGCAGCTGATCATTTGCAAAGATATACTATTTTGGAGACCAGATTTGGTCAATTACCTGGAGGCTCACAGGACTACAAATTAGCATTCTGATGTGTATCATGTGACAGGCCAGTGTGTGGGAATTCATACACCTGATCTATATCTTGAATTTTAGACATCCCTGGGCTTTTTAATTTTTATTTTTGATAATTGACAATTTTTATTAGGTTTTAGTATTTTCAATACAAAGGTGTAAAACACAGTAGAGGGAGGAAAGAAAGAGAAGTGGTAATAACAAACAACTCTGGAGAGGGCATAAGCAGCCTTCATATATCATGAATGACACAAAGTCTAATGGCATAGTTAGCTAGGTTACAGCTCTATAGAACAGGAGGACACAATTCTGGAGAAATAACAGTGAGAGCCTCTCGGTCAGACATTCCATTAGCATATTCTGTCATTTATAATTGCGTGGCCTGCTTTTCCAGAGAAGAAAAAAAAAAAGAGGAGAGGGGGAGAGAAGGGAAGAAAAGAGAGGGGAAAAGATGTAAGAAAGCACCAATCAGTTGGGCTTGTCTCTTCTGGGCTCCGAGCATTTACGGTATACAGGGCGGGATCTCATGAAATCAAGGGGGATCCATCTGTTGATGCCAAGGTTCCCATGTTGCCGTATGTCGGTCTACCCAGTCAATTAGTCTAACCGACATGGACTCCATAACCTCCACGTCCTTGATTCTGGCATAAAGATCAGATAGTGTCGGGGGGTTTTGTTGTTTCCATTGACGGGCTACTAGACATCTAGCCACCATTAATATATGTGTGGCCAATTTTTTGGCTAAATTGGGTAATTTAGGAGGGGGAAGGCCCAGTAAAAAAAACTTAGGAGAGAGAGGGATATACACCTCAAACAGCCGGTGGAGCAGTCCCTGGACCGAACGCCAGTAAGGCTGGAGGGATGGGCAATTCCAGTAGATGTGGAATAATATTCCCAGTCCTAGAGACATCTCCAGCAGTGATCCGAGGCCGATGGATATAGAGCATGTAGGCGAGATGGTGTCAGGTACCAGTAGAAGAGCACCTTGTATGTGTTCTCTTTATAGAGCGTGCGCAATGCACATAGAGCTCTTGGCCGCCCAAGACCATATAGTGGCCCATTGTTCAAGGGATAATTCCTCTCCGAGATGTTCCTCCCTTCTGCGCATGTACTGTACCTATGTTTTCCCTGAGAGAGCATATCAGAGGAGTTTAAGAGTTTATATATGTCTGAAGTCAGTCCTTTCTGTGTGGGACATGATAATCCCTGGGCTTTTATTGTCTCTAGATTTACAATGAGCTTTTGACTCCATTTCATGGAACTACCTGAAATGTGTTTGGGCCAAATGGGGCTTTGGGGACTACTTTTTTAAAGGAGTCTCATTTTTATGCTCAGCCCCAACCGTCAGCTGTCATTAGAACTCATAGAAGATATCCAGATGTTTGCACTTCTTAACGGCTTTATTGTAAAATATCATACATGAACTTCATGTAATAGTGAGGGACAGAAGAGGATGATGTGTTTCACGCCCACCTGGCACTTAGTCGTAACCATGCAGATAAGGGAGGGGGATAGTCATTCTTGATAAGAGTGACTATCATTCAGAAATGACCAGAATATTGAGTGACACTGAGACCTATTCACGTTTACCAAAAAACTCTACATCGGATTTTAAGAAGGCGCTCATAGATCTCATTGATACTGGATCTCAGTTGGGTATCTTGGATAAGAAAGAGAAAAGTTATTTAATACCAGCTGCTCCCTGCATTCCTATAATTTATTATCTGCCCAAGGTACACAAAAGTGTTACACAGCCTCCTGGCCGCCCTAGCAGCAGCGGTATCGATTCAGTCACATCCCGTATAGGGAGATATATCGATTTTCATCTCCAGCCCATTAGTAAATTGATACCATTGTATCTGAAAGACACCAAAGATACCATCGCGAGGTTAACATGTAGACTATAGTGAGGATTTACTATTAGTTACCGCTGATGTCACAGCCCTTTATACATGTATACCTCGTAATTTAGGACTGGCAGCGGTGGAACTGTTCTTGTCTAGGAATAAGACTATCCCAAGAACTCAACAGAGATTCATTATGGACCTTTTATGTTTTGCTACCAAGCACAACTATTTTTGGTACAATGATTCTTACCTTCAAGAAAAGGGTGTGGCAATGGGGGCTAAGTTTACCCCCAGTTTGGCCAATATCTTTATGGCCGTTGGGAGGAGGATGCCCTAGACCCACCGGAGTTGGTCCTCTGGGCTAGGTACATAGACGACATCCTCCTCCTATGGAGAGGTAGTACTGACTCCCTGGATGCCTTTATGGCTACTTTAAATGACAATCATGTAGGGATTAGGTTGACATACAAGGCTAGTTCTTCTACTATCCATTTCTTGGATTTAGAAATAACAGCAGTTAATAACCAATTGGAGACCAAAACCTTCTTTAAAGCCACCGATTGGAATGGGTACATTCCGGTCGATAGCTGCCATCATGCAACATGGTTAAAGTCAGTGCCTCGGAGCCAACATATGCGGATTAGATGTAATTGTATCAATCTTGCAGACTTTTTTCATCAAGCAGAAATTCTCAAGTTCAGATTTGTGGATAAGGGATATAATTCCTCCCATATAGATAAAGAGATCAACGAAATCTCTATGTCGGATAGGAGTCTCTTAATATCAGAACAACCGAAACGCATACAGGGTACCAAACATAGGTGGTCTTTTCTCACCAATTTCTCCGTACAGCATAAACAAATTAAGGACATCATTTATAGACATTGGAAGGTCCTTAAAAATAACCAGGTATTAGGGCCTTTACTCCCAGATCAAGCAGGAGTAATCTACAGAGGTGCTCTCCCACTAAGTGGACAAATTACTCCCAATGTAACAGACTCTCTTACCATTCCTTCTTTCTTCCATAATATGAAAGGTTTTTTTCCATGTCAAAAATGCAATGTGTGTTTGCACAATACCTGTGGGCGTAGGAGGACCGAATCTTTTATATCAACTTCCACGGCAAGAGAATACCAGATTAAGCATTTTCTGACATGCCAAACTCGTTATGTTGTATATTTGATCACATGCCCTTGCGGGAAGCAGTACGTGGGTCGTACCATACAGACTTTTTCTGTAAGCGTTAATGAGCACATAACGAGCATAAAAAAGGGACGCATTAACCACAGCGTCCCTAGACATTACCTTCAGTGTCATAATTAAAACCCAGCTGGTACAAAATTCCAAGTTATTGATAAGTTCGTTCCCCATTGGACGGGTGAGTCCAATGTGAGGGGCATGTCCAAGCTAGAAACTTTGGATATACCAGCTAAAATGCTATACACTGTACGGACTTAATATAGATTGGGATATCAACGCTTTTATTAACCAATCTTGATTATAGCCTCTTACTTGTAACATCTATATATGAGTGATTGTCACCATGCCATGATCTATGTATGATAGATTGACATTATCACGTAGGCATTACCTCGAGATTTACATTTAATATTATGCATTTTTTGAGTACCATTTTATAGATTCTTAACATTTATTTATTTATTTATTTATTTATTCATTATATTTGCTCTCTCTACATATATATAGTGTAATTGGATAATACTGGCCCTCTTGAGTTATATGTGGGCACTATTTAGTTCGTTCAGTTTGATTTGGGTTACTTACAGTCGTAATATGTATACACTGGTTGACTAGTGTGCACAAGATTTTTCAGTTTGATTTGGTTAGCCGCTTAATTATATTAGCATTATCCCATGAGGAAATTAATTTCTTCTCTCTTTTTATATGATTGTTGATTACATATGTTTTTTATGTTGTATTTTACAGTTTTAACTGTTTGACCTTGTGGGATTTTACTTCCTGATGCCAAAGTTAACACACTCACCTGTTTGTATTTTTAATACACATATATATATATATATATATATATATATATATATATATATATATATATATATATACCTTCCCCAGGTTTTGAACACAAGCATGTTTCTTTATTGTGCACTAGCTTTGAGGCTTGGAGCGTTCCATTGCTGATCTCCCTTCATTTCCATTTTTTTCTAGGCACCAGAAATGTTTGTCTACGTATGACATGACGTATATCAGCCGTCCACTCGGCCCTTCCCACGTAGTCCTGCGTTAATCTGTGGGCACACGTGATAGGCTTAGCTGAGAGTCAGATCATCGTTCGCGCCCTTTGCGTGTGACATTTTACGTTGCGTGCCTGACGTGAACTGCGTCTATTGGACGGTGATCCGAGGTCTGGTTTACCTGGACAAAAACATTATTCATAGGTCCATCTATCCGTCACTTGACTAGGAGTGGGACGCATTGTCTGTGAACCCGGAAGTTAGATTCCACACGGCGGCAACAGATGTTTGTTTTTATCATCTACATTTGTGTAAAAATAAGCATAGCAGTGGCAGGCAAGCATATACCCCAGTTGAAGTCTCCTTGGACGAAACGTGTAGGGTTAATATGCTTGCTGAGCCACAATTTTATTGCGCATTTTATTCTGTCCATTTGAATGTATCTCTTATAACACCCTTTTTTGTTTGGGTGTTGGAAATTGATTCCTAAATAAATTTCCTTATCCGTATTTGGATTCACACTTTGTGGAAGTATTTTTCTTTTTCTATGTTTTGAGAACCATAATTTACATTGAGAGGATTGGAGATGAGGACCAGTGCTTATAACATCTTTGGTTATCCAATGAATGTGATAATGAAGTACTCCAGTTTTTAACATCCACATCTGATGGGTCTGTGTTTTTTCACCGATCCATCCAGGATAAGTTCCATCCATCGATCTTAACAGGATCCATATCCACTGTACTTCTGACTCACCGCCACCGGCCAACAGTTCTGGTAAGAGTACCCTATCCTCTTCCTTACCTTTTGAAATTATAAGTATTGTTTGGGTGTCTACTCAAGGTATAGAACACATCGACAGACAACCCAGAAAACGTAGAACACACATCTACTGCTTTGCAGTCACCTGCATGAAGGTTTGTTATATTTAATGCGGACTTTCATTTGCCCTCATTTTGCCCTCATTTTCAGGCATGGTATATTTTATATTTTCCGAAGTCTGCTTTAGATACCAAGCACTGTGGTATACCATATATTTGAAAAAACTGTGGGGACTGAAAGTATTCAGACCCCTTTAAATTTTTCACTCTTTGTTATATTGCAGCCATTTGCTAAAATCATTTAAGTTCCTTTTTTTTTCCTCATTAATGTACACACAGCACCCCATATTGACAGAAAAACACAGAATTGTTGACATTTTTGCAGGTTTATTAAAAAAGAAAAACTGAAATATCACATGGTCCTAAGTATTCAGACCCTTTGCTGTGACACTCATATACTTAACTCAGGCACTGTCCATTTTTTCTGATCATCCTTGAGATGATTCTACACTTTCATTTGAATCCAGCTGTGTTTGATTATACTGATTGGACTTGATTAGGAAAGCCACACACCTGTCTATATAAGACCTTACAGCTCACAGTGCATGTCAGCGCAAATGAGAATCATGAGGTCAAAGGAACTGCCTGAAGAGCTCAGAGACAATTGTGGCAAGGCACAGATCTGGCCAAGGTTACAAAAAATTTCTGCTGCACTTAAGGTTTCTAAAAGCACAGTGGCCGCCATAATCCTTAAATTGAAGACTTTTGGGATGACCAGAACCCTTCCTAGAGCTATCGGGGGAGAAGAGCCTTGGTGAGAGAGGTAAAGAAGAACCCAAAGATCACTGTGGCTGTGCTCCAGAGATGCAGTCAGGAGATGGGAGAAAGTTGTAGAAAGTCAACCATCACTGCAGCCCTCCACCAGTCGGGGCATTATGGCAGAGTGGCCCGAGTGAAGAATCTCCTCAGTGCAAGACACATGAAAGCCTGCATGGAGTTTGCTAAAAACACCTGAAGGACTCCAAGATGGTGAGAAATAAGATTCTCTGGTCTGATGAGACCAAGATAGAACTTTTTGGCCTTAATTCTAAGAGGTATGTGTGGAGAAAACCAGGCACTGCTCATCACCTGTCCAATACAGTCCCAACAGTGAAGCATGGTGGTGGCAGCATCATGCTGTGGCAGTGTTTTTCAGCTGCAGGGACAGGACGACTGGTTGCAATCGAGGGAAAGATAAATGTGGCCAAGTACAGGGATATCCTGGACAAAAACCTTCTCCAAAGTGCTCAGGACCTCAGACTGGGCCAAAGGTTTACCTTCCAAAAAGACAATGACCCTAAGAACACAGCTAAAATAACGAAGGAGTGGCTTCACAACAACTCAGTGACTGTTCTTGAATGGCCCAGCCAGAGCCCTGACTTAAACCCAGTTGATCATCTCTGGAGAGACCAAAAAATGGCTGTCCACCAATGTTCAACTCTACAGGGGCATTGCCCCTGTAGAAGTCCTATTAGGACGAAATGCATAGGGCTTTGCTTTCTGGCTCCCCACATTGCTTTTTTTACTGTGATCACAATTTTATGCTGTTACATGCTGGTTTTATGAAAATAAATACCCAGTTTGTTTTTTGACCTGCGCCATCTGGTGCATTTTTTGTCTTCATTCCTTCACCATGAACATGCTTATTCCATCTATCCGGTCATCATTGGCCCAAGGGCTGATTGCCCTGTGGTGATTCTAATTGAGAAGAGTTAACTCTCGATGATATCCGTGCCTGTTCCAGCCTTCTTGCCAACCATCCCAAGATACTAAAAGCCGTTCCTTTCCTGTCCATACCTGTTCCAGCCTCTTTGCTGACCATCCCAGGATACTACAAGCCGTTCCCGTCCATGCCTGTTTGATCTGGTGTCGCTGACATCCAGATCCATTGGTTCCGTAAGAGTACCCATTTATTATTCTTCTGTGATACCTGCTGTCAACATCATACCTGGTGTTCCTGATTGCTCACATGATGATGCTTTCAACTTAATGCACACCTTCCATTATTTGTGGTGCACACACCACCCTTCTTTTTATTGACCCATGTATAGACTCTTTTGAGATTTATTACTCAGTGGTTGGGACTTGTTTGCCTACAGATTACATTTTGTATATGTGTATTTACACGTCTTTTCATATTTTATTACATCTTGGTTCACTTGGATGCTTTACACAGTTTTTTATTGGTGCTACATTTTCACCCACACCTTTTTATGAATTTTAGTCACATTTGTATGTAGCTGCTTCATCACTATTTTCATTATTTAATTTTTTTGAAATAGCGCAATATTCTTTTTTGAGTATACAGTATTTCAGAACCCTACCAGTCTCTACTCCTTACTTCACCCTTAGGTCATTTCAAAGGCAGATTAACTCTTTTATATGGGTACCATTAAACCTCAAGTCCCTAGAGCTTCCCTTTATAGGTACAGGAGTTAAGAGGGTATAGGAATATTCTACATCTACATCTCCATTATCTAGCTGCCAGGCTTTACTTTAGTTACCCTTCACCACCCTGTAGGGGTCATGCTACTTATTTGGTAGACATTTCCATTTGTCACCCCATCTGAACACAGAAGATTGGCTGCTCAGCACAGGTGCAACGCATTCTCTGATTGGACAAGGTGGAGAGGGGATTGTGATGCTCTCCACCTTATCCAATCAGTAAAAACATCCATGCCTAGAATTCTTCTTCAAGATAATTTGCAGGGACATCCTCAAGGACCCAAGGCAAGTTATCTTGCATTGTCTGACTGATCTGTTGAGTAGGAAACAGCAAGCGCTCTCCCATCATATTTTGCTTCCAGCAGGTTAACACCTAGTGGGATCTGAAAGAAACAACTTACTTCATTTCCTGAAGTTTAACACAGGGTAGGCAATATTATGGTCAATAAAAAGCTTGCAGTATCCTAGATGATAAGCACAAAACCACCTTATAATTCTGAGTTGTGCGTATGTGGTCGATTATCCTTGTGGTTCTTTTGGATGCCGCTAAATGAATAAGCTGCAAATGACTACTAATCGCACAAACCCACTGAAGCCTTCTTCTGTTTGCCTGTTGTATCTGATATTAAGCAATGGCTGTATCTTTCTTCAAACTTTAAAGTGATTGCAAACGATCACCTTGTAAAACAGCCCATTCAGTTTAAAATAGAAGAAAAGGGTAAATAACATTTGTGTATAGATATAAAAAAAATTTGAATCCCTTTTTTTCCTTTTTTTTTATAATTGATCACATTCCCTCTGTTTCCTCTGTTCTCAGCTGCAGAGACCCCTTTCACACTGGGGCCGCGGCTGCAGTAGTGCTGCTCGTTTTAGCGGATATTTAGCTCTGTTTAAGTGGCGTTTTTCAGCCGCTAGCAGGGCGCCTTTCAATGGTACAGGGAATTTTGGGAGAGCTAAATACAGCGCTCCCAAACCGCCCCAAAGATGCTGCTTGCAGGACTTTTCCTAATGTCCCGCAAGCGCACCCCCTCAGTGTGAAAAGTCACACTGAAATGAATAGGAGGCAGTTTTTCAGGCGCTAAAATGCCTGAAAACCACCTCAGTGTAAAAGGGGTCTAATGCTGCGTACACATGGGCGACAGTCTTTCCGACGGACTTTGGAAAGAACGGACTTGCCTTCACACGATCACACCAAAGTCCGACAGATTCGTACGTGATGACGTACGACTGGACTAAAATAAGAAAGTTCATAGCCAGTAGCCAATAGCTGCCCTAGTGTCAGTTTTCGTCCGTCGGACTAGTATACAGATGGATGGATTTTTCGACCGGACTCAAATCCGACGGAAAGATTTGAAACATGTTTCAAATCTAAAGTCCGTCTGATTCTCGACCGAAAAGGTCAGTCGGAAGTCCGATGAAGCCCACACACGGTCGTATTGTCCGACGGATTCATTCTGTCGGACCAGTCTGGTCGAAAAGTCCGCCCATGTGTAAACGGCATTAGAGCTAGGGGAGGAGAAGCAACAGGACACTGTTTTTTCCTGTGAAAAGATGTGTGGGGGGGGGGGGTGTCAGGACAAGTCTGATCATTGGAGGAGAACTCTCTGAATTCCCAGCATTGCTTGGGAACTGACCATGGTTTGTTTCCTTGTTTAGTGTGGTCAGTTTTTAATACGAAAGCAAAGGGACTGGCAGGAACACCAGGGATTTCACACAAAGGAAGCAGTACAAAGAGAACAGGATACTTTCTCATACACACACATGCTACAGCAGTCACATTACAGGAATATGAAATGTTGGGGTAACAAACACTTTAACAAAAATATTGAAATGAGTACATGATTAAAACAAATAATAATCAGTTTACTTTCAGAGCAAAGTATATATCAAAACAGGTACAGTTGAAGTCATGAGCAGATCTCCACTCCTATAAAGGGTAGAATTTACCCTGCCTTTCCTACACCCCGAGCATCCATATTAGTTATTGAAGCTGGCCATCACAGCACCAAGAGAAGCTTGACAGGAAAGGTAGAGATTTGCATGTAAGTTTAGCTACCTGTATTACTGGATATGCCAGTCAGTTTGACATGTGCTTTTTTTTCTTCAATAAACTTTTATTGAAACTTCACTATTTACAAATATAGTAATGTGGTCATAGAACAAAATAGTGTGTGGACAAAATGTTGCGATTAAACCAAGTAAGTAAGTTGATGACCAACTAATCAAGAGGATCTATTTACACAGCAGGGTAGGATATAGGTCTGTGCAGGGGTACAGAATGAACATTTACGGAGGTCCAGTCAGTAACATTTTCTTTCTGCAGAAGTCTGAATCTCACTTATGTTCTATGACTCAGATCCTTCACATCACAGCCCCGCAACCCCCCCCCCCCCCCCCCCCCCCTTTAAATCATGCTTTGCATCAGTGTCTTCAGTCCTGTTGTTCACATCACAACCCTCTTTCACATCACATCACAGACCCCCCCTTTCCCATCACAGCCCCTCCTTTACATCCATGTTCTCAGTTACCACTTTACATCACAGTCCCCTCCTCATATCACAGCCCCCCTTACATCAGTCTCCCTTGCAATCACTGTGTCCCTTCGTCACATCATAACCCCCCCTCCTCACATCAAAACCCCCTCCCTTACATCACTGCTCCCCCCTCACATCACAATTCCCCCCTCCTTACATCACATTCTCCCCTCATATCACAGCTGCCCAATCCTCACATCACTGTCCCCCCTTACATCACAGCTCCCCTTGCTAACACCCCCCCAACCCCATTTCGCAGCTTTATCCCCTCCTTACATCAAAGCCTCCCCTCTTATATCACAGCCCCTCTTGTAATTACAGGTCCCTCCCTCTCTTCACAGAGGGCAGGAGATACGGTGGGTCTACACAGAGGGTGAGAGCTGTCCAACACTTTATGTTAACAAGCAAGTGGTTGGTTGCTAGGACAGCCACGCTTCCTGGCAACCCATTACCCACTTGTTAATTTGAAAAGTCGGGCAGCTCCCGCTCTCCCTGTAGACCTGTTGTATCTCCTGCACTCCACCCTGCTATGAGGTTGACAGCAGCAGCGGTAGCAGCAGGTGGGTAAAGATACACAGGAGAGGAGTGCACTCAGACTGCTCAGTGGTGCGGCCACAGTCCGGACGGGACCTTCATTCGGTCCATCATTTAGTGACACCTGATATAGTGTGCACTAGGAATCTGTTTTTTTCATCAAGTTTTTTGAGGCAAGCTTGTCCTAAAAATTGAACTCCAGGCAGGTATTAGGTAACATAAATGTAATCTAATAAATTAGCTTCACGTAGTCCATGTACAGCAGATCTCACACATGGAGAAGGAGAAAACGCATAATAAGTCAATCAGATATGTTTTAATCCTCATGTGCTAACAAGGAGCATGCTAGGAAGAGATGGCTAAAAGACAGAAAAATTTGCTTTTTAGTTTGCTGCTTCTCCTTTCACTGTCCAGTTTAAAGCCTTTTTTTCTATAGATTGAATTTTTCTCTAGAGTTGATAGTAGTCGTGATATCAGTGAATATTATATTTTATTTTATATGTGGTGGTCTGACAAATAATTAGCAGTAAATTATCATCTCCTTTTCTGTGTTATGTTTAAAGGTGGAATCTGTTATAACCTGATAGTGCCTAATATGAAAATAATTAGTAATCCCCCTCCCTTGTTTAACACAAGGAAGCCTATAAATCACTTTGAGTTTACAGATAAAGCAGATATAACTCTGGAACATGTAGAAGGTGATGATGAAGCTCTTTCAGTATACAATAGTGTAAAGTTCCTAATGCTCATTTAAAATGTAGATGACAAGCTCTCTCTGTAACAGTGTGAGCTGCTGCAGGCAGGGATTTAAACTCTGGCAATGGTCCAGTGACTAAATAAGCTTTGTAATATTGCCAACATTGTAAACATAGGGAGCACATTCTTATTACAGATAGTAATTTACCTTCCTGCCCATATTGAAGGCCTTAGCCTGTAAAGAAATGACTTAGGGTTAGGCCCTGCACCGAAATTCCTCACGGGGTCCCTAGATCTCATGTGCTGCATGTATGTATCATCTGAATCTTTGCTTTTGTTGCATAGGCAAACACATTGTTAGATTTTCAATACAGTCACCTGCTACTAAGCAGCACAACTTAAACATGAATTCCAGGGATTGGAACATACTATACAGTGCAGTGGGCCCCCCTCATACTGCAAGTGTTAATTGCTTGTTTTTGTCTAAGGTACTAGTTTTAAAATGATACTAAACAAGTAAATTTTAATTGCTATTATCCCTTCTATTTGTGTATAAAGGTCATGCCACTGTATTTAATGTAATATAAAAAAAAGTGTCTGAGTACCATAATTAACTCAGACACTTTTTTATATTATGTGACGTTTCCCAGGTCTTTCCTATCCTCTGGGAAAGATCTGAGAGCAGAGTTTCTAGTACTTTGATGATTTGTGCTATATAGAAGCAGAGAATGTCTGGACTATGAATCTGTGTCTGCACAGTGCTGATTGGTGCTGTACTGGTCACATGACATAGAAAAAAAAACCCCTTTCAGAACAGAGAATCAAACTAAATAATTATTAGCAACAAAGTGTTATATTATTATTGTTAGCTTATTATGAATCTATATTTCACAGCAAATGTTTATTATTTTTTTGCAAGAACATGGTGTAGGTGTAGTTTAGGTTGGCTTTCATTTTGTTCATACTGTAAAGATATCTGGAGGAGGTTCTGCAAATAACAGGCTGTGTCATGCCCCTCCAGCCTGTGTCTGTAGTGTGTATGTGCTCAGACTAACAGCATGGCCATCTTAATAACATCATGGGCCCCTGGGCAAAGTAATGCACTAGGGCCCCTGCATGCTATGTGCGTGGTGGCAAGGAGAGGGTGTGGCTAAATTATGCTACATATTGGACATGGCCTTTTGAGTCTGATTAGAAACAAAAATACACACAACCAGGGAATTATCCCAAATTAAATTCACCCCCTATACACACTGTCCCCGCCTTCTCTACACACTGCCCCCCCACCCCATATACACTGACCCTCTGTATACACTGACTTTTTCCCTGTACACACTGCTCCCACTCCTTTTTGAAACTATCCCCCTCCTTGTACACACTGCCCCCATCATAAATGCCTCTCCCAGCCTATCAGCGACCTGTATTTATGTATGACTGTACACAGTACGCGGGGGGGGGGCAGTAAAGAGAGGTTGGGTGACACAGTAAAGGGGAGGTCAGGAGGTTACAGTATAGGGTGTAGTGATGTATAGTGTCAGGTTTGGGTAGTATAGGGTGGTAGAGTGGCAGGTTTGGGTAGTATAGGTGGTATAGTGGCAGGTTTGGATAGTATAGTATAGTGGAAGGTTTGGGTGGTATAGGTGGTATAGTGGGAGGTTTGAGTAGTATAGGGTGGTAGAGTGGCAGGTTTGGGTAGTATAGGTGGTATAGTGGAAGGTTTGGGTAGTATAGGTGGTATAGTGGCAGGTTTGGGTAGTATAGTGCAAGGTTTGGGTAGTATAGGTGGTATAGTGGGAGGTTTGAGTAGTATAGGGTGGTATAGTGGGAGGTTTGAGTAGTATAGGGTGGTATAGTGGAAGGTTTGGGTAGTATAGGTGGTATAGTGGCAGGTTTGGGTAGTATAGGGTGGTATAGTGGAAGGTTTGGGTAGTATAGGTGGTATAGTGGTAGGTTTGGGTAGTATAGGTGGTATAGTGGTAGGTTTGGGTAGTATAGGTGGTATAGTGGGAGGTTTGGGTAGTATAGGGTGGTATAGTGGAAGGTTTGGGTAGTTTAGGTGGTATAGTGGAAGGTTTGGGTAGTATAGGTAGTATAGTGGGAGGTTTGGGTAGTATAGGGTGGTATGGTGGAAGGTTTGGATAATATAGGGCGGTATAGTGGCTGGTTTGGGTAGTATAGGTGGTATAGTGGCAGGTTTGGGTAGTATAGTGGAAGGTTAGGGTAGTATAGGTAGTATAGTGGCAGATTTAGGTTGTATAGGGTGTATAGTGGCAGGTTCGAGTAGTAAAGGTGGTATAGTGGCAGGTTTGGGTAGTATAGAGAGGTAAATAAAATAAAAAGGTTTGTGTAGTATAGGGTGGTATAGTAAAAGGTTTGGGTAGTATAGGGTGGTATAGTGGAAGGTTTGGGTAGTATAGGTGGTATAGTGGAAGGTTTGGGTAGTATAGGTAGTATAGTGGGAGGTTTGGGTAGTATAGGGTGGTATAGTGGAAGGTTTGGATAGTATAGGGCAGTATAGTGGCTGGTTTGGGTAGTATAGGTGGTATAGTGGCAGGTTTGGGTAGTATAGATGGTATAGTGACAGGTTTGGGTAGTATAGGTGGTATAGTGGAAGGTTTGGGTAGTATAGTGGAAGGTTCGGGTAGTATAGGTGGTATAGTGGCAGGTTTAGGTAGTATAGGGGGTGTAGTGGCAGGTTTGAGTAGTAAAGGTGGTATAGTGGCAGGTGTGGGTAGTATAGATGGTATAGTGGGAGTTTTGGGTAGTATAGCGAGGTAAATAAAGTAAAAGGTTTGGGTAGTATAGGGTGGTATAGTAAAAGGTTTGGGTAGTATAGGGTGGTATAGTGAAAGGTTTGGGTAGTATAGGGCAATATAGTAGCAGGTATGGGTAGTATAGGGTGGTATAGTGGCAGGTTTGGGTAGTATAGGGCAATATAGTGGCAGGTTTAAGTAGTATAGGGCGGTATAGTGGCAGATGTGAGTAGTGTAGGATGGTATAGTGGCAGATGTGAGTAGTATAGGCTGGTATAGTGGCAGATGTGAGTAGTATAGGCTGGTATAGTGGCAGATGTGAGTAGTATAGGCTGGTATAGTGGCAGATGTGAGTAGTATAGGGTGGTATAGTGGCAGATGTGAGTAGTATAGGGTGGTATAGTGGCAGATGTGGGTAGTATAGGGTGGTATAGTGGCAGATGTGAGTAGTATAGGGTGGTATAGTGGCAGATGTGAGTAGTGTAGGGTGGTATAGTGGCAGATGTGAGTAGTATAGGGTGGTATAGTGGCAGATGTGAGTAGTATAGGCAGGGCCGTTGTTAGAAATCAGAAATCATGGGGCCCGTTTTGACTCCGCCCACGACCCCTCCCCGACTTCTTCATGAAACCTGACAGTTGCCTTTACAAATTAGATAGTTCAAGAAAAAGGAAAGCTGCACTCAAACTAAACAGTCTATGCAAATGACATCAGAGAGATATTGAAATCCTTCCAGAATAAACAGCACCGCCACCGTGTATTTTGAAGCAGTAGTGACAATCCACCCTAGTAGTTAAAACCTGCTTACCAGATGGCAAGCGTAAAAGGGCAAGTGGCTTTAGCCCAGCCAAGGCCTTTCAGCTTGCTGGCACTCCCGATGTTCATATGGGGGGTAAAACTCCAGATTCAATTGCGCAACCTCTCAGATCGGTGGGTGCAAGCCAGGTATCGCACGGTTTGAAAAGGTTCAATGCCTTTACAAATATTCAAGTACTCCTGACTGCAGCTCAGCTGAGTGTTTTTACTGCCGCAACACCCCCCCGCCGAAAGACACGTGTAGCATGTAGCATCTCACGGTGCCTTATGAACTATAGGCATCATGCACATACTGCTTCCTAAACTTTTAAAATCTTTTAGTGGCAGGGGTGTTTACAAGCAAGAAATAAAACCCAGGACCAGTGCGTCAAGGAGCAGCGGCGTTTTGGCAGAAAAAATGCTTAACACGTGTAAATGTGGAGCTTGTAAAAGTGTCTAATGCTTTTACAAGCGTTTAGGCGTGTTTACAGGTGTTCAGCGCTTGAGTGTTAATTCATTTCAATGACCAGAATAAATTATTCTGGCCAATTAAATGAATTAACGCCCACGTGCTTGACGCCTGTAAATGCGTTGGACACTTTTACAAGTGTCAGGCTTTTTTTCTGCCATGAGGCTACTGCCACGAGGAGGAGCATTTTTTAAACATTCTGTGTGCATTAGGTCTTATAGCTTTAGGATAATCATCCACACAGGACAGCATGTGCTCTATGGCTTTGTCAAAGTGTGTCACATGGCTGTTGGGTGCTGACTTTGTTCATTTATAGCTGTACTGTGTGTTACAGATTGTACCCCACAGTACATCCACAGCAAAGTCAGCAACAGCCATGTGACACACTTTGACAAAGCCATAGAGCACCTGCTGTCCTGTGTGGATGATTATCCTAAAGCTATAAGATGTTAAAAGGCACTGTGAGGACTTTGGATGATTCTATTAGGATATCACAACGGGTGTGGCACCTCACTCACTGTGTGCTACCCGGTGCCTGCCGTGCTACCCGCCGCCACCGCCGCTCCACTCATATTTGTTTTACTGCTCCCTCTCTGTCAGGTCTGTCACATTAGTCCCGGTACCTGTAAGAGCAGAGCAGCCGCAGCATTTTACAGATCACTCCGCCAAACACTGACACCAGGGAAGAAAGATAGCAACCGGCCCAGAACTCTAGAGCATGCGGCTGGGCGCAGGATGGTGTACCTCCGCCCCAAAAATGAAAAAATAGTCCCTCAGCTCCCACCTTCTGGGCCCCTCTATTGATCTAATGGGGCCCAGAAAAATATATTTATTTACCCCCTAAGCAAGAAGGAGCTTGGGAAGGAGCAGTACATGTTTACAAGGGGACAGATAAAGTGCAGGGGCTCCCCATGCAGCTGGGGCCCCTGGGCAGTGCCCATGGGTGCCCACTCATTAAGACGGCCCTAACTAACAGAGAGGTGAAGACTCCATCAATTGCCATTTTATATCCTGCCATCATAGTGTTTAGCAATACAAGGATATGGAGGAGGAAGGAGGGAGAGAACTGTCATTTAGCACTCTGTATACATCCACATGCGTGGGCTGCACAGATAAGAAAAAGGAGGAAATGAACAGGTTGGAAGGTTACTGAAACTGGAGCATGCTTAGTAGATGTGGCAATGGCTGGCCTACATAGTCGCAGGCTGCAGCAAGGATAAAGACAAGAAGAGAGGAACAGTAAACAACAGGATCAATCAGTTTTTTGCACTCAGAAAACAAATGTTCTTTTAGCAATGAACACAATGTAACATAGCATGTATTGACAGTTTATAATGATTTGGGTTTTATGACACTTTAAGTACTTTGTTACTTAACTTATCCCTCACACCCACAGGCTCCTTCTTCCATTTGACGATCCCCTGAAGCTGCTTCTTTTCAGCGCTAAGGCTGGCAGTCGCAGCCAAGATACATTATTTACAATTCATAACCAAAAGTCCTCCATTGTAAGGGAGGACGCCCACAATTTGGAGCAAGGTAAAGAAGAGGTGAGTGCTTACTGTAGGGGGAACAGAGGATAAATTAAGTAAAAGTTCTTTTTCCTGGTATCTTTGCAAAATAGACAATTTAACCTTTACAGTGTAGAGTTTGTAAGCTCTAAGGAGCAGGGCCCTCTGATTCCTACTGTATCAAATTGTATTGTATTTGTACTGTCTACCCTCAAGTTGTAAAGCGCTACGTAAACTGTTGGCGCTATATAAATACTGTATAATAATAATAATAATAATAATAATAGAGTTTAGTTTCCCAAAATTCAGTTTTAAAGCAGAACTTCCAACAGATTTTAAGAAATCGCCAGTTACACCAATTAATGCAGTTATGTATTTAATTTAAAAAATGTTCATTGTATTTTTAAATGCCAGTAGTGCAATTATCTATAATCCTCTACTTGGCAGATCTAAGACTGAGATAGGTAGAACATACTCTAGAATCCAACCGGCCTTTGATGCAGCACACATTGTTGTCAGTCTAACACTGTGAACATTCTAATGCCCCGTACACACGGTCGGATTTTCCGAAGGAAAATGTGTGATAGGACCTTGTTGTCGGAAATTCCAACCGTGTGTAGGCTCCATCACACATTTTCCATCGGATTTTCCGACACACAAAGTTTGAGAGCAGGATATAAAATTTTTCGACAACAAAATCCGTTGTCGGAAATTCCGATCGTGTGTACACAAATCCGACGGACAAAGTGCCACGCATGCTCAGAATAAATAAAGAGATGAAAGCTATTGGCCACTGCCCCGTTTATAGTCCCGACGTACGTGTTTTACGTCACCGCCTTTAGAACGATCGGATTTTCCGACAACTTTGTGTGACCGTGTGTATGCAAGACAAGTTTGAGCCAACATCCGTCAGAAAAAATCCTAGGATTTTGTTGTCGGAATGTCCGAACAAAGTCCGACCGTGTGTACGGGGCATTACAGGAGAGGAGAGCAGAGTGATGACTTATAAGGGTACTTCTGCTTATTCATTCTCCACTCAGCAGGTTAGTGGTGTGTCCTGAGTCAAGTGGAGATCCAGGACTGTAATGATGGTTTGGTGGACCACAAGACTGGCTAAACGGAATTACACATTTTTTTGATTAGGACAATTTACTTATATGTAGTTAAAGTTAACTGCCTGCTTGGAGGTCAATATTACTGTCACAGAAACATGGTGAAGCATGTAAACTAGGGCCCACTTTTATCTCACACTAAAAAGAAAAGTTGTAAATACAATGTAGGGTATAACTTCCTTCTCAAGAATCCTTCTAAAAGATCATAAAGCAGATGAAAGATCAGAAAAAGGATGAGGATGCCTGAGGGTGGCTGCATCCCCTGTAATAACACCCCAGCCTGATGTAGAAATGGATATATTCAAATGACCTTCCCAAATACATTATGTGGAATTAGTTTGTCATTGCGCTCAGCAATGTTGAGCATACAGGAATAGAATTATTGACAAGGACTATAGGGCCCCTCACCAGGAAGTCCCATCATATATAATAATTATGATGTGCAGACTATTCATTTGCATATGTATAGGACCTTAAATTTGTGTTCTAAAGCTTATGGTGGTGTCTCCAGGCTAGTATTTGAGTTCTCTTTATAATATGTACTTACTGATAGATCTATTCAAATTAGGGTATGTACAATCATGTGAAGAGAAAACTCCATTAACAGCGCAGAACTTGAATGGGGCTATCATGGAGCCCCACCATAGCAGTGACTGGCAAAGTTTGGCATTTTAATCAATGCTATTTTGCCACTTACTATTGTTCTCAGAGGTACTCACTAGAGGAGAGATTATACAGGATATGTGCTCTGTTTTCTCGCATTTATCCATAGAAATAAAAGGCGGATTTGCCTAGTCGGGAAGCAGCAAAAGCTCAGCACAAAGCATAGGCTCAGCCTATCTATGCAGTGCTGGTGAAAGGAGGACCACCATTGTTCCAGAAAGTAGTGGATAATCAGCAAAGATCGAACTTTGCCCATCACCACCTACAAGGAGAAATCCATTTTAAGTCGGGAAGCACCATGAAATTTCCATATAGTTAGTGACATGCCCTTCTGATGACCTCTTCAAGTGATTCTGAACATCAGTTACCTGACATGAGGCTTCAGGCTGTTTTCTATTTTAAGAGATTTGCAGGAATCAAAAATGTTCAGCTGTTAAATCCCTGAATTAAAAAGATTTAATGTGCAGCAACAAAACCTCAAACTAGATTAAGCAAGAATGTGTAATTTACTGGATTATTGGTGAGCTGTGAATATGTCTGCGGGTAAAGACCCATGTCTGACATATATCACCATTTGGTGGTTGAACCTCAGTCAATAGTATAATGTGTATGAGGAGGTTTAAAAATCATCTACCTGTCAGTTAACAGGGGTTAAGTTATGCAATTCCCTCCAAATCTGCTCACTACCTTGTAATATAAAGATCCCCCATTCTAAAACATATAGGGTGCTTTATCATTCTACACAGGGATATCGGAAATCCTAGACATGTGGTTTATGTTGCAGCATTCAGGAGGTGGACACTAGCAAACAGAAAAAAACAATGAAGGCCTGCCCACTATAGCCCCATCATTTTTTTGCTAGTATCCTAGGAGTTTGGATGCTTTCTCTTCAGCTGTGCAGAAGAAACCTCAGTTTATATTTTTACTATTTTTTTCTCTTCTGAAAAAAAAATTCATGAACATTCTTGGTGGGTGTTTTTTCTCTTCAATCAAGACTTTTACACTGCTTGAGCTGGCCTCTACCCAGCAGCTATCCAGATCAGATATTCCTTGGTGTTGCCTTGGAGAACACTGAAACTGCTGAAATTACCTCACAGCTCTCAGGCATTAGGTTTCAGAATTGAAGCCTCCCCAATCCCAACCTTTTGTCCTGAGGTAATGCTATCAGCCTTGAGACCTCAGCACTGATGTCACTCGCAGCATAGGGCACTGCACATCCTTCTCACCTTCATTTTCACCTATCAAGAGCTGCTGCTACTCCCGTTTAGTAGGACCACATGGATTGCATTGTCTGCCTTAAGTGGCTAAGTCCATTCTGGTTTGTGAATACTTCAGGCTTTGCCTCTATTTGGGCCCAGTTGTTTACCGCAACAACCTAAAGGTGCATTATGTTTTTAAGAGACATTTCATTCTTGTTTCATCAGTCAACCTTGTCCCACGTTCCCCTACTATTTGTGGGTACATTTTGTAAGTCTCCCCAGTAGGAGTCAGCATCTGTTGTCAAAATCTTGGAATATATATATATATATATATATATATATATATATATATATATATATATATATATATATATATAAAGGTTTATCCTCTGCTACCAGCTGAAACATTCAGAACTTTGGAAACATTTCCCTCAGAGCCTATTGGCACTTTACAAACTGCACAGCCTACTGCTGTGGGATGGTTTAAATAGATAGTTGGGGAGTCTGGCAATCTGTTCTCTCTCCATTTCTTCAACTTAATAGACAACCTATCACTTTGGATTTATGCTCAGATACCTTGTTTAAATCTCAGTTTGAGGTACTTAGAACAACTCTATGTCCTCTTCCAGCAGCAACTTAAATTTGTGAAACCATGTCTGAATGGATCACATCTTCTAAAACAGATTCATCTCATTTAATTCACAATTCTTAGGTTTTACAGCTTCATATGCTTATTCAGAAAGCTCTTCATAGATTAAAACAGTGTCTTATTGACTTGCGCTTTCAAGGAAAGTGTCTGTCTGGTGATAACATAACAGTGAGATGTGCAAACCTCCAGATTCTCATTTGGGCTCCTGTTTTTTCAATACTTTATTTTAAGTCAACTCACAGAAAATACAGAGACCAATGACAAACATGTCAAAATATATCACCATATTAGAAAATTGCAGCACCTGGAAAACAAGTGAGGTCATGAACAACATTCAAGTCATTGGGCTCCTGCTTTATGGTAGGACTCAGCTTGTATTTGCTCTGTGGATTACCATTACTCATGGATGACTTGGCTCATCTAGACTATGCTTCTGCCTGATCCTCCTGTGTCAGACTCTGTGTTACCTCTTGACTTCTTGGCATGAGTCTAGACTGGCCAATATTTTGGCATGGTCCGATCAATGTGTAAAAAAACCTGCATACCACGTCCTATTCAGATTGCTGCTTGCCAAGTGGAACAGTTTTTCCCTTGTTATAAGAACTCCCTGAATATATCTTCCAAAGTTTCGGGTGATACTTTGCCACCTCACTGCATTTATGACTGTTCCATTGATGTCTTGCTTGGTGCTGCACCTCCGCAAAGAAAATTATTGTCACTGTCTGACCATTCCTGTGCCAGTTGCTCCTGTCCTGCCTGTCTTTGTACCTGTTACCTCAGTTTGGCCTGTCACAGAATCAGCTGTAGGTCAGTCTGCTCCTGACTCAGCCCATTATCACTATCACTATTCAACTGAAGAGGAAGTTCCATCTTCGTCATCCAAGTAAGCCTGGGGTGCAGGAGCTACCCCTTGAAGAAGGTGGTATAATGTCAGTACTAAGACTTGGGCTGGCCCTTAAAGGCTGAGCAAAACCTGAGACAGCGTTACCTTGAAACATCAGTGATTGGCTAGAGCAGGGGTCCTCAAACTACGGCCCGTGGGCTGAATCCGGCCCTTCAGCGTTTTTTATCCGGCCCGCGGACTGCCCCTTTAACATCGCAGCACTCCCCCTGCCCTCTGCTACTTTTATCACACAGGACGGGAAACATGACAGGTCTGGACAAAGGACCTTTTGTGTTAAGAAGCAGGTGACTGGTTACTAGGCATCGGGGCGGTCCCAGGAATCAATCACCTGCCTTTCACTTGCAAAGTCCCGCCCTTTGTCCGGACCTACCATGCTTCGTGTCTCGGTGATACAGGTAACAGAGGGGAGTGAGAGTGCTGTGATATTATACAAGGGGCGGCAGTGTGATATGGGGGGAGTCTGTGATATGGGGGAGTCTGTGATATGGGGGGATCTGTGATATGGGGGAGTCTGTGATATGGGGGGAGTCTGTGATATGGGGGGAGTCTGTGATATGGGGGATCTGTGATATGGGGGGATCTGTGATATGGGGGGATCTGTGATATGGGGGAGTCTGTGATATGGGGGGGATCTGTGATATGGGGGGGGGATCTGTGATATGGGGGGGGGATCTGTGATATGGGATCTGTGATGGGGGATCTGTGATATGGGGGAGTCTGTGATATGGAGGGGATCTGTGATATGGGGGAGTCTGTGATATGGGGGGATCTGTGATATGGGGGGGGGGATATGTGATATGGGGGGGATCTGTGATATGGGGGGGTCTGTGATATGGGGGATCTGTGATGGGGGAGTCTGTGATATGGGGGATCTGTGATGGGGGAGTCTGTTATGGGGGAGTCTGTGATATGGGGGATCTGTGATGGGGGAGTCTGTGATATGGGGGATATGTGATGGGGAGATCTGTGATGGCGGAGTCTATTATGGGGGGATCTGTGATGGGGGAGTCTGTTATGGGGGGATCTGTGATGGTGGAGTCTGTTATGGGGGGATCTGTGATGGGGGAGTCTGTTATGGGGGAGAGTGATATGGGAGGACTGTGATATGGGGGGATCTGTGATGGGGGAGTCTGTTATGAGGGGGATCTGTGATATGGGGGGACTGTGATATGGGGGGATCTGTGATGGCGGAGTCTGTTATGGGGAAGGTCTGTGATGGGGCGTCTGTTATGGGGGTATCTGTGATGGGGGAAGTATGTGATATGGGGGAGTCTGTTATGGGGGGAATCTGTTATGTGGGGCTTTGTGATGGAGAGGAGTTTGTGTTGGGGGGCTTTGTGATGGGGGATCTGTCATGGGGGGGCTTTGTTATGGGGTGAGTCTGTGATGGGGAGGGGGGGTCTGTGATTGGGAGTGGTTCTGTAATGAGGGGAGTCTGTGAAATACTGATAAGTTCATATTGATTACAATTGTTCTTTATTTTAAATATTGTACTGTTTTTTCCTGTTTTTTTTTTTTTTGCACTACAAATAAGATGTGTGCATAGGAATTAGTTCATATTTTTTTAAACTATAGTGCGGCCCCCCAACAGTCTGAGGGACCGTGAACTGGCCCCCTGTCTAAAAAGTTTGAGGACCCCTGGGCTAGAGCCTTGCTGCCAATGCTCAACGCACCTGTTGCACACACCACCAGTATGCATGGTAGCAGATGCTACCTGGTGTTCTCTTGCTTCACCCAGCCTGTATTTACTCTGTGGATTACCATGTATGTCCTGTCTTGCTCTGACCCTGCTTTTTCCACTGTGATTCTGTACTGTTTGGACTCTGATCTACTCATGTGTCAAGACTTGTCAAGACTGTGCTTCTGCCTTATCCTCCTGTGTTATCAGACTCTCTGTTACTTTTTGACCTGCTCTGATCTCCTCCATCTATCCACCAGTCCTTGTTGCCCTGCTGACATCTGCAGTGGTACACAACAAGTACCAGCCAGCTAACTCTGCCTACAGTCCTGTTCGTGGTATATACTATTTATTTTTTAACTGTCTACATCTGTAGCACTTTTGAACTGTTTTGCCGTGAACCATACTCTTGACCTGACAATCTATTACTACTGAAGTCAGTTCCCTTAAGCCGGAAGGCATTAACGGTCTCATAGTGTATGCACTATGCTATCCAGGGCGCAAACTCTTGTTTTTGAATCCCTGCAACTAACCTTACCTCCTTTAACTGTGAGGGTTTGTTCTCTAATACAATATCCCTTCCATCATTTCAAGGAAATATCCATTTTGTTACTTCCCTGGAAGATCAACAGACACAGCACCTACCTGGTAACCTGTTTGTCCAGAGGCCCTTGTGGGACTATATACTAGAAACACACACACACGCAAACATATATTTGTTTTCAGGCTACATCTCTGCTTCAGCTATTGGTGTAAGTTTGGAAGTCTTCCCTCCTCTCTCCCTTTAGATTGAACTTTAGAAGGAAGTTTTATTTGTGTTCTCCCATTCCCTGCATTCATGGGTTAATTGTACTCTGCTCCAGCCCCCAGCTGTTTTCTGGTTGATCCTTGATGAAGACATACCTTTTCAGTCTGATATTCCTTCCTGAAAGTCAAGAAGTATGCATCCTAGGCTTCTGCCTTTTATTACAAATATTCTTTGTTTTTTGTTGACCAGTTTGTCCCTAACCCTTTCAGATACACTAACAGTCTCCCATTAGTGGTGCTACCTGTTCTGATCTGGAACACCAAATTTGTTGATCTCATTGTTTGAAAGTCAGGAGAAGGTACAACAAATTTACAAGGACATTCTTCTCTCAATAAAAAAAAAAAAGAAAACTAGTCCAGGAGTCTGCCAAAAGGCATACAGCAACATTAAAGAAGCTGGGCTAGTACTGTTTATGTACTACATCTGACAACAGTCTTCCATATGCTTCATATATCTGGGTTCTGGGGTTGGGTGGCAGGACGGAAGCCTTCTTTTACTATGCAAAATATACAAGCCCACCTACAGCAAAACCTACATCAAGTCTCCCAAAAGCATGTGGGAAAAATGTGCTATAGTCTGATGAGCCCAAGATTCATTCCAAAAAGCATGTTTGGTGCTAAACCAACAATGCACATCACAAAAAGAAGAACACCTTACCTGCAGTAAAGCATGTGGTGGCAGCCAGGGGTGTAACTAGAAATAGCAGGGCCCCATAGCAAAATGTTGTATGGGGCCCCCCTGCAAACAGCCCCCCCCCACAGCTGCCCTAGTGTCAATGTGTCAATGCAGTGTGACCTGTGCCACATACAGCGTGACCTGTGCCCAATGCAGCGTGACCTGTGCCCAATACAGCGTGACATGTGCCCAATACAGCGTGACCTGTGCCCCATACAGTGTGACCTGTGCCCAATACAGCCTGGTCTGCCTGTGCCCCATACAGCCCCACCTATGCAGAGAAAGAGGCAAGCCACCCAGATCAGCAGAGAGCGGGATTGCCCACTGTAATAGATTTCATTTGAATTTCCTGTCTTCCCCGGGCTCATTGTCACATAGCCCCACCTCTTGGCCCGACGCCTTTGATGACGTCACATGTCCCGCATTGGATCGGCGTTCTGTCTATCAAAGGCACTGGGCCAAAAGGTGGAGCTATGTGACGTGAGCCCCGGGAACACTGGAAGTTCTAATGAAAGCTCTTACATCGGGCAATTCAGCTCTCTGCTGATACGGACAGCTTGCCTCTTCCTTTCCTCTCTCTTCCCCTGGCTGGGAGACTGTGCCGGCGGTGCTCTTATCCTCACTGGGCCCCACTCGGCTGCGGGCCCCATAGCGCTCGCATGGGTCGCTATGGTGGTAGTTACGCCCCTGGTGGCAGCATTATGCTTTGGAGCAAGTTTTTGTCAGCAGGATCTAGGGAAGGAATGTACAAACAGTTCCAAATATCAGGCAACCTTCAGGTCTCTGCTAAAAATCTGAGGATGAACAGGAATTTCACCTTTAAGCGTGTCAATGATCAAAAGCATACCTTCAAATCAACAAAAGAATGGCTTCTCCATAAGAAGAGCCCAGACCTGAATCAAATTAAAAATATGTGGGGTGACCTAAAGAGGGCTGCGGACAGGAGATGCCCTCACAATATGATAGATTTGGAGCGCTTTTTCAAAGAAGAATGAGCAAAGATTCCCAAAGCAAGATGTGTCATACTTAATAGACTTGCACCCCAAAAGACTGAATGCTGTCATAACATCAAGTGGTGCTTCAACAAAGTATTAGTTTAAGGGCGCACATATTTATGCAACCACATTATTGTAAGTTTTTATATTTTAATTTTTTCTCTCTTTAAAGATTTTTGTTTGTTTTTATTTAAATTGCACAGATTATAGGTCACAGGAGGAAAACAATTATGAAGTAATTTATCTTGGTCTGTTTTTTTATATCTCAAAAACCTGGCATTTTTACAGGGGTGTGTAGAATGTTTATATCCACTGTAGGTGCAGAATAGTGACTAGTAAGGAATGTACAAAAGCCTATTTATAAATGGTTAAAACTGATATTTTTGCTATTATTTATGGTAAAGAAATATTGTTAAAGTTTTATCCATAAAAAGCTGCAATTGCTCTGCTCAATTTAACAAATCATGACCATGGTGGAAATCATTTTTCAGAATATATTTTTTAAACATATTAAGAAAAAGATCAGTACCAATTCCTACATAAAATAGTTTATTCAGAAAACGGCAAGATGGAATCTTACTGTGGTAGCTGTCAATTTATTTCACAGCGTAAAAATCCAATGGCTTTTTCAGTGGCAGTCAGGGTAATTCCTTGAACCAATCACTCTACTGAGAAATGCTACTAGTAAGAGGTGGATAAACTTTTTCATTCGATCCTCCCTTGGATTCACTCTCTTGGATGAGATTTATAAAGTCTGATCACCCCTTACAACATTCGGTGTTCATTAAAAAAATTATTTTTTTTGTTGGGGAGTCATTAGCTAGTCCTTTATATTAACCACTTGCCAACCATAGGACATTCATGGACGGCCTCAGTTTTCAGTGGTCAGGGCCGATCCTAGGGTCACAGGCACCTGGGTGCAGAAATATTTCTGGTGCCCCCACATGGGCGTGGTCATCTTACTAACTCCTCCCCTTTACAAATGCTTCTATGGCAACTCAAACACAGAGATGCTCCCCTAAGGAGTCTTCATTACCCTGTGATCCTCACATGATCTCTTAACAATAAACAAAATACAGTAAGAGAAGCAGAGTACTTTTGGGACCTAGAGGGGGGGGGGGGGGGGGGCTCTTTGATGGACACACAGAGGGCTTCTGTTAGAGAGTCTGTTAGAAAAAGCCCCCAGACATACTGCAGACATGATACAGGAGATGGTCAGAGACTGAAGACATGGTACAGAAGACGGTCAGAGACTGCAGGCATAGTACAGGAGACGGTCAGAGACTGCAGACATAGTACAGGTGACGATCAGAGACTGCAGACATAGTACAGTAAATGGTCAGAGACTGCAGACAATGATACAAGAGATCAATGCATAAAATGCTGCCTCATCAGTGCCCATCAATTGCAGCCTAACAGTGCCCACCAAATGCAGCCTACCAGTGTCCACCAAATGCAGCCTACCAGTGTCCACCAAATGCAGCCTACCAGTGCCCATCAAATGCAGCCTTTTCAGTGCCCACCAAATGCAGCCTACCAGTGCCAACCAAATGCAGCTTATCAGTGCCCACCAAATGCAGCCTACCAGTGCCCACCAAATTCAGCCTCACTGTGCCCATCAATGCAGCCTCACTGTGCCCATAATCACAGCCTCACTGTGCCTATAATAGCAGCCTCACTGTGTCCATGAATGCAACCTCACTGCGGGCATCATCCCTGTATGAAAATTTTCAACCAGCGAATCCCTGTACTGCAGAAGTTAACCTAGTGGCTGAACAGCCACTTGATCACTTCTGTGGGTGGTGGAAGGGGGTCCCCTGTCCAATTGCGGAGCCCAGGAGTGATGTGAACGATGGCAACAGCTGCATAACACAAAGAGATAGAAACTGACATTGTTCCTCCCAATTTGTGACCCCGGACAAGTATGTCATCACTTCCGATTCCGCCTCTCTGTTTACCTGGCCGTTAGCGCCCAGGAAAGCAGCCGATCAGACCGATCTGTGTCTGATCAGCTGCACTGGAGGGTTTAATAGACCCCAGATCTCTCCATAAAGAGGACCTGTCACAGTCAATGCTGTCACAAGAGATGTTGTTCATCCCTTGTGATAGCAATAAAGTAAATAAAAAATAAAAAATTAAGAGGCTGTGTAAGTTTTGGATAAAATAAATAATAATAAAAAAATTTAAAGCGTCGCCATCCCTCCGTGCTTATATGCAAATTTAAAAAGCATACGTTACTCCCCCACGCATATGTAAACAGTGATCTCACCACACGTGAGGTATTGTTGTGAACGTCAGTGTGAGACCAATAATTCTAGCACCAGACCCCCTGAGTATCTCTAAACTGGTAACCTGTAAAGGTGTTTAAAATGTCGCCCATGAAGAATTTTAAGTACCGTAGTTTGCCGCCATTCCACAGGTTGATGCAATTTATATATATATATATATATATAAATTATATATATATATAGTGTTTGGGGTTTCTAAGTTATTTTCCAGCCAAAAAAAAGTAGGTTTTTACATGTAGGAGAGAAGTGTCAGAATTGGCCTGGTTGGCCAGTAGTTACAGTTTTTCATTTTGGATAAAGTAAGGGAGGGTTATAACCCCTGTCAGATTTTTTTTTCACCATCCGTGTCCTATTGCAGAGATTTTCCCTTCACTTCCTGTCCCAAAGCCAAACCGGAAGTAAAAGGAAATCCCTGCAAATTAAGAGAATTCCTTGGAGACCCGCAGGTCACCAGAACTAGTGTCCCAATTTGAAGGTTTCACCTCTATTACCTTCGGGGGACAACCCAAAAATTGGGATATTCTTTTACTTTCAATGATAATGATAAACAGGACAAATAGAGAGGGTGAATCTCCCTAACAAGAGTACAGACAACAATAAAAACTGACAGGTGTTCTAATCCCTCTGCACTCTAACCAAAACTAAAAAAAAGTTTGCCTTTACTTTAACATTCAGTGTACAGTAGATCTGTTGAAAGATACTTGTACATTGACTGTAGCATATTCCTGGCCTTCCAGTGTAGTCAATGGCTGGTTTTGGCATTTTGATAACCCTTTTGGGAATGTCAGCATTTCTGTGCTCCTGCAAGGTCTCTGCATGACTCAACTTCTATTAATAACCACAGAGGACCTTATTGCTGGCCATCCTGCTGTAGTAAGTAAAAGTGACGCCCTTTGCCAAACAAAGATTAGCAGAGGTATGTCAGAGGTAGGCGCCAAATGAGAACTTGTATACAGCAGGTCCTCAACCCAGTTGTTTCATATTTGTAAATGTTCTGTGATCTAGTGTTGCTTGTAGTTTTTATTTAGTTTTGTTCCGTTGTTATTTTTATAGGGAAAATTGCTACTCCTTAACTCTTGAAAACCACCAATATTGATAAAATTCACCACCTAGAAATTATTATTCATATTATTTTATAAGACCAGTATTTCATCTGGCTGCATTAGCTTCTTTAAAAAAAAAAATTCCATTAGTTTAACCCTGTGATTTAGCCACTAAGTTAGTTATTAGACAGCAAGCTGTCCAGCAAAAATGGCAGTTAGATGATTAAGACAAACCATTTACCACTGTCAGGGGTTCTTACAATTGTCAGCATTCAATCATTTATGTAAAAGCTTTATCCCCCCCCCCCCAAAAAAAAATGTATTTGTTAGTCAAGGCCATCTAAATGTGCTTGTCAATCTAACACATTCTACCCTCTCCCCTGGCTGACAGTGCTGCTGTCCAAAGATGTCTATGCTGCTCCTCTATCCAGATTGAGAACACCTTAAGACAGGAGGTGTGTTACTGGCTGGATCACTAGGTGAAAATAAAGGAACAATAGCCTAAATAAAGAAAACGAATACCCCCCCACATATAAGGATTGGTGAGCTGCAAAATATGACATATTTTGTTTGTGGGTTTAATTCTACTTTAATAATAATATACTCAAAAAATAGGAGAGAGGTACCTGCTTATACGATCTTACTTAGGGGTCATTTAGGCGGGCTTGAGGCTTGTCCTCCGCGTTGAACTACTTTTTGCTGTGTATATATCCACCTCGAAGCTGAACGCAGGCAGCCTACAGAAGTGGATACAGACACAACGGCTGCATGTACACAGTCACATGTCAAAATCTGACATGTGAAGAAACCAAAAGTTCGTGAATGCTTAACAAACACATTGACCATCTTTTTGAAGCAGGCATAATTTAATCTTATGCATTTTGTATCATCTTCCAGATGCTTATCATTTTGGCCGGTTAACATTTGCTAGATCCTCCCATAAATATATGGTCAGCATTTCAGATCTGTTATTTTCGGAAACCATTTTGTAAACATTTTGTAACAAAACAGTATTCCTACCTCATCTTTTTGTCTCAGATATACCAGCTTTAGTCCCCCAACTGGACTATGTTCCACCTAAGGCTGGGTTTACACTTATACAAATTGGATGCGGGTTCCTCTGCCTCCAGTTTGCATGACAGGAGACTGTGACCAGCTCTTAATGGAGCCGGTTCACACACCTCTGGGGCGGCCACGGTCCGCACTGAAAGGGTCTTGTGCATCTTTGGTTCCATTTCAGGTCCGAATTCAGGCAAAAATTCGGACCTGATTCGCCCCTGAAACAGAGAACAGGGACGCCCCCGACCCCCTGCTGCAGCCATGGCTGCAGCTAGTGTGAACCCGGCCTTACATTCATAAATTGGAAAGAGATTTAGAGATGACATTTTATCCAGCCCAAATCAACAGGATCTTTCTATTTGTATATAAGTCCTTTATTGCCAACAAATTTCAAGAACAGAGCTACAGTACAAGATTTTATCTTGATGGTACAGGGTGTCGATCACTCTCCACTCTCTATCAGATTTTTTCCAGCTTTTCCAACCTGTGTTGGAGATCTTCTTTGACAGAAGGCTCCTTCCTACACATTTTTTGGAGCTGTCCGAAAATGTGCAGATTTTGGGAAAAAGTAAGGAAACTGGTTCTCCAGCTTAGTTGTGCGTTCCAGCCATGTGGAAGCAGTCTGTCACCCCTCCAATCTATCTTTGGCTGGCCGAAATGTGAAAATATATAAAATCTCACTGCCATTCTGTACCAAAAAGAACAGCAGTTCTGTAGTAAATAATATCCTTGGACAGTTTTTCCTACTCTCTGGCATATCTAGAAATGATGCATCCTATGAAAGTAGACCAAACCTAATGTTGCTGGGGGTCCCCCTATGGCTCAGCATATCTGGCCTGATCTTTGCGAGACACCGCTGACTGTTTTTAAAAGGTCCAAGAGGGGCGTTTCTTAAATAATGGCCATCCTTTCCTCCTGGCACTTCTCCCACTTTTTCTTTTTTACCCATTTTAACTTTTGCTTTTAGAAGCATGTCCCTTACCTCTTTTACTTCTTATTTCCTTTTCTCCTTTCCTTATCTAGCCCATTCTAGCTAAACTATGGAAAACTTTGTAGGGCACTGAGATACAACCTTTGATGACGCTAGACACAGGAATTCTTCTAATAGTGAAATTGTGAGCCTGTGATTTCAAGGCTCTCTATATGAGCTACATATTGGTTTGTGTTTACCTGCAAAAATATGTTGTACTTCATGTGCTTATATGCATCCTGGTCTATTTACTCGGCTGCATCTGAGTTGTTTTACATTTTGAGCATGTTTTATCTACCTATGCCTACTCTAAACAAAGAATTGTGGTGAAAGAAAAGTGGTCACAGACACAGCAATGCTTCCAGCTGACCCCCCATGGGTTGGGCACAACCAACAAAGCTTTACTTATTGGCATATCAGCAGTCATTCTAGCTTCAGAAACAAGAAAGAAAACAATATTGGTTAAATGCACAGCTTGGCAACAATGTGAGTTTGGATTATAGACACATTTTAATGACAAAAAAGTTGATTTTAGGTAGTCATTTTTACAGAGCATATAGAGCTATGTTTCTCAACCTTTTTTCAGTCAAGGCACCTTTTAAAATTCTACACAGGCACACAATTCTAAATTGTAAAAAATTAAACTAATAGTTTTACATACGTTAGCAGCTTCCACACACATAGAGCACCCAATATTGGAGGTGATATATATTTACAATGCAAATACATTGTTTCATACTGGTACGGATTAGTATTCCAGAGTTTCTCCTCTCCCTTACACAGTTTGTGACCCCAGTGCTAACAGAGAGGAGCAGGAGAGTGGCAAACAAGGATGCTATGCAGGCATCCAACGTCTTCCTTATCAATCAGTGACAATATTGGTTGTCAGAATGGGGGCTGGCTCACACTATGCCCAAGGTTGTAATGCTGCAAAATAAAACCGCGTGGCTTTGTGTAACAAAAAAGGCAGGCTTGATTCACCTTCCAGCTTGTTGGCAATTTTTGGGCAATATGAGACAATTTTTAGACATTTTGCTTTGGCACCCTGGTTGAAAAAGTTTGGTTTATAACACCTGCAAGGTGTACCTCCTTCACTTCTATTCTCACTTTTTCCATCCCTCCCCCCTTCCTTTTTTTTTTTTACTCCCGCTCTCCTTTGATCATTCTTTCCATCCTTCCTTCCTTTCTACATTCCTTACCCTCTCTTTTCTTACTTTCATTTTACTTCCTCATTCTTCTTTCTTGCCTTCCTCCCTCTTCCATCTTTCCTTCCTCCCTCTCACCCTCCCATCCTTCATTGCTTCCCTTTCTCCCACCACCTTCCTTCCTTCCTCTTTTTTCTTCCTTCCTTTCTCACTTTCTTCCTTTCTTCTTTCTTCCTTACTGCGCTCCCTTTCTTCCTCTCTACCTTTCATAACCCACAACACATACACATCTTTATGTGCTGTCAAAGACCCTTTAATATTTTTTTGGAGGTAGTACATTTTATTTCAAGGTTCTGGCAGCCGTTTAATTTTACTTTAAGTATAATAATGCTTGAGTTACAAATTCCTGAACTCTGTGGTACATGCCTTCTTATTGTGCAGTCTTTCCAATACTTTGACGGATAGTGAAGTTGTTTTCCTGAAGTTGAGTAATTCCATGTTGCTGACTAATGTTCTGCCACTACAATAACTGGAAGCTTCCCATCCTCCTGTCCTCACATGTCTTGTGTTTGTTTACCTTTTGTAATCTGTTCCCTTGTATCTATTACATTGACAATTAGTAATTTCTAATGCGCTTGGCTGTCATCATAACAAATCTCAAACTTTCCTGACAAAAGAGATATAGGATGCAGAAACTTAAGTAGATTCAGGTCACTGCAGAGGCCAAACTCACTCAGAATGCTTCATAGGACTCCACCTTAGTTCTAGAGAACATTGTTAAGAAAAATAAATTATATTATACTTTTTGTGTATTATGACTAATATTACCTTCACATATTTACATGCTTGTTTTTCTATATTTTAACAATTATGTTTCACATACAGCTAGCTATCCAATTTGTGGGCCCATTTACACCAGAATACGGTGTAGTAAACCCATGTCCTGTTCACATTTCCTGCACTGCTTTTGAAACATACTGCAGATTCTATCTGTACAGGGTGTCAATGTTAAGTTAACAACAACCCAATCGCAGTTCGCAAATGCAGTGTTTTTGCCTGCACCGAATCACATGGTAGAGAAGTACCAATGCGATCCAATTGCAGTGCATTTTTTAAAGTAGTGCATGCACTATGCTTGGTGTGGCCCAGTGCAATTCAGCCCTTTCACAATGAATGGGCTCAAATTACACCGCACTGCATTGCATGTGAATCTTACAGGAACACACAGCACGTTCCTTTGCGATTCCTGGTGTGAACCGACCCTGTGGATGAACAGCTGTTATCCTTCCTGCCAAACAGTTTCAGAGGTAAAAGATAAGCCATACAGAGTTCTATATTTTTAGTTACTGTAGCTGGCCATACACAAATATTCTTTAGAAATTTGTAATTCTAAACATGTTTGTTAGATTTTCTAATTATTAGTGAGGTGAAATTGATGTTCATTTTTGACCACAGTGACAAGAAAATTGGAAGGGTAGGATGGAAATAATTTTTGTGAAAAAAATGTCAAACTCTGAACGTGGTTTTCGTTCAAGAAATTACATTTGTTCCAATATCAAATAGTAATAGCAAATTACATTTTGAAGTACTTTTGAATGGCATTTGTCGAATTATCAAATATACTGAGAACTTTTGGGCAAATGTTCATATGAATGATCTTAAGAACGTTTGTTCAAAAATCTACTAGTGTATGGCCAGCTTTAATAGACTTGTACCCTTGCTTTGAGAAAGGAATGAACACAATCGCTGTTTAGGCTACTTTCACACTGGGGTGGGGGGGTGGGGCGTTAGCAGTAAAGCCCCGCTAGTGTTAGCGGCAATTTACCACTGTTGTAGTGGCGCTTTTCACCCGCTAGCGGGCTGCTTTTAACCCCCGATAGCGGCGGAATAAAGAATTAAAAGTGCCCTCAAAGCACCACTGCTGAATCGCTTTGCAGGCGCTTTGGCAGCAGTGCCCATTGATTTCAATGGCAGAGACGGTGGAGGAGCGGTGTATACTGCCTGAAAGATGCTGCTTGCAGGACTTTTTTTCCTTTCCTGCAAGTGCACCGCCCCAGTGTGACAGCACTTGGGCTGTCACACTAGGGTGGATTGAGAGGCACTTTTCAGGTGCTATTTTTAGCGCGAAAACGCCTGAAAAGCGCCCCAGTGTGAAAGGGGTCTTAGAGGTAATATTCAGGAAACCCATACATGTATATGTTATAAAGCTACTTTACAAAATTTAGGATGATATTTAAAGACTCACCCTAAAGGGTAACTCCACTTTTGTGGGAAAAAAATAACAAAGAAAGAAAGAATAATATAGTGTGTACAATTGCGACACACGTCATATTGTAATTAAATGTTATTAAAAATTATCTTTCCTTTTCAATCTGCATCCGCTGTAATTTTCTGAAAATGCAGTGCAATATGGCTAACTGGAGGTGTTCTGTACACAGAATGTGTACTGAACACACCCCAAAAACATAATTTCCTGCTTGTGTGATTGGTTCACCGATTTTGTCAGAAGTCTACACTAAGATACAAGTCAGATTTCAGGCATCTCCTGCAACAAAAGTGTCATTTTTGGTGAGATACTCCCAGTAGGAAATCACGTCTAATGGGATGCAGGCCCAGCAGATTTCCTCATTTGTGCTCTGCCAGGTGCACAGCTGATTGTTAATTATAAACCCCTCCCATTAGACTCACTGAGCACAGGGGAACAGAGATTTCTTCAGAATAACAAAAGGTAGGTATCTGCAACAAAGGTTGTCATAATCCTTGCAATGTACATAGATCACCCAGAGGGGAATGTTTTTTTCTCAACAAAAGTGGAGTTACGCTTTAAAGGAAAAATAATAAATGCACATGAACCAATTTTCCAAAAGTGTTCCCAGGCAAAAAATTCCATCAAAAACCCAAAAATTCTGTCGGCTAGCTTGCAGACTCTGCTTTCCATATATGGAAAAATATAAAAAAAAAACATACATATATTGTGTAGGGCTTGAAAATGTTTCATCAATACCAAAATAAACCATACATTTAAGAAACGTGTGCCTTAATCAAACCAAAAAAGATGTGAGAAAAACCCTTTAAATTAGTGCTTCCAATGAAAAACAAATGTACATTTGAACCCCAAATTTTTTTTATCTCCATTCTGTGACCCATAAATATTCAAAAAATATAAAACCTATCAATAAAAGCCCATTGTGGATGTGTAAAATTCCACCGCATGAAATCCTCTTTTTGTGTTTTTTGTGCCTCTTTAAATTTTTTTATCCACCACGCAAAAGACCCACTGCCTCTGTGCTCTTCAAACATACATTCACCGGCCACTTTATTAGATACACCTTGCTAGTACCGGTTTGGACCCCCTTTTGCTTTCAGAACTGCCTTATTTCTTCGTGGAATAGATTCAACAAGGTGTTAGAAGCATTCCTCAGAGATTTTGATCCATATTGACATGATAGCATCACGCAGTTGCTGCACATTCATGATGCGGATCCCCTGTCCCACCACATCTATTACCTTTTGTACCTCCACTCCCTCCCTTTAGAATGTAAGCTCTACGAGCAGGGCCCTCCTGTCCCTTCTGTATTGAACTGTACTGTAATTGTGCTGTCCCCCTTCTACATTGTAAAGCGCTGCATAAACTGTTGGCCCTATATAAATCGTGAATAATAATAATAATCCCAAAGGTGCTCTATTGGATTGAGATCTGGTGACTGTGGAGGCCATTGGAGTACAGTGACCTCATTGTCATGTCATTGTGACATGGTGCATTATCCTGCTGGAAGGAGCCATCAGAAGATGGGTACACTGTGGTCATAAAAGGATGGACATGGTCAGCAACAATACTCAGGTAGGCGTTTAAACAATGCTCAATTGGTACCCAAAGGGGCCCAAAGTGTGCCAAAAAAATATCTCCCACACCATTATACCACCACCAGCCTGAACTGTTTATAGAAGGCAGGATGGATCCATACTTTCATGTTGTTTACACCAAATTCTGACCTTACCATCTGAATGTCACAGCTGAAATTGAGACTCATGAGACCAGGCAATCCAATCTTCTATTGTCCAATTTTGGTGAACCTGTGTAAATTGTAGTCTCAGTTTCCTGTTCCTATCTGGCAGGAGTGGTAACCGGTGTGGTTTTCTGCTGTTGTAACCCATCTGCTCCAAGGTTTGGTGCATTCAGAGATGGTATTCTGCATACCTTAGTTATAATGAGTGGTTATTTGAGTTACTATTGCCTTTCTATCATCTCAAACCAGTCTGCCACTTCTCCTCTGACATCAGCAAGGCATTTTCATCCACGCAACTGCCGCTCACTGGATATTTTCTCTTTTTCAGATCATTCTATGTAAACCCTAGAGATGGTATGCGTGAAAATTCCAGTAGATCAGCAGTTTTTGAAATACTCAAAACAGCCTGTCTGGCATCAACAACCATGCCACATTCAAAGTCACTTAAATTCCCTTTCTTCCCCATTCTGATGCTCAGTTTGAATTTCAGCAAGTTATCTTGACCACGTCTAGATGTCTAAACGCATTGAGTTGCTGCCATTTGATTGGCTGATTTGCAATTTGTGTTACCAAGTAATTGAACAGGTGTACCTAATAAAGTGGGCGGTGAGTGTATATGGTCAACTGATGATTAAACCTCTAAATCATAGGAGGTCTACAGTGCTCAACGTGCCTCCAGTAAATATAACATATATCAGGGGTCCTCAAACTAAAGCCCGTGGGCTGGATACGCCCCGCCAAGGTGATTTACCCAACCCACAGACTGCCCCTTCCATAAGATTGCAGCACTCCCCCTCCCCTCTGCTACATTATTCACACAACATGCGAAGCATGACAGGTCCAGACAAAGACTGTGACTTTTTGAGTTAAGAAGCGGGTAATTGGTTACTAGGCAGTGGGGAGGTCCCAGCAATCAATCATCTGCCTTTCACTTGAAAAGTCCCGCACTTTGTCTGGACCTGTCATGCTTCGCGTCTTGTGTGAATATTGTAGGGGAGGCTGAGTGCTGCGATCTTATGGAAGGGACAGTGTAATATCGCTGGAGGGATCTGTGATGGGGGACTCTGTGATATGGGGGGATCTGTGATTTGGGGTTTTGTGATTGGGGGGTCTGTGATGGGGCCTCTGTGATGGAGAGGAGTCTGTGATGGGGGGATCTGTAATGGAGAGGAGTCTGTGATGGGGGGCTCTGTGATGGAGAGGAGTCTGTGATGGGGGGAGCTGTGATGGAGAGGAGTCTGTGATGGGGGGCTCTGTAATGGAGAGGAGTCTGTGATGAAGGGGTCTGTGATGGGGGGGGAGTCTGTTATGGAGAGGAATCTGTGATGAGGGGGGATCTGTGATGGAGAGGAGTCTGTAATGGGGGGATCTTTGATGGAGAGTAGTCTGTGATAGGGGGATCTGTGATGGAGAGGAGTCTATGATGGGGGGCTCTGTGATGGAGATGAGTCTATGATGGAGAGATGTCTGTGATGGAGAGGAGTCTTTGATGGGGGGGGGTCTTTGATGGAGAGGAGTCTGTGATGGGGGATCTGTGAAGGGGGGGTTCTGTAATGGGGAAAGAGGCGGGTCTGTGATGAAGGGATTTTGTGAAATACTAATAAGTTTATGTTGATTAAAACAGTTTTTTTGTGCACTACAAATACGATATGTGCAGTGTGCATGAGAATTTGTTAATATTTTTTTCAAACTATAGTCCGGCCCCTTAACAGTCTGAGGGACCGTGAACTGGCCCCCTGTGTAAAAAGTTTGAGAATCCTTGCCATATATGAATATATATATTCCCGCAGAGCGGATTTGAGAATTGGCTGCTTAAAGTCTGGTTTCACTTCACAGATGACCTCGATGAAATAAAGGAGCATGTAGTGCTCTCTGTGTAACTCTTTTTATTTAAAAAGTTCAGCAATTGTACTCACATAAAAAAGCCTTACCCACACAGCCGTACCAATTTTTAAATGTAACAGCAGCTGCAGGAAGGAAGAACTCCCACCTGGTGTCACAGGAATGGGGTCAGCAGGCGTGAGGGGGGTGGGTGCTGGAACATGTTATACCTTAAATATGGGTCTAATATTTAACATGTTCTAAAGCTAAACTTATTCTTTAATTTGTAGCAACTGTTTGTGTATGTTTGTGTGTGTGTTTTTTTCTCAGAGACTTTGCATATTAGTACTGCTTTGACCTTAAAATGGAGGCACGCCCTGAAAACTTGTCCTGAAAATTTTGATATTAGTGCAAATAAAAAAAGTATCACGGACAGTACTCAACTGTTTTTGTAACAAGTGCACTATATGACTACACTTACCTCATACATGTCTCATATAGATCAGTCTCCTGCTGATGGCTCCCCAGTGTTTGAAAATTGCTAATTTAGATCCTATTCATTACGTGGAACCTAATGACCAGAATGAATCACAACTGTGTGGTCGTTTTTGTGTTCAACCCTGAGAAGAGCTAGCACAGAACAACAACATTGTTTACCTGTGTGTACCTGCCAATCAACATTTTATGCAAACATGATAACGTATGCCCATTATTATTTCTTAGAACAGATCACAGTCATGCATTGATCATCTTCAAAGGTTTAACTAGTCACTGATAAAATTGAACCCAGGTTTTAAATTCTTAAATAATGAGCAAACAAACTACAAAATAGAATTTAAAGAAAGGAAAAAAAAACTTGGCATGTACCTTCAGGGCTTGACAAAACTGTCTGCCTTCCAGGGTTTTCTCAGTCAATCTGAGCTGTTTTCTTTTCGACTTACAAAAGCTTTAATATAATTCAGTACTATATGAATTTTAGCAATGTTTTTACAGTTGTTTTACATGATGGTGAAAGGTTACATGTAGTTTCATAGCCTCAAAATGTAACAAATATCAACAGAAAATGGATGTAGGAGAAAGATAAAAATATAGAGACTTTTCTCTGTATTTATTAAGCTGATCAGACACTCAAACGCCTTTCACCATTTAACAGGTACATTTCTCCTACTCTCTGTACTTATGTGGAATTGACTCCCTCAGAAGCTGGTTCTGGCCAGCTCAGTAGCTTATTTTAAGAAAGACCTGTATCCTTTCCTAAATGTACATAATATAACTGGATACTAATATGTATAGGTATTATAGGCAAAGTTGATTCAGCGAATATTGGATTGCCTCCTGGGGGATAAGGAAGGAATTTTTTCCCCTGCTAAAGCAAATTGGATCATGCTTTATTGGGGTTTTTTTGCCTTCCTCCGAACCAGTAGACCCCTTTCACACTGCAACCGTGGCTGCTTTAGCGGTAAAGCACCACTTGTTTTAGCAGCACTTTACCGCTGTTTAAGAGACGCTTTTCGTCCACTAGCGGGGCGTTTTTAACCCCCAAGAAGGGGTTAAAAACGCCTGTGTTGCTGCGCTGCTGAAGTGTTTTTCAGGTGCTCCAAAGGGCAGGGGCCCCAAAGATGCTGCTTCCAGGACTTTTTTACTGTCCCACAAGTGCACCACCCCAGTGTGAAGGCATTCGGGCTTTCACACTGGGGTGGCATGAGAGGCAGTTTTCAGGTCGCTTTACAGGCACCATTTATAGCGCTAAAACGCCTGAAAACTGCCTCAGTGTGAAAGGGGTCTTAGGTTCACATGAGCATTAAAGAGGTTAATTGTCAGGTATTAATGTTCCCAACCATCAGATTGTAAAGGGCCACCACTAACACAGGCCTCCTCAGAAGCCATGGAATCTATACTAGCAATAGTTATATGAAGATTGAAGAGGCTTTGATCTATGACTTTGGAAAATGTGTCAGAGACACATATACACTGCATGCAGACTCACTGTTATGCTAAACCCTTCCTTACAGTGTTGATTACCCCCCTGTATAGCTGTGCATTGCTGAAAGTTAGAATCTTAAAAATGGCTACATGATCATCTCCTGTAGTAGATCGCATCCGCAGTCTCTGGGTATCTCCGGTAATCCATCCGCAGTCTCTAGTTATCTCCTGTAATCCATCCGCAGTCTCTGGCTATCTCCTGTAATTCATCCGCATTCTCTGGTTATCTCCTGTAATCCATCCGCAGTCTCTGGTTATTCCCTGTAATCCGTCCGCAGTCTCAGGTTATCACCTGTAGTTTGTCCGTAGTCTCTGGTTATCTCCTGTAGTTCGTCTGCAGTCTCTGGTTATCTCCTGTAATCCATCCGCAGTCTCTGGTTATCTCCTGTAATCCATCCGCAGTCTCTGGTTCCTGTAGTCCGTCTGCAGTCTCTGGTTCCTGTAGTCCGTCTGCAGTCTCTGGCTATCTCCTGTAATCCATCCGCAGTCTCTGGTTATCTCCTGTAAACCATCTGCAGTCTCTGGATATCTCTTGTAAACCATCTGCAGTCTCTGATTATCTGTGCATGTGGCTATGGCGACTGTGACATCAATGGAAACGTTTAACGGCAGTGCCGCCGTCTGTAAAACTTGATATGTTGCAGCACAGTCAAGCTAAGCATCAATATCATGGCAATGTGCAGTCAACGATGCAGTTGCTATGTTCATTTAGAGATAGATGGTCAAGGGGTGGTTCTGTTTAATCATCCTCTTTAAGTCCCCGTTCACATTGACTGCAGCACTGAAATCGTGCAACTTCATCAATTTCAAAGCCGCATCTGAGTGCAAATTCAGGTGTGACTTGGAAGACATCTGTGCATCTTCATGTACAGATGTCTATGCAAGGTGCATCTGAAATCACCAAAAGTAGTGCAGGAACTACTTTTTCAAATCGGTGCCACATTGGAACATGGCCATTGCCGGCAATAAGGTGAGCCTTTTCATTTGACCTGTCAAATCGCATAACAAGTTGCTTCAATGTGAGCGGGGGCTTAGGCAATTCTTCTACGCAATCTGGTCATGCCCACTACTCTCTGCACAATGCTTAACAGAATTTGTTTTTCAACTGTATCCCAGGAAGGCTGGTATTTTGTCACACTGCTGTAATCTCTAGTAACCAATCAGTGAGCAGTAATGATAAGCTGTAATCTAACCTCTAGCAACCAATCAGTGAGCAGTAATGATGTGCAGTAACATCTAGCAACCAATCAGTGAGCAGTAACGATGTGCAGTAACCTCTAGCAACCAGTCAGCAAGCAGAAATAAATAATGTGCTGTAACCTCTAGCAACTAATCAGTGAGCCTGACAGGACTGGGCTCAGCCCTTCCTTCTCTGAGCTGGCCGCTCAGCTGTTGGCTATTTGCCAGCTCCTAGCTCTCCACAGTTACTCAGCTGTTGATGATATCCTGCTCGTCAGTCCTACCTACTTAAGCCGTCCAGTCCAGAGCATCTCTGCCTTTGCCTTCGTCAACATCACAGAAACTCTCCTGCAATCCTGTTCAAGACTTGCTTTGCTGACATCCCTTCTGGCTCCAGATCCTGCTTGCTGTTCCACTACATTGATCCCTGACTTCTGGCTTGGCTGACAATCCATTCCGGTTACTGAACTTTGGCTATGTTTTGACTATGTTTGTTCTTTTTACTTTTATTATTAAACAAGTATGATTTAACTGTACTTCTGTCTCGGCCTGATTTAATGGTTTCTGACGAGTAGGCGAAGGCCACCAGAATTGTCGGGAAATAGCCCCAAATAGTTGATTCTTCCCAGGGCGGCCAGCAGCCTCGGGAGAATGGTAAGTCTGGAGAACGGCAGTATGGAGACAAAGCAGCGGTCACAGGGTTTCTCAGGAGGGGCATGGACCTGAGCAGCAAGAATTTTGTCATCCAAAGGAGAAGAGAGACTGGTGCGAACCCTAGCCAGAATATAATCAAGAGGAATCACAAGAACCAGAACGGACTCCAACTTGGAAGTGGAGGAAAATTGTTGTGACAAGGCGTCAGCCCTTACAGTCTTAATGCTGGGTAAGAATGAGACAATTTAATTGAAACTTAACAAGAAAAGAGCCCATCACACCCTTCTGGGAGAGAGGCATTTAGCCTCAGACAAGAATGTGAGATTCCTATGGTCAGTAAGAATGAGAACCGGCACAGTGGTACCTTCGAGGAGATGTCTCCATTCTTTCAGGGCTAAAATGATCGCCAACAGCTCTCTGTCACCAATCCCGTAATTGCACTCTACAGGTGACAATTTCTTGGAAAAGTAGCCAGAAGGATGCATAGCGGTCTCAGAGGTAGAACGTTGAGACAAAAGGGCGCCAACACCAGTCTCAGAAGCATCAACCTCAAGGATAAAAGGTAATGTAGGATCAGGATGTGCCAACACAGCAGCAGAAGCAAAGGCAGCCTTGAGACTCTCAAAGGCCTTAATGGACTCCGGAGACCAACTCTGTGGGTTACCGTCCTTTCTGGTCATATAAGTCAGGGGCTTGACCAGAGACAAGAAGTTACGAATAAACTTCCGATAATAGTTAGCAAAGCCCAGGAAACACTGCAGAGGACGTAAACCCACAGGTCGGGGCACTGTAGAACTGACGAAAGTTTCTCTGGGTCCATCGAAAAGCCAGCAGTAGAAATGACATAACCCAGGAATTTAACCTGTTCATGATGGAATTTGCACTTCTCCAGTTTACAATAGAGATTGTTCTCTCTCTCTGAAGCACACAACAGACATCTGTGTGGTGGGACTTGGAAAATATGAGGATATCATCGAGATAAACCACCACGCATAACTGCAACAAATCTCGGAGGACATTGTTAATAAATTCCTGGAAAACTGCCAGGGCGTTACAAAGGCAGGGAAGGGGATATCACTGCTCCAGGTAGGTCAGACAAAGGTAGTAAACCTCTCCTCCAGTTTAGAAGCCCAGGTGCTGGCAATGCATATAGCAATCAACATCGGAAGAAGTCCTGGACAGCCGCACTCCAAAAATGTTTTTGCCTTTTATTCAAAAAATATCATCAAAAATACATGCCACAGCAGAACGGACAAAAGAGGTTATGTGTTTCACACTGCAAACAGTGCTTAATCATAGCTAGCAATCACAAGAATCAAATGTGAAATAAATACTTTTTGTTATAACCCATGTGACTCCATAATTAGTAGCTTAATCAGTCAATTGACGTGCCAATTAAGTACCATGAGACAGCTGAAGTTTCAACAAATGCTGTGAATTTAACAAAACCTTTATTATGTGATTGAAAAAAGTACAACTAAGTGAAACCATGTGCAAAAAATATGTGTATATACAAATGTGAACATTAATAAAAAGTGGACATGAAATGATATGTGTAAAAAGATATTAATATTAATATACATGAAGTAAAAATGAATGAGTGAAATTATATGTTTATATATGAGTAAACCAACTATAAGACGCATTAGTGCTTGAAGTGAAAAATAAATAATGAAAATGAAAAATGTGAAAGATAATAAATAAATAAAGAATACCATGTAAAATATAGACTGAATATGTTAATGAACTAAGTCCAATATATGTTAAATAATGTGTTAATATGCTGTAATAAATATTACAAATATTGAACAGATCTATCAATATACATGCACTAATGTACGTGTAGGTAGTGTATTGATGAATATATGTAAACGAAAGAGGAATTTTGAGGGGAGGAGGAGGGGAAGGAAGAGGGGAAAAAGGACATGAAAAAAAAGGAAAAAGTCCACATGAACTAATGCAAGCTAGTGAAAGCGAACAGGTAAATAAATGTAAAAGACTGTTGTATGTCAAAAAGTTCTAATCACCTCACATCCTCACATGGACACCTCTTTTTATTAATGCATACAAGATGAAGTGTAGTGATATTAGTAAATAAAGTACTGGGATGATGGCAGTGATATTAGTGATAGTAACATTGTAGATGTTCATGACAACAATAAATGAATGAATAATAAATGTAGCTAATAAACAAATCAGTCACCGCACTCATTGAAACGTCAATACACTGACCAATTGTCAAAACAAACCATTACTAGATTGATACATATGAATATAAAGGCAATCACTATGTAAAATTGACACTTATTATACTTAATATCATGGCTCAAAGCATTAAAACATATAAACATGTGGTCATATAAACATAAAAACAATAAGATCTGCACAGAGATCTATAGTATACATTAATTAACACCTATATCTTCTTAATTCCATAACACAAAGCTCAATTAAAGACTAGAAGTAAAAGTAATAATAGAACAATGAATTATTTAGTCTATAAAAAGAACATGTTGAGTGTTGTTGGTATGTTATATCATAATATTCCAAAGAGCAAAGGAAAGGTGTTCATATAAAATTTGAGCAGAACCCTCATATTTGTTACTAAAAACCTGAACCTATGTGTGTATATTTTATTATTATATTCTGGCTTGGATTAACAAATAATGATTAATGAAGAACTGGATAATGGTAAGTAGCAATATGCTATTGAACCGTTAAACGAAAGAGAACGAACAAACAGACTTTTCTATTGCATGGCCGATGACATCCAATGAATGACTTTGGAGAAAGATCTTATCCACATCACATTGATGAAAAGCAGAGTTAATCCGAGTCAATGGTCATACACCATGCAATCGTGAAAAATCTGATTGCTAGAACTAAAACCAGTGACACCCAAACCATGTCAAGTTAATGGAAAACAAGGTTAATCCGAGTCAGTGGTCATACACCATGCGATCATAAGAAATCTTATTACTAAGGCTGGAACCAATGATATTCAGATTAATAACTCCAAAGAGGGGGAATCTGGCTTAACGAGATGAAAGAAAAAAAAAATCAAAACAGAGTCAATCATAATAGTGTGAGACATCCCACTCGAAATTTAACCCTGAAAGTATTCTCGTTTGTAAGGAGAATATCCAGAACACTTCGCGATTGCAAAGTATTCTGAATCTGTTTCCTCCTCTTATAGGAATAGTAACGCTCTCTATGCCTTCGATGGAAGGGCTGGAAACATCCTTGAAATGATCGAGATTTCAGCGTTTAGCCACATTGGTTAAAAATAAAAAATAAAAAGTGCGCTTACAATGTGAAAATGCACAAATAAATGTGGATGAATATAAATAATTAAACATGTAAACCAAAATGTGGTGAAGACAAATTGATAACTCAATATATTGTTATAAGTGTATACGTGCAGAGTGTATAAACTTAGTGATGTGACAAGATAAAACCTGTGAAGAGTATATATACGAAATGCAAAACAATAAATTCAAAATGTATGAAAATAAAAAACTAAAAATTACAAATCCCAGTCCATGAGTTCAATCATGAAAAGTTCATTAGTGAAAGCACTTCTTTCCACTATGCAGCTGTGCAATCGCCAAAATCCCTATATATGGATCAACAAAGGAGAGGGATATGCAAAGTGGTGCAACTCCACTGGTGGTGACTCCAATGAGTAAGAATAAGAAAGGTGGACCCTTACCCTCCGTGTTGGACCCCCTCGCTCGCAGGGTCTATCAAGCATGCAAATTTTGCCCTCTGCAGGGACCATGTGTTGAGAGGATCTCCGCGGCAGCTGTCAGGAATGTTATCTTCGGTGCGGGCTGGTCCAAGTAGTGTGCCTCAAATCTCAGTGGACTATTTTAGCATATCTGATTATCGCGCTTTGAACTGCATTCAGTTTCAATTTCCATTTTCATTACACAAATTGCCGTATCATGTTTCTCTTTCAACATAAATTTATGTATCCTTTTACTCTCCCTTCATGAAGGGAGGATACATAAATTTATTTTGAAAGAGAAACATGATACGGCAATTTGTGTAATGAAAATGGAAATTGAAACTGAATGCAGTTCAAAGCGCGATAATCAGATATGCTAAAATAGTCCACTGAGATTTGAGGCGCACTACTTGGACCAGCCCGCACCGAAGATAACATTCCTGACAGCTGCCGCGGAGATCCTCTCAACACACGGTCCCTGCAGAGGGCAAAATCTGCATGCTCGATAGACCCTGCGAGCGAGGGGGTCCAACACGGAGGGTAAGGGTCCACCTTTCTTATTCTTCCTCATTGGAGTCACCACCAGTGGAGTTGCACCACTTTGCATATCCCTCTCCTTTGTTGATCCATATATAGGGATTTTGGCGATTGCACAGCTGCATAGTGGAAAGAAGTGCTTTCACTAGTGAACTTTTCATGATTGAACTCACGGACTGGGATTTGTAATTTTTAGTTTTTTATTTTCATACATTTTGAATTTATTGTTTTGCATTTCGTATATATACTCTTCACAGGTTTTACCTTGTCACATCACTAAGTTTATACGCTCTGCACGTATACACTTATAACAATATATTGAGTTATCAATTTGTCTTCACCACATTTTGGTTTACATGTTTAATTATTTATATTCATCCACATTTATTTGTGCATTTTCACATTGTAAGCGCACTTTTTATTTTTTATTTTTTTAATGGTATACACAGATATTGGTGTGTTTTAAGTGCTGCTATCAATTTGCTTTTTTATTTTCGCTCTGCAGCGTGGTTTTTCCTTTTCCATTTGAATTTAGCCACATTGGTTGACTTATTTTTCTCGATATTCGCAAAACTACACCCAAGAGAGTGGAAAAATGGACTTTGTAGGCACCAATCGTAAAATTCAATATGAATAATTTTATTATACAAAGAATACAAAAATCAAAAACACAAATATTTTAAAAGCATTGCAATACAAAGCAAGGCAATAGCTAATGCTCTCTCATACTCAAATTCAAGCTTATGGAGGGATAGCCCTCACACCAGGGAGGGCGACCATAACCCTCCAATCAATGTATAAGGCGACAAACTAGAAAAGCTCTACATGTTTTGCAACTGGATGCTTCTTCAGGAGCAGTTTGCGTCACCTGTATTAGGAAGAGAGAGAGAAAAACAGAGGACAAACACCAAAATAATACATAATGTTAATGTTCACATAGAATCTTATTAATCACGTTTCAGTTGTTATCCATGAACACCATGGGGAGCCAACCGGTGGATCTATCAACCAACAAGCATATGGTGAAATACAATCACATGCGGGGACGTGTCTGGTAAAAAAGCCATAGAATGTGTTATGCCTGGGGCCATAATAGAGTAGAGAGTCCTGGTTGCCAAAAAAGGTAAGAAAGGGCAAAGGAAGAAGAAGGGGAGGAAAAGAAAAAGGATGGGGAAAACAAGGGAGGAAAAAGGGGAAAAAAAAGGAGAGAAAAAAAGTGGGGGGGGGGGAGAGGAGAGAAAGCAAGGAAGAGGGAGGAGAAAAGGAAAAAAGGCCAGGGGAGGGGGGGGGAGGGAAAAAAGGAGAAAAAGCAGGGAGGAGGGAGGGGAAAGGGAAAAAAGAGCAGGGGGGGAAGGGGGGGGGAGAGGGGGAAAAAACCTAGTGGTGTAGGAAAGGTCTGTACAATAAAGCCTACCTTGATAGAAAATAAAAACTGCAGATAGCTGGATATCAGATGCTGCCAGGCTAAGCCTAAAAATGGCTAAGCCACATTGGGTAGTGAGAGATCTAAATGTAAACAATATAATGTAAATCACACTACCGATTATTATAGCTATATAGATATATAGCAGAACAACAACCAAGTTCTTACAAAAAAGGAAAGGAGATACTAGCTAACTAGTCCACAAGCTCACAGTGCAGCCATCACTGTATACACAGAGGATCTCACCTTATGTGAAGGGATATACACCAAACTGATCCTGCAGATAATAGTAATAGGCTGTTCTTTTAGAGATCACCAGTGGTAGAAATTAAATAAACATGGTTAGACTGGGATTTTATGAATATCCATCAGTGCAGTTATGCAGCGGTCAAACACAGGCCATCTAAGGGGGCAACACAAAAAACTCAGTATCACCAATCACAGGATTGACATCCAGGTATGCCATAACTTAGAATAGGGACATTAGGGAACAAACACTTACCAGGCAGTAGTAACTGTGAGCATGGCGTCCGAACGCCAAGGCGCCATGAACAGGAGTGGCGTGGTAATAGGCCACGCTGAGAGCCTTTAGTGCACGCCCCAATCAGGTGTGCAACCAGTGCAACACCTGACTCGGCCGACCAGGGATGCGCGCGCATCCACGTATGCCCACGCATGCGCAGTGACCAAGTGGTCCGCTGCCATAGACGCGGACAAGTGGAAGGCGCGCCTCCGTACAGGTAACAGGGCTGGGAGCTCCCCCTGGTGGTTCCTCCTAGCAGATAGTGTATAGACACTGCACAGGGCAGATAGAATGAGCCAAAGGATGGAAACCGACACTAAGAGGAGAGCCAAATCGCACAACCAAAGGGAGAAACAAAAACCACAGGCCTGGACCTGAAGCCGCAAAACCAATCCCATAAACGGGGCGGAATGCGACTGCCCGGCCGCACATGTACTAACTGAGTACACCGGCAAGTCAATGAAGTCCAGAGGTTGGCAACACCCAGGTCCTAATTACAGGCCCGAAACGTAGGGCCGGTAAACACAACTATAAAATGATAGCGACCATGAAGGGGGATAGGACCTCTTCATAGTGCATAGAGCTAAAAAGTAAATAATTTAACGAATACAAATATCTTCTGACGTCCAATATGACTAAGATTCGAGACTAATAACATTCTATCACAGTAAATGTGGCAAGAACATCTAGACAGACAAAACTCCATAAGTTGGAGTGTGTACTAAAAAGTACTAAAACAGGTAAGGATCCACAGAGCGGGAAAGGGGACAGAAGGATCACCACTCTAGAACAGGAAAAAATGGACTAATAGTGTATCTCTATACTATATATTATGATAATGTGAATTTATTAAAAATAAAAAACCAAAAAGGAAATTACCTAGCCAAGAAAGGATTTGTAGGATTGTACTTCATTGATACCTGGCCAGCATGTGGCATTGAGGCGTTCAATCCACTTCGCCTCTTGTTGGAGTATCCCTCTGTCCCAGTCACCCCCTCTTGGATCCTGTGAGATTACTGCCAACGCAATAAAAGTTGCAACGGAAGTGTCAAATCTATGACAGAGATCAAGATGCCTGGAACCAGAGCATCTTACCATTAGCTGAATAATAAACGTGATCTTGTATCCTTTGCCAGAAATGGCGGATGGTCTTGCCGACATAAAAAACCCCACACTTACAAGTCATCAAATAGACCACCCCCTGGGTAATACAATCAGCCAGAAAACGTGGGCGAAAAATCTCACCATTTGGTAGTTGGAAACTCTGACCTGTAGATAGCCAAGGGCAAAAAGGGCAATGCCCACAGGTCCGCATACCTAGTTGGTTGGTCATGCGGTCCTGTAAGGGCATAAAATGGCTTTTGGTCAGTTTATCACGTAAGGACGGTGCTCTTTTGAACACAATCTCAGGATGATCACTGACATATTTACCTAAGATGGGGTCCTCATGTAGAATGTGCCAGTGTTGTTGTAGTACATTGCGTAGTTGGTATTGTTGATATGAATATTGTGTAATGAACTTAACCGTTGAGTGCTCCTCTGCCTTATTTTTGTTCTTGTAAAGCAGTGTGTTCCTAGGTTGGTCACAGGCTTTGTTAAAAGCCTTGTGAAGAAGTGACTTAGAATACCCATGTTTTAGAAGTCGATCCCTGAGTAGGTTAGCATGGTATTTGAAGTCGCTGTCAACAGTACAATTCCTTCTAAGCCAAATGTATTGTGCGTAGGGGATACTACGCACTAGTGTGGAGGGATGTGCACTCGAAGCGTGCAAGATCGTATTCCCCAAAGTTTCCTTATGATAAAGTGTAGTGGCCAAACAGTTGTTCTGATCTTTGTAGATCATAAGATCAAGAAAGGAGATTTTGTGGATATTGCTGTTGACAGTGAACTTCAAATTAAAAGCGTTCATGTTGAGGTGATCGACAAAGGAAGACAGTGCTTGTTGAGACCCAACCCAAATAATGAATATATCGTCGATATATCTTAGCCATAACAGTACCTCACTGGTGTAGTTACTGAGTTGTTCGTTAGAGAATATATCACGTTCCCACCCCCCCAGGTACAGATTGGCGTAGGCCAGGGCACAACAGGTGCCCATGGCCACGCCCTGTACCTGGAGGTAGTGGGAACCGCAAAACGTAAAACAGTTGTGTGTCAGAATAAAGAATAATAGTTTCAGTATAAATTCATTAAAGGGCCATACGTGATGGTCTTCCTCCATAAGGAAGGATCGAGCCATCCCGATGTCATATAAGTGATCATACAGTCGATCCTTCAGTCGACGTGTAGTATGACCCACATATTGAACGTGGCAGGTTTCGCAAGTGATCACATATACTAAGTATTGGATGTTGCAATTAATGAAAGATGAAATTTCAAAAGTTTTACCATTAGTACTAGACTTCACACATTTACCTTTTTTGATATAGTGACAATAGTCGCATCCTTTAATGCCACATTTGAAATTCCCTCTGAAATGCAACCAACTTGGTCCCGATTGTTGATTACAAAATAAACTAGGTGAAAGAGAGCTACCCAATGTGGCTGCTCTACGGGATACCGATTTGATGCCTCTAGAGAGAATTTCATTGTAAATGGGTCGTTCAGTAAAATTGGAAGATATTTGGTTACTGTATTTTTGATCTTACTATATTCAGAACTGTAAGGTGTGGAGAAAACTGGGATATTGGTAGAGGAAAAGGAGAGTTTTTTTATGTTTATTTCTGTTCACGTTTTCCAAAACTAAAGAATTTCTAGGTATCTTATTGGCCGCAAGTAGAGCCCTGTGCACAATTTTATCAGGATATCCCCTATCTTTAAACCTTTGTGAAATATCTATGGCTTCCTTTTCAAATTTGTCTGATGTGCTGCATAAGTGTTTTAGTCTAAGAAACTGACCATAGGGTATGCATCTGATCGTATGACCTGGGTGGGCGGAGTCTGCTCTCAGTAGACTATTTCCGGCTGTAAGCTTTCTATGTAAGCCTGTAACCACTGTTCCATTCGTACCTGTCAATTTCACGTCAAGAAATTCTATAGTCATTACTCATAGATCGCCAGTAAATCTCAAGTTTAAATTGTTGTCATTTGCCATAGCTCTAACTCGGCTTTCTCATCAGATGTAATAAACAGCAGATCATCAATGTAGTGACAAAAGAATACTGTGTCCAAACGGCAGGGGCTATCATGTCCAAAGACGTGGGTCCTCTCCCAGCAACCCATGTATTGGTTGGCGACTGAGGGTGAAAATTTCGCCCCATGGAGGCCCCGCATCTTTGGAGATAATAGCCCCCGTCAAACATAAAAAAAATGTGTCTTAACAGATAGTCTAAGGCTAGTAAAATGAATTCTTGGAGCAATACTGAAAATTGGCCTGACTCTTTCAGAAACCATGCAACAGCCTGTATACCCAGATTATGAGGAATACTGGAATACAGGTTTGCCACATCACAACTAATCCACCTGTAATTGTCCTTCCATGGAAAATCTTGTAATTTGTTGAGTAAATGTTTAGTGTCTCTTAAAAACCCAGGAAGGTTACAGACTAGGCTGTCCAGCCATTCTCCAAGTCGTTAATTGAGCGACCCTATTCCTGCGACTATCGGCCTGCCTAAAAGGGGATTTAACAGAGTTAGCAGATCCCTCACTAAAAGCCCGTAGATCAATAAATGCTGAAAGGTAGAGACACCGGAACTTGAGTAGCTGCTGTGGATTGGCCCTGATTGAGGTGACGGATGCCTGTGCTATGGTGCGCCTGCCGTGGACACGGACGACACATCCCTAAAGAGCATGGGTATGTCTAGCTTGTTCCATCCTGCTCCCCCCTTTACCTCCCCCCACACTTTCTTTTCTTTTTTTCTTTTCGGTTTACTTGGTTTATTTTGTAATAGTGGATTGTGTTATTGATTCTAAGTCCACGGACGGTGAGACCTCCACGTGAAGCTGCCCCATGGGTAGCGTAATTACAGTAGTCCCTATCTGACAAGCATACTGTTATCACTTAACGGCCCCTTTATGCGGGATGGGGGTGGAGGGTGGTATGATGGAGGCCTTAGGGCCCCCCCTTCGCCTCACCCGTGGGCCGAAGGTTAAGTTATTTGATGTTCAGATAAAAGACTTACCTTTCCAGCTCAAAACTAACTCAGGCTCTCAAAAAAGATTCCGGTGAGCTGATAGATTAAAAGGAGGCTTTAGTAGCCTTAAAAATACTGGAGGGTCTCCCCGTCCGACACACATTACTAGACTACTTGATATGTGGTCTGAGATTGTAGCATTCTGACCATATTTTGCCTTAAACGAATCAAGTGGTTCAAATTTATTCACTTGACCCTGCGAGGTTGTTTGCACAAACGTTTATTTTATTTTTTTATATGGATATGTTTTGTTCTCTCCTTTTTTCTTTTTTTGTGTTTGTTTATGTCAAATAACAATAAAATAATGATTAAAAAAAAAAAAAGGGGGATTTAACCCCTTGTGGACCTTAGGTAAATGATGGAACACCGGCATGATGGGGCATTCGGTAATGAACAGTTCTTTCTCTTATGGAGAGAATAGACCCGCATGGACTGCACTATCCAGAAGAGAAGACAGTGCTTTTTTGAAAGGGGATGTAGGATCAGCTGTGAGTTTTTGGTAAGTGTTGACATCAGATAACTGACATAAAGCTTCGTTTTTATACATTTCAGAATATAAAACTATCACGGTGCCCCCCTTGTCGGCATTTCTAATTACAATGCTATGATCCGCCTTCAGCACTTTCAAAGCCTGTCTCTCTGCGTCAGACAGATTGCTAGCCATGGGACTCATGCGACAGCTCCGAGCCAAATGAGTTAAATCCCTCTCCACCATTTTTTGGAAGAGATCCATGTCCTTCCCCCTCGATGCCCCCTTCGATCCCCCTCCAGTTTTCAAAAAGGATATCGGGGAACTGGAGAAAGTGCAGAGAAGGGCAACCAAAATGATAAGAGGCATGGGGGAGCTCAGCTATGAGGAAAGATTAGAGGATCTGGATTTATTCACTCTTGAGAAGAGGAGACATAAGAGGGGATATGATCAACATGTTCAAATATATAAGGGGTCCATATAGTGAACTTGGTGTTGAGTTATTCACTTTACGGTCAACACAGAGGACACGGGGGCACTCTTTACGACTGGAGGAAAAGAGATTTAATCTCCAAATACGGAAAGGTTTCTTCACAGTAAGAGCTGTGGAAATTTGGAATAGACTCCCGCCAGAGGTGGTTCTGGCCAGCTCAGTAGATTGCTTTAAGAAAGGCCTGGATACTTTCCTAAATGTACACAATATAACTGGGTATTAGCATTTATAGGTAAAGTTGATCCAGGGAAAATCCGATTGCCTCTTGGGGGATCAGGAAGGAATTTTTTCCCCTGCTGTAGCAAATTGGAGCATGCGCTGCTGGGGTTTTTGCCTTCTTCTGGATCAACTGTGGGTATAGAATTGGGTATATTGGATTGTACGAAAAAAATTTTTTGGGGGGGGGGGTTTTATGGTTGAACTGGGTGGACTTGTGTGTTTTTTCAACCTGACTAACTATGTAACTATGATGCCACCAGGTAAAAATCCGACCTCAGTTTGAACAATATTTTATTAAGAGTATTGCTGGGATCGATGGGGGGTGGATTGGATTCTGAAGCCAATTCAATTAGGTCTTGCAGTGCACAAACCTCTGTAAACGTTCGAGGAGAAAGAGGGGGCTCACCTGTCTCAGAGCTCTCCAAAGAAATATCCTTTCTTTCCAACGGCAATTCAAAGTAGTATATTTTAAGGGTTAGACTACGAGCAAACTTGTTAACATCTAATAATGTCCCAAAGAGGTCAAAATGCCTACTAGGGCAAAAGTTCAAGCCCTTAGATAGCAAGCCAATTTCTTCATCACTTAAAACCCTGTTAGAAATGTTCAAAACATTTGAAGTTAACGCTTTGTCTTGCCTCGCATAGTGTAATGAGTGTTCCCTGGAGGTTTTGTGTCTCCTACCACCCCTGCTTGTTTTCTTATGTTCGGTTTCTTATTTGCCTTTTTGTTGGCCCCATGAGGGTTTCCTGGACTACGGCCATTGCCCGATCGAATCGATCCTGTAGAAGTCCTGGGTCGTTCAGGCGATGAATCTAATGCTGTGTGGGCTAACGTATCATCATCTGGTTCGCTTTCTTGATCTGAAAAGCTCACCTGTTTCCCCTGATTTGCGGCGTGCAGGATTTAGGAAGAATAGAGGTTTTTTCCATGTATAGACTTTGTTGTTTTCATAGTCTATTCGATCTCGGGTCATTTTGCCCCTCTTATTTTCTATGACAAATTTTTCCATTCTGCCCAGTTTTTTATTTAGATGACCATCCAATTCAGTAAATCCCATATGAGTTTGTAACGCGGTGAGATCTTTCTGTATTAACGTCATCTCTGCTTGTAGTGTTTCCACTTCTTTCTTTTTGGATGATATTAGGATATTCATAAGTTTAAAGGAGCACGTGTCAAGTGTATCAATCCACTCCTTTTTGTGTTCCTCATCAACCAATTCTGAGGTGGGAAATTTCTTAATCCTCCATCCTTGTGGTATCTGTGCCAGAGATATACATTCCATCAGGAAACTGATGTCCCAATATGACCTTATTTCTTTAGCCATTAAATGTTCAAGCTTTCTGAAAAGGTGTATCAATGAGACTTTGTTACCATCAACCGGTTGGGACATATGTATCTGCGATTGTGATCTCAATGGATTGTTGGATGGCGCCATAAGGGTTCTGCTTTATCCAGCTTCTGCTGCAGGCAAGATAGATGTAGTATTTTCCATGTTCGGGCAAGCTTCTGAAAACACTGTAAAATCTGGAGAATTGAAATGAGGAAATTTCGTATGCACCACAGACCTCCGAGCTGGTAAAAAAATATGTGCAAAGTCCAGAAATCAAGATAGGGAAGGAGATATCACCATTCCAGGTAGGTCAGACAAAGGTAGAAAACCTCTCCTCCGGTTTAGAAGCCCAGGTGCTGGCAATGCATATAGCAATCAACATCGGAAGAAGAAGTTCTGGACAGCCGCACTCCAAAAAAGTTTTTGCCTTTTATTCAAAAAATATCAAAAATACCTGCCACAGCAGAACGGACAAAAGAGGTTACACGTTTCACACTACAAACAGTGCTTAACCTCCCTGGCGGTATGATTCTTTCGGATTTTAGGTGCTGAAAGCGGTACAATTATTTTGCATGGAAATTTGGCGTTTTATATTGTAGGTCTGTAAATCTTAACAATAACACACTTAAATCTGTCCAAACCAGAGTCTAGTAGATATCCCGGGTATGATAAAGTTTGAAACACAAAAACATAAATTATAATATAATAAATAAAAATAAATAATTAAAAAAAAATAAAAAAAATAGTTATAAAATAAATTTCCCCACAATTCACTATCGCTCAATTCTGCAAGTGTTCTAATTTACTATCGCTGTTTTCTAGCTGGTCTAAAGCCACTTTTGACGTAAAGGGACACTTTTTGGTTGCTATGGACAATCTCCAGTTTCCAGGCAGAAAGAACAGTGTATATCATGTAAAACTGCATGCAGGGCATTGGACAAAGCACTGGGGACAAAAGGGATGTGAAATCATTTCATACAGTACTGTAATCTGTAAGATTACAGTACTGTATGTGTTATGATTTTGACATTTTTTTGAATTTGCCGCCAGGCTCCGCCCCCGTGCGTCGCGCCGCTCGCAGGGAACGGAGCCTGGCACAGAGAGGCTTCGGAGGAGGACGGAGCCCTCGGACACTGCGGGGGACATCGCAGGATCCCGGGGACAAGGTAAGTAAAGCCGCCCCAGGATCCTGCAATGCGATCCCGAGTGTGGCTCGGGGTTACCGCTAATGGTACTGAATTTTAACCCCGAGCCACACTCGGGAATACCGCCAGGGAGGCTACTCATAGCTAGCAATCACAAGAATCAAAAGTGAAATAAATACTTTTTGTTATAACCCATGTGATTCCATAATTAGTAGATTAATCAGTCAATTGACGTGCCAATTGAGTACCATGAGACACCTAAAGTTTCAATAAGTGCTGTGGATATAACAAAACCTTTATTATGTGATTGAAAAAAGTACAACTAAGTGAAACCATGTGCAAAAAATATGTGTATATATAAATGTGAAAATTAATAAAAAGTGAACATGAAATGATATGAGTATATATGTTTATATATGAGTGAACCAACTATAAGACTCATTAGTGCTTGAAGTGAAAAATAAATAATGAAAATGAAAAATGTGAAAGATAATACATAAAGAATACCATGTAAAATATAGACTGAATATGTTAATGAACTAAGTCCAATATATGTTAAATAATGTGTTAATATGCTGTAATAAGTATTACAAAATATCGAACAGATCTAGAAATATACATGCACTAATGTACGTGTAGATAGTGTATTGATGAATATGTGTAAAGAAAGAGGAATTTTGAGGGGAGGAGGAGGGGAAGGAAGAGGGGAAAAAGGACATGAAAAAAAAGGAAAAAGTCCACATGAACTAATGCAAGCTAGTGAAAGCGAACATGTAAATAAATGTAAAAGACTGTTGGTGTATGTCAAAAGTTCTAATCACCTCACATCCTCACATGGACACCTCCTTTTATTAATGCATACAAGCACTAGATATATAAGATGAAATAAGATAATAGTGATCTAGATGAAGTGTAGCGATATTAGTAAATAAAGTAATGGGATGATGGAAGTGATATCAGTGATAGTAACATTGTAGATGTTCATGAAAACAATAAATGAATGAATAATAAATGTAGCTAATAAACAAATCAGTCACAGCACTCATTGAAACGTCAATACACTGACCAATAATTGTCAAAACAAACCATTACTAGATCGATACATATGAATATCAAGGCAATCACTATGTAAAATTGACATTTATTATACTTAATATCGTGGCTCAAAGCATTAAAACATATAAACATGTGGTCATATAAACATAAAAACAATAAGATCTGCACAGAGATCTATAGTATACATAAATGAACACCTATATCTTCTTAATTCCATAACACGAAGCTCAATTAAAGACTAGAAGTAAAAGTAATAATAGAACAATGAATTATTTAGTCTATAAAAAGAACATGTTGAGTGTCGTTGGTATGTTATATCATAATATTCCAAAGAGCAAAGGAAAGGTGTTCATATAAAATTTGAGCAGAATCCTCATATTTGTTACTTAAACCCGAACCTATGTGTGTATATTTTATTATTATATTCTGGCTTGGATTAACAAATAATGATTAACAAAGAACTGGATAATGGTAAGTAGCAATATGCTTTTAAACCGTTAAACGAAAGAACAAGAGAACAAACAAACAGACTTTTCTATTGCATGGCCGATGACATCCAATGAATGACTCTGGAGAAAGAGATCTTAATCATATCACATTGATGAAAAGCAGAGTTAATCCGAGTCAATGGTCATACACCATGCAGTCGTGAAAAATCTGATTGCTAGAACTAAAACCAGTGACACCCAAACCATGTCAAGTTAATGGAAAACAAGGTTAATCCAAGTCAATGGTCATACACCATGCAGTCGTGAAAAATCTGATTGCTAGAACTAAAACCAGTGACACCCAAACCATGTCAAGTTAATGGAAAACAAGGTTAATCCGAGTCAATGGTCATACACCATGCGATCAAGCATTACAAAGGCCAAAAGGCATTATGAGGTACTCATAATGGCCTGTTTTCCACTCGTCGTCCTCCTTAATCCTCACAAGATTGTATGCCCCTCTCAACTCAAGCTTTGTGAAAACCGTTGCTTCCTTGAGGTGGTCAAATAATTCCGTAATCAACGGAATCAGATAGACATTCTTAATCGTGAAATGAATGAGACCCCTATAATCAATACAAGGTCTCAGTTCACCACTCTTCTTCTTCACAAAGAAGAAACCAGCACCAGCAGGAGACGAGGATTTGTGGATGAAACCTCGAGAAAGTGCGTCTGCAACATACTCCTCCAGGGCCTTATCCTCCAAGACCCACAAAGAATAAACCCGGCCACAAGGTTGTATGGCACCAGGTTGAAGGTCAATTGCGCAATCATACGGCCGGTGTGGAGGCAAACTACCGGATTGACCTTTGTCAAAGACATCACTAAAATCGCGGTACTCCTCCGGCAGGGAGGAGAGTGAAGAGGTGCACAGGACCTTGGCTACCTTCTGGAAGCATGTCTCACTGTATTGTGGTGACCAGGAGAGAACCGCAGCACAGCCAATCAAAAGAGGGGTTGTGCCTCTGTAACCAAGGATAACCAATAACCAGCGGAAACTAAGGTGAGGAAATAACTTAGAATTGGATTATCTCATGATGAAGAGCCCCTATGCCCATGGACAATGGAACTGTCTCATGAGTCACATGGGCAGGCTATAGAGATCTCCCGTCAAGTGCCTCAATGGCAAGTGGAGTGTCACACAGCTGCAGCGGAATCGAGTGCTTCGATACAAAGGCAGCATCAATGAACAGGCCTGCAGCCTCAGAGTCGATTAGAGCCTGTATCTCGACGGACAACTCAGCCCAAGAAAGGGGCTTATCCTTCTGGATAACTGGGGCTGAAACAACGCCACCTAAGGTCTGTCTGTGACAGGACCTCAAGGTTCGGGCGTTCTATGGACGGGTAGGACAAGACTTCAAAAAGTGACCTGCCTGGTCACAATAAAGGCACAATCTCTACCTCCTCCTAAAGGTTCTCTTATCCACAGAGAGAGGCGTGAAACCCAAGTGCATGGGTTCACCTTCACAGACCGACTCGGTACCAGGAGGCATGGGAGGTGAGGGAGGCACGGGTGGGACTGAAAAGCTTGGAGACAAACGTACAGGAGGCTTCCACAAGTGCTCCTTAAAAGAGAGTCTTTCTCTGAGTCTGGAGTAAATGAGGATCAACTTCTCCAGCTCAGTGGGTATATCTCGGGCTGCTATCTCATCCTTGATGGTATCCGAGAGACCATGAGAAAAAGCAGCCACGAGGGCCTCATTGTTCCACGAAACCTCTGCTGCCAGAGTAAGGAATTCAGTGGCCTAGTCTACATGCTGATGTAACTGCTTTCGTAGATGCCTGTTCCCTGTGTGCTCAGAGTAAAACTACACGACGCCTTCCAGTGGGCCTCCTACAACCCATACCCAATGGAGAGAGGCTCTGGACCCACCTGTCTGTGGATTTCATTGTGAAGTTACCCAACTCCCAGGGCAACACAGTTATCCATATGGTGGATGACCGGTTCTCAAAGATGTGTCATTGTATTCCACTTAAGAAGTTGCCCACTTCTAAGGAACTGGCTTCTATTTTTTCGCGGGAGATCTTTCGCTTACATGGGCTACCCAAGGTGATTGTCTCGGACAGGGATAGTCAGTTTGTGTCCCGGTTCTGGCAAGCCTTGTGTGCACAGTTGGGAATTCAGCTTGCTTTCTCCTCTGCGTAACTCCCGCAGTCTAATGGGGCCACAGAACGAGACAATCAGTCCTTGGAGCAATTCCATCATAACAACTTGTCAGACCTACTACCATGGGCAGAGTTTGCTCACAACAGTGCCTTGAATTCTGCTTCCCGATTGTCCCCGTTTTTGGCGAATTATGGTTCCCAACCTTCCATGTTGCCTGACTCGTTTGTTCCGCAGAGTATTCCTGCGTTAGAAGAGCATCTCCGTGGTCTTCGTTCCACTTGGGCACAAGTCCAGGAGGCTTTGCGACATGCTAATGATAGGTACAGACTCCATGCTGATACCTGCCTGCGCCTTCCTACCAGCTTGGAGACAGGGTCTGGCTGTCATCTCGCAACCTCCGACTTCGTGTTCCCTCACTGAAGTTCTCACCTCGGTTTATTGGGCCTTTCCGTATTCTTCGCAGGATTAACCCAGTGGCTTACGCATTAGACCTTCCTTCTAATATGCGTATTTCAAATATATTTTATGTCTCCTTATTAAAACCTTTAGTCTGCAACCTCTTTACCACCTCGGTGCCAAATTACACTGCAATGCTGGCAAAACACAGGCCATGTGTTTGTGTTCCATTCATTTTTACTGGCACCACAATGTGGTATCTTTGCTGTGATTTTTGGGCGATTTATTGCACAACAATCATCCAAAACCACACCGTCTTTTGGTACCATTAAAAATGAATGGAACACAAACACATGTGCTGCGTTTAGCCAGCATTGCAGTTTAATTTGGAATTCCGGGCAGAATCACTGCGATTCTGCCCATAATCCCAAATCTCTACATGTGAACAGTCAGGGCCTAATAGGCTAACACAACAACAATTATGGAAGACTCATCCTCAGCATATTTCATAGGTATAAGGAACCACGCTGTCTTGTTTAACTATGTCCCTTAAGATCCTCCCACTATCATGATTGGCCACACGTGCCGTAGGTCACTGCCTCGCTGTCATGCCCCTCTTTCTCAAGCTCGAAAGTTGTGATGTAGTACTGTTTCTCTTGCCTGGTATGCTGTGTAACAAAAAATCAGTGAGTGTGCTTCCTTCCACAAGATGGTGCCCCTTTCACCTGCCCAGTAAGATTTGCTATTACAGTACACCCCCCTTTAATAGGCAGTCCAATTTCAGAGAGCATTGATCGCTGTGTTCTGGTGGGGGGAGGGCATCCCCCTGTCAGAACACAATAGCACAGCGGGGGAGATCACTGCACCAACACTGCGTGTTTTAGTACAGTGATCTGTCAGGTTTTTTTTGTTCAGCCAGTACCAGGCTTTAGGCTGGATAATAGCCAACCTCACTGGGCAATGTTCATAAAAACTGGAAGAAGGCAAAACTGAAATCAGGTTAAATTTTCAAGAGGATCTGAGAAAATAGAATTAAGGATGTGTTTACCTTACTATGAGCAACAGTCCAGTCTTTATGAATTCGGCACAATTTGTGTTATTTAAAGACTTTTACTTAGTATCTGCTGCTGACCCCACCCCCCCAGAACAAAAAATTGTCTACGGCCCTGGACCAGAAACAGGAGGAGGAGGAGTTCTTGGACCAAAAATTGGTTGCTTAACCATCTCAATACAGGGCATTTTAACCCCTTCCTGCCCAAGCCATTTTTCAGCTTTCAGCGTTGTCACACTTTGAATGACAATTGCGCGGTCATACAACACTGTACCCAAATGAAATTTTTATTATTTTTCCCCACAAATAGAGCATTATTTTGGTGGTAGGGTAGATCAGCGTCATTTTCCCAATACTGAAGTGAGGCTTGGTTCTATCTTGAGTACTTCCTGGTTTTTTAGAAGTCAGGATGTGGCCACCAGAGCGTCAGAACGAGGTGTGGTTCTATATTTGTATTTAAGGAGCGATGAGTCAGTGCGTCGCCCGTTCCTATGACAACGTCCAATAGGACGAAATGTACGTCGGAAGGCAGACGCGCTGACGTCATCGTTTCTACCCCATTGCGAACGGGTGCGTGCAGGCTGGCCGGCTGATATATTATACATGCTGTTTTATTCGTTACTTCTATGTACAGTAAGTGTGCTACTTTTACTTTTATTCATTAAATTGTTTATGCGGATTCACACTATGGAGGATGTGTCTTTCATTTCCCTGGGTTCCCTTTGCTGAGTTTTTGGCCTCTTGTCGGAGAGTCCGGGCGATCCTCCTCCTATGCTGAGACCGATGGTGGTGTCCCCGCAGAGTGGATTTCAGGCATAAGCTTTAATGAAGCTTACCTCTGGTAAGCATACATCTTCATAGGTGGTGGATCCTTTTCACGAGGTGTTTTTGTTCACTAAAGTCTTCGATCACTACTGGTGGAATTATCTGCATTAAGGACTGTCTTTATTTGGAGTCACTATCAAGTCAGGGACTCAATCTTTTTTGTCACTTTTTATAATTTAATTGTTTAAAGTTTTTCAATACAGTCACCATTTTCATGAATTATTTAATTAATCACATAATTGTTGTGTTGATATTTGGGTTCAGAATATAATTTATTGTCTTGATCATAACACATTTGAGATATTTGGTCGATGGGAATTCACTTACTTTAGATTTTTAGCGCGGTTCTGTTAATTGTTTTAATTATTTTGGTGGTATTTGATCACATCTGCGGTTTTTATTTTTTGCGCTATAAACAAAAGAAGAGGGACAAGTTTGAAAAAAACACAATATTTTTTACTTTTTGTTTACTTTGTTACTTTTTTAAACAAATTTTTTCCTCAGTTTAGGCCGATACTTATTCTTCTACATATTTTTGGTAAAAAAAATCGCAATAAGCGTATATTGATTGGTTTGCGCAAAAGTTGTAGCGTCTACAAAATAGGGGATAGATTTATAGCATTTTTATTTATTTATTTTTTTTTACTAGTCATGGCGGCGATCTGCGATTTTTATTGTGACTGCGATATTGTGGCAGACACATCGGACACTTTTGACACATTTTTGGGACCATTCACATTTATACAGCGATCCATGCTATAAAAATGCACTGATTACTGTATAAATGTGACTGGCAGGGAAGGGGTTAACACTAGGGGGTGATCGAGGAGTTAACTGTGTTCCTAGGGAACGTTTCTAACTGAAGGGGGAGGGGAATCACAAGGGGAGGAGACCGATCTGTGTTGCTCTGTACTGAGAACACAGATCGGTCTCCTCTCTGACAGGACGTGGATCTGTGTGTTTACATACACACAGATCCACGTCCTGCCATCTTACCGGGCAATCGCGTGTGCCCGGTGGACATCGTGGCCGACAGGCATGTGCATCGGGTGCCCAGTGACACGGCGGGCGCACGCGATTCCCGTCGGCGGCGTGTGCTCCTCCCTGGTGGGTAGGGAAGGCGAGGGTGTCATATGACGCCCTCCCAGAACGAGAGCCGCACCACCTGGCCGTCATATGACAGCCGGCGGGTGGCAAGTGGTTAATCGTGACCAGTTATGTCATATGCCATTGATGCGGGAGCTCCAGGAGAATAATCCTGATGATTTTCGGAATTATCTTCGGATGACTGACCCCTGCTTTCACCAACTCTTGGCATTGGTGACCACCTATATTAAGAAGCAGGACACATGCATGAGGCTTGCCATCAAGGCTCATAGCCACCTTGTGGTACTTGGTGACAGGGAGAAGTCTCCAGGACCTCAAGTTTACCACTGGGATCTCCCCCCAGGCTCTGGGACTCATTATTCCAGAGACCTGCTCAGCCATTAATCAAATCCTGCAGAAGGACTATATTAGGGTAAGTTTTTACCTTTAAGATCACATTCTATGTATTAATGTTTTCTAATGTATTGTATTAATTTGTTGATTACATAATTCTCAATATTGTAATATGCTGTGAATGTCCTCTTTGTCCGCATGCATGCTTTAAACTTTTCCTGCTCCTTTTTTGGCCTACATGCATGTTTACCATAACTAACCTCCCCAGCATGCTATCCTGGGCCCATACACACCTAGCCTAGTAGCTAAACAATGTTTTTTGTCAGCTACATTTTGGGTGTTACCCTAAGCAACCCCTAAAATGTGTACAAATGTTCTTGTTTTCCTCAAATTCAGAGTGCAAGAGGCCATTTTTTGTGGCCCAAACTCATTTGGATACCTCCCTCCCCCGCAGAAATGCTAAGTGAACAGAGAGAAATACTGTACCTGCTGACTTTGCAAAACCCATACACACTATCCCTCTTTTGTGTTCATATTTCTGTATAAATTCACCAAACCATGTAGTGCAAGGGCCTGCCTGATTACCTTCAAATTGTAAGGTAGAAAGTTTTTGTCTCCTATTATATTGATAGGTTATTTCAGAATGTCAAAATGTGCTGCAATTTGGACAGTGTGTTTCCAAATTTTTACATTATGACACTTCTTACCTTTCCACTGGGCTTCCAATAGTGTAATTAAGGAGGGGCTGGCCAAAGTATCACAGATTATTTATGCAAACAGCTCTTATGAAAGTGGAGAGGGTTACCTGTCCAAAACATCTATCCATTACCCCCACCCTAAAATTTGTCTAATGGGCCACCAGAGGGGGTGATGAATCAGATATGTTGACCTTACACTTTTGTCTTTAAATACTCATTTAAGTTTTCTCCTTATGTTGGCTAAGCATGTTTGTGTCAAATCTGCTTGCAATGTTATATGCAGAAGTAGTAATTTTATTTTTTTAATCCACAGTTTCCTTCCAACCCAGAGCAATGGCAGGACGTTGCAGCCCAGTTCCAGCGTCAGTGGGATTTTCCCAAATGTGGTGGTGCTATTGATGGCAAGCATGTCAGTATTGTCCCACCACCCAACTCTGGCTGATTTTATTTTATTATAAGGGCTTTTGCAGCATAGTCATGCTAGCTGTAGTGTCTGCCAACTATGAGTTTTTGTATCTGGATGTTGGGAAGAACGGCCACAACTCTGATGGAGGAGTGATTATGCAGACAGAGTTCTACAAGCAGCTCCAGAATGGCACCTTATACTTGCCATCTGCTGAGGAGAATGTTGAGGGCCTCAATTTTGTTTTTGTTGCAGATGAGGCCTTTGCTCTAGGGGGAACATCTGATGAAGTCGTTTTAGGCTGTTTTTGACTCCAATCAACCTGGCACTCTACAAAATCAACCATGTGGTCCTGTGCTGTTGTATTCTACATATGTTTTTAAGGAGGAATGCTACCAGCTACCTTGCCTCACTGCCAAGTGACGTGGACCCTGCAGTGGCAGTTCCAGCTGAAGAGGCTGCAGCTCAGCCATCTGTGGGCGTGCTGAGGCCTATTGAAAAGGCCCATGCTGAATTGCCCTCACAAATTGTCAGAGATTTACGGCAGAAATACCTTGATTATTTTGTGGATAGAGGGGCAGTGGCTTGGCAGCAAATTGTAGCTGATCATGCCTAATATAATTTTGATAAACTCATATTTCATTTGAACTACTGTTGTCTATGTTTCTTACCTCCCTAATATCTATCTAGCTTTATTTTTGCAACTAGCTTCAATAGTGCAAATGTACATTATTTGCTACATGAGGTGACAATATCTTCTTCAGCTAACTATTATGGTGTGCTGTGGGTCTGCTACACACACACAATGTTTTCGTTCTTAATGGATCTAATGCATGAAGTTCAACAATATTATGTTTTTTCATCTCTTCAAATTTTTGGGAGGACTAAAAATTGCAGGAGTTGGCCACATTTAAGAGCACATTGTCACTGTAACTACAACAACTTAAAGAGGAAGTAAACTCTCCCACTCTGATGCTTCTTTTCATTTAGTCCATTATAATAAGTAATTATCAAACTATAGCCACTGTAATCCAGCCCAAGTCGCATATTACTTACTGTTTAAAGAAACTTTAAAAAACTTGTTTCCAGGGGTAAGGCAGCGCCATCTTAAGTATTGTTTTCTGAGTCCACAGTAGAGTGTACACTTCCTGTACTGTTAACCAAGCCTCCTTCTCAATCCAATGTTTCTATGGCAACCCTGCTTCCCTGCTTACAGCTGACTTGTTTTATTTCATAGTATTTACTTGTGCTGATTATCTAGTGTTTGCCTATGTCAGTCTTATCAGCTTCAGCTGATAAGACTGCAGTAATGCTGTCCGATTATTTTTTTTCCACTCCATGTGATGTCACATGGTCACATGGGGAGTAGTAGGAAGCTCTGAGTGATTATGCAGTCTCGTGGGATTTCAGTGTTGTGCCGTAGGAAGTCCTGATAATAGACAGGCAAGCACACAGAGTGTGCCGTAAATCATGGGAGATATGGGCATGCTCAGTGACGTCATTCTAAAGAACAAAAAGGATTACAACAATACTATGCAATTAAGGAGATATCTACAAGCAGTGTTCATTAGGGTTTTTTATGCTGATTCACATGGGACAAAGTTGTGGGGGAGAGTTTACAACCACTTTAACAAATACACTGGTATTGAGCACTGAAATAATAAGCCACACATTGTTTAGTAAAAAAGATTTTACTCAAAGCACATTATATGTGCGTTTTTAGGTTTTAAAACAAACCAACATCTAGGTGTATAACATGTATGTTTACCATTATTTCTCCTTTTTGTGGCTAAACAGGCATGTTCTAAAACATTACATACACATCCCAAACTCAGGAACTTACAAAGTTCGATTTTGGTAAGGTGAAGGCCAAATGAGACATTAGTATCCCAAGACTGTGTGGTTGTTGCTGTCAGAAACCATGAATCAGACCGAGGCAGAAGTACAGTTAAATCACACTTGTTTAATAATAAAAGTAAATAAAACAAACATAGTCAAAACATAGCCAAAGTTCGGTAACCGGAACGGATAGTCATTCAAGCCAGAAGGTCAGGGATCAGTGTAGTAGTCTGTAGTAGAACAGCAAGCAGAATCTAGAGCCAGAAGGGATGTCAGCAAAGCAAGTCTTTAACAGGAATGCAGGAGATAGTCTCTGTGATGTTGACCAAGGCAAAGGCAGAGATACTCTGGGCTGGACGGCTTACGTAGGCAGGACAAGCAGGATATCATGAACAATAAACTCGTCGCCCTCCCTTATCCATATGAGATTGTGTGCCCCTCTCAAATCAAGCTTTGTGAAAACTTTTGCTCCCTTGAGGTGGTCAAATAGCTTTGTAATCAAAGGAATCGGATAGGCATTCTTAATCATGAAATGATTAAGACCCCTATAATCAATACAAGGTCTCAGTTCACCACTCTTCTTCTTCACAAAAAGAAACCAGCACTGGCAGGAGACGAGGATTTGCAATAAAACCTTGAGAAAGTTTGTCTGCAACAAATTCCTTCATGGCCTTATCCTCCAAGACGAACAAAGGGTAAACCCAGCCACGTGGGGGTATGGCACCAGGTTGAAGGTCAATTGCGCAATCATATGACCGTTGTGGAGGCAAACTACCGGCCTGACCTTTGTCAAAGACATCGCTAAAATTGCGGTACTCCTCCGGCAGGGAGGAGAGAGAAGAGGTGCACAGGACCTTGGCTACCTTCTGGAAGCATGTCTTACTGCATTGTGGCAACCAGGAGAGAACCTCGGCACGGAGCCAATCAAAAGAGGGGTTGTGCCTCTGTAAACAAGGAAAACTAATAACCAGCGGAAACTTAGGTGAGGAAATAACTTGGAATTAGATTATCTCATGGTGAAAAGCCCCTACGGCCATGGACAACGGAACAGTCTCATGAGTCACATGGGCAGGCTGTAGAGGTCTCCCGTCAAGAGCCTCAATGGCAAGTGGAGTGTCAAGCAGCTGCAGCAGAATTGAGTGCTTCGATACAAAGGCAGCATCAAAGTCAATTAGAGCCTGTATCCCGATGGACGACTGAAACCAAGGGCTTATCCTCCTGGATAACTGGGGACCAAACAACGCCACCTATGGTCTGTCCATGACAGGACCTCAAGGTTCGGTCGTTCTTTGGACGAGTAGGACAAGACTTCAAAAAGTGACCTGCCTTGCCATAATAAAGTCACAATCTCTCCCTCCTCCTAAGGGCTCTCTCGTCCGCAGAGAGACGCATGAAGCCCAGGTGCATGGGTTCATCTTCACTAACCGACTCTGTACCAGGAGCCATGGAAGGTGAGGGAGACAAGGGTGGGACTGCAAAGCTTGGAGACCACAGGAGGCTTCTGCAAGCGATCCTTAAAAGAGAGTCTTTCTCCGAGTCTGGAGGCAATGAGGATGGCAAACGTGATCAACTTCTCTTGCTCAGTGGGTATATCTCGGGCTGCTCTCTCATTCTTGATGTTATCCGAGAGACCATAAGAAAAAGCTGCCACAAGGGCCTCATTGTTCCACGCAACCTCTGCTGCCAGAGTACAGAATTCAATGGCGTAATCGGCAGCAGTTCTCGTAACTGTTTGATGGATATGAGGCACTTGGCAGCAGAAGCAGAGCGTGCGGGAACGTCAAATACCCTTTTAAAAGAAGCCACAAACTCAGGGTAACTCAAGACAACAGGTTTTTGCATCTCCCATAGAGGGTTTGCCCAGGCCAAGGCTCTCTCAGAAGTCAAAGATATCACAAAACCTACTTTGCTTCTGTCCATGGGAAACGCCTGGGGCAGCATCTCAAAGTATATCTCAACCTGGTTGAGAGACCCTCTGCATTGGACTGGATCACTGCAAATTGCTGGGGAAGCGGAGCGGAACCAGACATATCTCTTATAGAGGTAATACTCGAGGCGGGTGCTTGCACAGAGACTGGAGCAGCAGCAGGGACAGCCTGCAACAAAGGTTGTACCAGAGCAGCCACAGTGGGAGATTCCAGGTGAGCCGTGCGACTCAGGAGCGTTTGTAATGCCATGGCAAACTGATCCATGCGGTGATCCTGCTCATCCAATCTGGAGAAAATATTACCAACAAGTGGATTGACTGCATCTTCACATATTTAATAATAAAAGTAAATAGAACATACCTAGTCAAAACATAGCCAAAGTTTGGTAACCGGAACAGATATTCAGCCAAGCCAGAAGGTCAGGGATCAGTGTAGTGGAACAGCAAGCAGGATATGGAGCCAGAAGGGATGTCAGCTAAGCAAGTCTTTAACAAGAACGCAGGAGATCATCTCTGTGATGTTGATCAAGGCGAAGGCAGAGATACTCTGGGCTGGATGGCTTAAGTAGGCAGGACTGGCAAGCAGGATATCATAAACAGGTGAGTCACGTGGAGAGATCGGAGCTAGCAATTAGCCGATAGCTGAGTGGCAAGCTCAGAGAAGGAAGGGCTGAGCCCAGCCCTGACAGTTGCCTTCCTCAGATGGGGTGTTCTCACCCCTCTAAAATACAAAATTTGAAGCCATGTACACATAGAGGCATAACAATTAAATTTCCCTTATGATCTCATGCCGCAAATGTGTGTAATTAAAAACATCTGTTTTTCTAAATCCACAAAACACACAGTGTGTCAACATGTGCTATTCCCCATCACGGGGTATCAATTGACGTGTTTTGGGGGTGCAACCCCTTCCTCTGAGCTTCTTTAGTTATGAGGAAGGGGTTGCACACCCAAAACGCATCCGTTGATACCAGTGATGGTAGATAGCATATGTTGACCCACTGTGTGTTTTGGGGCCTTTTGCAAACTAGACTTGTAGAATTTGCCACAGGTGATGTTGTCATGTTCACTGTTAGTAATTCACAGTCGTTTTTAGAATGAGGAAAATACAGAAAACATGACCTGGTGGTGCACCTAGAGGAGTGGAGTATAGAAAACACTGAGTTGTGTCCCTAAACTTTCACATTTCAAAGTCAGCAAAACATGGAAAAGATTAAAAGGGCAAACAGGAACAATACAAGTCTTTGCAAGGCTTTGCGACATGCTAATGATAGGTACAGACTTCATACTGACCGCAGACGTCTGCCTGCACCTTCCTACCAGGTTGGGGACAGGGTCTGGCTGTCATCTCGCAACCTCTGACTTTGTGTTCCCTCACTGAAGTTCGCACCTCGGTTTATTGGGCCTTTCCGTATTCTTTGCAGGATTAACCCAGTGGCTTACGCATTAGACCTTCCTTCTAATATGCTTATCTCGAATGTATTTCATGTCTCCTTATTAAAACCTTTGGTCTGCTACAGGTTGAGAACCATGAGGAGTATGAAGTACAGTCCATTGTTGACTCCCGTAGGTTCCATGGGCTCATACAGTGCCTGGTTCATTGGAAAGGGTACAGTCCAGAGGAACACTCTTGGGTCTTATCCTCGGACGTACATGGCCCTGTCCTCCTCTGTGATTTCCATGGACGTTTTCCCCTCAAGCCTGGTGGTCCTCCGAGGGGGAGGGGTCATTGAGGAGGGGGTACTATCAGGGCTGGGCTCAGCCTTTCCTTCTCTGAGCTGGCCACTCAGCTGTCGGCTAATTGCCAGCTCCTTTCTCTCCCCAGTGACTCACCTGTTGATGATATCCTGCTCGTCAGTCCTGCCTACTTAAGCCATCCGGCCCAGATGATCTCTGCCTTCGCCTTGGTCACATCTCTAGAGACGCTCTCCTGTGTTCCTGTTAAAGACTTGCTTGGCTGACATTCCTTCTGGCTCCAGGTCCTGCTTGCTTTTCTACTACGCTCATCTCTGGCTCCCTGACGTTTTGGCTTGTCTGACTATCCGTTCCAGTTCCTGAATTCTGGCTATGTTTTTAATACGTTTACTCTGTTTACCTTTTTATTATTATTATTGTTATTATTATTAAACAAGTGTGATTTAACTGTACTTCTGTCTCAGTCTGATTCATGGTTTCTGACAGTTTCCTCATAGAAGTCATAGACTGGGAAACACAACTATCAGTGGTGTATCATCCATGGGTGCAGGGTGTTCACTGCACACGGGCCTCCGAGGGGAGGGGGGCCCACTGTGACCCACCCTGCACATATGGATGATTGTCCCTTGGTTTACAGCCAGGGATAATTGGTGCGGCGAGAGGGACAGCTGTAAGCACCTATCTCCCTGCATGACAGCCGCTTCTCCCGCTCTCCCTCCCGCGGCTATCAGTGCTTACAGCTGTCCCTCCCGCCGCACTGATCCTCCCGGGCTGTTTTCAGTGTCCTTCTCCCGTTCTCCTCCTCTGCTCCGTGTGTTCTCTCCCAGTCTACTGTGTCCTCCTTCTTTGCTCCCCCGTTCCCCTTCTCCTCCTTCCCCCCTGTTCTCCTCCGGCCCAATGTGTCCTCCTTCTACTGCGGGGGATGTGTCAGGATGGAGAGTGGAGGAAGGGGCCAGTAAATATGTCATTTGAACAATAGATATTCCAGTTAGGACATAATTACCACACACAGTTGACATTCCTCTCCTATTCTTTCAATAATTGAGAAAAGAGTCTTTCTATAGTAACACCTCTGTGATTTGGTACATCTACCATCAACTCTTTGATGCCCAATCAATTCAGATTAAATTCTTTTTTTAATTGAAAACCATCAGCCTAAGCAGCATGAACTTTTACAAGCCTCATGCAGTATATAATGCTTGCATATCTGGGCGGTTTCATAAACCACAGATATATCAATCATTATTGACAGTGTAATAATTAACATTTCAGAATAGGAACAGGCACCCACATGGATGTTTATGACCCAGGTTATGTTTACCATTGTTTGCAATCCACTGTTGTGTTTACTGCTGTAAATTAGAACACACATGCCCTCAGTCATTTCACCTCTGTAAATTAAAAGCTAAAAAAGAATCAGAAACAGTAAACACTTTAATTCTTGCCTATATTTAAATGAGCAATTCCACTTTTTTGAGGAAAAATTATATAACTATGAGGCAGTGGCTAGCAGAATTGTTGACAGTGTATATATGTCACCTAGATTTCTCACTTTTGCGTGGTGAGGGGCTTCAGGATCTGTGTCTGTTAAAGTGGTTGTAAAGGCTGAAGGATCATTCTCTGCATTAAGGTAAAAAACCTTCTGTGCCAAAGGATCCCCTTATACTTACCTGAGCCTGATCTTATTCCAGCGGCTCTCTCCCATCTCACTGGGCAGATTGACAGCAGCAGAAGCCGTTAGCTCCCCTGCTGTCAATCAGATTCTGTAATGAGGGAGCGGGGCCACCCTGTCTAGGTCAACAGATGCAGACAGGGTGGATTTGGAGCAAGCTTGCATGAGTACCCCCATAGACAGCAGCTTTCTATGGGGGCATTTGCTGAAGACGTGGAGCCAGGAGCACCGGTGGGGAACCCAAGAAGAGAAGAATCGAAGCTGCTCTGTGCAATACCATTAGAGACGACGTCCTTTGAGTGATGAAATGCGTAGGGAGGAGCGACGTGTTGACGTCACCACGTGTACGCCAGTCCCGGAAGCAAATGGGCTGCTATCGAGAGCTGGCCGGCTCGATTTGCTTATTGCTGTTTTTATTATACTACATTGTAAGTGTTTATTCGTCTTTTAAACTTTAATAAATCTAAAAGGTTTTACACTACTTTTGTTCTTATATGGGGACCCACTGACCGTGTCAACTCTTTTGAGGATAATTACTGCAGAGGCTGAGAGGTTCGGTGCACGGCACAGAGACCCCATGCTGGGTTATAAGCCACAAGCGCTCCTTGATCTCCTGTAATAAGGGATCATATCAATCTGGTAAGCGGCAGTGCGTGCTTAGGTGGAGGCACTTTTCTATTCTCACTTCCTCTGGGGTGTTTGGATTACGTGTCACCGTGGATGATATGTTGATACACCTTGTATGGACTACAACTTTTGGTCTTTACCAACTATAGACTCAATAGTCGCCATCATTGCATCCATTTACAATCACTGAGGGTCTTTTTTCTCTACTTTTTTTTTTTTTTTTTTTACTTTTTATATGGACTCACTTATGTTATTTATTTAATACATTTATTGATGATGATTTTTTTTGCCAGTGTCACCTAATTAGGCTGTTCATTTGTATTGTGTGTGTTTCACATTTACTGGTATTTTTCCAAGCTGTTTATTCAGACACAGTTTGGATATTTTTCCTATTTGATGTTTTCAGTGTAGTTTTCTAGATTCACTGTTTGTCTTATTGGTTTACTTTGTTCATTTTATTTTCTGGTTTCTTTACACAGTATCAATAACCTTTTTTTTGTGGTAATATTTTTTAGGCCACTTATTAGTCACATCATTTTATTGGTTTTTCAACCAATCATTATCTCTCTAGTTGTGAGTGCATCCATAATTTGATTGGATAGTGCTTCACAGGTCAATTGATATAGCTCAGCTTCCTTTTTTTGTGTTTTGTATTGGTGTTGTATAACATCTTGAGTTGCAGCTTGGTTTATTTGTTTAATAGCGCAGTTTTTTCTATGTACAAGTATAACATGTTTATTATTTTAATACAACACAATTTGAAGCTTTAATATCACTTTAAGGATAAAACTGTATTTTTGTTTTCTCAGATCTTAGGACTCATGCACATAAGTTGAGGTGCAAATCTGCTCTTGTGTAAAAATCCTGGTGTCTTTCCTTTCCTGGAAAGCTGCAGGTGGTACGTACAGGTGGCCATAGAAATGAATGGCTGCACGCAGCCATGCTCAGATAAACACAATTGCTTTTGTGTGTCTGCATTTATTTGCCCATGTATTTACTATATACTGTATTCTCCAAACACAAAAATTGTGCCATCTGGGAATACATCATGTACATGTAAACACTGGTACACAAAAGGATTGGTCACAGCGATCACATGGTACCGGCAGTGTGCCAGTACACTCTATACTCTAAAAGCCTTAAAGGTTATCAGAGTCCTGTAAAAGCAATCTGGCAGTTCTAAAGCGGCCCGGATCATTTTTATACAAAAAACAATTGCTGTCAGAAATAATCAATTACAAGCTTGTTTTAACCTCTTGGATATAGAGACATTTATAAATGTACCTTAGTAACAAAGGGCCTTAAAGCTGAAGTTTAACATACCGTATCTCACAAAAGTGAGTACACCCCTCACATTTTTGTAAATATTTTATTATATCTTTTAATGTGACAACACTGAAGAAATTACACTTTGCTACAATGTAAAGTAGTAAGTGTACAGCTTGTATAACAGTGTAAATTTGCTGTCCCCTCAAAATAACCCAGCACACAGCCATTAATGTCTAAACAGCTGGCAACAAAAGTGAGTGCACCTCTAAGTGAAAATGTCCAAATTGGGCCCAATTAGCCATTTTCCCACCCCGGTGTCATGTGACTCGTTAGTGTTATAACGTCTCAGGTGTGAATGGGGAGCAGGTGTGTTAAATTTGGTGTTATCGCTCTCACTCTCATACTGGTCACTGGAAGTTCAACATGGCACCTCATGGCAAAGAACTCTCTGAAGATCTGAAAAAAAGAATTGTTGCTCTACATAAAGATGGCATAGGGCCTAGGCTATAAGAAGATTGCCAAGACCCTGAAACTGAGCTGCAGCACGGTGGCCAAGACCATACAGTGATTTAACAGGGCAGGTTCCACTCAGAACAGACCTCGCCACGGTCGACCAAAGGGGTTGAGTGCATGTGCTCAGCATCATATCCAGAAGTTGTCTTTGGGAAATAGACGTATGAGTGCTGCCAGCATTGCTGCAGAGGTTGAAGGGGTGGGGGGTCTGCCTGTCAGTGTTCAGACCATACACCGCACACTGCCTCAAATGGTCTGCATGGCTGTCGTCCCAGAAGGAAGCCTCTTCTAAAGATAATGCACAGGAGAGCCCGACAAACGGTTTGCTGCAGACAAGTAGACTAAGGGTGTGGATTACTGGAAGTTGTAACCATGTCCTGTGGTCTGATGAGACCAAGATAAACTTATTGGGTTCAGATGGTGTCAAGCGTATGTGGCGGCAACAAAGACAAGTGTGTCTTGCCTACAGTCAGGAATAGTGATGGGAGTGTCATGGTCTGGGGCTTCATGAGTGCTACTGACACTTGGGAGCTACAGTTCATTGAGGCAACCATGAATGCCAACATGTACTGTGACATACTGAAGCAGAGCATGATCCCCTCCCTTTGGAGACTGGGCCGCAGGGCAGTATTCCAACATGATAGCGACACCAAACACTCCTCCAAGACGACCACTGCCTTGCTAAAGAAGCTGAGGGTAAAGGTGATGGACTGGCCAAGCATGTCTCCAGACCTAAACCCTATTGAGCATCTGTGGGGCATCCTCAAACTGAAGGTGGAGGAGCGAAGGTCTCTAACATCCACCAGCTCCGTGATGTCATCATGGAGGAGTGGAAGAGGACTCCAGTGACAACCTGTGAAGCTCTGGTGAACTCCATGCCCAAGAGGGTTAAGGCAGTGCTGGAAAACAATGGTGGCAACACAAAATATTGACACTTTGGGCCCAATTTGGACATTTTCACTTAAGGATGTACTAATTTTTGTTGCCAGCGGCTTAGACATTAATGGCTGTGTTGAGTTATTTTGAGGGGACAGCAAATTTACACTGTTATACAAGCTATACACTCACTACCTTACATTGTAGCAAAGTGTAATTTCTTCAGTGTTGTCACATGAAAAAATATAATAAAATATTTACAAAAATGTGAGGGATGTACTCACTTTTGTGAGATACTGTATATTAGCGGGGGGGGGGGGGGCATTATTCAGGGACCCCAAGTGTCTTTGTTCTGGGACTCCTAAGTATCAGTGTGTCTTTGTTCTGTGCCACAATTCTTGCACCTCCCAAGTGTCAGTGTGGCACTGTTCTGGAACCCCCAGGTATCAGTGTCCCTTGATTGGGACTCCTGAGTGTCAGTATGTAATTGTTCTAGGAGCCCTAATTGTCATTGTTCTGGGACCCCAAAGCGTCAGTGTGTCATTGTTCCTGAACCCCCAGTGTGTCATTGTTCCTGAACTCCCAAGTACTGGGAGTGCCAATTATCATTGTTCTGGGACACCAAGGTGTCAGTGTGTCCTTGTTACTGAACCCCCAAGTGACAGTGTGTCATTGTCCTGGGACCCCTCAGTGTAAATGTGTCTTGTTCTGAGACACTCGATTGTCTGTGTACTTTTGATTGCAGACCCTCAAGTGTCAGTAATTGTTCTGTAATCCACAACTGTCACTGTTTTTGAACCCCCAAGTGTCAGAGTTGTTGTTCTTGGACCCCCAAGTTTCATTGTGCATCATTCTGGGACCCCCAAGTATCATTGTGTCCCTGGTTCTGGACCCCCTCAGTGTCAGTGTGTCATTGTACTGGGACCTCCAAGGATCAGTATGTCATTGTTCTGGGACCCCCAAGTGTGTCATTGTTATGAATGTTCCAAATGTCATTGTTCTAGGACCCCAAGTGTCAGTTTGTAATTGTTTTGGGACCCTCAAGTGTCAGTTTGTCTTTGTTCTTGGACCCCTAAATGTCATTGTATGGGAAACCTTAAGTGTGTTGTTCTGGGAGCCCCAAATACCAGTGTGTCCTTGTGCTGGGAACCCTAAGTGCCAATGTGTCTTTGTTCAGAGAGCCTTGAGCGTCAGTGTGTCAATGTTTTAGAACCTCCAAGACTTTGGGGTTGATTTACTAAAGGCAAATGCAGTTGCTCCAGAGTGTAAATGAGGTACAGCTTCACTTTGCAAAGAATACCGAATCATGTACAAGGGGGGGAAACAAAACAGGTTTTTTGCTTGTACATTATTGGATGATGAAAGTCAGCAGAGCTTCTGCTCACTTACTAAGCTCTGGAGCAACTGCTCTTGCAGAGTGCAAATGCACTTTGCAACATGCAGTCTGTTTCCGTTTAGTAAATCCACCTGATAGTGTGTCACCCCCAAATGTCATTGTTTGGGACTCTCAAGTTTCACTTTGTCATTTGTCTATGATCCCCAAGTTTCAGCATGTCATTGTTCCGGGGACCCTTACAGGTCATTGTCTAATACTGCTGGAACCCCCAAGTGTCACTTTATCATTGTGCTAGGACCCCCAAGTGTCAATAAGTCACTGTACTGAGACCCTTAAGTTTAATTGTCTTGGGAACCCCAAGTATCAGTGAGTCATTGTTCTGGGATTTCGAAGTGTCAGTGTGTCATTCTGGGACCCCCCAAGTGTAAGCGTGTCTTTGTTCTGAGCTCTCCAAATGTTAGTGTCTTGCATTTCTGGGATGCCCTGAAAATCAGTGTGACAATTTTAAAAGTCATCCGAGAGAGATCAATTGTTCTGGGAGTTCCAAATGTCAATGTATAGTGTTCTGAGACCCCTAAATGTTGAGACACCAATTGTTAGTGTTTTCCTGTTCTTAGACCCCAAAGTGTCAGTTTTTTTCCCTCTGGGACCCTAAGAATCAGTATCAGTAGCATTAGTATCAGTATTGTAATTGTGCTGGGATTCCACATGAGAGTGTGGAAAGGTACTGCCTGCTTTTCTTGAATTCTTTAATAGATCTGCAATTAATCTTTGGCATCACTCCTGAAGTACATCAATTTAATAATTGTAATTTAGTGTTGCAGGCACATTTTGATATATTTAATTGAACCACCAAAAACAACAATGATTCCTCTGATCTGGTGCACTCCCATGGCATTCTCGACCCATCTTAGAGGAGCACAATAGTGGCAGTGTTGTTGTAGAAGCTTATACACAAGTTTTAACAGAGATTCAAGGTGAGGCTGGATATTGAGTATAAGGCTGGTCCTTTCTTTTATCATCACGCCCTGCCCTTGAAAACTGTAAATATCAATAAGCTGTTTATTTAACTTATTTCATAGATAATAGGCATATAAATCATGAGCATTTATTAACACCCCAGCAGGATTTAAACCACAAACTCGTGATACACGTAGGTGTAATTATTAAAATGATATTCAAGTTCTTCTGACACTTGAATAGGGTTACTATAGCTTTCTGTATACAGAATAATATAAAACAGGATAATAAATATATTTGTGTAGGGGCTCAGCATAGGGCAATAATGAGGATGGTGTTCCCCACTGCAGTGAGTGGACATATTTATGTAGAAAGTCAGATGCAAACAGCAATAGAAGGCATTAGAAAATGTATAAAAAATGTTGAGCGTCATGTTTCCTTTTTTTTTGCATTACTTTATCTAGCGTTACACAAAAATATTACTCTTAGTAAAAAAAAACAAAGAAAAAACTTTCAAGTTAAACTGGTAGTAAAGTTGTTTCTGGTACTCTTACCTACAGGTAAGCTTATAATAAAGATGCACGTTAATGAGAAATTCTACAGAGCAGCAGCTGATGACATCACGGCTGCATGCGCTCTGCAGTGTGCTGTTCCTTCAGGGGTCTGTGCCAGAAACTGTGACTCCAGCGCGCATGTGTGAGAGTGACGTCATCGCGACTGGGCCAGTCAGATGGCTGGTGCCTGCGAACCCGGAAGAAGACGAAGTGAAGATGGAAGTCCTGTCAGCGATGACAGCGTGCCACTGGAGGGTTTCGTTTTAAGGTAATTTGGGCTCAGAATACAACGCTGTGGCACAGGCTGCAGGTCTGCAAAGATGACTTTACTACCGCTATAAGTTGATCACCCCTTTTTATGGTCACTAAATCATAATATACATCAAATAAAACAAGTCCATAGTACTCACTGCTGGATTGAAGGTTTATTATTAGCGTTAAAAGGAACTGACAATAAGACATCACATACTGGTTGCTTAATCATAAGAACATGATGGAAAAGCACCCAAAATGTGTTAAAGTGTATGTTACCCTAACATTTCATATTTCTGATATGTGTCTGTGTTACCAAGTACTTGTATTAAAAAGTATCCTGTTCTCCTTGCATTGCTTCTTTGTGTGAAATTGCTGGTTATTCTGTCAGTCCCTTTGCTTTCCTGTTTTAAACTGACCACACCAGGGCATGGAAGCACAATAATGCAAACATGGTCAGTTTACTTCTTTGCATTCTACTTGGGAGGATGGTTAGACTTCTGCCGACACCCCCCCCCCCCCCCCCCCCCCCCCCCGCACAACTCTTCACTGGTAATATCAGTATGCTGCAGTTTCCCTGCCTACTGCTGACATGCCCCTTGCCTGGCTCCTCACAGTGTATTCCTGTGCTCTGTTCAAGATGCTGTTACCACCTCATCGTCATAAGGAATCTCCTCCCCAACCTCTCTAAGCCCCTTATGCAGCTGAGAACAGAGGCTTTGTGATCACTTATAAAAAAAAATGCAGCTGGATTCTCAAAAAGCAATAACAATCAGATATCAAAATAGAAACCATAATAAATAAATATATATTTATATTTATTAAGGTTTCTCTTTTGATATTTGATCGTCATTGCTTTTGGAGAATCCAGCTGCAATTACCATGGACCCATTTTGTTTGATAATATATTCAATGCAGTGGGTTTAGACAAGTTTTTGGATTTACTTTTGACTGGGTGTATGGGAAAGCTAGTTTAATTTGCTGCAGCGGGAATGTAAAAAAATGACAAATAAGTAAAAAAAATTTTATTTTTATTGTTATGTAAATGAATACTTTTATTTGCAGTTCCTTCTGTTCATAGTTAGTAAATTAATTAAAAAACAAATAGTCTAACCAGTTGAGGAAGGAAAATGTCCCTGAAATGAATTTTTATAGTCAGGAGGCCAACAGCATACCTAGCGATGGGCGCAGCTATCTGACAGCAATTATATGTGAGGAGAGAGGAGAAGCATGAGTGGTGCATGGTGTGCGAATGTCGGAGCTGACATTTCTACCTCGCCTGATCCCAATATCATTGGCCTCAAGTGGCTATGGACAGGTGTGCTGCTTATACTGTATGCGCTCTGTATAGGATCTCTGCTTGCATCATGATACTTTAATTTTATTTCACATTAAAGAAGGTACTAGACTATGCCCTTGCACTTTAAGGTTTCTCTTTATGTTTTGTACCAAAAAGAGTGCACCTCTCTATATATGCCTAGCTACAAGTTAAAGTGGTGTTCCACCAAAAAAAAAAAAAAATGCATGAAAATGCCTAGAAAAAAAAATACAAAAAAAATTTGGATTTTTTTTTTTTTACTCACCTCTAAATGCCTGTTGCTAGGGGGTCCCTCGTAGTCTGCCTCTTCCATTGCCTGGGCTGGTGACATCACTTCCCCCTCGGCACAGGAAGGGCTCAGCTCTGCTCCCTCCCTCTTTTCAATCATCTGGGACCCATTACAGGTCCCAGGTGACTGAGCAGCCAATCACGGCGCGCGGCGCCGCTCGCACATGCGCAGTGGGTGCCCGGCTGTGAAGCCACAGCCCGGCGCCCACAGTTGCAATGCCGACGCCGCTGAACGGAGGGGGAGTCGATCCCCTGCATCACTGGACCCTGGGACAGGTAAGTGTCCAATTAAAAGTCAGCAGCTGCAGTATTTGTAGCTGCTGACTTTTATTTATTTATTTTTTTTTAATGGGCCCTCCTCTTTAAAGTTGTGGGAATTTTAATGATTGATTTATTATATTTGTTGGATCTCTGTGGACCTTCTTATGATATTCTGTTGCTTACTACAGCTGCTCAGTGTGAACCACTATAGCTGTTTGTATACACTACTCAAAGCTTTACATACATCCTTTGAATCTTTTTCTCTCCCTGTAGTGCAGATCAGTTCCAGATGATCATTTCTGGCATCTTCATAAGAAGGTTAGCAAAGGCAGCCTTCATATTTCTCTTAGTACAATTCTTGTAAATACTGTGCTGCAAATTGCAATAAGAAGTATATAATTGTTTTCCTTCCTTTGTTCCTGCCAGCCTTGTCCATAAATTTTATTTCTTGAATTTGTCTCAGTGGTAAATCAAAATTCCAGAATTCCCGATAGGAATTGGTTCCGTCGGAAAAATTTAGAGCATGTTATCTTTCTTTATCCATCAGAATTTTCGACGTAAAAGCTCCTGTCGGACTTTTTCTGTCGGACATTCCGCTCGTGTGTACACGGCATAAGAGTTAATTCAAGTAACATGCCTCCTACTTCCATCATTGATAGCTTAGTGTGTTTTGTAAATCATACTGTATATATGAGAATGAAACGATATCTTTTGTTGGAAACAAAATAAATGTTTACTTCACTGATTTGTTATTACAGATATTAGACAACAAACAAACACACACACAAGATCTAAATAGGTCTCTTCTAATTTTATTTTCAAAAATAGATACCATATTTTTTATTCTAAATCTTACTCCAAATTCATTTTTCGTCAGAAACGCGAGTCTGAGACTTTGTCCTAGTAGGCCCCACAAGCATTATCATGGCAGATCAGTCAGTATCCCTGAGATGTGAGACATCATCTAATGCAGAATGTTCCTCCTGTTGGACCAGTTTTCTTACCATATCTGTTCTCTGTCGTTATATATCATACTATGCAGGAGTTGTCACTCTTATCTGTACTAAACAATACGTCTTTGGTAACATTATTGTTTACAGTTATTGTTAGTAAAGTTTTCAAAACACATATACATTTTTTATAGGAAACTGAGGAAGACAGAGAATCTAGAACATAATAGAGTAGGCACAGCGAAGCCTAAAATATTCCAGAACAGAGACTGGAACTACGTTATGTACAACCCAAATTTCAAGAAAGTTGGGATGCTGTGTAAAATTTACATAAAAACAGAATATAATACAAATATTTACATATTATAATACATATTATACAAACGTATGTAAATATATTAAAAAAAATAAGGTAAGTTTGAAATTGATGGTAACAACACGTCTCCAAAAAATTGGAATAGGGCAACAGAAAGCTGACAAAATACAACTCAAAGTCCAGAAAAGTTGGGACTGGGCCATTTTTACCACGGTGTAGCATCCCCTCTTCTTTTAACAACACTCTGTAAATGTCTGGGAACTGAGACCAGTTTCTGGAGTTTTGGAAGAGGAATGTTGTCCCATTCTTGTCTGAGCATATGCTGGTTTAAAACCCTGGATATACTGTATCTTTCAGCATTGATGGTGCCTTTCCAGATGTGCAAACTGCCATTTCATACACACTAAGGCAGCTTTCACAACAACAAACGACTCAATAAAAGAACCAAAGATGCAACCGCAGGTTTTCCATTCATTTCAATGGGGAGGTATGTTTTTGGTGCATCTTTGTTACCACACCAAAAATGCAGCATACCGAACTTTTAAAAATGCAACTGAACCACAACAGATCATTTTAAATGGGCTTTGGCCCAGAGGAGATGGTGGCATTTCTGGATCATGTTCAGATATGGCTTTTTCTATGCAAGATAGAGCTTTACCTTGCATTTTTGGATGGCACGGCAAACTGTGTTCACAGACAGTGATTTTTGGGAGTGTTCCTGAGCTCCATGCTGCGATGTCCATCACAGAATCATGTCTTTTTTTAACGCTTCACACAAATCGCCGTACTCGTACATCGGTACTTTGACACTACATACCAGGGTTATGGCAGCAGCTAGCTGCCATGACCCCGGTATTTTCGGGAACAGCATGCGTTTCTCTTTAAGATACAGGTGGTCTCCGCAGCGGATTCGCGAGATCACTTTTATCGGTGGCGGGAGAGGTGCCAACCCCCCTCCTGCCGCGCTCTGGTAGTCTCTGCCGCTTACTGGACCCGTAGTGGCGGAGGCGATTGCGTCCTCTCCTGTGGATGCTTGGCTGCCGACTGAGAGGAAAGATGGCCCCTGCTCAGCTCTATAGCATGGGAGGGCGGAAGTGACATTAAACGTCACTTCTGCCCATAGCTCTTAAATGAGAAAGTGACTTTTTTTGTTTATTTTTTATTGCATTTTAGTGTAAATATGAGATCTGAGGTCTTTTTGACCCCAGATCTCATATTTAACAGGTCTTGTCATGCTTTTCTTCTATTACAAGGGATGTTTACATTCCTTGTAATAGGAATAAAAGTGACCCATTTTTTTTTAAAAAGACAGTCTAAAAAAAAGTAAAATAAATAAGAAAAAATTTTTTTTGGTAAAGCGCCCCGTCTCAACGAGCTCGCGCGCAGAAGCGAACGCATACGTACGAGTAGCACTCGCATATGAAAACAATGTTCAAACCACACATGTGAGGTATCGCCCCGATCGTTAGAGCGAGAGCAATCATTTTAGCCCTAGACCTCCTCTGTAACTCAAAACTGGTAACCTGTAGAAAGTTTTAAACATCGCCTATGGAGATTTTTAAGGGTAAAAGTTTGTCGCCATTCTACGAGCAGGCGCAATTTTGAAGCGTGACATGTTGGATATAAATTTACTTGGCGTAACAATATCTTTCATGATATAAAAAAAAAAAAAAATTATCTTTACTGTTGTCTTATTTTTTAATTTAAAAAGGTGTATTTTTTCCCAAAAAAAGTGCGCTTGCAAAGCCACTGTGCAAATACGGTGTGACAGAAAGTATTGCAAGGACCGCCATTTTATTCTCTAGGGTGTTAGAAAAAAAAAAAATATATATCTTAACTTGTAAACAACAAGTGTCAAAAAGAGGCTCGGGGCTGAAGTGGTTAATGCAGTGCCATCTGAGGGCGTGAAGTTCATGGCCATTCAGTATTGCGTTTTGGCCTTGCCCTTGCACACAGACATTTCTGCAGATTCTCAGAATCTTTTGATGATATTATTTACTGTGGATGATGATATATTTAAAGTCTTTGCAATTTACATTGGGAACAAATTTTAGACAGTTTTTCCCAGATTGGTGAACCTTTACCCATCTTTACTTCTGGACGCGCTGACTCTAAGATGCTCTTGCTGCCATCAATTTCAAAATGACCTTATTTGTTTTTTAAAATTGTACTTTTTCTCAGTTTAAGGATTTAATATGTTTTGTATTTTCTTTTGTGAATAAATAATTGGTTTATGAGATTTGCAAATCATTACAATCTGTTTTTATGAAGATTTTACACAGTGTCCCACCTTTTTTGGAATTGGATTTGCAAGTGCAGTTGCACCCATTTTCCACAGACCTCAGTGAATGTGGTTAGGCTCTGTTGATTTTCATTATCCAATCATATACAAGCAATAATGCTTGTTTCTTTTTGTTTTGTTTTTTACATTTTTCTTGCACCTGATTGGGTATTCTTTACAAAGTGAAGCTTCACCAGATTCAATAAGCTTTTAGGAAAATTGGTGCAACTGCACTTGCAAAGTGCACAGTCTATTTCCCTTTAGTAAATCAATCCCATTTCATCTAAAATCTTACATTTATCTCTATTTTTCATTTGGTCTGACAACCTTTCTATCTGTACGTGAGCCTTGTACTTAACAATTCCTAGTGGAAGCAGTCATTTATGCAGATGTTGTCACTGGCACAAAGATCAGATCCCCTGTTCTCTGGGTAAAGACTCACCAGAAAATTCTCTTTTAAGGAGATTGTAAAGCTTTATTAACGTTTTGTTATAGAAAAATGCAAAGGATAGCTTGGTATAAAGTATAGTGTCGTATATAGTATCTTGTTCTCTGTTAATCACAGGAGTGCACGTACTTTTGCATTCTTGTGATCCTTAATCAGCCAACAGCAGGCTAAAGCTGCTGTTGGCTGACATTACAGAGCCGCTCCACGCTCTGGAAGGATCTCAGCCATATTGTCGGGATGCACCCAACTGCCTGATTGACAGCTGGCTCTGGCTTTCAGCGCTCAGCTGAGAGTCAAAGCCAGCTGTGCCCCCCCCATCTCCTGCCTGACAATCCAGTGAGTGCTGGAGGTCACAGCTCTCTGCTCAGAGCTGACCAAGAACTGAAAGATCAGCGATTATGTGATCGCCCAGTTCTCGGGATTAGAGCCAATGGGGGACAGCTGCAGAATCATACAGATGCTGCAGCATAGAGGTGAGTAGGGATGTTTATTTTTTACACACACACTACTTTTTCTTAAATTATATCCTTTAAAGAAAGGGAAGGCTTTTATATATTAACAAATATGTAATAATATAGTGTATGCATGGCTGCAACCTTTTTTTTGTTTTGGATAGAGTAGAGAAAGACAAATAATTTTTGGTGTCTGTGTACATTGAGGAAGTCTCCCTTCGCGTCCTGTACCAGAGACACAAAAGGAAGTTAGAGGAAATATGCCAAATTCAAGAATTTTGCCCTCTAATGCTACGTACACACGAGCGGATTTTCCGTCGGAAAAAACTTGGATGGTTTTTCAGACGGAATTCCGCTCAAGCTTGCCTTGCATACACACGGTCACACAAAAGTTCTCTGAACTTTCGACCGTCAAGAACGCGATGACGTACAACATTACGACGAGCCGAGAAAATTAAGTTCAATGCTTCTGAGCATGTGTAAAATTGTTTCCGAGCATGCGTAGGAATTTTGCGTGTCGGAATTTGTACAGACAATCACATTTTCGGATAGGAACTTTTTCTGACCGAAAAATTGAGAACCTGCTCTCAATCTTTTGCTGGCGGGAATTCCGCCAGCAAAAGTCCAATGGAGCATACACACGGTCACATTTTCTGACCAAAAGCTCTCATCGGTCTTTTGCTGACCGAATTTCCGATCGTGTGTACGTCGCATTAGAGAGTTTTCCCAGGAACAAATGTCCTCAGAGAAAGAGTTCACCTTACCACTTGTTTTTGGAACAATGCTAAAAGTTTGGATTTCCTCTTTTTTTTTCTTTTTTGGTGGCAATGCTCATCAGTTCAAATAGGGAGTGAATCTTCCCAGCAGAGACACAGACAGCATTAAAAACTTGATAAAGATTCTAACTATTCATAGCTAAAGAATATACTTTAACTCAGGATTAGTTATTGTTGGTAATATATAAAATGCTCTCCAACATGAGTGCAGGTTTGTGAAATCCTGAGAACTCTTCACATGTAACATTTGCCAAGCAAAAAAAAAAAACAGCATGCATCTGGGATGTTGCAAAAGGAAAGACCAAAAGACCATGGTTATAGTAAATGAAATAAATGTACCAAGGATTATGCTCCTTTCTAAAGATATTTTCCAGTGAGTCTTTATCTGTTCCTGATCCTCTGTGTAGGCATGTTCAGAGCATTGTAATGTTATTGAACCCACCATATTACTTGCACTTGTACGGCTCTTTCTCTCCCGCATCGATGGGGCCCATTTATAAAGATCAAAACCCATATCTCACTATCTTATTTTCAGAGAAATATTAGCTCTAGCATATCGTCCTTTTGTAAAGGGTTTACTATATTTCAACAAGGTGGTAATGACGACGTGACATATTTTGTGCACAGAAAACTTGTGGTTTTACATAATGCAGAAGAGACATTCAAAATGTAACAACTTTTAGGGTGTAAAAAGCAAGTCTCTTGATTATCTTTATAAAAAAAATGTTGCCTTTTTTTCTAATAAAGCCCAAATATCATCCACCCAGCAGAGAGACTGCTTTGCTCTGTGTGTGTGTGTGTGTGTGTGTTAGATCTGTCCCAGACAGTAACATTGGTTTTATGAAAGCAGGAGCAAAGTTATTGGCTATGGCAAGGAACCAGGTATCACTTTTCCTTCCCAGACCTTCACTAGGAAAACAAAACAAGGAATCGAGTTATGTTGCTGCGGGCAACAGCTCCACTTCTACTTTAATTTTTTCTGATAAACTCATCCCAGTGATTCTGGTCTGTGTGTACGGCCAGAGAATGTAAACAGCTTTGCTAATGATATTGAGGCCATGCTGGAAAACACAGAAACATAAAAGAGATAATGCAAGTTTTGTTGCATGTAAATCATTTTGTAACAAAAAATTGTTAACATTTGTGTACTTATATAACTTCAAACTGCACAGTAGTTTTCGCTTGACAGATGAATCGATGTTGTTAGGCTACTATGTGAAAATGTAGACTATGGCACCTCTTAAACTGGCAAAACATGTAACAGTCTGAATAAACAATAGGAAAATCACTTTTCGATTTACCAACAGCTATGTAATGTGAAAGTATACCAAAACAATGCATTTATTGTCTATCCAATCAGAGAGGCCCATTACGATTGCTGGCCAATCTAAATAAGAAAATAGAATCAGATTGTGATGAGTTTAGCCAACATAAGTGCATGGTTTCTTTCATGTGACCATGTTCTGATTGCTTGGTGTTATCTTTTATAAGTCAGAACAGCACAAACACACTGGTCTTTTCTCTGTACACAGTACATTATGTCTTTTCTTCCAGTGTTCTTATGGATAGTGGCTTGTCAATAAGATATGACCAACATACTTGAAGGATTTAAATTGCAATATCTCTGAATGAACACATCCACGTGCTTAAAAACATGTAGCATGCAAGAAAGGCACTTAGAATTAAGGCATCCACCAGTGGGTCACACTGGGAAAAGCAGCCTCTTTCAGGCCGCCTGGCTTTTTTTTTCACCCTTTTTCACTACAGTTGCTGGCACAAAAATAAAGAAAACTATATATACACTGTCCAATTGTTTTCAAACACAGCAAAAATTCCCAGTCTTGTCTGCGCAGCCCCCGTTAGTCACAGAGATTCTCTGTTCTACTCCCTCCTGCGTAGCAGCTTTAACCTTTTCCTTTCTAAATGGAAGGATGGAGGGAGGATCTAAGTAATGATCCGGGTCTGTGTCTAAGATAAGTTCATAGAACACACTTCAGAACTTCCAAGGGCTTCCTAAGCCACATTGTACAGTTTATTGTTGTGCTGTCCTCTATTTATCTTGAGGATTCCCGTTCGTTTGGTGGGGCCTCTATTGATGTACAAGGCAGAGGTGGCGATGGAGTTTCTGGATTCCGGGTCTCTTCCTGTTCATTTTCTTCCACAGTTGTGTCACCCTCTTCTGCCTCTTGGACCTGATTCCCATTATCATTATCTGCCTTCATCTGTGTGTCCTCTGCCAGTCTGTGTAGCCTCTCTTCTGCTTCAATTTCTTCAGAAGTTGGGATGGAATTCTTCTTTGGACGCCCTTTTGGCTTGGTGGGGGCCTCCTGGCCACCCTTAAGCACCTGGTGAAAACAAAGATTCAAATTCTTACATGCAGGCAAGAACAAATCCTAAATGTTTTGCAACAAATGCTTTTACCATCTACCACTGTCAGAGAGCTGCCATATTGACTTCACAAAAAAACTGTGTTTCCCACAGTAACAGATAAGCAACATTGGCTAGCATACACAGCGGCACCAGATTTTGCACTCTCCAGTTTTAGTAAATTAACCCCATAGAGTATGGTTATGGTCATTTAAAATGATATGTTACTTACATTTTACCTTACCCCGTTTCCCCGAAAATAAGACCTAGCATGATTGTCGGTGATGGCTGCAATGTAAGCCCTACCCCCCAAATAAGCCCTACCCTGTTTCCCCGTAAATAAGCCCTACCCTGAAAATAAGACCTACAAGGACTTTAACTAGGACTTATTTGGGGGGTAGGGCTTATATTGCAGCCATCACCGACAATCACGTTAGGTCTTATTTTCGGGGAAACAGGGTAGTACAGTATACTTAGACTTACATGATAGTAATAAATGGATTGCTTGTTATTGCCATCATACTCTGTTGCCTGCACAGATAATACTCTGAGCTCTATATTCCCGGATTTTATATTATCTACTGCTCTTGTTTCCTGAATTCTATTGGGGAGTCCGCACAATTTTCGGTTCATGCCCTCCTAAAGTGGTTCCAAGGCCTAAAGGTTTTTTACCCTAATGCATTCTATGCATTAAGGTAAAAAAAAACATTCTGTGTAACAGAATCTTCCCCTCCTTGCCCCCCCCCCCCCCCAAACTTACCTGAGCCCATTCATGATACAGCGTTATGCAGTAGAGCCAAGGCTCTCCTGGATCTGACCCTCCTCTCTGGGCTGATTGATAGCAGTGGGAGCCATTGGCTCCCGCTGCTGTCAATCAAATGCTGTGACGCGGGGCCAAGCCGCCCGGTCTGTGTCAATAGATGCAGACAGGGTGGCTCAGGAGCGAGCCCACATGAGTGCCCCCATAGGAAGCGACTTGCTATGGGGGCACTCACCGAAGAGGAGGAGCCAGGAGCATCGGGGGAACTCCAGAAGAAGAGGAGGGGGGTTGCTCTGTGCAAAACCTTGCACAGAGCAGGTAAGTATGACATGTTTATTTTTTTATTTTAAAAAGGAACCTTTAATATCACTTTAAGACTAAAATTGGCTTTGTATATACCTCGACCAACATAATATTGCCCTGCGTTATATTCTTCTTTACTTGCTTAATGAGGGTCCTGCTGATGACTCTATTTAACCCATTGTTTATTGCTGTGTATATCAATTTACAGGAAATAAACTTAGTTAAAAGACAAAGAAGTGAACTTACAATTTTTTTCCATTTCATCCTGCGATTCTGATACCACGTCTTGACCTGCAGCTGTGTCAGACCCAGAGACTGAGCCAAGTCCAGCCTGAAAAACGCACATGAAAATCAGGCATTAGGTAATAAACTTAGTCTGGATAGGTATGCATAGCTGATTAGTTGGTTGTTACAAAGTGTCTATTCTTTGTAAATGTTTCATCAACCCGGTAGCAATTATAGAGCTTATACACTACCAACTAAGCCAAATCTAAAAATATTTTTGCAATAAACTACAAGGTTTTATTTGGGGACCAGCATCATTTCTGGGGAAGGGGCATTAATTTGGGAGATTAGAAGCAGATATAATCAAGGGGGACAACCCTTCTACCATCATGTGACGAACGCGGGTGTCAGATCCCTGCCCTCCTCGCTCACTTGCAACGAAGGACCGGCCAACCTCACACCACGCTGTCACTTATGTAACAATACCATTCTCAGCTGCGCCCAGCACAAAGATTTTCCAGCTTGCGGGACCACAATCTAGGTGCGAGCAGCCTGAGAGTGATTGTCACTGGGCTAATTACACAATTAACCCTTTAACTGCCACCACCCCCATTTAAAAGACCGAGCCTGGGGAGACCATCATGCTTTGGAAGATATCTCTGATGACCTTATAGATGTTACCCAAAACTATTAAATGTCTCTCTGTGAAAATTCACACATTTCTTGGTTAGCTATGAGACTAAAGTTTCTTTTGTCTGTTATGCTGTTAAAATCTGGCTGGACTACAAGCGGTGGACCCGGCTCTCCGTTACCCACAGACGATTCACTGAGCCTCTTAATGGTTTCAGCTGACATTTTAATGTCTATGAGATGAATGTCTCAGTCCAGAGCCATTTCTTTCAGTTTGCCTAAATGCTTGTGATCTTCAGCATCTGGATAATAGGCGAAGCGATTGATCTCACTCATACTTGTGCCAACTCAGATGCCAAGACCATATAGAGGATTTGCCCATTGTGTCTGCTGACAGTGCTGTGCAGCTGGGGTAGCATTTAAGCCTGAAACAGCTGGACCCGCCAGGCCAACACAGCATTTGGGACAGAGCAGAGAAATTGCATTTTTTAAAAGCCCTTCTCAATAAAAATGAATAGGATCATTTATTGTCTGCAGAGCCTCCTATATATCTCTATGTGCCCACTGCTGGAGCACAGAATGTTCTGTTCTAAATCCACGGGTAGCTCCTTAGATCACTGCTTGTGAATTTACATGTCTGATTGAAGCTGGAGAGCTGCCGAATGGCATAATACGTTTTGTGCTTCGGTGTTTCCTTTTATGCTCAAAAAATAAGGTGGACAAGTTATTTTAAAGCCTAGTAAATGCATCATAGCTACATTACAAAAGGACCAATTAAAATAGCACATAAAGTGATAATTTCCACAGCATAAAGAAAACTTTCATTTTCTGCAGAGAATGAAAAGTAAACTTTGTCTCCTGTGACTTTGTTCATTGGTGTTGCACTTTTTGCAGTTTGTAGATAGGAAACTGTGACTTGCTTGTTTCAGTCTGCCTAATTTAACTTATTTTTTCTGTTGCTATATGTAAGTAATTTTTAATTACTGTAAAATTGAGCTGATATCTCTTATTTGCTAATAAATCTAATCTCATGGGGGAGAGCTAGATGGGGAGACCAGCTTCAGGATGCCCAAAGACTCAAGACAGAAGTTTCTTTAGACCACTGTATAAACTTTTACACGTGGCACAGCCAAACATATAGGCTTATAGCACAGTAAATGAGGATAGAGGCACACAGCTCCGGAGCTTATCTGCATTGCAACAGTAGCAATTGGTCAAGGTTTATAGATTGGTCTGATCAATTGTATTCCCATTCAGAACTGTGTTCTGGTATCATAGACATAGGAACAAAAACAGCCAGACCAGCAGATGCTCTTCCCATATTTATGAACTAAAGGTACAAAAAGCTTTACGTGTGAGCAGCTTGGCTGAATAAAATAAGGGTTTTATTTAGGGTGTACCCCCTTCTTTAAGGCCCAAGCAGTACAATCACCTCAAGCAGCTTGGCTGAAACACCTGTTGCACGTGTCCTAACTTCACAGATAAAACTATTTTCTAAGACTTGATCTCCATACTTGATTGTGATCTGAACTAAACTTGTAGCACCGGTGTAAGCAGGAAGAAGTTTTCTCTTGGTCTCCAGGCGTCAAAGCAAGCTCATCCAGAGAGTGTCAAACATATAGGTAAACAGAACACCGCTCTCCTGACTGACCTACACAAGATAGAAGTAGGAAGCGGCCTCAGACATCACTCCTCTGCAAACCACACCCTGACGCGTTTTGCCCCCCCCCCCCCACTGGGGGCTTTGTTATTGTGTCTCGGGAGAGCGGCGTTCTGTTCACTAATATGTTCCATGCTTGATTGTGCTGTATAGGCGCACACATCAAAATAAATTTATGTATATAAGTTATTTTAGAGGTATGAGTGATTTTTCAAGGCTTACATGTACTTGAGCTGTAAAGAAGTGGCTGTATAATGGGCACTATGTAAGAGCAGGCAAGTTGCGCTTAAGACCACAGTACATTGGCGTTGATTTATTAAAACTGAAGTGTGCAAAATCTGGTGCAGCTCTGCACAGAAACCAATCAGCTTCCATTTATTTTATTTTTCTCAAAGCTTAATTAAACAAGCTAAAGTTAAAGCCAATTGGCTACCATGCACAGCTGCACTCGATTCTCCACTCTCCAGTTTTAGTAAATCAACCCCCACTGTCTAAGCATATTCACTCAAAGCAGTTGTGTGGTCAGAAAAGGCACCCTGTGCAAGAACAGTTTTTGGTCCCACCAATTCAATTGACCACTTCAGCTTTGGAAGGTTTTATCCCCTTCATAAACTGGCTATTTTTTGCTATTTAGCACTTTAACTGGTACTTGCGCGGTTATGCAATGGTGTATCCAAACAAAATTTCTATCATTTTTTTCATACAAGTAGAGCTTTCTTTTGGTGGTATTTGATCATCATTTTTTACTATATTAATGAAAAAAGATTGAAAAATTGGAAAAAAAAAAACAATATTTTTTACTTTTCCTATAAAATATATTCAATAAAAAAAAGTATACAAAAATCAAGTTTTTTCACACAGTAAATTTAGGCCAAAATGTATTCTGCTACATGTCTTTTGTAAAAAAAAAATAATCCTAATAAGTGTATATTGATTGGTTTGTGTGAAAGTTAAAGCATCTGCAAACTATGGTATATGTACTAGAATTTTTAGTTTACATTTTTTTATATTAATAAATAATGGCGGTGATCAGCAACTTATAGTGGGACTGTGATGGTGGAGCGGGCAATCTGACACTGACACTGGTTGGGAACTCACTAACTGACACTGACATCACCAGTGACACTAATACAGTCACCAATGATAATACTATACACTGTCACTGTACTAATGACACTAGCTGGGAAGGCGTTACCATCTTGGGGTAATCAAGGGTTTAAGTGTGTGCCTAACAAGTATTAATGTGTGCATTATGTACTGCTTTTTACTAAAAATATCTTTGTTCCTTCTCCCTGCATTGCTCTCCTTGCATGTGTGCCCTGTATCTGGAAAGGGCCAGAGACGTAGAGGTACGTCGCTGTACCTGTAGGAACTGCCTGTTTACAGTACAATGCGGGCGGGCAGTCCTTAAGAAGTTAATGCCAAATTATAACACTTAGCTCTGCCCTATTAGATGCAGGGAAAGAATAAAATGTATAATGCCCTGAAGTCTCTCATAATCCATTATATGCAACTAGTGTCAGAAATCAAACATTTCTTCTACTTGCTCCTAAATGGCATCAAGAGGAAATGGGAGGAGCATTCTGCAAGTCTCAGTGCTGGTCAGGCAGGAAATGAGGAGAGGTTATGTGACACCACTTGAATTTTTGACTCTAGGAGCATGTTTAGGGCATCTTTAAGAATATCTCCTATCCGTAAATGCCTGTTCCAGGTCTGAGTCACATCTGAAAAAAGCCCAGCACTCATCTAACCCTCATCTCATATAATTTGACCCCTAAATTCCAGAAGGCCCTTGAACAGCTGCACGGTTAGTACACATTTTTTGCAACCACCTTTGACTCACCGGTCTGGAGTTGAGAGATACTTCTGTTTCTGGAACTTCTTCTCCAGGCCCATGAGTTGCATTTCAGTGAAGATAGTTCTGCTGCGCCGTGGCTTTTTCACACGAGGTGTTGCCTGCTCAATCTCAGACTCACTACTTTGGGGGGCTTCACTGGCGGGAGTCTCAGAGCGTGCACAAGGTGAAGAGAGATGTGTAGGGGAGAGCAAAGGAATGTGCGAGGATGAAGGTGAAGGGACCAAGTGGGATACAACATTGGGCTGTCGGGTGATGACGGAGAGCAGTGGGTATGACCTGAGCGGAGCTGAGCCTATTAAGAAAGGATACAATTGAGAACCCTGTTATAGCTGTGTTGTACAAAGAAATGTTCCTACAATGTTAACAACATACATATTACATACTCCCATGATAACGGTTAGCTTTGATAAGTGCCACAACTATAAAATAGCTATTGCCTTTGACCTTGCACTAAAAATGCACTTACCGTACCTTCCATCTCTGCCCACTAGGTGAGGGTGAGGTACCCATCCCTTTGAGAAGAACCAGGAGACTACTGAGTATTCTAATTATTGCATTGTGTTGGAGTGTCTTCTCGCAAGATTTATGCCGCGTACACACGAGCGGACATTACGGCGGACTTTGCCCGGCGGACTGGATTTCGTCGGACAATTCGATGTGTGTGGGCTCCAGCGGACTTTGTTTTCTCAAAAGTTGGACGGACTTAGATTTGAAACTTGTTTAAAATTTATCCGTTGAAATCGAGTCCAGTCGAAAAGTCCGCCGTCTGTATGCTAGTTCGACGGACAAAAAGCCATGCTAGGGCAGCTATTGGCTACTGGCTATGAACTTTCTTGTTTTAGTCCGGTCGTACGTCATCACGTACGAATTCGACGGACTTTGGTGGATTGTGTGTAGGCAAGTCCGTTCATTCAGAAAGTCCGTCGGAAAGTACATCGAAAAGTCCGCCGGGCAAAGTCCGCCGTAATGTCCGCTCGTGTGTACGCGGCATTAGGGTATTCAGCATTCCATGGATCTTGTCAGAATTGATAATGTCACCCCCTGCAGTATGGAAACCGGGTAAGGTAAGTATATTTACTAATGTTTTACTAACGTTTGCTTTTCTAATGGACTTTTTTTTTTTTAACAACTTTAGCATTTGGCCTGGGGAGGTGGCAGCATGGCTAATTAAGCTGTCCTTACTTGCAATGCAAGATCCACTTTATTAAAAAATTTAGAATAAGTATTTTTGCTATAATAATGTTTATAATCTATATTTTTTACACGTAGCTATCTTCTCTACAATCCATTTTCTAGTATTTCATCTTTGTGCAAAATATGACAGCCTATAATATACTTTTGTAAATCAGGTGTCAATGCATTCCTGAAGCTGAGTAAATGCTTGTTAAATTTAGTGAATCAGACTTAAGGTAGAGCCGAAGGCAAAGCTTTTTTTTTTTTACATTATGGATGGAGAAAAGAAAGATTAAAACCTCTGTCATTTCAATCTGTGTCCCACAGGGGAGATTTTCCTTCACTTCCTGTCTTATATCGAAAGCAGGAAGTGAGAGGAAAGCTCTCCAAATTGAAGGAATCCCAAGGTGTCACCAGAACTAGTGTCCACATTGGAAGATTTCTCTCTATGATCTGGTTCTGGGGTCAACCCAAAATGTGGGATTTTCTTTTGCTTTCACTTTCAATAATAACGGTAAACAGGACAAACTTAGAGGGCGAATGTCCATAACTGGGGCACAGACAGCAATAAAAACAGGTGTTAAGTTCTCTCCCCAATCTTTCCGAAATTTAAAAAAAAAAAAAAAAATGTTTGCCTTTAGTTACTCTTTAAAGTCTGCTGGTGGTGTTTGTTGTAGGAGAGATTTCAATGATTTGGTTACTTGATATGACAGGCTGGAGAAATCTCAAAAGACTCAAAGATAATTATAATAATAACATCACTGAGTGCCGGTTCACACTGGTGCGATGCGAGAACACTGCGAATCCACTGCGTGTTCCCGCATCGCATGTCAGTTCACACTGCCATATGCGAATCGCTGGGGAGTGTCAATACATTGTTAACGACACCCCCAGTTCAGCTTGCATATCGCACTGCGAACTGACAGTTCGGACATGAATCGGATCGCATATGTGTGAACACACATGCGATCCGATTCTGGTCCGAACAGAAAAAAGGGTCCTGTGCGTGTTTGCACCGAATGCGGTGCGATATCAGCCATACTATCTCTATGGTTGATATCGCACCACACAAACATCGCATGTATTGTGAATGGTAGTGCGCTGCGAATTACATGCGATGTCTGTGCGATGTTTGGCATTGCACCAGTGTGAACCGGCATGTGAATCACAGTAGCCATCCAGCATTATATGGTGAAGAACACTATGTAGAGTATATAAAATGTTATTGTAGTGTTGCAGTTAAATATTCTCAGTGCTTTATCTATCGAGAGTGCCTCAATTACATCTATCTTCCATGGAGAGAAGGCTGAAGGAAACTTCCTTAAGCTTCATGAGGTTCATAGAACTTCCACGTGTATAATTAAAAAGCCACTAATAATGCTGTCAACTCTATGGCTTTGATAAATGAACAGCTGCCTTAATTAATCAAGACCTTGAAGTGAATTGCTCACCACAGTGGTTTTGTGTTGGCTGTGTGTGCTGTAAAGCTGTGCACCTCCAGGCGCAGACTCAAAGGATCTGGGTGGCCAGAATAGGGAACATTAACATTTTCCTGCTAGTTGTACTGAAGGAGAATGATAACCTGCGAGGCTCACAGCAGCTTCTCTGGGACTGCACAGGTTAATATGTCACTGTGAGAACTGTACACCTCCCTCCCAGGCAAATACTACCTGTTCTGTAATAGAAGGTAAGGGGAAAATGGGAGATTAATGGATGTCATCCCTTGGCAGATTAGTGCAGACAGCAGCCAACAAATTCTGGGCTGGCGCTAGGAAAATAATCACTGAATGTGCAGTGCAGTGAGTGTTCTCTGTTTTTCTGTATTATGCTTCTATAAGTGTCATTCATAATGCAGCCTGGAACAATGGAATGAGAACAGCCCCCCTCCCCTCCAGCAGCACTTCGAATTTACAAATATAGGAGCTGGTGGAAGGAGATTTCCCCAGCACATCAAATTTTTAACATGAATATGAGTTGGTGGAAGGAGCCTCCAGAAATGATGTTTCTAGAAATTGGGATTTTTAATTGTGGAAAAACAGATTTCTGTGGTTGAGCACAATCATCCATAGAATACATCTTTGTAATGATTCCTTAAAGGGATTCTAAAGGTTCATTTAAAAAAAATAAAATAACAAACATGTTATACTTACCTACTCTGTGCAATGGTTTTGCACAGAGCAGTCCATATCCTCTTCTTCTCAGGTCCTCTGCCAGCGCTTATGGCCCGCTCCCCTGCCCCCGCCATGTGCTCACCATAACAACCTGCTTGCTATAGGGACACTTGTGCCAGCTCTGTATGGGCATAAGACACACAGAGCACAGCTCGGCCACGCCCCTGCTCACTCCTCACTGGCTCTGATTGACAGCAACAGGAGCCAATGGCTCCCACAGCTGTCTCTAAGCCAAGGAGAAGTAAGGGAGCAGAGAAAGCCTCAGCTCTCTTGCACATTGCTGGATCGAGATCAGGCACAGGTGGAGGGGGGGTTCTAGCTGCACCATTAAGAAGGTTTTTTACCTGCATGCAGAAGATGCATGCAGATAAAAAACCTTCTGCCTTTACAACCACTTAAAGGAAAACCTGTACCCAGACTATCCACACTAATGTCCTGTACACACGATCGGATTTTCCGATGGAAAAAGTGCGATCGGATTGTGTTGTCGGAAATTCCGATCGTGTGTGGGCTCCATCGGACTTTTTCCGTCGGAATTTCTGACACACAAAGTTTGAGAGCAGGATGTAAAATTTTCCGACAACAAAATCCGATCGTTTAAATTCCGATCGTGTGTACACAAATCCGACGCACAAAGCGCCACGCTTGCTCAGAATAAATTAAGAGACGAAAGCTATTGGCTACTGCCCTGTTTATAGTCCCGACGTACGTGTTTTACGTGACTGCGTTCAGAACGATCAAATTTTCCATCAACTTTGTGCGACCGTGCGTATGCAAGACAAGTTTGGCCCAAAATCTGTGGGAAAAAATACGATGGATTTTGTTGTCGGAATGTCCGATCAATGTCTGATCGTGTGTACAGGGCATTGGGCTGCATTCACACCTGAGTGTATTGTTTTCAGGCAGAAAGTCGCACAATTTTACAGGGATTTTGCCATGATTTTGTACAGGTCAAAAGGTCATCAATGTAAAAGCAGAAAAACGCCTGTAATCTGCCTAAAATTAAGCTCATGTACTTTTTTGAGCTTCAGGCCTTTTGCTTCAGGCAACAGAACACTCAGATGTGAACAGGTGACATTGAAATAAATGGGTTTTTGCTTGTTGGGCGTTTTGGAACTTTTGAGATGAGCGTTTTACGAGCTGAAAAAGCTTAGGTGCGAATGGAGCCTAAAGTAATTCCATATTCTGAATATGCATAAATATAAGTTTAAATAAAAAAAAGACAAAAAGATAGACAGCAATAGAGCCGTATGCTGACAATATCTCTGTAGAGACATCTGTGGTCACAGCATGTAACTGTAGAATCTGAGAAGAGAAAGAACAGTCTGCTACGAAAGGTTCTGTGACACAAATTTAAAACGTTTATATTGGCATATAGCCAGCATAATTCTCCTGAACAATTTTTACGGTACGTCAGAAGCTTTAAGACCACTAGGGGGGGCACGCAATGCGACGACAGAGCTGATTCTCTTGTCCAGCAGCCGCGATGTCCGCCGGGCACCCGCGATCGCTCCTGAGAGAGACAGAACAGAGATCTGTCAATGTAAACAGTCAGATCTCAGTTCTGTTAGGGGAGAGGAGATAGATCTGTTTTTCATACTAAGTATGAACAGCAATCGGTCTCCTCCTCCAGGCAGTCCCATCCCCCCACAGTTAGGAACACTCCCTAGGACACACATTTAACCCCTTGATCGCCCCCTAGTGTTAACCCCTTCCCTGCCAATGACATTTATACAGTAATCAGTGGCTTTTTTTAGCTCTGATCGCTGTATAAATGTCAGTGGTCCCAAAAAAGTGTCCGATCTATCCGCCGCAATGTTGCAGTCTCAATAAAAATCGCAGAAAAAAATGAATACTAAAAATGCCATAAATATATCCCCTATTTTGTAGACGCTATAACATTTGTGCAAACCAATCAATATACGCTTATTGTTCATTTTTTTTTACCAAAAATATGTAGAAGAATCCATATCAGCCTAAACTGAGGAAGAAATTTGTTTTTTTAGATTTTTTGGGGGGATATTTATTATAGCAAAAAGTAAAAAATATTGCTTTTTTTCAAAGTTGATTCTCCTTTTTTGTTTATAGCGCAAAAAATAAAAACCGCCAAGGTGATCAAATACCACCAAATGAAAGCTCTATCTGTGGGAAAAAGGGACGTCAATTTTGTTTGGGTAGAGCATCGCACGACTGCGCAATTGTCAGTTAAAGCGACACAATGCCGAATCGCAAAAAATGACCTGGTCACTAAAGAGATGCCTTTTGCTATTTAAACTGTACTGAATGAACATACAGGTTGCAATTGCTGGTCTCCTTTTAGAAATGCTAGTTGCCTGGCTATCTTTATCGTCAGTATTTTCTGACTTCCTGACTTGGAACAGCATGCAGCAAGTGAAGTCAGAACTCCTGTATACTTTTTCCAGATGAATGACTCAAAATATTGAAGCCCATGGATTGGCATGACAGCCAAGCTGCCAGCATTTTCAGTTTAGCAGTGGGAGTCTATGTATTTTTTTTATAACACAGGAAATGTTCTGAGTGTAACAGTGAATGTAGACAGACAGTTTTGTGGATTAGTGGAGTTATTCCAATCAACTATTGTCACTCATTTCAGTTTCATGCCTAAATGTGAAAGAGTGGAATTTTCTCTAAGGCAATTCTATACAAAATGCAAAAAAGGTGGAATAATCATTATGTCTTTATCTGAACGCTGGTGATGTGACAGGAGACTCTGCGGGATCCTTGCTGTAGGGTGGATGGAGCTGACATTGTAATGACATCATTGCCAAACAATCTTCAGCCAAAGAAGAAATGGAATCCCACACTAACAGGCTGGGGCCCACATCATTGTATTTCAAAACTCAGTCCTTCGGGTGGAGATAAAAACAGTCCGATTACTGTATGAAGTCTCAAACACTTCCTCAAAGCAGTAAGGGTTTTCACCAAATCTTAGGTTTATTTATTTGTTACAGGTATTCATACTGTATAGCATCAACAATTTATGCTGCACTTTACATATTGTACCTTCATTTCAGTTATGTAGATAAATGTAAATGATATGTAAAGACTCTTCAACTTTATTTTCAATGACAGAAAGGTGAATCATAAACTTTTTCTCATTACTGAATAATTTTTTCCCTTTTTTTAATATTTACAAATTTTTTATCGTACACCAGAAAATGTAGTGTTATTTGGTGCAATATGAAGAGACAAAGAGAAGTCTTGATAAATGTTTGTTTATATAAAGAATGTCAGATTTTTTTAGTGCTACTTATTATTTCCACATCTTTATTGCGGTCAAGGCATTTCTGTTTAAACTGTTTTATTCTGCTTTGGTGATTAACGTGAAATATGCAACGTTTTATCCAATTGACAATGCATTGTCTTCCATGTCGGGCCCTTTCTACTCTTTCCATAGGTTCACTCTGAAAGGTGCACTCAGTAAATGTTCTCTTCACCAGCTCCATAAAGAACAAAAGGTGTAGGAGAGAGACTTCAAGGTGTGCAGATTAATATTTACTTAAAGTGGTTGTACACCCTGTACAACCACTTTTACCTACAGGTAAGCCTATATTAAGGCATACCTGTAGGTGCTGGAAATATCTCCTAAACCGTTTAGGAGATTTTTACAATAAAGCCGTGCGCCGATGTCTACGACGCATGCGCGATGTCTACGGCGCATGTGCACTTTAGAAAGGGCAGATCGTGCCGTTTCTAAAGGGGTCATGCCGTGACTGGTGGCTCCCACCAGTCACAGAACCGGAGTTCGCACCTCCGGAAGGAAAAGGGGTGAAGATTGACGCTCGCTGCTGGTGGGGACAGCGGTGACATCGCAGGCATCGGTTTCAGGTAAGTGATACATAATGGGCTACTATGCGATGCATAATAGCCCATTATGCTTTACCTTTGCAGGGAAATAAAGAGGAAGTAAAACCCATCAGGGTTTACTTAATCTTTAAAGTGGTTGTAAAGACAGAAATTTTTTTTTTATCTTAATGCATTCTATGCAGTAGCCTCCCTGACGGTATTCCCGAGTGTGGCTCGGGGTTAAATTTCAGCACCATTAGCGGTAACCCCGAGCCACACTCGGTATTGCATTGCAGGATCCTGGAAGATGTCCTGAAAGTCCCCCGCTGTGTCCGTGGGCTTTGTCCTCCGCCCTGATGTCCTGTGTGCCGGGCTCCGTTCCCTGTGAGCGTCGCCACATGGCCACACTAAGATATAAAAGGAAAATATGTCCTGCCTGTAGATGGTGAATCCTGACCCATTGTTCTTCAGAACCTATTTGTGCCTACTACCTCGGTTTGCATAATCTTTGCCTTTCCGTTTAAGCCTGTCTGACAATTTTTATAAAGGGGAGTGCCTACATTAAATGGCAGCTATGGCAATAGGAGGAATACATTTAGGGTGCTTTGGTGCACACACTACTTTACGGCAAAGGTATGCAGTGAGGTGGCCCAAACAAAGGATGGACTCCGAATAAAAAGGCCTTAGCAAAATAAAATATACCCCTCCCAACATAAATAAACACTAAACACCAACCCAATTTCTTTTTTAAACTCATCAGAAAAAAAAAAAAGTTCTTAAAAAACATGAAATAGAAGTAAAAAACACCAATCAAACAAACAAAGCAGATGGCCAGGGAAGGGACAGCAGCTAAACAGCAACTTCAGTTAATCAAAGTCAGAAAAGAAAGTACAGTAGTTGCACTCCAGAGGAAAATGCCCCAATCTGTGTTTATTGATGGATTTGATGTTGTACATCAGACCATCTGAATGGCCCCTTCTGATGCATTTCATTCAAAATGAGCTTATTTGAGAGCATCAACAGTAGTTGTTGACACAAAAAAAGTAATCCTTAAAAGGGCTGTTCAGTCTCTAAACTGTAAACACATGAGAGATAAAACAAGATACACTGCAATTCACAGTAATTTAGTGCGTTATAGCAAAGTATACCACTGTATAGCAACTATCCTCCCCTACACCATACCACCAAACTCTTTGCTATGAAAACAAATGAACCTATTACCAAAAGTATGTAGTCATAAGACTCACATCCTGCCACGCCCCCTTAAAGGTGAATTATACAAAAAAAATGATTAGCTAAACCCACAAGTGCTTTTTTGTAACTACTACTATTGCTTTATATTGGCTTTTAAAATGTAAATAGTGCATTTGCAAAATGAGGGACAAATGATTAGGAAAGAGGGACAGTCCCTTGAAATCAGGGACAGCTGGGAGCTATACCTACCCACAGACTGTCAGCTCTCCCTGAACCAGCCTTTCTAAACCAGTGTGCCATCTGTGTCTGTCAGGAATGCCACAGCATCTCCAGTAGACAGTGAAGTGTTGATCTATAGAGTGGAAACTGGATTAGGTTAGCAATGAGCAGAGCCGTAGATGGAAAAAGTCTGCTTCCTGAGTCCCGCCGACCTGCCCTGCCTCCATTTACAATGCATGACTTTGTAAACAAGCATTTTACCTGGCAGTGCATGTGCAGAACTTGAATTTTGGCACATGAGTGTGTCAGCCATGTACAGTAAAAGGTGTTTTTTTCTCAAAAGGCTGTGAGTCCCTGAATGCACTGTAATTTCAGGGACCCTTACCCACACAGATGTCAAACTGGGAGCAGTGGCTATGTCCAAGCTGCCCCCCCCATCCTTCCCATTCATGATGTGCAAGCTTAGAGGATCCTAATCACTCTGCAGCTCCTGATCTGTCAGTCAGGTTTTGCATTGTCTTGTTAGTGCACCTGTATGCTGAAGCCACTAGCTGTGGCAGCCGCTAGTGATAATCGCAAGAGAATCCGGTAGCCTGGTGTTACCCAAGTTGATTGATCGATCAACTTAGTACATTCAGCCTGCCCATTAACAGTTCTAATCTCAGCAGGAACCAGCCAAGATTCAAACCGTGTATGACCGACCTAACGCCCCGTACACACGGTCGGATTTTCCAACAGAAAATGTGTGATAGGACCTTGTTGTCGGAAATTTCGACCGTGTGTAGGCTCCATCACACATTTTCCATCGGAATTTCCGACACACAAAGTTTGAGAGCTTACTATAAAATTTTCCGACAACGAAATCCGTTGTCGGAAATTCCGATCGTGCATACACAAATCCAACGGACAAAGTGCCACACATGCTCAGAATAAATTAAGAGACGAAAGCTATTGGCTACTGCCCCGTTTATAGTCCCGACGTACGTGTTTTTTTTGATTGGATTTTCTGACAACTTTGTGTGACCGTGTGTATGCAAGACAAGTTTGAGCCAACATCCGTCGGAAAAAATCCATGGATTTTGTTGTCGGAATGTCTGATCAATATCTGACCGTGTGTACAGGGCATAAGACTCTACCCGAGTGCCAGTTCTGTGTGCGTTTCCAGCACTGTGTTCAAAACGTGCTGTGTCTGTGATCTGCAGTAGGTGTCAGTGTAAAGTTAACAACACCCCAAATGCAGATATCACATGCAGTGCGTCTGCCTGTACTGGATCGCACGGTACCCAAGTACCATGCAATCTGGTTGTAGTGCCTTTTTAAAAGTAGTACACTACTTTTGGTGCAAGCTGAAAGAGCACTGCACTCAAATCGCACAGGCATCCTGGTGGCCTTAACCTCTACACCCCTGACCCCTAGACTCTGTATGATCAAAACTTTTATAAGGTAGTGGGACTGCTTTTTTAGACTGGGGTGCCTTTGAATCTGAAAATACTTTCAAAGAGTCCCTTGAATGAAAAAAGGTGAAAAACATTGCCCTAAACAACTTACAAATGCACTGAAAAATGACAGCTGGAAACCTACTTTTTTAGGGTGAGGGAGCTGGCACATAACACTCCCATTATTGGCACTTCTTAGCCAGCTAACCTAAGTTCAAAGGTCATTGAATTCAGTCTGGCTATATTCCACATTAACAGCTAATTTCAAACACGTTGGATCTGCCGCAAACCCTAACCTCATCCCTATTTACAAACATATTTGATATATTTCTTGACGGTTATTACATCTCATTTCATGCACAGTATATTCAGTATCATCTTGTCCTCAGAATTCCTCTGTGAACAAGTTCCTGTGTGTTTCCCGAATTAGTTACAGATAATTAACTGCTTGTGTAAACTTTGCTGCTTCTCCTCTCCTCTGTGTCCAATTACTTCACTGTCAAAAAAGTTCTGCAATCACCTCCAAACAATACTCAATGATTGTAAAAGATTTTTACAATTGTCACCTAGATGATTTTCCATCAAGTCAGACTTATTGCAGAAATATAGAGCTTTGTAAGTGAAAATTCAAGCAAAAGGAGTGGAGAGATGGAAAAGGCATTTTTTTTCATGTCTAACAGCTGTTGACTTTACATCAGAATTCAAACAAGAAATTCTATTTCCTGACCCTTCTTACACTTGGTTTCCAAAATCATAGCTATTTTTTCCTGATGTATTTTCTAAAGTGACACTTGAGCTAAAAAATAATAATAATAATAATGTAAAAGTACCTTGTTGAGAGGATCCCCAAACATAGGTAAGGCCATTAGAGGCTCTCTTTGGGGATTCTCCTATGAATCCCCATTGGGGCTATCTTACCTTTTCCTGTGGTTGAGGTTCCTACCCCTTCCTTGCCACCATCTTACCTAGGATGCCTACATAACAACAGGCAAAGGCTCTTTGCGCCTTGTATGGGAAAGAAAGTATAGCAGGGTCTTGATCAACACATATAATATTTAAAGGCCTAATCCCTTTTTGCAAAAAAGTAGAAAATGTAGCAAAACTGATGTGTGTTTACTACTTATTTGCAGTGAGGCCTACAGAGCATTGAACCCACAATCAGTGTGTTGCGAGTACAATGCACAGGCTCTATCAATGTATTCCGGTCAGCCTCAGGTCTGTACATAGGTGCAGACATGCTGTTATGGAGTTGGAGGAAGTGAAGCTGAATTACAGAGCAGGGGTGTTGAGAAGGGATCCCCAGCACATTCTACACAGTCCCTCTCAACCACGGTGGAACAGGGGACTTGTAGAACTTTTCATTAAATGATCCCAGACCTTGATGACATACTAAATTCAAATAATTACAAGATGCTGGGGGAGGGAGCGGTTTGAGTTTTGGTACTGTTGTATGAAGTTGTGCTTCATGTTACACCCTAAATAGGAGTTAAACTAGAAACATGGTCTGAAAAGTGGAGCTAGCCTTTAAGGAGCCCTACTCTCCGATTATCGTCCCTGAGGAAGCAGATGTTGCTCCGTGAAATGCATAACACTAATATTGAACTTCCTCAATAGTGATGTTTATAAGAACTGTGATACCTTGTTATATATGTTATCACATTATACTACAAAATAGTGGAGTGCTTAAAATGGGTGATATACAGTAAATAATGTGATGCTGTATGGATACTTCTTATTTTTATGCAATGAGATAACTTTTTAAGCCCTGTGATAATAAAAATAATCATTTTAAGTAAAGATTGATGGTTTTAAAACCTTTTTAATGATACAGCCTCTATCAATTACAAGATTACCTTTTGGATACAAGTCAATAACTAGGTAATAATCCTTGTAGTTCTGTTTTAAATAGAAACTTTGACATATTTGTGAGAATTCACGGGTATAAAAAGCACCTTTATATTTAGATCTCATTAAATTTGGTACATGACAAAATGTTTCGGCCCACGTATTTACATGCTCTGATTATATAGGAACTTTGTTGATCTCTGTTACAAACTGCGTGCCAGGTTTTACAGCATGTCGACACCTGCATGGTAAGCAGAGCCCATTTCCAAATAAGAAAAGCAGCTTTAATGCAAATTATTATTCTACCACGGCTTGTCATCGTTAAATAATAATACATGCATAGCTGGATCTTTGTAATTAAATATGGTAAAGGTATAATTAAAGTTTCTTGATTGAAAATAATAAACTTGTCATTAGGATTTTCATGATTAAACAGCAATGAGGAAAACTGTTAGTGCGGTGTCATTAGGATGGCAGAGGTGAAAGGCTTCCTAATGGAACATTATTCTTCAGTGTAAAAATCTCCATTAATCAGCCCATGTGTTGTATATTTGGGCTTCCATTACCTCCAGAGCAGCTGACACGTACTTCTTCTGGTGACTCAGGACCTGTACATACCAGTTTACTCACTTTTGCACTTATTAAAGGCATTTATCTGTTCTTTTGACTGGAGTATGATAATGTAGCCTGGTTTCCAAGCCCCTACTTTCTTGAATGTGTTGATAATAAAATAATAAAATAAAGGAGCCGAATTAAAGAACAAGTTCACTTTTGTTACACCTGTATTTAGAGTGCATTATGTTCCAGTGCTTGCAATGCTCACCTCCCCCACCCCCACCCTGTGACAGTGGACGGGGGTTCCTTTCCCCTGCAGCCACTGTCACACCGGTGCGGCTCTTTCCGTCTTCCCTTCCACCTGGCAGACAGAGCCACACCGGTTCATCTTAAACATAAGATTATATGGCTACTCCAGCCTGCTGATAGACTCCTGTACTAATGTATGCCCGGTGATGTCTTGGACACTTATATTTAGACATAGACTCTATTTGATACCGACATGATCTGTTTCTGGAGGACGAATACCATTTGTCCCATCTAAAGCGTATGTGAATACATATCACGGTCAAATATACAGACTAGTGGCACTTGATGGACTCTTCCTCTTTCTCCATTTGTTGAGTTATGACTTTCTGCTGTTTGCGTGGAGCATTTACACTTGGGATTTAAACCACAGTTTTGGAAGTTTCAAGCCCTTTTGTCCTTGAAGAAGATCTGCACTGTTTTTTCGAAACGCGTTTGACGCTCTGTCTGTTGACAGTTCTGGGCTTTTTCTCTCAGCTGTTTCCATCTCTGCCCCCAACATACGTGTTTGTTTTGATTTCCACCTGAATGTTGTTCATTGTTATACATGTTAATAAATTTGTTAATAAATTTGTACTTTTTAACAATTACTGTTTGTGGTCCGTTTAAAATCCCAATTTGGGGAACTTGCCTTTTACTTCATAGTCCATTGACACTTCCTCCAGCTTTCTAACAGAAAGCTTGTACAGAGGTAGGAAGACATGTCTGCTGGAGCCTGCCATGCAAAGCTATGCAGGCTTTTGTAGGGAAAAAAATTAAAAAATGCACATTTAATTCCTAAATGCTAAAAATTTAACAGGGTATCAAAATGTATAGGTAATAACACTAGGGACTGTTTGATCCAGGTAATATCCAATTGCCTCCTGGGGGATCAAGAACGGTTTTTTTTCCCCCCACTGGAGCACATTCGATCATGCTTGTTTGGGTTTTTTTCCTTCCTGTGGAACAACTTTGGATATAGGATTGTGTATATTGAGGTTTTCTATTTGTTTACTGTTTTCCATTGGTTGAACTAAATGTAGCAGGGTTTGAAACAGGAAAATCTGGATGCCGCACACCGGATAAAGTTGAAAACATCTTCTTTATTATAAAACTTGGATCATAAAAACTGGACAATCAGGCAGGTAGTACAGACACAGCTGAAGCGTTTCGCACTTGAACTAAATGTACTTGTGTCTTTTTTCAACCTGACTAACTATGTAGGATTTAGGATTGCATGTCATCATGCACTGTAATCTCTGTAAACTCTCCCCGCTCCTTCCCCAGTGTTTATATTTGTGTTGCATGTTGGTGGGTGGGCAGTTAAAGTAGGACACCATACTCTCTGTGACCATTTCTGAGAATTGAATGACATAATCACTTCTCTGGTCTTAGTGTCATCTCTTATAAGTTGGCAGAAAATCAGCATTGCTGGTCCTTAGTGACTTTTATAGGCTTAGTAGAGGTAATGGATTGGCTCAAAGGAGGATCACTTTGAGACCGCAAAAGAGTTTGTGATGTACCATTCTATCTTTATGCTATAGGATGGGCTGTTTATAATATTTGAAAACAACACAATATAAGCTGTGACTTCCCTTTACCAGTGAAATAAAAAAAGTGCAATAACCTATAAAAGATACTAACAGATACTAAGGACTATTTTTTAAAATACATTTCATCTAAGTTGACCTAAGACCTACTTGACATGATGCCTTTGTTGTTCAGAAGTCCTTCTTTCTTGCTGCCCCCAATATTCAGATTCAGGGTGTCTCCTTTTCTTTATAGGGTTCTATGGAGACACCCTTGCATTCTCGCTCTTTAGGAACATCTTAGTCCAGAACTTTGACAACCCCAAACCATTCTTAAAATATAAAGACTTGCTAATGGTTCAGCCTCTAATAGGTTTTTATTGGCTGTTGGGAGCTGAGGCCCTCTACTGGAAGTGGTTTGCACCTTTGTAAAGGAGAATTATGTTGGGTTCTAAAGGCACCTGTTTTATCACTAAGTTTAGGATCAGTAATTTTGGTACAGTGAGGGAAAAAAGTATTTGATCCCCTGCTGATTTTGTACGTTTGCCCACTGACAACACAATGATCAGTCTATAATGTTAATAGTAGGTTTATTTTAACAGTGAGAGACAGAATAACAAAAAAAAATCCTGAAAAAAACATTTAAAAAAAGTTATCAATTAATTTGCAATTAAATGAGTGAAATAAGTATCTGACCCTTTGCAAAACATGACTTAGTACTTGGTGGCAAAACTCTTGTTGGCAAACACAGAGGTCAGATGTTTCTTGTAGTTGGCCACCAGTTTTGCACACATCTAAGTAGGGATTTTGTCCCACTCCTTTGCAGATCCTCTCCAAGTCATTAAGGTTTCAAGGTTGACGTTTGGTAACTCGAACCTTCAGCTTCTCCTACATATTTTCTGTGAGATTAAGGTCCTGGAGACTGGCTAGGCCACTCCAGGATCTTAATGTGCTGCTTCTTGTGCCACTCCTTTGTTGCCTTGGCTGTGTATTTTGGGTCATTGTCATGCTGGAATACCCATCCATGACCCATTTTCAATGGCCTGGCTGAGGGAAGGAGGTTGCCATCTAAGATTTGATGGTACATGGCTACGTCCATCGTCTTTTTGATGTGGTGAAGTTGTCCTGTCCCCTTATCAGAAACCCCCCCAAGGTATAATGCTTCCACCTCCATGTTTGACGGTGTGGATGGTGTTCTTGGGGTCAGATACAGCATTCCTCCTCCTCAAAATACGGAAAGTTGATGCCAAAGAGCTTGATTTTGGTCTCATCTGACCACAACACTTTCACCCCGTTCTCCTCTGAATCATTCAGATGTTCATCAGCAAACTTCATACAGGCCTGTACATGTGCTTTCTTGAGCAGGGGGACCTTTTGGGTGCTGCAGGATTTCAGTCCTTCACAGCGTAGTGTGTTACTAATTGTTTTCTTGGTGACTATGGTCCCAGCTGCCTTGAGATCATTGACAAGATTCTCCTGTAAAACTCCACAAGATGAGAACTTGCATGGAGCCTCAGACCGAGGGAGATTGACAGTTATTTTGTGTCTCTTCCATTAGCGAATAATCGCACCAACTGTTGTCACCCTCTCACCAAGCTGCTTGGTGATGGTCTTGTAGCCCATTCCAGCTTTGTGTAGGTCTACAATCTTGTCCCTGACATCCTTGGTTCACTCTTCGGTCTTGGCCATGGTGTACAGATTGGAATCTGATTGATTGTTTCTGTGGACAGGTGTCTTTTATACAGGTAACAAGCTGAAATTAGGAGCACTCCCTTTAGGAGAGTGCTCCTAATCTCAGCTCGTTACCTGTATAGAAGACACCTGGGAGCCAGAAATCTTGCTGATTGATAAGGGATCAAATACTTATTTCACTCATTAAAATGCAAATCAATTTATAACATTTTTGAAATGCATTTTTCTGGATATTTTTGTTGTTATTCTGTCTCTCACTGTTAAAATAAACCTACCATTAAAATTATAGACTGATCATTTCTTTGTCAGTGGACAAATGTACAAAATCAGCAGGGGATCAAATACTTTTTTCACGCACTGTATATTATATTAATAAATATGGAGTCCAAAGATAATTGGATACATTACATCTTTAGACTTGGTGTATGCAGTAACGCTGCTCCTGACAAGCTCCATATTGAGTAATGTGGAATGTCAGTCCAATCCTATCAATGACCTGTGACGGAAATCATGGCTGGACAATCCAGATGAAGGTCCCTGACACTGAGAAGTGAATATGTCCCTCACATACAGCTCTACATGCTAATAACTGACATGCTATGGCACGGAAACAAACCGTTCCCGTTCTGCTACCTATTCCTCATTAATCTGTCCTGGTAGTGAAACCTGCCAAGAAACTCCCAGAAATCCATTAACATTTCTTATTGCCTCTAAGGCTATCATTACATCTAGTATTTGCTGTGGAGATGGCCAAACTCTCATGTTGCTATCCCTTCTATTGCGTGGGAGTATCTGCCTTTACTTCCAGCATTGACATTGTGCCACAAAGAGTCAATGTCATGGTGTATCAAATCCAGCATCAGCAGAGGAGCTCAGTAGAAGATTTTCGCATCAAATCTGCAGCTTCTGACACTGTGCCTTTGCCCTAACCACACTCAGCGGCCATTGTCTACATTGTTATATAATGCCTGTATGTGACAGCTCTGTGTGCAGGTGGTGTTGACCTTTTAGCCCTATCCAACTGTGAACACCAGATTGTCTGTGATCATGTGTGAAATGTCTTTTTTACATTCTTTGTAAGCTTCCCAGTGGTTTACTGGTTAGCACTTCTGTCTTGCAGCAGTTGGGTTGTTGGTTTGAATCCCAGCCAGGACACTGTTTGTATGTTCTACCTATACTTTTATGGATTTCATCAGTATCCTCTCTTTGCTTCCCACACTCCAAAGACATGCTGGTAGGTTAATTGGCTCCTGTTTAAACTGGCCCTAGTATGTGTATGTGAGTTAGGGACCTTAGATTGTAAGCTCCTTGAGGACAGGGACTCAAGTGAATGTGTAAAGGGCTGCGTAAATCATTGACACTATATAAATGCTTGTAATAAATTAGTTTGCAGGGTCTATTTATCAATGTTTTTACCCAAAATTCAAACACCTTTCATCCAAGTTACACATTCATTGACGACCTGCCCATAGTAAAAACATGTCATTACTTCAGCGTTAAATATCAGTGTTATGGCAGCAGCTAGCTCCCATAATGCCTGTATCATATTTTACTATGGCCAGTTCTCTTTAAGATAAAAGTGGTCCTGCAGGCCATCTTGGCCTCACTTGTCTTCCTGCCCCCCTCACGCCGCTTCCCAGTCATTCCCGGGCTTACCTGACCCATCGGTAAAGCCCAGAAGAGATCCGTTGTGGCTGTTTGCTGGGCAGGAAGACAAGTGAGGCCAAGATGGCAGTCTCCATTCCCTTGGAGAATCAAAGCGACGTCTGATGTCCCTTCCGGTTCAAGGGGCACTAGTAAACAATCTATATATATATATATATATATATATATATATATATTACACATTTGTTTTTTAAAAGTTTAAAAATACATTTTCTTTTGCTTTTAAAGGTATATGAGAGATCTGGGGTCTTTTTGACCGCAGATCTCTCAATAAAGAGTAGACGTGCATTTGTTTTCGTCCAAATGCATTTTCGTCCAAATTTCGGGTATTTTCGTTATCGTTTTAATAAACGATAACGAACGTGCAGAATCCGAAAACCGAAAGATCCGACAAAAACAAATGCTTTATTTTCGTTGCGACAACAGTTCGCTATAGATAGGATATTCGACATGACGCTGACAATAGCGATCTGTGTCCATCTAACCTGTGGTCGAATGTGCCTAACCTTAGCTCTATTAGTCCAAGATTATTCTACATAGAGAGAAAAGATTCAACATTATAGAGACAAAAGCAAAAAAGGTTGAATGTGCCTAACCTAATTCTGTTAGTCCAAGATTATTCGACATAGAGAGATAAGATTCGACATGAAGATTCGACGAAGCAGTCACCACGAGTGGACATTTATGGTCAAATGCGGCACCCATAGGCAATAGAAGAATTCAAATGTTGGTTGACTAGTAATTCTACTATAGCTTGTAGGCGGAACATTCGACCGGAAATGTAGGATTGCGGCGTCGTACAGTTTAGCTGCTCCATCGAATCTTCTTAGAACATTCGACAGACACCATAAGCCTTCAAGGACAGATTCGACCTTGATTATTTTGAATTTTAAGACTAATGCATTTTTTAACGAAATTAAATAAATAAAAACAAATTTCGGGAGTAACTAAATAAATTTATTTTTCGGACGAAAACGAAATTCTGAAACAAAATATTTCAGTGTGCACATGTCTAATAAAGAGGATCTGTCATCCTTATTTCTATTACAAGAGATGTTTACATTCCTTGTAATAGGAATAAAAGTGATCAAAAAATATATATATAAAGGGACAGTTTAAAAACAAAAAGTAAAATAAATAAGAAAAAAAAAAATGAACGCGCCCCATCCCTCGCATATGCAAATGGCGCAAGCATATGTAAACAGTGTGCAAACCACACATGTGAGGTATTGGCGCGATCATTAAAGTGAAAGCAATAACTAGACCTCCTCTGTAACTCTAAACATGTAGCCTGTAAACATTTTTAAAGTGTCCCCTGTGTAGATTTTAAAGTACCGTAGTTTGTCGCCATTCCACAACCATGCACAATTTTAAAGCATGCGATGTATCTAGTTACTCTGCGTAACATCATCTTTCACATTATACAAAAAAATTAGGGTAACTATTGTGCTTTTTTGTTTTTGTATTTTTTTAAAAACAAATTGAGTTTCAAAGACCGCTGCACAAATATCGTGGGACATAAAATTTTGCAATGCTCACCATTTTATTCTCTAGTGTCTCTGCTATAAAAAAAAAAATCTATAATGTTTTGGGGTTCCAAGTTCCAAAAAATACTAATTTAAACTTTTAAACAAAAAGTTCCAGAAAAGGCTATGAATAAACAGACCATTAAATCTCAAATTCTTCTTCTAAAAAAATAAATGCATAGAGTTGGCTCAGTTTGCTGCTTGTAGTGGGATATTTGCAGATTATTATTCACAATGTTCAAATTTGAGATTAAATTAGAATTACAGTTTCACACTAAGGTGTATCAAAGCCTAATGCCCTGTACACACGGTCGGACATTGATCGGACATTCCGACAACAAAATCCATGATTTTTTTTACGACGGATGTTGGCTCAAACTTGTCTTGCATACACACGGTCACACAAAGTTGTCGGAAAATCCGATCGTTCTAAACGCGGTGATGTAAAACACGTACGTCGGGACTATAAACGGGGCAGTAGCCAATAGCTTTTGTCTCTTAATTTATTCTGAGCATGCATGGCACTTTGTGCATCGGATTTGTGTACACACGATCGGAATTTCCGACAACGGATTTTGTTGTTGGAAAATTTTATAGCAAGCTCTCAAACTTTGTGTGTCAGAAATTCCGATGGAAAATGTGTGATGGAGCCCACACACGGTCGGAATTTCCAACAAGGTCCTATCACACATTTTCCGTCGGAAAATCCGACCGTGTGTACAGGGCATAAGAATTAAAATGCCATGTAAGCTCAATTCCAAAATAGTTAAGACTCTATTCACAATAGAAAACATTGTTTAAACTGAGAAAAAAAAAATGAAGGTAATCTTGCAATTGATATCAGCAACACATCTCAAAAAAAGTTGGGACAGGGCAAAAAAAAGCTGTCAATGTAAGTGGTACTGACAAGGAAGAGCCGGAAGAACTTTTTGTAACTAGTTGGGTTAATTGGCAACAGGTCAGTAACATGATTAGGTATAAAAAGAGCATCTCAGAGAGTCAGGGTGTCTCAGAAAGTAAAGATGGGCAGAAGTTCACCTATACTTAAAGTAAAATTTCAAATAATTTAAATATTAGAATACTATATCAGGCAAGAATGGGACAATATTCCTCTCCCAAAACTCCGGCAGCCAGTTTCCTCAGTTCCCAGATGTTTACAGAGTGTTGTTAAAAAAAGAGGGGATGCTACACCATGGTAAATGTTGCCCTGTCCCAACTTTTTTGAGGAGTGTTGCTGCCATCAATTTCCAAATGGCCTTATCATTTTTTTTTTTTTTTTTTAAATGGTACATTTTCTCAGTTTAAACATTTGATATGTTTTTTTTTTTTTTTTTCTATTGTGAATAAAATATGGGTTTATGAGATTTGCAAATCATTGTACAGTATTCTGTTTTTATGTAGATTTTTCCACAGCATCCCAACTTTTTTGGAATTATATATATTGTATATTGCAGCTTACTACTTCTTAGATATGGTGGCTACATTAGTTTTCTTTTTTCCCTTTCTTCACTTGGTGATCCTGTCAGTAACGCACTTCCTGTCTTATGCCCCGTACACACGGTCGGATTTTCCGATGGAAAATGTCCGATCGGAGAGTGTTGTCGGAAATTCCGACCGTGTGTGGGCTCCATCGGACATTTTCCATCGGATTTTCCGACACACAAAGTTGGAGAGCAGGAGATAAAATTTTCCGACAACAAAATCCATTGTCGGAAATTCCGATCGTGTGTACACAAATCCGACGGACAAAGTGCCACGCATGCTCAGAATAAATAAAGAGATGAAAGCTATTGGCCACTGCCCCGTTTATAGTCCCGACGTACGTGTTTTACGTCACCGCGTTTAGAACGATCGGATTTTCCGACAACTTTGTGTGACCGTGTGTATGCAAGACAAGTTTAAGCCAACATCCGTTGGAAAAAATCCTAGGATTTTGTTGTCGGAATGTCCGAACAAAGTCCGACCGTGTGTACGGGGCATTAGACTGACAGTGCTCATTGCACTTTATCCGCGAAGAAGCAACCCATCACCCTAGGACAGGAAGTGTGTTAGGACTACACCCCCCCCTTCTATGACATAGTGAGAGGTGTTCTGTAGACCATCAGGAGTGAAATGGGCAGGGCTGTTAAGATTACTTGAGATAGTCATGCAGAATGCACAGGTACTTAAGAGCTCACTGGGTTTCTAGTATAAATATCAGTCAGCACTGCTGCAAAATTGTAATCAAATACCTTCTTAGTAGAAAACCTCAATAATAACAATTTGGGGCCATTGAAGCATATCAGTTTAGATATAAAAGGGGGTATTGCATGATTCGATGAAATTAAATGGCAATAGCTTGTAATAGATGACCCACATGAAGCAGATATCTAAGCTAATGTGTTTGAATGGCCGTAAAATGTTCTTATGAGCCCTGGTTCACACTGGTGCGATGCAGGAAACACAGCAAATTCTGTGCGTTTCCCGTACAACATTGCAATCACATGGCATCCATGCGATCTGCTGCGGGTGTCAATGTTAGATTAATAACACCCAAAACAGATCGCAAAACGTAGTGCGATTGCCAGTGAACACCCATGGAATACGATTCAGGTGTAGAAATAAAAAGGGTCCTGCACCATTTTGGTGCAGGTGCGATGCAGTTTGAGCCATGCAAAATGTATGGCTCAAATCGCACCACACAGACATCGCATTTGATGTGCACAGGAATGTGGTGTGACTCCTGTGCAAATCACATGAGGTGTTCCGCACGCTCTAGTGTGAACCCAGGCTGAAGGTTTTCTATTGAAGATGGGTTTTCTTACAAAGTCGCAGAGATGCTGATCAATACTTGTTACCTGTTGAACAATGTATTGAATCATGCTTAGATTGTGCACTCCTAATAACTTGCAGGTGGAGCTGTACATATGTTGTTTTCTTTTTTTCAACAAGAAAGTACATATGTTGTTCTCTAAGTGTTTCTTTACATGCACGTGGTTATTAAGTGTGCTCAATTACCTTTGGATACAAAGATGTGAAAAAAATTGCATTATGAAAACAGGCTTGAGAAATTCCCCTGCTAGATAGATAGATTTTGCTGGTGATGCCCATTTCTTGGCAGCGTCACTTCAAAAAACGCACACATATTGCCAGCACAAATATGGCTTTTACTGAAGCAATGCCTTGTGGAACTTACATTTTCAAAGGTACATGGCACACCATATTACTGGCAGAAGGGGATTGACAATAATAGAAATAAACACAAGAGGAAAACTTGGGAAAGTTTCTGTGAGATATTTCTAATCCATTCCTGTAACTGTATGAAAATCCTTCCGTCACAGATAACCCGATCATTATTTTAATATTATCTACCCTGATCAGTGCACAGGACTAATCCCATAATACAGTGTGCTTGTTAAACCAGGGCACAGTGTTCCTGGTTGGCACTGCCTTCATATGCTGCAGGGGGAATTCTGCAGTTGTTGTAGCTGCGTAGCGGCCTCTGGGAACCGTCCTTTCTACAGAGATGAAAGCAGCCGCTGTGACCATCTCCGCACACAGAATATGATGATCTGTCTCCATTCCTTTCCCAGCTCTAATGTCGGGCACAGATCACATAGTGAGCGCAACGCAATGTGCCAGCTGTAATATGAATTACATTACTCTATCACAATATCTGACACTTGGGCACATTCATCAAAATGGTAGTCATCCATTTCAGCCAGTGCTAACTGCAATAATATAGACTGGATCTGTCAGGGTATTCAAATTAAGCTACTATGTACCCTTTTGGTTTATAGTGCCCTATACTTTTCACTGGAAGACAAATGTATACACTGTATTTATCAACATGGTACTGCTGCGTTGTAGAGACCCCTTTTCCCCTAACCAAAGTAAAAAAAAATCATAATTGCCTCTTTTATTAAAATATATAGAAATGTATATGCATTTTATACATATATACAATATATAATATATATATATATATATATATATATATATATATATATATATATATATATATATATATACAGTAAAGCCTTGGATTGCGAGCATGATTCGTTCCCGGAAACATGCTTGTAATCCATAGCACGTGTATATCAAAGCAAATTTCCCCATAGGAAATAATGGAAACTCAGATGATTCCTTCCTCAACCATTTATTCATGATTCCTTCAGTTTATAGTCCATATAAAAAGATTATATCAAATGTGATAGGTTGTTTAACGATAAAATGTCCATCCACAAATGGAAGCCTTCACAAGGGGATTAGAAGCAAAATCCAGCAGGAGCTACAGAGTATAAAAGAGAAGAGAGGCTCCTCTAAGTGTAGCAATGTAGTTACATTTAATGAAGGTACAACATTTAGCAACTCACATGGTTGATGATTAAAAGAGGCACATCTAAGTATGTAGGCATCCGGGGTAAAGCTGTCCACCAGGGACATGCGGTGAGGTCAGTGGCTGGTAAGGCACTGGCTGGTATCAGAGCCAGTTACACACAGGTTACATAAGCCGCGAACGTTAGAGCGAGAGCAAAAAGTCAAGTGCAAGACCTCCTCTGTAACTCTAAACATGTAACCTGTAAAAAATTTTAAAGCATCGCCCATGGAGAAGTACTGAAGTTTGGCGCCATTCCACAAGTGTGCGCAATTTTAAAGTGTGACATGTTAGGTATCTATTTACTCTGCATAACATCATCTTTCACATTATACAAAAAAATTGGGCTGTTAGTATTTTTTATTTTTTTATTCATGAAACATTTTATTTCCAAAAGAAAAACGCGTTTGAAAAATTGCTGCGCAAATAGCGTGTAACATAAAAAAATTGCAGCGACCACCATTTTATTCCCTGTGTTGTCTGCTAAAAAATATATATATAATATTTGGGGGTTCTGAGTAATTTTCTAGGGAAAAAAAATATGATTTTTACATGTAGGAGAGAAGTGTCAGAATTGGCCTGGGTGGTGGTAATATACAAATGATTATTATATCTTGTTTTTAAGGTAATTTACTATATTTTTAAAAACTGTACTCAAGCAGGTGGCTTAGCAGACAAATTACAGAAGTTTGAAGTTATAACTTCAAACCAGTAATTTCACAGTAAATAGATAAATAATAAATTATTATGTTATAACATTTAGCATAATAATATATTATTAAGCTTGATTAAAACAGTACCTTTTCAGCAGCAGCAGATCCTCCCTCTTAACTGTGTGAGAATAACATGGGATTATGGGTAAATCTTTTACTCATAAACCCATGTATTTCCTTGTAGTTAAGAGGGCTGGGCTGGGCTGGGCTGGGCACGTGTCTTTTAGACATATGCCCCCTTCTATGACACTGCAGTGAGAGGCATGCCTCCACTGCAACATTTTTATTGGACTGCTTGGGCCAATGGTGCTTTACCATTGGTCAAAGGCTCCAAGCTATCCATTGAGCTCAGTGCCTCTGACAAGAAGTGAAGAGAGGCAGTTTGAGCTCATCCTCGCAGTCTGCTGCAAACAAAGTGTGCCAGCTTGTATTTAATCTAGCCACTCTGTATGTAGCTTCTGACAGGCTGTGCTAGGAGCCATATATCTCCTGAACCATAGGTCGTAGGAGCCCAAAATTTTGACCAGTGGTGGCGTAGGACTTCAGCTACCTACTCCTAGTGACTCCAGTTCGCAGAGCTACAACCCTCAAAGTCAGTCTTATTTTTTTTATGTTCATGGCTCTGCCTCCCCTGACTGCACATCCCTGCTGTCCACACAGACCATCCTCCGCACCGCCGGCTCTCACCACTGTCAGTCTACCATCGTGACTGGGAAGACTACCCTGCAGTAGAGTGATCTGAAAGCGAGAATTGAAGCGCTCGTGGAGCGCAGAGTGGAAGGGATGATGTTAATGGCGGTGCAGAGGATAGTCTATGTGGACAGCTTTACATACATGCCTACATACTTAGATGTACCTGTTTTAATTATCAACCATGTGAGTTGCTGAATGTTGTACCTTTATTAAATGTAACCATATTGCTACACTTAGAGGCGCCTCTCTTCCCTTTTATGCTCAGTTGTGACATGACGCTATTTGTACATCAAGACATCGCTCGTTTACCAAGTCAGAATTTATTAAAAACTGTTGCTTCTCTTGCAAAACACTCTCAAACCAAGTTACTCTCAATCCAAGGTTTTACTGTGTATATATATATATATATATATATATATATATATATATATATATATATATAATTTTTTTCATTTATTTATCATTATTTTTTTATCAAATGTAAAAAAAACGTAAAAAGGATAGGTAAGGTGGTTAAAATATGTTTGTATGCATTTTACACTACATGAAAAATTACTGCTAAAATTAAATATAAAATGATTTTATTTACTATGGGGTTGATTTACTGACAGAATAGACACTGTTCACTAAGCAAAGAGATTATTTACTTTGCTAAGCAAATACGGTTGAGCTATGCTTTACTCCAGTAATTCAATTGTACAGTTATTTTTTTATTTCTCTTGCACATGTTTCAAAATGAACACAACTTCACCTTATTTACTCAGCTAAATGAACATTCACGTTCCCAAGAGAACAGTTTCCACTCTTTTATTAATGCAACCACAATGCAGGTCCTGAGAGAGCATCCTCAGATCCTGGTAAAAAAAAAAAAAAGGTCTAGTATGATCGGTGTGATTCCTGATCCACTGATCAAAGAAAAAGTTCCTGTTATAGTAACAAACTTTACCTCTTCCTGGAACTGTGGAGTTTATTTAGTAAAGGCAAATAGACTGTGCACTTTGCAAGTGCACTTGCACTCTGCAAAGGAATTTGCTCCAGAGCTTAGTAAATGGGGGATACTCTTCTGACTTCCATCATCCAATCATGTGCAAGCAAAAATGCATTTATTTAATTTGCCTGTGATTGAGTATTCATTGCAAAGTGAAGCTTCACTTCATTTTCTAAGCTCTGAACAAAATTCCCTCCAAAGTGCAGTCTATTTTGCTTTCGTAAATCAGCTCCTAAACATACACTTGTTTTCTTGCTAAGAAGAAAAGTTATATTGATTGGCAAAAGTGATTTTATTTTTGAGGAAATTTAAGTAAGAATTATGTGTTTGTATCCCCAAATAAAGAGTGACTAATAATATATGTAGAAGTGCTTAAATATCACTCAAAATTATGAAAACGACAGCAATCATCGATATCTGAACACAAAAAAAAAAATAAAAAAGACATGACAGATCGCAAAAACACCACCGTTGGAACATCTTCCAGTGGCATCCAATGCCCCTGAAAGTTGTTTGGTAGGATAAAATGTGTAGGGTGGAGCTAAGCGGTAATGTCATTACGTCCGTTCAGACGAACGGCGGTAGTTTTGCGATATAATCTATAGTGCTGTAATACCTACTGTGTGTTGAGGTCTGGGCTTCTGGTAAGCAGCCGTGTGTGTTGGTGGTTGGAGCACTGGAGATGGTGGCTGCACTGCAGTTTTTTCACAGTGGATTTTTTAAATTATATTACATAGGACTTTATATTATTTATCGATTTATTGCACATTATTTATATATGTTTATGTATTGTTAACTATTTGGTGGATTTAAGGAAACAGCACAACACATTTTTTGTATATATCTAAATAAAAAATGGCCTAGACAGAAAGGCAGATGGCTTAAAGTAAAGAAAGGGCACCATAACATCTACAAATCCTCAAATGATTTAGACCAGGGGTAGGCAACCCCCGGAACTGGTGCCGCAAGTGGCACACAAAGCCTCTTTTGTCGGCACTCGACTTCCTGCCCATCAGCAGAGCAGCACAGGGAAGTGTCAGAGAGACACTAATGCATTCCAATTTCAGAATTCCCTACGCCGCACCTGCACTGACGGGGAGGCACTGTGCCCCCACATATTGTAAAAGATGGGAAACATTGTTTGGTTCTCTAAATTTGCTGTAGCTGCGATCATCAGCTTTTGTTATGGGGAAGAGATTGGGTGTAGTTCTGCTGGGAGGGCGGTTCCTGTTTCCAGGAGGAGGAAGACTGTCATTGGCCACTGCTAAAGCCAATCACAGTCCTGCTAGCCCCGCCATCTGGAGGAAGATGACTCGCTTGGTTGCCACTACCAATCTCAGAAAAAAGGGATTTCACTGTGATTGAGAAAACCACAATCAGGTGACAGTTTGTGGAATTACTTTTGAGCTTCTGGGAACTTTGTTGAAATTATTCCAGACCCTTTGAGTCACTTACTACTGAACCCCGGCACTCTGTGTCCCTTTAAGCCACAGCCAGTATTCAGCGCAATGATAATCACACCCAACTTTGATCTCCGCATTTTTTCTCAGCTGCGGGGGCCCAACTTGATGATCCTGCACACAGGCCCACTGCTTTCAGAAAAAGCCCCTGACCTGAGCTTATCATTGTGCATCCATTCCATATGCTTGTATGTGACATCACATACATCCCATACATCCCATACATCAAATACATCACATACAAGCACGTGTGCTGGATGCGAGAGTTGGATCAGCAGGATGAGTGTGCTAGGAAAGGTAGATGTGTCTCATCTCTGCTTTCTTTCACCACTCTGCATATCATAGATGAGCAGGAGGGTACAACAGTGGGGAAAATGAGCAGGAGGGGTTCTGAGGTGGGACAGATGAGCAGGAGGTTACAGTAGTGGGGCAGATGTGCAGAGAGGTACAGTGGTGGAGGAGATGAGAAGGGGGTTCAGCAGTGGGACAGAAGAGCAGGGGGGTACAGTGTTGGGCCAGATGAGCGGGGGGGTACAGTGTTGGGGCAGATGAGAAGGGGGTTCAGTGATGGGTCAGAAAAGCAGGGGGGTACAGTGATGGGGCAGATGAGCAGGGGGTTACAGTGGTGGGAGGGATGAGAAGGGGGTTCCGCGGTGGCACAGATGAGCGGGGGTTACAGTGGTGGGACAGATGAGCAGGGGGGGTTCAGTGTTGGGCCAGATGAGAAGGGGGTTACAGTGGTGGGAAAGATGAGCAGGGGGGTTCAGTTTTGGGGCAGAGGAGAAAGAAGGTACATTGGTGGGACAGATGAGCAGGGGGGTACAGAGATGGGGCAGATGAGAAAGGGGGTACATTGGTGGGGCAGATGAGAAAGGTGTTGCATTGGTGGGGCAGATGAGAAAGGGGTACATAGATGGGGCAGATGAGCAGGGTGGTACAGTGGTGGGGCAGATGTACAGATGGTTACAGTGGTGGGACAGATGAGCAGGGGGGTACAGTGGTGGGACAGATGAGCAGGGGGGACAGTGATCTGAGGCGTGGAGGTGCAGGAATTGGGGCTGATCTGAGGCGTGAGAGTGCAGGATGGTAATTTCGCATTATACTAATAGTAGTTTAAAAAATCCTTTTCGTAATTGAGAGCGTGAAGTTGACATTTTTTTGTTATAAAATCGGCACGCTCAATTTCTTTGAAAACATTTTTTTCAGCACACGGTGCTCAAAAGGTTGCCAACCCCTGATTGGGAGCAACCTCCTTTTTCCTCCTAATGTAACAGACAAATAAATGCAGTGGATACAGATTCACAGAGTGAATACTTTCTTTCCTTTTCTCCGTTGAAAAGGGTACAATCAACTATCAGTCATGAATAGATATTGCATCTTGTTAAAATAACTTTTTGTAAAATTAAAACTATCAATAGTGGAAAGTGCCCATTACTACACCAGGGTACCAAATAACCACAAGGAAAACGCAAATCAGCAATGTTGTTTTTGTTTCTCAAATTGTGTACAGCCAACCATAGGCAGGGTATAGATAGTGGGACATCTTGCTGAGAAGAGGAGGCAGTGAGATATCGCCTTGTCCTCAAACCAGCTCATAACATGGACAAAGGGTGCTAGCAGCATCTATAGGAAGATAGTTTTCTTTCCTTTACCCTATCTCTACTCATCAAAACAGAAGTTTCCCACCAAGCTGGAAAATCCCTCTGTGTATTATTAACAAGCACTTGTGATTTGTAGAAGACTTTGTTATTATGTTCTCTATGGCACCAATACAAATAACAGAATGTAGCATCTCATTTTGTAATATATAATGAGGTTTTAGATATATGGATTACATTAGGTAGGTTAATTAACATTTTAGTTAATTCGGCTCTAGTTATATAATACAGGGAAATATGTTTAGGCTACTTAGTTTGATGACTAATGTACATTAATTTATTTCAGAGAAAACATTTAAAAAAGCTAACATTACAATATACATGTGATTTTGTTGATTCGGCACTTCCGGGCCATTACACAGTATAATGTCAGGACATAAACTAAGGAAACAATACAACTTTAAAATCTAAATAAATATTGGCTCTATAAATGTCTAGGTGCCTTTCTTCATCGAGCTACTGTGCATGTGGAAGAATTGCCTCTGAATTTATACATTTAGGAAATAAAAATGACATTATACCTCTCACTGAATACTCTGGGGTGTACTTTTATAGATACAATAAATTTAATAGCAAAGTTTAATCCTCAACTCAGATTAGAGACATTGAATTTGAAGCTTAGTATAAGAAAAAGTCTAACCCTTTAACAAACTTCTTGTTATTCAGCCATATACCAGTATCATATATATATATATAGATATATATATATATATATATATAGATATCTCTATATATATAGAGATATCTATATATATATATATATAGATATCTCTATATATATAGATATATAGATATATATAGATATAGATCTATATATCTATATCTATATATATCTATATATATAGATATAGATATATAGATATATATCTATATATCTATATATATCTATATATATATATATATATATATATATATATATATATATATATATATATATATATATATATATATAATGTATATAGTATTAAAGCCTACAGCCTACTCCACAGTAATGTAAATTAGTATTATTTATTCAAATAAATTATCCATTTAAGCATGCTAACAGTGACAATTTTTTTCATTTTTTTTGCTTATAATAAAAAATACAAGGTATTTATTCAAATTGTCTACTTCATAAAAGCTTTAAATGTCCTTAAAAAAATATGAAAATCATTTTGGTAAGCAGAGCAGTTATAGGGGTTGTTGCTCTGTACAGCAACAAATACCAAAACTACAAAAGCATGTCTAGTCACCGGGGCTTCAGATGATCCAATAGATGGGATGCAACAGACATGATCACTATGTCTTTTCCTCTTTTATAAGTTTGAACGGCTACTTATTGTAATCAGAGGGGTGTGCAGTATACATCAGCCATATCATAACTGCTGTATGTTATAGCTCTTATGGAAATGCTTCTTATCTGGAGGGATGCTAATCCTCCCTATAACTCTTATAACTTTGTAACGTCTTTTGTTTAAAGAAAGCACAAATGAAATATAAAATCGACCCTTGAGTCCAGCTGGGCATTCATAAGAACATAAAATAAATGTTTGTAAAATACTTCTAGCATATTTACTGGAAATCTGTCTTTATTTTATCTTCTCAGATGTCAGACCAATAGTGGAAATTTACACAGTTGTAACCAATAGGACTTTATTGCATTTCCAAGTGCTGTCATCATTCTAATGCCCCGTACACACGGTCGGACTTTGTTCGGACATTCCGACAACAAAATCCTAGGATTTTTTCCGACGGATGTTGGCTCAAACTTGTCTTGCATACACACGGTCACACAAAGTTGTCGGAAAATCCGATCGTTCTGAACGCGGTGACGTAAAACACGTACGTCGGGACTATAAATGGGGCAGTAGCCAATAGCTTTCATCTCTTTATTTATTCTGAGCATGCGTGGCACTTTGTCCGTCGGATTTGTGTACACACGATCGGAATTTCCGACAACGGATTTTGTTGTCAGAAAATTTTATCTCCTGCTCTCCAACTTTGTGTGTCGGAAAATCCGATGGAAAATTTTCCATCGGAAAATCCGACCGTGTGTACGGGGCATAAGATGTTTCAGGCATTGGGGGATGAAGGAGCTGAATTTTAGTTAGAATACTGGAGGAGGAACACAGGTAGAGGACCTCACTAATGTGATGATACTCATTTATAGAACAATGAGCTGTGTGGAGGTGACACAGGAAGGTGCAGCACTATATGCTGTAAATCAGGGGTAGGCAACTTTGGCACTCCAGCTGTTTTGAAACTAAAAATCCCATGATGCCTCTGACTCTAGGAGTCAGGCCTGTGATTGTCAGGCTCTTGCAATGTCTCATGGGACTTGTAGTTTCACCACAGCTGGAGGGCCGAGGTTGCCCACCCCTGCTGTAAATGGTGAAGCTACCGTCCTATATAGTGTGGTAGGAGAATATGAAACGCAAGCAAGGCTGAACAGAATTACAAATATTGTGGTAGGTAAATCAGTCTGGATATTTGTATATCAACAGTGTACATAGGTGATAGGTTGGTGTTCCACTTTAATGTAAGACTTTATTAGAAGATGATTTGTGACTTCCCTGGTGCAGGGTGAAATGACATAATGTATTGTGCTTTACATAATGTAAAATGAAGGTGATGAAATCCTATCTGCTCATATACTGTCCATCTTCCCCCTTAAGATATGGATGTATCTCATAATTCCATTTCATTATACGTATATAGATGTGCTGACACACACACCTGCTTCTCTATCTCTAGCACTGCCACAGTCACACTTAAATCCTCAATTAGCATTTCTTTGTGTGTCCGACCGGACATTATTATATGTGCCTGTCATCCAGACTGACAAATCACAGTATATTATGGGGGGGTGTTCACTTGTTAGCACCTTATACTGGATATACAATTAGAATTGTGCCTGTGACTTGATTTGCTGACATTTGGATGAGATCCGGTTTCACTACACCAGAATGTACAGAGCCAAAGGCACTAAATATACAATATGTTGGTGTATGCATTATAGAAATGTGAACTTCATTGTGGTAATTTTCCTGAAATTTTAGATCATCAGAAGGTCTGTGTTAAACAATATGATTGTTAAGTTGTGCATGTCTTTGGAATAGGCTACCTCATATGTCTGTTCATTAAAGCGGAGGTCCACTGACCATTCATTTTTTTTTTCCCAACCATTCAGACACTTACATAATCTCAATGTAACACTCACTTTTTAGGTGAACCAACCCCCCCCCCCCGATGTCCGGTTTCGAATTAAGAACGAAGTTTTAAAAATTGAGGATGGCCGGTTCCATCTTGCTTGTGGGCATGTAAAGCCCACAAGCATTAACTTCCTGGATGCAGTGAAGACTGAGCTACCAGCATTCACCGCTCGTTCCCGCGCATGCTCAGTGTTATCGGCGCGGAGCGCTGTAAACTTCCAGGTTGCCGTCACTGAATCCTGGGAATGCTGACACTTAGCTCCCAGGAGACAGTGCACCGCCGGGGATGAAGAAGATACACGCCTACTCCCGCTGGGGTCAGACACAGGAAGTGCCACAATAAAGACTGCTAGAAAGGTAAACACACAGAAAAATGTTTTTATTTTTATCCATTTGCACATCTGTTCAATGCAATGATGGGATTAAGATAAAGTTAATAATTTGTGTGGACCTCCACTTTAACCTGGATGTAAGACTACTATTGGCAGTTCAAAAAATGAATTGTTTTTTGGCATATGAACCTTGTATGTAAGATCTGCCCACTGGGGATTAGTAGTGAGAACAGCCAGTAACTGATGTGGCAACAACACTGTGTTTGTATAAATGGTTCCCGGTTATAGTGTGGGTTGGTTTTCTGCTACTTTAAAACATGGACAGCTTCTCCGTGACACTGGAAGGAAAAGATTATAGGACATTTCTTTTAAATATAAAAACCATGAAGGGATGATTAGCTATAAAGGTAGAAATGTTGAATATATTGGATTTATATACTAGAGCAGTAGAGAATGTTCATATAGCTTAGTAAATATGGGAAGCTTTGTTTACTTTGAATACCCAATCACGTGCAAAGGAACTAAAACAAAAATAAATACATTTTTGCTAGCAAAATTGGATCATTGAGGTGATCGCAGGTCAACCTTAAAGCAGTTTTAAACCCAAAACAAAAACTATAATATATATAGCAGCTTTCCCATCATTAGATGTGGTGGCTGCGTTAGTTTTTTTTTTATATACATTTTTTCCCCCTTTTTTTTCAGCTAGTGATCCAACCAGTAATAAACCTCTTGTATTAGAGTGCCCTCACTCTGGATGAAGGAGGACAGTGGATGGCAGCATTGTCAGTCTAGGGGGGGGGGACATTATATGTACTAGCAGATTTAGATACACTAACAAATTAAAGCTGAACTCCACCTCACACTTTTCAAGCAGTCACAACAAACAGTTTTTGGGATAAAGGTTTTACATAAATGAATAAAATCTGATCACTGTAAGCAACTCTGTAAGTAGTAAATGTTTTGTCTCAACACTGTAACTGCTACATCTGCAAAAGAGCTTGTTCTGTTGAAAAACAACAGACTTACTGGACAGATCACCAGGTGAAAATAAAAGGAAAGAAAGCATTAAAAATAAAAGTAATGCAGCCATCACATCAACTTTAAGCTAGCTAAACATTCACTTTCACAAAGTGCAGATTCTCAATTCCTTCAGTAAATGATTCGTTCAAATATACTTGCTAAATAATTGCATAAAAAAAAAGGAAATGTGTTTTCTTATATTGTACGGAGAAAGTGTGATGTATAAGTGATACCCTTTATTGGCTAACTATAAGTAATACCCTTTGTTGGCTAACAAGCTAATTAAATATGCAAGCTTTTGGGATTCCTTAGATCCCTTATTCAGGCTTTATACAGTTTATCATATATAAATTGTATACAAAGTATAAATACATTTAAAACCTCCATCAAGACAAATTTTAATGATAAATAATATTTCATCACAAGATTTTGCTGAAGACTAAGAAATGCACGCTGACAGCTCTTTATTTCCAAAGATAGGAGGATTTCTCATTTGCCCAAAAACTTCTGGGTACTTCAACCACCCAATCACGTGAAACTGCATTTAAAATTTATGAACTTCCCCACACATCGTTGGATATTTGAAGTAAACACTGATCACCTAGGAAATGTTACATGACTCTTTATGTTAAACATTTCTAATCAATTCTTGTGTTTCCTGCCTCTGGGTCATGTAATCCCCCCCCCCCCCCTTCATGATTTAGCAAAATAAATTGTACTGGTAGAACTGGTGGGCAATTAGGGCTCATGCATATGGGCGCAGAGGGCCATACAATGTAAATACCAGCTGTATTTCTGTACCCGGGAGTCACAGCTGTTGCATACAGCCGCCTATGTAAATCAGTGACAGGATGAAGCTGTATGGTGGTAAATACAGATCCAAGCATATGCATGCGTACAGGTACGGATGTACGTCTCTGAACATGGGGAAAATCTAGAAGCGTAAACATGAATCTTATAACATCATGGCACATTACTGGTTGCAAAAACTGGTATTCTGATAGTCTGCTTAATTGTAAAAAAAATAAATAAATGTGCATTCCCAAGCAGTAATAATGCAAATGTGTACACAACAGTTGAGCACAATAAAACAGTTTTCTTTCATAGAACGTCCTGGACAATTTTAAAATAAGGAATTAAAAACAGTTTATTATGGTAAACGTGGCAAGTTGATGTCCTTGAACACAGTGGGGGTTATTTACGAAAGGCAAATCCACTTTGCACTACAAATGCACTGAAAGTGCACTTGGAAGTGCAGTCACTGTAAATCTGAGGGGAAGATCTGAAATGAGGGGAAGCTCTGCTGATTTTATTATATAATCATGTGCATGTGTTATTTTCCTTGCATGTCCCTCATGGATCTACAACGACTGCACTTCCAAGTGCACTTTCAGTGCATTTGTAGTGCAAAGTGGATTTGCCTTTAGTAAATAACCCCCAGTATCATTATGAAGACAGGTCAGTTCTGTAGCAGAGCCCGGCGCTCCTTTAGTAACTAGCAGTATATCTTCTGTCTGTGTTTTTATGTTCAAATTGTATATTTGAGATATTAGCTCTGTATAGTTGAGAAATTATTCAGTTTTTCCTCTGCAATGTATCTTTATTTTTTTACTGAATTGTACCAAATTGATGGTGTTTGTTTTAGAAGTTATTGTTGCCATTTATCTATTCTATCATCAGATTCTAGTTGCCTGTATGCTTTAGATTTGGTGATGTCAAAGTTTCTCATTTTGTTGGAGCTTGTTTTACCCTACTGGCTAATAGAAGTGTAAAGCACGGTACACACGATCAGAATATCGTACAAAAAACACCACTTTTGAAGCGATCATACGATAATCTGATCGTTATTACACAGCTTTCGTCCAAAGTTTTCCGAAGTGACAAACACAAAAAATTTTCTCCCACGGATCCAGATTTTTGCTTAATCAGTAGTTTTCATCCGAAAATACAATACAAACACACTACATTACATCGCTTCCAAATGTTTATTCTGTTGTACGAGAATTTTCGTACTTTAGTAAGCTATTCTTTTCGATATGGAGACGATCATTCCATCCAATAATATCACTGTGTGTGCTAGGCTTAATAAATCACACTAGTTGCTTGACCTGGTGAGATATGACTGATAAGGGCTGCAGTGGAGCCATTCCATTTTTTTCCTGTTACATTCTACCTTGGCTGAACAAGCACACGCTGATTCCACTACTGATCTGAGATACTATTGAGGATATTAATACTGGACTTTATTGGCACTGAGATACACAAAAGTAACTTAAAATTTTAATATTTTTATTACAAATTGAATTTCAAAGAAAAAAATCAGATAAACTTTCTCTTTTAAATTAAATTTGTAATAAAAATATTATTTTGTGTATCTCAGTGCCTATAAAGTCCAGTATTATTCTCTCCACTAGTATCTGTAATCAATAGGACATCTCACCTACGTACTATTTTGGTATCCACAGTACAGTACCACTCTGTGGTGACATCTTAAATCTTTTGTTTTCAATCCACTACTGATCTGACCAATCTGAGCATCTTTAACTATAATTGAACTAAGGCTTGCCATACATTATAACATTTTCTTGTAAAATTTTCCTTTAAATTTAATTTAAACCATATAATATGAAGTCAAATCTATACACTTTTAATTTGTATGCAATCAGGCAGGCCCTTGCTCTACATAGTTGAAGGTAAATCTAAAGGAAATTGAATAAGAAAATTATATAATGTATGGCCAGCTTTAGATTGGGCATATATGAGTTGATTTACTGAAAAGCAAGCAGGCAGTTGCACCCTTTGAGGGATTTTGTTCCAAAGATTAGTAAATAAGATGTCCGCTGACTTCCATTATCCGATCACGTGCAAGTAAAAATGAATTTTTCTTTGTGTTTTCCTTGCGTGTGTTTGGGTATTGTTTGCAAAGTGAAGCTTCAACACATTCACTAAGCTGTGGGGATAATTCCCTTGCAGAGTGCAACTACACTTTCAAAGTGAACAGTCTATTTCCCCTTAGTGTATCAACCCCTTAGGCTCGGTTCACACTGGGGCGACCTGTCAGACAACTTAGCCGCCTGACAAGTCGCGCTTAATTCAGTGCAATGGAACCATTCTAATTGGAGTGATTCAAGTCGCTCCAACTTAGAAAAAGGTTCCTGTACTACTTGGAGGCGACTTCGGAGCAGTTTGCATTGACTTCTTTTAAAGAAGTCATTTGCAAGCCAAGCTGAATTCACGCTGTGCAGAGGAACTTCATAGTCGGGCGATTTTCACGCTGCCTCAGTGTGAACTGATTTTTACAGTACAGACTAATGTTTCTTACAGAGAGATGACGATGAACCACGTTTGTCCCTGAGGAAGCCATAAGGCGGAATATGTAGGATTAAGATGTGGGAACAACTATAGGAGCTACAATAACACGTCTTGAATGACCATTAGGCTGTTCATGTATTGTATAATATTGTTTTTATGTACCCTTGTAACTTTAATAAATTGTGATTTTGTTCAATTTGGTATGTCCTTGTACTAATTGTACCTATAAAGTCCTATCTCCCCTACTCTGTATTTACTGATCACCCTTCATCAACAATGCTAACAGGCAGCTGTCTTTTTAAAGTGTGTTGGGATAAATGTGGATGTTGGTAGCTTGAACACAATAACTAAAGCAGTTGGCAGATCTTTTATTGTGATTGATGATAAGTTTGCTTGTGTATGGATGGTCTCATAATGGGGTTATATTTTCCACTTATCAAAGTCAACTTGTGTTGATGTTGGACACTCAATTATGTGCAAATACATTTTAAGTTAAAGCAGCCACTTTTGGGATTGTCATTTTTTCTGCACTTGTATCTGCTGTCAGGGGTGGAGAATTTGTATTACCAGCAAAGTGCACTTTTGTGGCACAGACTAATTTGCAGTCCATTGATGCAGTTATAGAAATAGAAGCCTGTGTTGTTTTCAGCCCCATAAAATGTTAAAACAGACTTTATACCACATCTTCTCTCTCCTCCCAATGGGTAGTGCTCTAAATCTCCTAATAAAGGACTAAAACCAGAGTTCACTGCTCACAAGATAGTGGAAATAAATAATAATAAAAGTATAGATGATAAATGATATAAGTATAGCCTCCAAGAATTTCTGCCCTCCATACCCAACACAGTGGGTAGTTTTATTTTTTAGGGCATGTTGTGTGGGACACATCTCTGTACGGTCTTCAGTTCATTACAAAAACAAAACAGTGCCAGCCAGCAGCTGCCACTGACAGAGGGATCTCATATTTGTTAGCGCCTTATGGACCTCATCCATGCTAGTATATGGAGCATTCTATTTTTTTTAAACATCACATTAAATATTGCTGTGAGAAGATTTTATCATTTACGGTATTTTATATTTTGTAGCAAGGAATTCTACAATAAAATGAAAATCTTCCTAATGTGCAACAAAATCCAGAAAAGATAAGTTTTATCCTCACTGGCTTAAGTTTTAAAGGTTAGAATTAGGTTTAATAGGGAATGATACGACGGTCATTCCTGAAATATGGATCTGCTCAATTCATATTTTATGAATATTACAATTATGATCTTTGTTCTTTAATATAAATACATATTATGCTTTATTATCATTGCAGGGATCTTATGCACACAATTTACAGTATTTTAAAGTTTATTACTATTTTAATATTATTCACTAACAAATTAGAATTTATTCTGTTTCTGTCCTATGGCAGTCAGTTTTATTCCAGACTGAACACAGTTTTTTGAGCTGACATTACATAGAAGCAGACATGTCTTCTAATTCCACAGAGTTCACAGGTGACTATTATGTTTGTGTAACGTTTGTATGCTTGTAGTAATGAATTACTGCTTCTTCACAATATTCATTAATGTGTCCTAACATTTCCAATCAATATTCTCAGTGTCCTTTTATTTATTTGTTTTAAATGTAGATTGCCAACAAATACATTAAGCCATTTTTAATATGAATATATGATGTTCATGCGTGGAAAAGCTGTAGTAAAAATTGTTTTCTAAATTTGGGTTTTTGCATACTTTCTTTTGTAAAAAATATAAACACACATTTGAATTTAGGACTTGAGAAGTGTAAAATGTCACGTCCAAATAATTTAGGGAGTGATACCAGATTGTATTTATCAAAGTTATGATTATCGTCAATGAAGAGTATTGCACTGAGGGATCGCATATTCTTACAAGAGGATAAGAGGAGAAGAAACGCATCAGTTACGTCAATAAATCCTGTTTTCTACTGTGATTGATTATTTGTAATATTTTAACCAAGCTCTTTGTATGAAATGGGAAAGAAATGGCATGAAGAATATAGTAATAAAGTGCAGAATATTCCCCTTAACAGACTGCCTATGTTAGTTCTGCTGTGTTAAGTAAGAATCCCATTATTTCTGTTTATTTGAATATAATAAATAATTTATAAAAATGCATATCAATTTATATAAAACTTATTTTATCTTATAAATAAGAGAAATAATATATAAACACCAGTTAGGGATATTTTACTTTGATATTAGTTCTGTGGTTTTAAAAAAATATATTTTATGTATAGAAGAGTCCACATGGTTTGTTTCTACTTCTTTTTGGCAAACAAATACATATTAATGTTTATATAACTCATTATATTCAAATACAAATACACTTCCTTTTGTATACACTGCAGCTAAATATTTTGCTTCCTTATTTAAAGCAAATCTTGTGATGCCATTGTTGTGCCTTATGTTTGCAGAAAGCAGTCCATTTGCTGCAGAATAGTCTTTAAAATAGCGGCAACTATGAGTTAAATTCTTAACTGTAAAAGAAATCTGGAGTCAAAAAGTCAGCAAAAATGTTATTTGTCTAGTTAGTGAAATTCCGGATCTGCAATATTTTTAGTATGTAAATATTTACTTTAAGTTATCTTTCAATAACTAATCAAAATTGTTAACAATGTCATTGATATCAGGAAGGGGCAATGCTCCAGTGATGACATTTGTATATGTTGTGTCAAGTTAAGAGATCCCATGGAAGATAACATATGAACACATTCAAATCTAGTTTCGATGTTCAATTCTCCGATTAGAATGAATTCTCTAAATTTGGTTATTTTTGCATATTAGTGATGATTTTATAGCAAAGTCATGTTTGAAAAAATGCAGGTAAATCTACACTTCAATTATCATAAAATAAATATTTTAATTGTCTTATCCAAGTGCTCACCTAATATTAACCCTTTTCACATTGGCGAGACGTGTTTATACAGTTTACACTCTTTTCAGTTTTAGTTTTGATGCTTTTATCTAATACAGCGTTTATTTGTTTTTCCTAATATCTCTTCACTAATGTTTTATGTGAAATTTTAAAAGGAAACAATCAAAATTCTGAATGATTTCCTAAAACAATTCTTATCTGTCAGCCATTAAAGTATTTATTTTTGCTGCCATAATGTTGGTGTAACCCTGTAGCAGATCTCTGTCAGCTGGGCATATAATGACAATAAAACTGTCCAGTATTGTGAACTTCTAGTCCATGCCAACCATTCATTGCTTTGACAGGCTGCATTGTGAAAATACACAAATGTTTCCTCACACAAAAGCCCAATTGTGCACTGATGGTTTTTACTGTCCAAAAGTCTCTTTTCATTCAACAAGTCTCATAAAATGCTCAGCCCATAAATATGTTTCAGCAGCCCTCCACCAGTCTACATCCTCCGCCTGACCTCTCCCAGCATTCTGTGCAAGCAAATAGAGTGTTAGCTCTATGGAAGAAATGCTCAGATTCTGTGAGCAAATATCTATAAAATAGAAGGGTCTTTGGCTGCCAAATTAGAATGTATATAGTCATCATGTGAATGGATCCTCCTATATATCATACATACAGTTCTGTGGGAGGGAGGGGGGAGTTCATTATTTGGTTTGCCTCACTTTTCTATATCTCGTCTGTAAAACTGTCATATTGGGGGAGATTTACTAAAACTGGTACACTCAGAATCCCATGCAGCTGTGCATGGTAGCCAATCGGCTTCTAACTTCAGCTTGTTCAATTAGGCTTTAATAATAAAACCTGGAAGCTGATTGGTTTCTAGGTAGAGCTGCACTAGATTTTGCACCCTCCAGGTTTAGTAAATAACCCCCATTGTCTCATACACAACTTTGTGTGACCTTTCCTGCTCTCCTGACTATATAAACCTTTCATTCAGGTCTCTGTCGTTCTTTGAAAACTTACTTTGTGTAAAGTTTTAACATAGCTGCATCTGTTTAATCGCAGCTCGTTCTGATTTTGCCCTGTTTTTCTATAAAAAAAAAGTTTCAGTTTCTAAAAATTCTAGATGAAATGTTGTAATGTCATAAAAGTATTAGACTTGCTGAATAAAAAAAGAAAAAACTATAAACTTTAAAAAAAAAAATTTCCCTAGCCTGCATCCATCGATAAATTATGTGTGTGAGGTGTAAATAGTTTTTTAAAGAATTGACAAATTTTTCACCCACAAAATGGATCTCTCTGGCCTGTTTTCTTATTGGATAAATGATGGTGCAAATGAGTTGAAAATTTGAAAGTTGTTTTGTGAATTCCAAAACCAAGGAGAATAAAAGTGAATTTGCACTGTTTATAACTAGACCTTTATGAATACATAAAGATAATAAAAATCCCTCTCAGCTTTGTTCTTTATTATCGGTCTTGTTTTCAGTGTTGTGCTATGCTCTATAGTCTTTTTTTCTCCCTCGCGCATTCATTTCCCTTTTGTTTATTTTTAATAGATCAGAGACTTTTGCAAAGAGACATGGGCAGCGGAAAAAGACAAAACAGTCCATGGAGTCTGTCCATTTTATTTCTTTTTTACTAAATGACCAGATCTGCACCTTAGACAGAACCCACCAGTGGAATTATATTTGAAATTTGAGGTTTGGGTCTAGCCTGAAACCAACAGTAATATTACAATGAAATTGTAGGGTTGGACTTTGAAAATGTGCATTGAAAACGGATTTTCACAGTCACGGAAGATTTTTTACATTGACATTTGTACAGGTAGTGTGTATATAGCCAGAATGCATGCTTTTACGTCACATTTATACATCTTATGATCCAGAAAAAAATTACATCTTACAGACACAAGTGACATACAGGCATTGCAGTCACCTGTAAGAACTAAGAGACTCAACTATATATTCAACTATAATCTATAATATAGATGTACAAGAACATGACAATTGTTTGACAAGAAGACTTTATATTATATATATATATATATATATATATATATATATATATATATATATATATATTTTCATGTTAAAGCCATTGATTCTTGTCTTTATACAAAACCCACACATGCAATATATATATATATATATATATATATATATATATATATACACACACATAATCTATATCTCAGAGAGGGGTACTTCTGCTTCTTAAAACTGATTGCAATGAAATTGTATCAGAAAACAATAAAGCATAATTAAAATGTAAATTAATTAATGTCAGTCCATTTTAGTTAATTAAAGGCATAAGGGTTTGTTGCTGGGGTAGACACACTTGTCAGAGATAAACTAAACCACAATAAGAGAAGTTGGCAAACACTGGATGTAATAATGGGAGAACTGATGAATAATATGGCCTATATTATCCAGTCAAGTTTATCTTTTCTGCCAACCCCCCCCCCCCCTTGGTTGCTTGGGTCAGTAGTCCTCATTTTCCCTGCTACAGTTTTCAGGATTGGTTCCTTCATTCTGTGTACATCGATTAGAGTATGTGATGGTATCAAATATTTGTGCAGTACTTTACCTTATTGTTACAATGACCTGCTGTTAAATTTTTAGCAAAAAAAATCAAAGAACACCTTTCAAGGCCAGAAAATAATCTGATTTTATAACCCACCAGATAATGTGCACTGTATATAATATACACAAGTAGGAATCCAGCTGCCGTAGAGCAGTGACATCAGGGACTGACACTTGAAAGTGTTATAGTGCTACCATTAAATGTGATCCAAGGCAGGAACCCCTCCAGGCAGATAAAACTACACCAAGGACTCAGACTAATGCCATCCAAGCAGATAATAATAAATATGTGTGCTGTTCCAAATTTCATTTATCACCCTAATACAAATTACAAAGACCAGAACATAAAGGGGTTGATTTACTAATGTCAAATTTACTGTGCACTTTTCAAAGTGCATTTGCTCCAGAGCTTAAAGAGAGTAGATGAGGGAGAGCTCTGCTGGCTTCAATCATCCAATCATGTGCAATGCTGTTTTTTTTTTTTTTCCTTGAATGTAATTGGTTGTTCTTTGTAAAGCGGAACTTTACCTCGTTTACTTATTTACAAAAGGCAAATCCACTTTGCACTACAAGTGCAATTGGAAGTGCAGTCGCTGTAGATCTGAGGGGTAGATCTGAAATGAGGGGAATATCATCCAATCATGTGCAAGCTAAAATGCTGTTTTTTTATTTTCCTTGCATGTCCCTCTCGGATCTACAGCGGCTGCACTTCCAAGTGTACTTTCAGTGCAATTTCAAGTGCACTTTGCACTTGTAGTTTGCACTTGCAGAGCAAAGTGGTTTTGCCTTTCGTAAATAACCCCCATTGATTTTTACAATGGTTTCCTCTCAGCTGAGGGGGTGTGTAACTTATAAATGACTTAGAAAGTGAAGTGACTTAGAAATTCATTGATGTATTATGACTCTATCCCCGTCCACACCAGGAGTCGGCAACCCTTTCCACATTAGGTGTCAATTTACAAGCATGGGACCGACATGCCAGTGAACAATAGTGTAGCCGTCGTTTTTATTTTTAAATATTTGCACTCACAGTTGTACTGTTAATAGCAAGTCAAATTCATTAACGATACTGTCACAACAGGCCACAATGGATGCTGCTGGGTAAATTTAAATGTCCAAAGTGAAGAAGTTTTGAGCTCAATCCGGTGTATTTTAAACTCCTCAATCTCCATCCACTCAGAGGTAAACACAGATTTGCTCCTCCAAGTTTTTCGGACTGATAAAAAAAACAAACAAAAAAAAAACGCTGAGTCGCTTCGCTCAAAGTCTGTAATGTGTAAGAGCTGTTGGGCGCGCAGCAGCTCAGCAAGGAGCATGCGCATGCAGAATATTACTGTTCATTTTTTTTTATTTAACTATTTCTTAATATAATTACTAGAATAAACTTTAATGCCACTACAGACTAGATAATACTTTACTACAGTTATGTTTTAATAAGAAATATCAAATCATTTTCTCCTGTGCTACTGAAATGGGCTTTGTGTGCCCACTGTGGTAATTCACATGACTTGCTGACCCCTGACACATGCTGCCCCCTGTATTACACAATATAGTGTATGTAGATGACATCAAGTATACATCAGCCAAAATTATGACATTATTTATGGCAGGATGTGTACCATGGTGCAGCAACAGATTAAATAAATCATATCAGTACAATATTATTATTATTTAAGGTACTTATATAGCACCGTCAATTTACGCAGCGCTTTACATATACATTGTACATTAGTCCCTACCCTCAAGGAGCTTACAATCTAAGGTCCCTAACTCACATTCACATACTAAGGGCAATTTAGACAGAAGCCAATTAACCTACCAGCATGTCTTTGGAGTGTGGGAGGAAACCGGAGTACCCGGAGGAAACCCACGCAGGCACAGAGAGAACATGCAAACTCCAGGCAGGTAATGTCATGGTTGGGATTCAAACCAGCGACCCTGTTTACTGCTAGGCAAGAGTGCTACCCACTACACCACTGTGTCACCCGATATAGTCTCTAGATGGTGTGTGTTCATAACGCAGAGTCTGCTTGTCTCTGTATACAGTTGTCATACACTGTTGCCTGTTGTCACCTTTTAACCCCCTCCAAAAAATACACCTCTATGTGTAAAGTACCAACATAAGAAGTGAGCAGAGAGGTGGAAACATCCAGACAGGCAGAAGAAGATTTCAGTGTCTGCAGTTGATAGCTGACCCCAGGCACTGTTTCTCTAACACTACAGGCAGAGTAAGATGAACTGGGCAGAGTGTGGTATGTGTATGTAGTTCAGCAGGCACTCACCGGGGCACGAATGCAGGGGTTTGGGTCGGACCAGCAGGGAAGGACACACAGAATACAGTGAAAGCTTCTCAAAGTAATCGCACGTCTCCTTGGATAGAATCTCATCGATCATAAAAGATTTGTATCGCCGCCTGGCAGCCTTGATTTGTCCTGGGGAGGAGAGCCGGAGCTCGGCCTGGCAGTGCATGCTGGGGGATCCGGGTGACTCTGTGCTGTCCTCTCCACTCCCCTCTATATAAACTTCATAGCAATTCCCTTTTTAGGAGTCTCCAGCTGTCAATCAGAGTGCTGTGTGATTTCTCCCGGATCACATTGTGTGAATGCAGGGAGGGGGCTGTCTCATTACCTCTGTGCCTGCCTCCTACACACCTCTGTCTGCACTCTCTTCCCTCTCGCTGGATCTCTGACAGTCTGTCTCTCTCCTCACTCTCTGCACCTATCACAGTCTGTCTCTTTCCTCACTCTCTGCACCTCTCATAGTCTCTCCTCACTCTCTGTACCTATCACAGTCTGTCTCTTTCCTCACTCTCTGCACCTCTCATAGTCTCTCCTCACTCTCTGAACCTATCACAGTCTGTCTCTCTACACACTCCTGACTCTCTGCAGCTTTGACAGGCTGTCACCTTCCTTACTCTCTGCAGCTTTGACAGATTGTCTCTTTCCTGACTCTGCATCTCTGACAGGCTGTCTCTTTCTGACTCTCTGCAGCTCTGACAGGCTGTCTCTTTCTAACTCTCTGCAGCTCTGACAGGCTGTCTCTTTCTGACTCTCTGCAGCTCTGACAGGCTGTCTCTTTCTGACTCTCTGCAGCTCTGACAGGCTGTCTCTTTCTGACTCTCTGCAGCTCTGACAGGCTGTCTCTTTCTGACTCTCTGTAGCTCTGACAGGTTGTCTCTTTCTGACTCTCTGCAGCTCTGACAGGTTGTCTCTTTCTGACTCTCTGCAGCTCTGACAGGCTGTCTCCTTCCTTACTCTCTGCAGTTTTAACAGGCTGTCCTTTTCCTGACTCTTTGCAACTCTCACAGTCTCTCTTTCCTCTTTGTATCTCTCACAGTCTGTCTCTATTCTGCCTATGTGCATCCCTCAAATGTCTTTATCTCCTGACTCTCTGTGATTTTCTCTTTCAGTTGTTCTCTCTGCTTCCAGTCCTTTTTCTGCACTCCTTTCTCCAAGTGAGAATTATCACTCCCACCTCCAAGAGAGGCTGTCTCAAGTCCTCCCCACCCGTCATACCTCTCCCAGACCTACAGATGTACCACCCTGAAACTGTTTTACCCTGTTACCCTAAGAATTGGCCATTTCACCCTTAAGGTGCCATGTTGCCTCAAACATACCCCATTACCACAGGCGGTGCCCTGTTACACTAACAAATCCCCCATTACCTCAGGAGTTGCCCTAAATAATGCCTCATCACCTTAGGCTGTGCTCTGTTACCCTCATACATGCCCCTTAACTCCAGGAGGCACCCTGTTATACTCATACATGCCCTTTACCCCGGGAGGGGCTTTTTTTTTTAAGAAATGTCCCATTACCCCAGAAGGTGCCCCGTTATCTTCATATGTGCCCCTTTACTTCTGGTGGTGCCCTGTTACTCTAAGAAATGTCTCATCACTTTAGGAGGTGCTCTGTTACCTTCATACATGCTCCATTACCCCGGGAGGTGCCCTATAGCTCTAATAAATGCTTAATTGCTCCAGGAAGTGTCCTGTTACTCTAAAACATACCCCATCCCCTGGGAGATGCCCAATTACCCAAACAAATAACCCTTTACCCTAAAAGATACCCTGTTGCCTTCACAAATGCCCCTTTTGCTACAGGAGGTGCCCTGTTACACCAAGAAAAGTTTGATTATTTCAGGGGGTGCCCTGTTAACTCCAGGCATAGCCATTTACCCCAGGAAGTGCCCTATTACCCCCTTTACCCCAGAAGGTTCCCTGTTAGCCTAAGAAATGCCTTATTACCCCAGGAGGTGCCCTGCTACTCTATGAACTGCCCCATTACGCCAAGAGGTGCCCTGTTACCCTAGGAACTGCCCCATTATCCCAGGAAGTGCCGTGTTACCCTACAAAATGTCACAATGCCCTAGTAGGTGTCATTACCTTAAGATATGTCCCATTACTGGATTGCAAACGCTAATGAGCATGGCCCTCTGATTCCTCCTGCATTGAATTGTATTGTAATTGTACTGTCTGCCCTCATGTTGTAAAGCGCTGTGCAAACTGTTGGCGCTATATAAATCCTGTATAACAATAATAATACTTTAAGAGGTGGCTGTTTACCTCCATACATGCCCTATTACATGTCCTCTGTTACACCAGTAAATGTCCAACTACTTCAGGAAGTGCCCTGTTACCTCCATGCATACCCCTTTACCCTAGTTATCGTCATAAATGCCACATTACCCCAGAAGGTTCACTGTTAACCTAAGAAATGCCTGAGTACCCCAGGAGGCGCTCTGTTATCCTATGAATAGCCCAATTACCCCAGAAGGTGCCCTGTTACCCTACAAAATGTCCCATTACTCTAGTAGGTGCCATTAACTTAGGAAATGCCCCATTACTTAAGGGGGTGCCCTTTTACCTCCATACATGCCCAATTATCTCAGGAGGTGCCCTGTTACACTAAGAAATGCCTCATTACCCCATGAAGTGCCCTGTTAACCTATGAAATGTCCAGTTACCCCAGGGGAGTAATGGGGCACATAGCATAATGAATAAGGTGAAGCTGTGTTCATTTTAATCCTTCATTGATGTGCAAGCAAAAATCCTGTTCTTGTTTTTTTTTCATCTTTAACATATTCACAAAATATAAAATATTCTCTCTATTGGTAAATCTGCATACACTGCCATTTACACAGATTAAAGAGCAGCATTGTGTGCGATGGCTCCACCTTCATTATTCATTAGAATGGACAGATTAGCCCAAATGCACAGAGGCAGAGAGACACTTACCTACTGACATACCTACTACAGGTCTGCCCCTCCCATGTACCCCGAATAGATAGGGTAGCCCACAACACAACAGACACCTACTCATGGTACCTACCTACTACAGGCCTGCCCCCCTTCCCCAGTATTCTCCCCAGTTTAGCATCCTCATTACTATATATGATATTGAAGATTAACTAGTGTAGAGTGCTACCCAGAATTGGGGAACCTACACCCTATTAAATTTTATGATTAGTGTGTGAACCCAGTAATTCCTAGTAATCAACAATATATAAATGAATAATGCTAAATAACACTGAATAATTCATAATAAATATTTCTTTGATATATGACATTGACCCTGCATACCCTCTGTACAGACAATGAACTGTCCAACTATTATTATTTCATTTTTAAAGCCCTGTCCCTGCTCATCCCCTAATACATATGTCGGGCTCTCCTATAATTCTGATTGGTTTGTGTCGGTCGGTGTGGGGCAGCAGTGGTCGGATCGCTGTGATTAGATCCTCCATCCAAACTTACAGATCAGCAAAGTCAGGGATCCCCCAATCCCTCCATACACCATCCGCTCTCCATAAATGTATCCAGTGACAGGCTGCCCCGACCAGGGACTGACCTCCTTATTGCATTTTGTAGGAAGCTGCCATGTGTACGATACGGATCGGCTATGAATGTCACCATACAACCTGTACACACACACACACACACAGGGGATTGCATCGCACTCTCTCCATAGAGCTAAACTGGGAGGGGGTAATCTAACTGGTGGGAGAAACTGCTGCATTTGTCGGATCTCTATCCACATACCTTCTCATCGGTCACCTACGGGGTCCCGTCCAGTCTACTGATCGGGCGGAGATCTTTGTATATTGTGCGGTGTCTGCCGGCAATTCAGAGGATCCGGAATCCGGCCATTGGCGGGGAAATGAGCGCTGCCGGGGGAGAGGTCGGGTCACAGTTCGGGGATCGTCCGTCTATCGGGTCACCGGCCGGCCGGGGGTTCTCTATTCCGTTCACAGATCGGGACTGATACATACAACTAGGGAATTAAACACGGAGTTTCTGCACAGGACACCATTTCTTATTTCGTTTTCCTTGAATGTGAATGAGAAAATCTGATTGACTATTAATGGTCAAACTCTATTTTTTTTTTTTTCAAAGAATTTTTATGAATCAGCACCAAAGAGATTGCTGAGTGTCAAAGATAATCTTAGAAAAGTTAGAAATAGTAGTTGATGTTTGGAATAGACTTCCAGCAGAGGTAGGGAGTCAGTCCACAGTACGTGGATTCAAACATATTTAGGATGAACATAGATCTATATAAAAGAAAAAAAGTAATTAAATAAAAATATATATATAGACCCTAGGTTTTGACGCCACAGTAAGTGTATTCAAACATATTTGGGATAAACATACATCTATTCTTTAAAAAAAAAAAAAAAAAACAGTAAAAAAAATCATTAAAAAAAAAAATATCTATATATCTATATATCTATATATAGATATATAGATTTATATATATACCCTAGGTTTTGGCTCCACAGAAAGTGTATTCAAACATATTTGGGATAAACATAGATCTATCCTTAAAGTGAAAAAAAAGTAGTAAAAAAAATAATTAAAAAAAATACTTACATATATATATATATATATATATATATATATATATATATATATATATATAAAATGGTGCAGACCAGGTGGTCTTTTTATACCATCACTCTTCTATGTTTCTTTAATTAATATTATCATAATTAGCATTATTGCCATAATCTGCACAATCCAATTCTGTTGAGACATGGTTGGTGGTGGATCAGTTCTGGGCTTTAAAGAGAAGGTGCTTATCAATTTACAAGCCTTATAAATCATTTAATAATAAGAGGTGCACCAAAATTGAGATGAGATTATTGGAGGAATGATCATCTGTTTTTTTTTTTTTTTTTTTTTTTTTTAGGGGGGGGGGGGTTGCATGCTAGTTTCATATAAAATATGAAGAGGTTCCTAGAGTTACGAAAATTCTCATACAACAGAATAAAAATCGGAAGTGATGTAATGTGTTGCAATGTATTTGTATTTTTGGACAACAATTGTACTGATTAAACCAAAATCATACAATCTCGTATTGTATGAGAAACATTTTCGTGCTTGCGTAATTTCATATGAATTGTCATGATCGGCTCTTGAAAGCTGTGTATGATCAGATTATCACACGATCGCTTTGAAAGCTGTATTTTTCGTATGATTTTCTGATCGTGTGTATGGGCCTTAAGGGTCCATGCACACTCGCTGCTTCTACAGGAGTTGTGTGTTCTGCCTGTAGAAGCAGCTCAATATTCTCCTATGTGTCCATGCACATTAAGATGATTACAGACATATTTTGAGCTCAGCGTTTATTGGATGACTTATAAGGCTTCATGCACGCTGGCCTTAAAAAAAAAACGCCAGTTCCCTTGGCAGAGAAAGAAAAAAATGCTCATATAGAGTGGCTTTGTACAATGTTTAGACAAGTTTAGGATTGTTTAGCGTTTTTTCTGCCAGAAAGCTCCAATCAAAAACGCAAGCCAGAAAGGTTTTTTTTTTTTCCTGTTGCACACGGGCTTAAAAAATGTTGCTTTTACAGGAGCTTTGTGTTCTGCCTGTAGAAGCAGCTCAATGTTATCCTATGTGTCCATGCACATTAGGACAATTACAGGAATATTTTAAGCTCAACATTTAGAGGCAGGAAAAAAAAAAAACCTTCTGGTTCGCATTTCTGATTGGAGCTTACTGGCAGAAAGAATGTAAAACTCTCCTAAACTCGTCTATACTTTTTACAAAAATGCTTTATATGAGCATTTTTACTGGCAAGAGAACAGACTTTTTTTAAGCCCAGTGTGCATGGAGCCTAAACACTGAGCTCAAAATATGCCTGTAATGGTCTTAAGGTGTATGGAGAACATTGAGCTGCTTCTACAGGCAAAAACACAAAACTCCTATGGAAGCAGCAATTTTTAAGCCAGTGTGCATAGACTCTTGTAGCAGTAAACCACTGGATGTTTTTTTTTGTACCCTGTAAGGTAATGTCTAATAGGGCGTACACACGGTCGGATTTTGTTCGGACATTCCGACAACATAATCCATGGATTTTTTCCGACGGATGTTGGCTCAAACTTGTCTTGCATACACACGGTCACACAAAGTTGTCGGAAAATCCGATCGTTCTGAACGCGGTGACGTAAAACACGTACGTCGGGACTATAAACGGGGCAGTGGCCAATAGCTTTCATCTCTTTATTTATTCTGAGCATGCGTGGCACTTTGTCCGTCGGATTTGTGTACACACGATCGGAATTTCCGACAACGGATTTTGTTGTCAGAAAATTTTATCTCCTGCTCTCAAACTTTGTGTGTCGGAAAATCCGATGGAAAATGTCCAATGGAGCCCTCACACGGTCGGAATTTCCGACAACACGCTCCGATCGGACATTTTCCATCGGAAAATCTGACCGTGTGTACGGGGCAATAATGTGCTAGTATGCAATGCATTATGGTAAACTTACTTTAAAACAAAGCCTTCCAGCGCCAAGATGTCAGAGCTGCAGGCGCCCCCATCTTCACCCGTCTTCCTTCCGGGTATGTGGACTCCAGCTGTGTGACTGGCTGGCGCCGCGATGACATCACAGCCGCAGTGTACGGCACAGGGCTCTCAAGGAATGGCCCGAGTGGCCATTCCTTCAGAAAGCATGCGCCAGTGATGTCACTGGCTGCATGTACAATAAATATCTCCTAAACAGTGCATGTTTAGGGGATATTTACACTACCTATCGGTAAGCCTTATTATAGGCTTACCGATAGGTAAAAGTCAGATGGGAGTTTACCCCCACTTTAACCTCCCTGGCGGTATGATTATTTCAGATTTTTGCATCTCAAAGCGGTACAATTATTTTGCATATTTGGCGTTTTATATTGTAGGCCTGTAATTCTTACCAATAACACACTTAAATCTCTCCACCAAGAGTCTAGTAGACATCCCGGGTATGATGAAGTTTGAAACACAAAATCATAAATTATAATATAATAAATAAATATAAATAATTATAAAAAATAATAATAATAATAAAATAAATTTCACCATGATTCACTATCGCTCAATTCTGAAAGTGATCTAATTTACTATCGCTGTTTTCTAGCTGGTTTTAAACCACTTTTGACGTAAAGAGACACTTTTTGGTTGCTATGGACAATCTCCAGTTTCCAGGCAGAAAGAACAGCATATATCATGTAAAACTGCATGCAGGGCATAGGACAAAGCACTGGGGACAAAAGGGATGTGAAATGATTTCATACAGTACTGTAATCTGTAAGATTACAGTGTACTGTATGTGTTATGAATTTTCACTTTTTTGAATTTGCCGCCAGGCTCCGCCCCCGTGCATCACGACGCTCGCGGGGAACAGAGCCCAGCACAGAGAGGCTTCGGGCGGAGGACGGAGCCCGCAGACACAGCCGGGGGGACATCGCAGGATCCTGGGGACAAGGTAAGTTCACCGCACCAGGATCCTGAGATGCAATCCCAAGTGTGGCTTGGGGTTACCGCTAATGGTGATGAAATTTAACCCCGAGCCACACTCGGGAAAACCGCCAGGGAGGCTACGGCCCGTACACGCAATCAGAAAACCGTACGAAAAATACCGCTTTCAAAGCAATCGTACGATAATCTACTCTTTAGTACACAGCTTTTGAAAACTGATCATGACAATTCATGCAAAATTATCCAATGGGATAAGCACGAAAATGTATCTCCAATGTTACCAGATTGTACAATTTTTGTTTAATCAGTACAGTTGTCGTCTGAAAATACAAATGCAATACAACACATTACATCACGTCTGATTTTTTTATTCTGTCATACAAGAATTTTCGCAACTTTAGTAGCTTATTTATTTTTGATATGAGACTAGCATGCAAAAAAAAGAAACAGATGATCATTGGTTTGATAATCTCATCGTGTGAACAGGCATAAGGGATGCAAGCTTCCGAACTGCCTATTAGGGTGTATTCAGACCAGCAGAAATGTGCACAGAATGCATGCCCTAATGTGGGTTGTGAACATGTGCTGTGATGTTAAAATGCATCTCAGTGTTTTCTTTTTTTTCTCTTTCTTTTTCCTAGCTGTACGTAGTTATTATAGGCTACAGCTCGATGCAATGCATTACAGCGTGTAAGAACGTGATGAACAGAAATGTAACTGGTCTTATTTTTTTCAGGGCACACCAGTGAACTGGATCTATGGCACACATTTGCCTTAGCGAATGCAATGGACAATACTGTCTAATGCAGCCCAGCACTGATAGTGACAACAGACTATTAATGATTGCATTTCATTGCTCCATTTTGTAACCTTCTGTTTTTTATTTATTTATTTTAGTTACTTTTATAGGGCTGTCAATTTACACAGCACTTTACATGTACATTGTACATTCACATCAGTCCCTACCCTCAAGGAGCTTACCATCTAAGGTCCCTAACTCACATTTATACATACTGGGGTAAATTTAGACAGGATCCGATTAATCTACCAGCATGTCTTTAGAGTGCGGGAGGAAACCGGAGTACCCGAAGGAAACCCACACAGGCACAGGGAGAACATGCAAACTCCAGGCACATGGTGTCCTGGTTAAACCAGTGACCCTTTTTGCTGCTAGGTGAAAGTGCTAACCACTACACCACTGTGCTGCGCATGTATTTAAATTGTGTGAGTTTCAGAATCATTTTCACAACTGTGTGAAGCCTGAGGAGGGGCATGTGGAAGATCCTGAAAGTTTGCAACCTAAGTCAATAAAAGGAATCACTTAAAGCGGAGTTCCACTCAAAAGTGGAACTTCTGCTTATCCGTATCCCCCCCCTCCGGTGCCACATTTGGCACCTTTCCACATTTGGCACCTTTTTGACAGGTACCATTCCCCACTTCCAGGAGACGGGGCCACGGCCTGGTCTCTCGGAAAGTTCGGCCCCCTCCTCCTTCCTCCACCGCTGGGCCAATTAGTGTAGCACGCTTAGTGCATGGGCAGCCGAAAGGCTTCACTGCCGGGTTTCCTTACCAGGAATGACGGTGGCTGCACCCGACAGCTGATCTGAACATCGGCTGGGGTGCCGACATTGCGGGCTCCCTGGACAGGTAAGTGTCCATATAAGTCAGCAGCTGCAGTATTTGTAGCTGCTGACTTTTAATTTTTCGTGGGGGGGGCTGGCTCTTCTCTTTAAGCTGGGCATAGATGGATTGACATTTGACCATTTTTGTAGGGACCAGCCATATTTCGATCCATTTATGGGCATTCCCATTTGTGAGAAGTCCATTAAATGACTGACGTCTCATGAACAGACTGATTGGAGAATGTTTGGTTGATTGGCTGCAGCACTGATCAGTGTATCCTGACAGCAGAGGAGTCCTGCTGTCAGAATACAATAGCACACTGGAAAGGATTCCTCTATCTACCTTGCTTGTGTGGATGGGGGAAGCCATTCAGTTTGTTTTAATCCATGTATGGTCAGCCTTAAAATTCAAACTTTCTGAACTAATCAATGGCTGGCACGGTACAAGACAGTGCAGCATTTCTTCCCTTTCCTATAAAGAAAAGGTCAGCTGAGGGGGAGAGTACATTCAGCAGTCACAGTAGAGCTGATGGGTTTACTAGATGCAGAGATTGGTGGTGATGGAGGGGAAGGGGGTAAAATATTCTGCAGCTCATTTATCTTGTATTATTTCTATTAACACTGTAAAGGGATTCTGTCATCAAGGACATGAAGCAAGTAAGGCACCAATTCCCTATTAACATGTTTACACCATCTGTCAGCATGATGTTACAATGTTAAATTTACTCTGGATGGAGCCATTTTGCTTCTTCTTTTTTGGCAGCAGCCTAAATTTTCAAATCTGCACAACTTTCTGTTAGAGTCACTGAAACTTCTGATTACTCTGTAATAGCAAAAAAAAAAATTTTTTTTAACTTTTAATTTTTGTTAGTTTAAGTTTATGTTTAAGTCGTTTGCACTTTTGTAACTAAAAATGTATTTAGCGCAACTTACTGTGTTTAGGAAGATTTAATCTTCGCTGAATAAGACGCTCTCAGAAACGTTCCGATTCTGCAGACCTTCACACGAAGACTGCTAGGTCAGTTTACCAATGTTTTTTTTACCCAAGATTCAAATGATTTCCTCCCAGAATTTTCACATTTTTCTGGAATTGTGTGGATCTTAGGTGAAAGTTGTGTAAATCTTAAGAGTTTGACCTTGTACCTTGACCTTTTAGTATTTTAGCCATAAACAACCTGGAGGGAAAAAAACACCGATGGTGAGCAATCTACTTGACACACAATCAGGCTGATTTGCTAAAGAAATAAATTATGTGATCATGCACTTCAATTATCCATGTTGCGAAAGCTAATTCCCGTTTACTTATTTCATCTACATATGATTTGATAGTTATACTTTAGCACTATTTACTGTGTAAAGATTCTCAACTTCTTTAGTAAATCATCCTAAATTAGGTTGATTATGTTTGCTTTGCACAGTTAATTTTCACTGTGAATTTTCTGGGTTTTTATTATTATTCTCCTACTACTTTTGTTTTTCGTATTACAAGTTTTTTGAATTTGTCATTTACATTGTAATTTTTTTCAGTCTACAGAGATTTGTGAAATATTAAGCTTTCTTATATGGTTCATATAATAAGCAGTAAACTTATAACCAATTGTGCTAAATACATCTGGTAACGAAGGCTATTTTTATTTTATTAACTGTAAAGGAATATCAGGTAATATTTGATGACAAAAAAATTAATTCTTGTCACATAACTATACAATATAAAAATATAACGATTGCAGAAGAAAGAATGTATGTGTAAAACTGAAATGACACACAATGTAAAGTTAGATTCTCTCTTTCTTTCTCTCTCTCTCACTTATTATTTCTTTTACTTTCTTTCTTCTTCTCTTTCTTTTTCTCTCTCAGAATTACAATAATGTGGAAACAATATTTCATCATATCAGATTATAATATGCTGCCACTGTATTTTATATAATGTTTTCCTAGATTTTTCCATAAAACATGTATTACTAATCTTACTTGGCTTACTACTGTGTGCTAATTAATACTGCTAATTATTATTGTTGTTGTTGTTGTAATTATTATGTTGTTGTTTGTGAATTTGTGGTAAAGACAGGTCAGATTACACCAGTGCACAATGCCTTTCTCCATTCATCAGCAGTCAGTTGATATTTGGAGGACTGTTCTATGATAATAGGGTGTTTATTATTAATGTAATTTTGGATAAATATATTATTTTTTTCTTGTATATTACAAATTTTGTTAAATTGTCCAGATTCTGATAATGATATTTGTGCCAATTTATCTGTATTCTGAATTCATTCTTATATAACACCCACAAAACTTCACATTCTACGCAGACAGCTTTATTTGATTTATTTTTACCTGGATGTGAACATGGTATAAACATAAGTGAAATCCTATGAGTTAGTAATAACATCTGCCTGACATCACCATTTGTACAATAAGGTCCTCATTAAATTATCAATATAAAGTAAGAGTTTCCTAAAAATGTATTTCAGATTTAAGACTTTTTTTTATCGTCAGCAGTTTCTAAAGTCAATTGTAATTTTCATTTGTGATTTTTTTTTTAATTCTTTTCTTGCAGTACTAATACAGATCTCCTCGTCTTTTTCTCTGATTGCATTTTGAAAAATGAATGGAGATTAAAGAATGATATACTCAATCAAAGGAGAATCATTCCAAACTTTTATAGTCTGATGAGGAGTCTAACAAATATTACATTAGCACACCTCACACATCGCAGTTCAGTTATCATATGAAAAGGTAAGCTTTTAGGATCAGATTGTAATGTGTGTGTGTGTGTGTGCGGTTCTGCTGTCACAGAGCCTAATAAAACAAAACTGAAAAAAAGAGAAAAAATGCAACATTTAAGTTGTTACCAACAGCAACAACCAGGTCTATCTTTTCTTTTTTTTTAAATAGTGTAGAGTGTGTTTAAAGCATTTTTTTTTTGTTTTGTATGAAATGATTAGGGTTTAAAACTTCTGTCAAATTTTAATTGCTGCCCTGCTGGGGAGATTCACTTTCACTATTTGTCCTGATGACCATCTTTTTTAGTAAATTAATACCATAACCTCAACTGTTGATTTTTTTTTTGCTGTTATTTTCCCTAAAAAACTGGTGCAGTGTTGTATCTTGTTAGCCATCAAATAATGTAAAAATATTAATGTTTAAGTGTTTTCCTTTATTGGGTAACATAAATTATTAAAGATGTAAGCTTTTGGGTTGTCTTAGATCCGTTTTTTAGGCTGAATTATCTTCTATCTCTCCCCAAATATGTTGGGAAGGACTTCAAATAACATGATGGAATTGATGGAATTTCCCCATGTAGATGCAGTCCTGGTGCCCACTGCTGTGAAAGTCACCTCGGCTGATCAGCTGCCCGTCTGTAAGAAACTAATCAGGAAAAGTTTCCATAAAGGTCAGTAAAATACTTCTCAAACCGTTTCTCTGCCTAATGTAGCAGCATCACAAGACTCTAACCCAGTCCTTTTCAACCTTTTTAACTTTAAGGAAACCTTAAAACCGCTTTCAGGTCTCTGGGAACCTCTGATAGTAATTATTATATATACAGCTCAGGAGACATTAGCATTAACAGTAAGTTGTATATATGATAATCAAATATTTAAAATAATAAGGAATGCAGTGTAGTTTAGCTTACTCAACACTCAAGTCTTCTCTATTTGTTATATTATTATCAGTAATAATAATGAAATGAAATAAATTATAATAATAGCCAGAAAAGTTCAGCAGAAAAGTGACCCCTCTTATTGATGGTCAGTGGAGAAGTTCGTCTTTATATCAGTGGTCAGTGAAGGCCCTTGTACATTAGTGGTAAGTAGGTTCTCCTTACATTGGTGGTCTGTGGGAAGAGTGCCTCCCTTAAAGATACATGAAAAGACCTTTGATGTAAGTAGTAGCTCATCTGAGAGGTGTAAATTGCTCATTACTCATGGAACCCCTAGTAATCTCTGGAGGAACCCAAGGGTTCCACACAACCCTGGATGAGAATAGCTGTTCTAAGTGGACATCAGGTCCTACCATTGTGATTTGGTAACAGCTTAAAGCCTGTTACACACTATGAATTTTTTTTTGTTCAACCCAGCGAGTTGAATGGAAAAAAAACCTGTCAGCTCCGGTCGGAGCTGCTGTACTAACGATCTAACATTAGTACAGTGATCTCCCCCGTTGAGCTGTTGTGGTCTGATGGGGGACGGACCCCCTGCCTGAACACTCACATCAGCCCTCCCAGCCACTGGCTAAGAGCGCTGATCGGGAGCTGGTCAGGTGCTGGTTTTCCAGCATGCGCGTCTGAAAGAAGCTTGCCAAGCGGGCTGCTTCTGTCGCAACGACTGCTGTTGAACTGGTCGATGTCACCTGGCATTTAGCCCATGTGTAAATGGGGCTTAAGTGTCTGCACTAGATATTCAGATAATGGAATTAACCAGCATTTAAAGCAACATAAATGCACAGCAGGCATTGTCCAACAAACTGAAAGTTATATATTTTAGCTATATATTCATTAAAAAAAAAAAAACTAGGAATATAATCAATCCTTTTCCAAGCAGGTGCACAAATTATATATATATATATATATATATATAGTCATGTATTTGTAAACACATATGTACAAATACTCCTAAACCTAGACTATTCCCAGAGGTTAGTGAATACTGCAAAGCTATGTTCACACAATCATCTAGTCACGTGCATGCTCAAATTGTCTTTCTTTTCCTTGTACATGATTGGATATTCAAAGTGAACACGGCTTCATTTTATTTACTAAGCTCATTGAACAGACTCCACTAGTTTGAAAACTCTGGTAAATTCACTCTGGGTGCTTTTAAGCCTAACGAATAATAATCACCTTATACTGTTTCTGTAATACTTTTATTACATCATATTTTCTAATTAACAGTGTTATCCTTCACCAAGGAATCACATATAGATTAATTTTAACAGGTAGAGGAGGAATCTGAACATGAATTGTCCATGTGGGACACGGGCTGTTCGACAGCTGACTGACTAAAGTTTGGGAAACCCTTTATAATAGGGGAAAAAGATAAACTCCATTCCTTTTCAACATCAAGAAAACACATAACTAATGAATTAGCGTTATAACACTGAAATTGGCTCAGTAAAAATTTGGATATGTGCCCAGCTATGTACATGCGGAGGCAATAATTCATCCATTCCTGGACTGTGGAAGTCCATGAGAATTCCTTGCTTCAGAAAGGATCATGCGGAGTCTGTAGCTGCTGCTGCTGGGGCTAATTACATCCCATTGAGCTTGTTTTCTGTGCTCTTGGCACCTCTCATTAGTAATATTTTTGTGTTGTTGGTGTTTCGTAGCACAAATTATATCTGTCATCCAAGCTGTTTGTGCTTTGGGAGTAGAGGAAAATTACATTTTTGTTTGCATTAAGCACTCACCATCTGGATACAACCCACAGTCCTTCTCTATCTGTGGGGTCTTCGTAGTGTGTTAACCTCTGAACCTCCGAGGGTAACACGTGTATAAGGATGTAAATAAACTGACCCCCTCCTTTACTGCCAAGGTTTGCAGGTTGTTCCTGCACTTAACTCTACTAATTGGGAATAGAACCGAGTGATGGGAAACTGCACTGGCACTAATTCCAGATGTGAAGTTTTTAAATATAAACTCCAAAACTAAGAACGAACCTATGAAATGCATATGGCTGATGCTATCCACCTGTCCTAAATTTCTGTTTTTCTTTCTGGTATAGCTCTAATGCACTAGGCCACCCACCCTAAAATGTACCTTTTTGCTTGTCATATGGGGGTCTGAGTAAACTACAGTGTATATTGCTGTAGGTATGAGAGCTTGGGGTTGTTGCCAGTGCTTACCATTTTTCTCTTCCTGCAAGGTCAGAGGAGATATGATGTCATTATAAGTGACATTGTCCCATAGTGCCCTGTGTGCTCTCCATTGGGTTCCTCACTTGGCACCCTTCCTGGGCAGCTCCTGCATTGTCCCACTTCCTCAGCTGCACTGCAGCCTATTCCTGATCCAATCCCCTAGTTTTCTGGCCAGTGTTGTCTGCCCATGACTGGCAACCAATGCAGCCTGCTCAAAACTGTTCCCTGATGCTTCACTGAATAAATCTATGAGAAATTGTGTGCAAAATGTACAGATAGGTTGAGGTTGATATGCTAGTCTTTCTTTGTGTGTGTGTGTGTGATAAACTAGCTACCTCATTATATTAGTCATTTCTGTTGATAAATAAAAAAAAAAAAAGTTTGGCATTTGTAGTCCACTAACTGCCTGGTACATGTATAAACATTTAATTACATATCCACCGTGTGAACATTCCTCAGCTCCCATGATGCAATGAATACTTTCCTGCTTTGCTTCTACAAGAGATGTTCTACAAAACTGAAGGTTAATATTGCTCTTTAATTTATTATATTTAGTGATTTCAGCAGCTTCTCATTCTATAACAATATCTTGCTTTTTAATTAAGTGAGGCTTTAAGTAATCTAGAAGGTATGCAACTTGAGCCAGCACACTTCTTCAGCTACTAGATCAATGGCAGCCCTACAATCAGTGCAGAAAATAAAAATAGTTATGTATAAGTGTATGCCAGGCACAGCTGGTCACAGACTTGCGTCCTCTTTAGCCATGACTGCTTCTTACATAGAGGGAGGCAGAAAGGATCTGCAGCAGTGGCCAGTAATTTTAGTTTGTCCGTCCAAAAGATGGGACCATTCAGTAATAGAAGTACAAAAAAATCAGTAATAGAAAAAAAATTATGAGCTTTTTTAGAAGTTCATCTCTTGACTTTTAGTTTGTATTCTGTTTGGAAATTTTACAATTTATTCATCAAAATTCTTAGATGAATGAGCTATTGTAAATCTTTTGGCTCACTCTTCAAACAGTGCCATCTTAGAAATAAAAAAATGACTCCACTTTGGGAGTGATAAGCACTTATTTAATTATAGTAATTTGGGGAATGTGTTTTGCAGCTTGATTGACTTCTCCTGACAGTTCAATGTAATTTCCCATCTCCAAGAAATAGACATGTAATTATGGCAGTTTTATTAAGCTTAATCCCTTAAAATGACCCTGCACCACCCAGGTATTAGTAATATCATAATTTATACAAAGTGTTCTTTAATTACTGGAATCATATTCTTTTTCTGCAGCTTCCTGCTTGCTGTCTTAAAGAGGGTCATGAAGTATAGTCTTTTTTTTGGATTTGTTCTCATGTGAGGGTCTGTAGCTTCAGTTCACACACTGGTTGTTGGTAGGATGTCGGTTGAGAAGTGGGGCGATAGCTCTTAGAGCAAAGTATAGATGTAATGACTTTTCTGGAGATGAGCCTTTAAATTGCACATTACATTTCATGTAACTGACAGTTATTAACAAGGGCTTCTATGCAACTGATACCTGTTATATCAGAATGCACCCTGAGGTGACGGAAATTGTGAGCATTATTTGGCCACTTTAGTGATGTGTTTCCTCTACTGCGCTACTGTTTTCAGGGGAAAATGTAATCAGATTGGAGGAAATCTAAAATCTGTCCAGAAAGGCAATTGATAAAAATCACAGGCAGGAAACAGCAGCTGTGTGTTTTAGTGATCTGTGATCTCTTGGGAACTGAGACCTATCCATTTGTTTAACACTTCTTTAACATATCAAAATGTTGTGTCTATTATTATAGTGCAGCGTGATATCTGTCATTATGCTGTCCATGATTCTGTCCAGACAACCAATCATATTTGCCCTTTCCTGTTCTAACCTGTCCTAGCAAGAGAAAACTGAGAAGCTAAATGAATTGACAAGGGGAACACGGACCATTCTTTAGGGCCGGTTCACATCTGAGTGGTGCGTTTCAGGTGTGTTACCATTGAACTCTATATAATGCGTGATTTCATAAATGTGCATCTAATATGCAGCAATCAGGATTTGAACACATAAAACACACAGGTGTGAACAAGCCCTAAATTGCATTCTTCTTTTTTAAAGTCTACTTTTTTCAAGCTTGGAGGAGCAAGTCATAGGAGCAAGTTGACCAATATGCCCACATTCTTCTCAAAGGATGTTTATGTTTCTGGCCCATTAAAAATACAGGCGGGGCTCAAAATGTATGCATTTTATCTTTCACTCCTTTCCTAAGGTTGTCCAGAGGCTTTTGATTCCAATTGTCCAATGTGTATAATTACCCCAGAATCTGGTCTTCATAGACCAATTGGAAGCTGTGATAAAGGAAAACAGATATTGGATGAGTTTAACCACTAGGCCTTTTTCTGACACTTGTATACTTGTTAAAAATCAGTATTTTTTGCTAGAAAATTACTTAGAACCTCCAAATATTATATATATATATATATATATATATATATATATATATATATATATATATATATATATATATATATATATTTTAGCATAGACCCTAGAGAATAAAATGGCAGTCGTTGCAATATTTTATGTCACACTGTATTTGTGCAGCGGTCTTTCAAATGCAAATATTTGGAAAAAATACACTTCAATGAATTAAAAAAAAAATAAACAGTAAAGTTAGCCAAATTTGTTTTGGAGTCAGAGTCCAGATGAAGAGTGGAGAGGCACAGAATCCAAGTTGCATGAGGTCCAGTGTGAAGTTTCCACAGTCAGTGATGATTTGGGGAGCCATGTCATCTGCTGGTGTTGATCCACTGTGTTTTATCAAGCCAAAGTCAGCGCAGCCCTCTACCAGGAAATTCTAGAGCACTTCATGCTTCCCTCTGCTGACCAGCTTTATGGAGATGCTGATTTCATTTTCCAGCAGGACTTGGCACCTACCCACACTGCCAAAAGCACCAATACCTGGTTTAATGATCATGGTATCACTGTGCTTGAATGGTCAGTAAACTCATCTGACCTAAACCCCATAGAGAATCTGTGGGGTATTGTCAAGAGGAAAATGAGAGATTCCAGATCCAACAATGCAGACGAGCTGAAGGCCGATATCAAAGCAACCTGGGCTTCCATAACACCTCAGCAGTGCCAGCCATGCTGACCGCCTCAATGCCACGCCGCATTGATGCAGTAATTTATGCAAAAGAAGCCCTGACCAAGTATTGAGTGCATACTATACTGTACATGGACACATTTTTCAGTAAGTCAACATTTCCGTATTAAGGCTGCATGCACACTAGGAGCAGAAAAAACGTCAAAGTTTTTAGCTTAAAAACATGGCATAAAAGACACAAATTGAAAGCATATTGTACAAAGTTTAGGCGAGTCTATGAGAGTTTAAGAGCATTTTGTTTATAGGCGTTTTTTGCACTACACGCCCCTCTTCAAAAGCCAGGAAATGATGTACAGTGACAACACACTTTTTTTTTCTACTAAAAAAACGTTGAAACCTGACGTTCAGAAGAGATAAGAGGAGTTTAGGAGAGACTGACGTTTTTACAACTCCTAAACGTCTCCAGAAAAGGTTTTTTTTTCCTGCCTCTGAACCGGTCCCTGACAGAAAACGCCTGTAGTAGTCATAATGTGCAAAGACACATAGAACACAATAGAAGTGCTTCTAGAGGCAGGTGAAAAAACGTCAGCCCCGGAAGGTTTTACCCCCTTCCTGACCAGAGCACTTTTTACAATTCGGCACTGCGTCGCTTTAACTGCTAATTGCGCGGTCATGCAATGCTGTACCCAAACAAAATTTGCGTCCTTTTCTTCCCACAAATAGAGCTTTCTTTTGATGGTATTTGATCACCTCTGCCATTTTTATTTTTTGCGCTATACACGGAAAAAGACCGAAAATTTTGAAAAAAATGATATTCTCTACTTTTTGTTCTAAAAAAAATCCAATAAACTCAATTTTAGTCATACATTTAGGCCAAAATGTATTCGGCCACATGTCTTTGGTAAAAAAAATGTCAATAAGTGTATATTTATTGGTTTGCGCAAAAGTTATAGCGCCTACAGACTAGGGTACATTTTCTGGAATTTACACAGCCTTTAATTTATGACTGCCTATGTCGTTTCTTGAGGTGCTAAAATGGCAGGGCAGTACAAAACCCCCACAAATGACCCCATTTTGGAAAGTAGGCACCCCAAGGAAATTGCTGAGAGGCATGTTGAGCCCATTGAATATTCATTTTTTTTGTCCCAAGTGATTGAATAATGACAAAAAAAAAAATTACAAAAAGTTGTCACTAAATGATATATTGCTCACACAGGCCATGGGCATATGTGGAATTGCACCCCAAAATACATTTAGCTGCTTCTCCTGAGTATGGGGATACCACATGTGTGGGACTTTTTGGGAGCCAAGCCGCGTACGGGGCCCCGAAAACCAATCACTGCCTTCAGGATTTCTAAGGGCGTACATTTTTGATTTTACTCCTCACTACCTATCACAGTTTTGAAGGCCATAAAATGCCCAGATGGCATAAAACCCCCCCAAATGACCCCATTTTGGAAAGTAGACACCCCAAGCTATTTGCTTTGAGGCATGTTGAGTCCATGGAATGTTTTATATTTTGACACAAGTTGCAGGAAAGTGACAAATTTTTTTTTTTTTTTTGCACAAAGTTGTCACTAAATGATATATTGCTCACACAGGCCATGGGCATATGTGGAATTGCACCCCAAAATACATTTAGCTACTTCTCCTGAGTACGGGGATACCACATGTGTGGGACTTTTTGGGAGCCTAGCCGCGTACGGGGCCCCGAAAACCAAGCACCGCCTTCAGGATTTCTAAGGGTGTAAATTTTTGATTTCACTCTTCACTGCCTATCACAGTTTCGGAGGCCATGGAATGCCCAGGTGGCACAAACCCCCCCCCCAAATGACCCCATTTTGGAAAGTAGACACCCCAAGCTATTTGCTGAGAGGCATGGTGAGTATTTTGCAGCTCTCATTTGTTTTTGAAAATAAAGAAAGACGAGAAAAAACATTTTTTTTTTTCTTTTTTCAATTTTCAAAACTTTGTGACAAAAAGTGAGGTCTGCAAAATACTCACTATACCTCTCATCAAATAGCTTGGGGTGTCTACTTTCCAAAATGGGGTCATTTGGGGGGGTTTTTTGCCACCTGGGCATTCCATGGCCTCCGAAACTGTGATAGGCAGTGAAGAGTGAAATCAAAAATTTACGGCCTTAGAAAGCCTGAAGGCGGTGCTTGGTTTTTGGGGTCCCGTACGCGGCTAGGCTCCCAAAAAGTCTCACACATGTGGTATCCCCGTACTCAGGAGAAGCAACAGAATGCATTTTGGGGTGTAATTTCACATATTCCCATGGCATGTTTGAGCAATATATCATTTAGTGACAACTTTGCGCAAAAAAAAATAAAAAAAATAAAAAATTGTCTCTTTCCCGCAAATTGTGTCACAATATAAAATATTCCATGGACTCGACATGCCTCTCAGCAAATAGCTTGGGGTGTCTACTTTCCAAAATGGGGTCATTTGGGGGGGTTTTGAACTGTCCTGGCATTTTATGCACAACATTTAGAAGCTTATGTCACACATCACCCACTCTTCTAACCACTTGAAGACAAAGCCCTTTCTGACACTTTTTGATTACATAAAAAAATAATTTTTTTTTGCAAGAAAATTACTTTGAACCCCCAAACATTATATATTTTTTTAAAGCAAATGCCCTACAGATTAAAATGGTGGGTGTTTCATTTTTTTTTTTTCACACAGTATTTGCGCAGCGATTTTTCAAACGCACTTTTTGGGGAAAAAACACACTTTTTTAAATTTTAATGCACTAAAACACACTATATTGCCCAAATGTTTGATGAAATAAAAAAGATGATCTTAGGCCGAGTACCTGGATACCAAACATGACATGCTTTAAAATTGCGCACAAACGTGCAGTGGCGACAAACTAAATACATTTTTAAAAGTCTTTAAAAGCCTTTACAGGTTACCACTTTAGATTTACAGAGGAGGTCTACTGCTAAAATTACTGCCCTCGATCTGACGTTCGCGGTGATATCTCAAATGCATGGTGCAATTGCTGTTTACATTTGACGCCAGACCGACGCTTGCGTTCGCCTTAGCGCGAGAGCAGGGGGGACAGGGGTGCTTTTTTTTTTTTTTTTCTTTATTATTATTATTTTTTTTATCTTATTTTAAAACTGTTCCTTTCATTTTTTTTTTTTTAAATCATTTTTATTGTTATCTCAGGGAATGTAAATATCCCCTATCATAGCAGTAGGTAGTGACAGGTACTCTTTTTTGAAAAAATTGGGGTCTATTAGACCCTAGATCTCTCCTCTGCCCTCAAAGCATCTGACGACACCAAGATCGGTGTGATAAAATGCTTTCCCAATTTCCCAATGGCGCTGTTTACATCCGGCGAAATCTAAGTCATAAAATGCTCGTGGCTTCCGGTTTCTTAGGCCATAGAGATGTTTGGAGCCACTCTGGTCTCTGATCAGCTCTATGGTCAGCTGGCTGAATCACCGGCTGCATTCTCAGGTTCCCTGTTGAGACAGGAGAGCCAGAGAAAAACACGGAAGAAGTTGGGGGGGGGGCATTCCCTCCCACTGCTTGTAAAAGCAGTCTAGAGGCTAATTAGCCGCTAGGATTGCTTTTACATGAAAGCCGACCGCTGGCTGAAAAGAATGATACCAAGATGATACCTAAACCTGCAGGCATCATTCTGGTATAACCACTCAAAGTCGTGAATGGCGTACCTGAAGACAAAAAAATGGTTAACAATAAAGCACAGTAAACGGTAAAGTATAAAAAATTGCATACCTGAAAAGCAAACATGATAAAACATAATAACAATAAAACATTGCAGAATAGAATACAGTAAAAAAGAGCAGAACAATAGAGAGAGAATAGAGAGAGAGAGAACAATAAAACGACAACTATTATTTTTTATTTTATATTTTTGCTTGTGTTTTTTTTTTTTTTTTTTTTACACTTTTTTTGTAACTAACTTTTATAACGGTAACCGGTTCCAGGTTCGGGTCTCTCAAAATGCGATGGCATCTTGGGAGACCCTGTGAAAGTGTGTCCTAGTCTGTGCAATGCTGTACCCTACGCTAATACTCAACTAGTGAATGGTAGCGTTCAAAACATTCACCAATGCAAAGACCAGGATTGTCAGGACAGGAGGGACAATAATAGCGGGTGTCACGCCTATATCCGCGCTTGCTGCAGACACGACATCTTTTTTGGGGGGGTTCGTTGGGTAGGGGTACTCGGGAGGACATAAAGAAAATGCCTCTCATGCAGCCGACTGCATTTGGTTGGGGATGTGAATGGGGGAAGTACGGGCGCTGCAGAAGTGGTGGGTTCCCAATTAGGATTGGCGAATGCAGCAGGAAGGGCATTATGGGCACGATGGGCCTGTGTCTTCTTGGTGGCAGCGGGACACTACTTGTGCTTGCCACCTCACCAGCTTGAACTGCACTTATGGGACTCGCCACGTCACCAAGTGTTACTGCAGTGCGGGTTTGACTACGACCGGGGTGTACTAGGCCGCTGGTGCTTGCCAGTTCACCAAAACGCTACCAAAAAAACTGTTAGCGATCGCAGGGATCAGGCCTGACTCTGCGAACGCTGCAGTTATGCGTTTAGTGTTTTGTAAGTGACAGTGATCGATCGATACTGCACTTGGGTGGGCTGGGCTGGGCCAGGCGGAGGGGCAAAACGCAGGTGCTAACAGGTATCTGGGCTGATCCCGCTAACACTGCGTGTTTGGGAACCCTAAACTGCTGGGGACGCTAGTATAGATCTGATCGGATCAGATATTGATCCGTTCAGATACTATACCACTAAGGGAGCTGTACGGTGCGTGCGTGGGTGTTAGCGGTACTGGCGCTAACCTGACGCTGCCTGGGGCTGGTGCTTGCCAGTTCACCAAAACGCTACCAAGAAAACTGTTAGCGATCGCAGGGATCAGGCCTGACTCTGCGAACGCTGCAGTTATTTGTTTAGTGTTTTGTAAGTGACAGTGATCGATCGATACTGCACTTGGGTGGGCTGGGCTGGGCCAGGCGGAGGGGCAAAACGCAGGTGCTAACAGGTATCTGGGCTGATCCCGCTAACACTGTGTGTTTGGGAACCCTAAACTGTTGGGGACGCTAGTATAGATCTGATCGGATCAGATATTGATCCGTTCAGATACTATACCACTAAGGGAGGTGTACGGTGCGTGCGTGGGTGTTAGCGGTACTGGCGCTAACCTGACGCTGCCTGGGGCTGGTGCTTGCCAGTTCACCAAAACGCTACCAAGAAAACTGTTAGCGATCGCAGGGATCAGGCCTGACTCTGCGAAAGCTGCAGTTATTTGTTTAGTGTTTTGTAAGTGACAGTGATCGATCGATACTGCACTTGGGTGGGCTGGGCTGGGCCAGGCGGAGGGGAAAAACGCAGGTGCTAGCGGGTATCTGGGCTGATCCCGCTAACACTGCGTTTTTGGGAACCCTAAACTGCTGGGGACGCTAGTATGGATCTGATCGGATCAGATATTGATCCGTACAGATACTATACCACTAAGGGAGGCGTATGCTGCGTGCGTGGGTGTTAGCGGTACTGGCGCTAATCTGACGATGCCTGGGGCGACACATATCACCGCCGGGCGATCAGGGGGCTAAACCTTTATTGGGTAATAAACGGCGGATGCCCTGACACTATAAAAAATAAACAAACTAACCAGCGTCACCCGTAACACTTATACGGTGATCAGTGGTGAAAGGGTTAACTAGGGGGCAATCAAGGGGTTAAAACATTTATTAGGTAGTATATGGGGGTCCCTGATGCTATAAAACGCTGACGGCGAACCTAAATATTTACCTCCCTAACTAGCGTCACCAGCGACACTAATACAGCGATCAGAAAAATGATCGCTTAGTGACACTGGTGACGGGGGGTGATCAAGGGGTTAAAACTTTATTAGGGGGGGTTAGGGGGGTACCCTAGACCTAAAGGGGGCTAACAGTAACTGTCCTAACACTGTAACTGTCACAAACTGACACCAATCAGTAATCAGAAAAAAAAAAATACTGCTTGGTGTCAGTTTGTGACAGGGGGGGGTGTGGTTGGGGGGGGATCGGGGGGCGATCGGGGGGGGATCGGGGTGTTTTGTGTGCCTGGCATGTTCTACTGTGTGTGTGTAGTGTTTTGTGCACTTACATGTCTTCTCTCCTTGGCGCTGGAACGGAAACTGCCGAGCCGAGGAGAGATGACATCACATCCTCTGCCTGTGCGAAACTACACACAGGCAGGGGAGGATTCCGATTGGCTGGGAGCGATCGCGAGGGGTGGGCCATGATCGGATGGTCTCCCCCTCGCCTCCCAACGCTCCCAGTCACAAGCCGACCGCCGCTGGCACCGGGGGGGGGGTCCGATCGGACCCCCCGCCCGCGGGAGGCAGATCACGTACAGGTACGTGATTCTGCCTGCCCGTGCCATTCTGCCGACGTATATCTACGTTAGGCGGTCGGCAAGTGGTTAAGTCCAGTGTGCATGGAGCCTAAAAATCCTTTTTTTTTTTTTCATTGGTCTTATGTAATATTCTAATTTTCTGAGCTACTGAATTTTGGGTTTTCACTAGCTGAAAGCCAAAATCATCACAATTTAAAAAAAGAAATGCTTGAAATATATCACTTTGTGTGTAATGAATCTATATATTATATGAGTTTCACTTTTTGAATTGAATTACTGAAATAAATTAACTTTAACATTTTTTGAGATGTACCTGTATATTGCACAATAACAATTTGATGTGTATTGTTGACACTGGATTGTTTTTGCCACGTATAAGCTTGATGTATAGCATTTATACACAATGGTAACATTAATTTTATGTTGATATTTAACTAGTGGGTGGATTGTACAACTGGTAACATATATATGTACATGTTTATAATAATACACAACCACATTTTATTTTATTTATGGTTTATTGATAAGTCAAAAGAGCAGCGCATCACCATATTTTGATAAATTATAGCTTATGTGTGGGAGCATAATTGGGTGATAGCCGTGGCTAGGTACATTTTATACGATATAGGGGCAGCAGCGTAGCAGTAATCTGGCCAATATTAGTGTTTAATGATAGTCTTATTGATCCACAATAGCATTCAGGTCTTCTTTCCTGCGAATGGCTGAGTATAGAAATAAGCCCTAGCATAGTAAACAATACCAGATCTTGTGTATTGTGACTCAATTTCAATACAAATGTTAGATTGTCAGTGATATTTTTTGCCACACACATTTTTCGGGAAAAATAATGATGTTTCTGACACTACATAAAAATGAAAACAAAATGGAAATACACCAGCCCTTCTAGTCAATGCATTGTTACCAAATAGAGGTAAAGATATCATTTGGCACAAAAAAAAAAATGTAGGTAGTGGGAAGAAACCAGGAAGGCTTGCGCTTCACATTGTATCGCCTGCCCATGTAATAAGTGCATTTAAATTACTTTATCTTGCCTCGGAACATAGGTTCCAGGCAAACAGCCCTGATGAAGGTGGAATTGTAATTTGTCATAAAAATTAATTGTTTATACACCTTTATGAAATATATCTGTAATCAAGGTTGATTTGATTTGATTGATTTGAGTTGAGTGATTGCTATATTGGTTCCTTAAATCAGTCATTGTTACCCAATAGTCCTAATGATTTTTATTTGGATATCCCTGCAGCAGCCTGTACAAACAGATGGATGAGCTTTAATCATTAAGGACCTGTGTTGATGAGCTTTGATGGGCAAATGCGGCTTGCTTTTAACCTCAGTTTGAGACAATTCTGAGATCTTTCAGAATTCATTGCAGTTGTAGTTGACCTGGATTTCACTTGATTTGCATTTCTGTAGACTTGCAAGTAGTTCTGAATGGAACAAAAACGTGTTAACATAGACCTTGAAATGCACCTGGCCCCACACTACAGATATTAACCTCCCTGGCGGTATTCCCGAGTGTGGCTTGGGGTTAATTTTCTTTACCAAAAGCGGTAACCCCGAGTCACACTCTGGATTGCATCGCAGTATCCTGGTACAGGTTACTTACCTTGTCCTCAGGATGTCCTCCCACTTTATGCTCCGCCGGATCCTCCACCCGATGTATTACTGTTCCGGGCTCCGTTCCCTGCGAGCGTCATGACGCATGGGGGGCGGAGCCCGGCGGCAAATTCAAAAAAGTACAAAACACATAACACACACAATACACTGTAATCTGTAGATTACATTACTGTATCAAATCATTTCACATCAGTTTTGTCCCTAGGGCTTTGTCCAGTGCCCTGCCTACATTTTTATATTATATATACTGTTCTTTCTGCCTGGAAACTTAGAATGTCCATGGCATCCAAAAAGCGTCTCTTTACGTCAAAAGCAGTTTTAGACCAGCTAGAAAACAACGATAGTTAACTAGTCACTTGCAGAATTGAGCGATAGTGATTTGTGGGGAAATTTGTCATCAGACACTGAAAGTCATTCTGCGACTGAGCAAATTTCAGTGTTTTTGATTTGATCACATTATTGAATAACATTTATTATTATTATATTATTTTTTTTTTTAATTATTTATAGTTATTTTCTATATTATAATGTATGATTTTGTGTTTCAAACTTTATCATACTTGGGATGTCTACTAGACTTTTGTTTGGACAGATATAAGTGAGTTATTCCTAAGAATTACAGGCCTACATTATAAAGCGCCAAATTTCCATGCAAAACAATGAATCGCTTTGACATTCAAAAATCAGACATAATCATACCGCCAGGGAGGTTAAAGTGGAGTTCCAGTTGTTTTTGTGTTTATTAAAAGTCAGCAGCTAAAAAAGTGTAGCTGCTGACTTTTAATAAACACACACTCACCTGCCCTACAATGCAGCGATGCAGCCGCCGAACCCTCGATTCTCTCCCTTGCCTCTCCCCGGCATCACAAGTGTGAGCACCCGGCTGTGACAGCTTGCGGCTTCACAGCCAGGTGCGCGCTGTGCATGCGCGAGTTGTGCTGCGCCTCCTCAATGGCCAGGCAACCTTCTGGGACCTGTGACATGTCCAAGAAGATTGCAGGACTGGGGAGAGGAGAACTTCTGCTTGAGTCGCGGACCAAGCAGAAGTGGGAGCTGGGTACCTGTCAAACCCCCCCCAAAAAAAATTACATGCCAAATGTGGCATGTCAGGGGGTTAGGAATCCTTAAAGTAGAATGTCCACTTTATGGTGAAACTCCACTTTAAATCATTTACATATTCTGAACAGTAAAAGGGTTTAAAACCCTCACTCACTGCTCTAGTTGTTTTTATTGTGAAGTTATTCATTCTCACAAAGATCCTTGAAGATTAGAACAGGGACTTTGAAGTCAGTTTACAGTATATTTGTGAACTGTAAAGACTGGATAGACTTAGTCCCAGTGATGTGCACCCAGGCCTGGGTTTGTGGAGAAGCAATATAGAAATGTAAGGAAATTAACATGTGAATCGCTCACCACAGGAATTCTTCTAGCAGCAGGCACACACTAAAATCCCAACATCAGGTCTTACTCACAATGTTCCAGGAGCTGTTTGCCACCCAGCTTTCACAGGTAGATTCTCAGTGAGGGAGATAAGAGATCCTTTTCTAGACCAGGACTTCAAAGCAGTGCCTTCCAGCAAAACTCCTTTTAGCAAACCCTCATGCCAGCTCCTGCTAAGGTCCAGACTGCAGTTTTTGTCTATTTCTAGTCTCTCCCAGCAGCAGAAGCACCAAGAGAACTGGACTCCTAGCAGAGGAAGAACACTTTGGCAAGGCCTCCCAAACATTTATTACCACCCCAGCCACCATCTGGATGCTTGTTTCCAGGGAAGGGCTGGGTGATAATAAATATTCATACTGGACATTTATCAGGAACCATGAATCAGACCGAAACAGAAGTATAGTTAAATCACACTTGTTTTATAATAATAATAAAAAGGTAAACAGAGTAAGCGTGGTAAAAACAAGCCAGAGTTCAGTAACTGGATCGTGTAGTCAGCCAAGCCAATGTCAGAGAGCCAGAGATGAACGTAGTAGTAGAGCAAGCAGGATCAGGAGCTAGAAGGGACGTCAGCCGAGCAAGTCTTCAACAGGAACGCAAGAGAAATTCTCTGTGATGTTGAAAAAGGAGAAAGCAGAGATCAAGTGAGCTGGACGGCTTTAATTAGGCAGGACTGACGAGCAGAATGAACAACAGCTGGGTAACTGTGGAGAGAGATGGGAGCTGGCAATTAGCCGGCAGCTGAGCGGCCAGCACAGAGAAGGAAGGGCTGAGCCCAGCCATGACAACATTTTACTCTCTCTGGCCTAAATTTTTTCTGAAACCTAGCTAGAAAGAGAGCGCTAGACCTGTATACATATGTAAACTATATATGTTTATAAAGTATACCTACTTGTATTATGTGAGGTGTATGCCATGGTGTGCCTGAAAATTGACACAATGAAAGTGGTGTGGTAGAGTTGTGGGGGGAGGGAGGGCAACATTGAAACACATACCGTACCTACTGAACTTTTTCTCCTTCATACAGCCAGGATCCCATGGTCAGATGTATATTTGTAGCCAATGATTAATATTTGCTTATCTGATTGGATGATCTAACACTTACTACATCCAAAAAGATAACAGCCAGGAGAAAGAAAAACACAGCGAAAGGAAACACCCGTATTAATGACAGCAGGAGGGCAGAGAGGTATGGGTGAGCAGGCTTGTCATGTGTTAGCTTGTATTTTCATAATGAACTAAATGGAACATGATGATATAGTATCAATGTTTATACAATAAATCATATACAAGGAAATGTACTATCAGAGCTCTGCCATACCTTAGGCATAGGTGATATGCTGCCAGCAAGCCTTGTAAATCCATTTTTGTTGTTTTTTCTGTAATAAAATTTCCATCAGTTATTGGGATATGGTGTAACACCAGCTGCAGTCACATCCTTCTGCAGTACCGAAATGGAAGTCACTGACATGCCCCTGTGTTTAGGGGCCCAAGGTAATATCAAGAGTTTTTAGTACATTTCTATTCATTAAAAATATAAATGGTATATTGTTAATACCATATTTGCAGTGTGGATTTAAGAAGATGCGTATGGGCATTTTTGCTTTGTAGCATTAGGGCTGGTTCACACCAGATGCTTTCCTGTGCGTTTTTTTAAATGCATTCAGAATGCCTGCACAGTGAATGCAATGTTTTCCAATCACCCTAGTTCACACCAGGGCATTCAGTTCCAGTGCTTTCAAAAAAAGTACAGCAGCATGCAGTTTTTTTCCTGTGGATTGAGTGTGTACCCAATGTTCACGCACATAAACACACTGGAAAGCACAAAACTGCAAGTGGGGGAAAAAATATATTTTGCAAGTGGGGGAAAAAAAGGGAAAGAAATGCACTGGAACGCATTGATAATGCATTTCTACATGCATGTGAATGTTCATGATGAAACGCACCCGGAACTCTGGAATTGTGGTGTGAACAAGTCCTTAAAGTGGAGCTCCACCCAAAAGGGGAAGCTCCGCTTGTTTGCCTCCTCCCCCCCTCCGCTGACACATTTGGCACCTTTTGGGGGGCGGGGGGGTTGCGGGTACCTGGTTTTGACAGGGCCATTCACAAAGCGCAGGGTGCTTTTGCGCTTCCGCAGTTTGAAACCAGCTGTGAAGCTGCAAGGCTTCGCTGCCAGTTTCCCTTAGCCAAGATGGTGGCGGCAGCACCAGAGAGCTGATTGAAAAATTGGCTCGGGTTAAGGCACTGCTGGATCCCTGGACAGGTGAGTGTCCTAATATAAATCACTTAACAACCGCGCTATAGCCGAATGATGGCTACAGCGCGGCTCGATAACTGTGGGAGAGCATACTATGACGTCCTCCCAGAAACGCTCTCCTGCGTGCCCCCTGGGGGCGAGCACACAGGATTATCCGTGACCGTCGGGTCCTCGCATCACGGATCATGGTAATCGGCTGTTGACAGTGGCCGTTTACCACATGATCGCTCTGTCAAATGACAGAGTAATCACTTGTAAACAAACTGGGTTCATGTCAGGTTCCTCTTTCCCCTCTCTGTACCGATCGGTACAGTGTGAGCGGAGAGGAGAGAGATCGGATACAGCAGCGCTGTGGGCTGAATCTGTAGTGCCCACAGCGCTGATCTGTGCCCATTGCAGAACTCATCCATCCACCCATTCTCAGCCCCATCCATACTCACAGCCATCCATACTCAGCCATGCCATCCATACTCAGCCATCCATCCATGCTCAGCCATCCCATCCATACTCAGCCATCCATCTCAGCCATGCCAGCCATACTCAGCCATCCCATCCACCCCCATCCATACTCAGTAATACCCAGCCATACTCAGCAATACCCAGCCATACTCACAGCCATCCATACTCAGCCATCCCATCCATACTCAGCCATCCATCCATGCTCAGCCATCCATGCTCAGCCATGCCATTCATACTCAGCCATCCAGCCATGCCAGCCATACTCAGCCATCCCATCCATACTCAGCAATACCCAGCCATACCTAGCCATACTCAGCAATACCCAGTTATACTCAGCATTACCCAGCCATACTCAGCCATACCCAGCCATACTCAGCCATACTCAGCAATACCCAGCCATACCCAGTTATACTCAGCATTACCCAGCCATACTCAGCCATACCCAGCCATACTCAGCCATACTCAGCAATACCCAGCCATACTCAGCAATACCCAGCCGTACCCAGCCATACTCAGCTATACCCAGCAATACTCAGCCATACCCAGCAATACTCAGCCATACCCAGCCATACTCAGCAATACCCAGCCATACTCAGCCATACCTAGAAATATCTAGTCATACTCAGCCATACCCAGCAATACCCAGCCATACTCAGCAATACCCAGCCATACTCAGCCATAGCCAGCAATACCCAGCCATACTCAGCAATACCCAGCCATACCCAGCCATACCCAGCCATACCCAGCCATACTCAGCAATACCCAGCCATACTCAGCCATACCCAGCAATACCCAGCCGGACATACCTCATCCATGCCACATTCATGCCACTACAGTGCTCATCAGTGCCACTACAGTGCCCATCAGTGTCTCACAAAAGTGTAATAGGTAGTCAAATTAGATTTGACATTTATGCCCCTAGAACACCTGATGGTGCTCCCTGCATGTTGGGCCTCTGTATGTGGCCAGGCTGTGGAAAAGTCTCCCACATGTGGTATCGCCGTACTTAGGAGGAGTAGGAGAATCTATTTTGGGGTGTAATTTTTGGTATGTACATGTTATGTGTTAGAAATATTGTATAAATGGACAACTTTGTGTAAAAAAAAAAAAAAAAAAAGCGTTTTCATTTTATTTCTACATTTTCCAAAGACTTGTAGAAAAAAATGACACGTTCAAAGTTTCATTGTCCTGGTGCTCCAGGGCCTTCAAAAGTGCAAGAGGTAGTCAAGAAATTATATGTGTAATTTATGCTTGTAGAACGCCTGATGGTGCTCCCTGCATGTTGGGCCTCTGTATGTGACCAGGCTGTGTAAAAGTCTGACTCCCAAAACACATTCTACTAGTCCTCCTGAGTATGGCGATACCACATGTGTGAGGAGTAATAAAATGTGTTTTGGGGTGTAATTTGTGGTATGCATATACTGTGTGTGAGAAATAACTTGCTAATATGGAAATTTTGTGAAAAAAAAGGAAAAAAATTTGATTTTGCAAAGAATTGTGTGAAAAAATTACAATTTCAAAAAACTCACCATGCCTCTTATTAAATACCTTGGAATGTCTACTTTCCAAAAAGGTGTCATTGGGGGGGGGGGGGGTTGTACTTTCCTGGCTTATTAGGGTCTGAAGAAATGAGATATGCCATCAGTACTTTCCTTGTCAAAATAAGTTTATTGAGTATACAATGTTATAAAGATACATAAAGTAAGTTTACAAGGATCTATAAAGTAAGCTCATTGTTTTACAGTAGGGTTTATATAGGTAAATATCATGAAATTTCAAATATTAAACATTGGGTTCACGTAAACCTAAATTAAAGATATATATCATTTCCTTAGTTAATTTTGTAGGTATTTAAATGATTTATACCTACTATACATATTGTTTACAAGTAGAGTGTATATAGGTCAAATAAATTCTGATAATGAGCTTTAATCGTAAGGTGGAGAAAAGGAAAGAGAAAGAAGAAAAAGGGTTGAAAGGTAGAGGTATGGTCCACAAGGTTGTCCCGCTCGTCAGTTTATTATTCTTTTTAGTTCTCTTTGAAGCCTTAGAATGGGTGTCTCTGTAAGTCATTTAATCTGTTACCATGGCAACAGGACAGAGTCATTGAAGTTTGACAGGAACTGTTGTTTTATCCAAGGATGCCAAAGTTTTTCAAATTTTGGAATTTGATTTTGATCGATGGCTACCATCTTAGCATGGGACATTGTATTATTCATTCTGTGAATTGTTTCTGCTAGTACCAATTTAGGAGATTTCCATGCCTTGGCCACTGTTTGTTTTGCAGCCGTTATTAGTTGGATCATAAGTTTGAATTGAGAGAGTGTTAACCATTCCGGTTTTAGATTAAGTAAAGTTAAATATAGATCTGGTTGTATTATTTTTTTAAATATTTTAGATGCAATCACGAAGACTTCCTTCCAGAAGGTTTGGATTACTGGGCACGTCCACCATATGTGTAAATATGTGCCTATTTCTGGGCATCCTCGAAAACAAAGAGCTGAGGTATTAGGTGAATATTTTGCCACTCTAGCGGGTACAAGGTACCAGCGAGTTAGGACTTTATAATTTGTCTCCAGTGCTAAGATGTTGGGTGAAGATGACTTAGATGTGAGCCATATGTTAGACCAGTCCGTGTCTTCTAAAGTTCGTCCCAGGTCCTCCTCCCACCTCTGAACGTAAGAGGGTCTATTAAGATTTGCTACTCCATATAATTGATTATAAAGTGATGAAATTGTACCTTTAGCAAATGGATCTTTTGTACAGATTGATTCAAAAATGGATAATTGGGATAATGGTGTATCCCCCTTTAGGAATGGTGTATAGAAATTTTTGATTTGGAGATATCTAAATATCTCAGAGTTTGGTAGATCATATTTTTCTCTAAGCGATGGGAATGAAAGGAATGATTTAGATGCTATGAAGTCATTTAGTGTCTGAATGCCTGATGTTGTCCAAGCTTTAAAAGAATTTGGGTAGATCCATGCCGGATAAAAGGCCGGATTTCTGATAAAAGAAAAGAGAGGATTGTGTGGAGAATGTAACTGATATTTGGTTTTTAGTTTATCCCAGAGAGATAAGAAGTGTTTAGTTATGGGATTATGAATTTTAAAGCGGTCTTTAGGATCAAGCCATAATAAATTTGATATTAATAGAGGGTCATTTTCTGAAGCCTCTATAAATACCCATAATGGGATTTCCTGTTTTGCATGGTATTTGGACAGACTGGCCAAATGTGCTGCTCTGTAGTAGTTAATAAAATTAGGGTATCCCAGGCCTCCTTTATTTTTGAGAAGATGTAGTGTGTGTATAGGTATACGTGGTTTAAAAGAGCCCCATATAAACGAAGTTGCTCTTTTTTGTACTATTCTCAAAAAATAGGAAGGAATTGGAATAGGGAGGACTCTGAATAGATAAAGCAATTTGGGTAGAATAGTCATTTTGATTGCATTAATCTTCCCTATCCAGGATAAAGGAAGTTGCGACCATTGTTTTATTAGATTTGTGATCTGTCTTAATACAGGAGGATAATTGGTTGAGAATAAGTCAGAATGAGATGCTGTTAAATGAATTCCAAGATATGGGATTGATTTTTCTGCCCATGTGAATGGGAGTGCAGCCCTAGCCGGGATCAATTCCATGTTTGTGAGTGAAATATTAAGCACTAGGCATTTCTTAGGATTAATCATAAGGCCGGATAGGGCTGCAAATCCATCAAGAGCTGGTATTAAGTTAGGACCAGAGATCTGTGGTGATGATAGAAAAAGTAATATATCGTCTGCAAATATACATAATTTGTGTGTAATACCTCCTACTTCAATGCCAGTTATAGTTTGGTTTGTTCTGATGTATTGGGCCATGGGTTTGAGTATAAGGGCAAATAATAAGGGAGATAATGGGCAACCCTGTCGGGTACCTCTTTCGATATTAAAGGCTTCAGATTTGTATCCAGCATATTTTATATAGGCTTTGGGTTTATTATATAATGCTTTGATCCATGTTAAAAAGTGGGGTCCAAAACCCCATTTTTGTAATGAATATTGCATATATTGCCAGGATACTGTGTCAAATGCCCTCTTAATATCGAGAGATAGAAAACATAAAGGGATTTTCTGTTTTTTTAGCAATATGTGCCAATAACACTGCCATGCGTATATTATCGCCTGCCTGTCTATTTGGCATGAAGCCTACTTGATCTCTATGTATTAATTTTCCTATAATGCTATTGAGGCGTTTTGCTATTATTTTTGCTAATAATTTAATATCGAGGTTTAACAGAGAGATAGGCCGATAATTCACACAGGAAGTATCATCAGAAAGGGGTTTTGGAATCATACAAACAATTGCCATTAGTGTTTCTTGCTGAAAAGAATGTCCATCTAGAAGTTTGTTAAAAGTTTCAGTGAGAATGGGAGAGAGTATTTCTGAGAATGTTTTATAGTATAAAGCCGAGTAGCCGTCTGGGCCTGGTCTTTTGTTAAGTTTTAGGTCTTTTATGGCGTTAGCAACTTCATCTATAGTTATAGGCTCATCCAAACTGCTTTTTTGATTCTGAGATAACTCAGGTAAGGTTATTTTTGAGAAGAAGGATTCAGCCTCTGTAGGATTAAGTTCATTGTTTGTCTTGTATAAAGTTGTGAGATGTGAGTGAAATTTATGGACTATTTTAACTGGATTACAAGTGTAAACATTTTTTGATAATTTCAAACGTATTGGTTTGAAAGATTTGTTAGTTGAATTTAATGCCCGAGCCAAATATGTACCTGGTTTGTTTGTATTCATGTAGAAATTGTGTTTGGAGCGTTTGAGGGATTTATCAACTGACTCAGTGAGAAATAGATCGTATTCCAATCTAGATTTTTCCAGATGAGATTTTGTACTCTGAGATGGATTATCTTGAAATGATATGTAGGCTGCATTAAAATTGAGTTCTAGTTTTTTTGCTAGATTTTTGCGTTCCCGTTTAAATAGTGCCATTTGTCTTTGTATTGTACCACGCAAGACAGGCTTATGAGCTTCCCACAGTGTTATTGGGGAGATGTCTGTTGTATTATTAATTGATATGTATTCCTTTAAAGCTTGTTCAATGGCCATCTGATGTAGTGGGTGTTTGAGCATTATGTCCGGTAAGTACCACGTTGGGTCATGCGCTTTTGGTATGGCTGAGGCTATAGTAGTGTATACTGCATTATGGTCAGACCACGGAATCGGAATTATATCTGATGCAATAATTTCTGGTATCATTCCTATTGTTAGAAAAATATGATCTATTCTGGTGAAGGTTTGATGAGGGTGCGAGAAATAAGTGAATTTCTTTTTCATTGGGTTACTTTCTCTCCACGAATCTACCAGATTGTATTTGGAAAGAAGTTGAGAAAAAGGTAATCTAGAGGTTATTTTGGATGGTGTAAAAGGTGATTTATCTAGAAATGGGAGGAGGACCTGGTTCGAATCCCCACACATTATCACTGTTCCTATTTTGTGTGTATTAATCACTTGTAATATATGTGAGAGGAATGGTGTAGGTTGTTTGTCAGGAGCGTAGTAGGAAATTACCGTGATTGCTGTATCCATTATATAACCCATGAGTATCAGGTATCTACCTTCTGGGTCTTTAATTTCTGATGATAAGGTGAATGGTGTGGATCGGTGAAATGCAATTAGAGTTCCCCTTTGCTTGGTACAGGCAGAAGCCGTGTAAATTTGTTGATAAAAAGGAGAAATATATTTTGGAGTAGAATCTTTCGTGAAGTGTGTTTCTTGGAGGCATACTATGTGAGCCTTCTTGTTATGGAAAGTACGGAAGGCTTTGGTCCTTTTTTGAGGGACATTTATTCCCTGAACATTCAGGGAAAGTATATTCAGTGGTGCCATGGCAATAGATCAAATAGTTTTGACTTACTTTTTGTTATGCAGAGCTGACTGCGCAGATCAACCTGTGTGGACTGAAGAGATGAATAGATAGAAAAGAAACCAGTGAATTCTGGAGTAAAGAGTAAACAAAAAACATATGAGATTAGATGATACATTGTATAAATTATTTTTTGCAAGTAATCACAATTTACCCGTGAAAGAGAATAAATATCTCTCTCAGGGGAATAAGTGCCTTCGTCACACTCCCACATAATATGGTTGGGAGAATTAGGAGGGCTAATGGGGGTACACGGATCTTCCGCTTACAGGAGAGAAGTGCTATGTCAAAAGACATCAAAATGATGTTTCATTAATTGGAGTGCAGAATATAGTTTTTGTTGAAATTATTTAATCCAGGGTGGTTGTATATGGTTAGTCTTGCCCTAGGCTAAATAATTCAGTTAGAAAGGTACTGTTAATAATTTTGGTATTGATGAAGATAGTTTGAATTATTTTGGGATTTTAACCCTTTTAGAGTAAACAATTACATATTTTATTCATATGTAACTGTTTAGATATGTTAACTCATAAAATTGAGGTTGTATTGCTTCAGATTAGAATAAACAAAAACATAATTCTAGGAACTAGTTAGGTAATAATATATTTGTTTTAAGAAAAGAAAGGAAAAGCTTCCATTACTTCTGGATTATTGAACATATTTGTCCTAAAAAGTAATAAATCTATTGTTATTACCTGATAATATATAACTGAACAAGAATTTCCTTATTTCACTTATATATTCTAAGGCTATATGAATCAGAAGTAATAAGAAATATAACTGGAATGTAACATGATCCCACACAGTGTGTGACTATCAGAATGCAGTTACATTCAGTTATAAATATAGGTTTTTTTATAGAGAACCATCTCTTAGTATAATAAATGAAGAGATATCAGGAATTAGGATGTCAGTCCATTGAATCTTCTTGGTCCATGGATAATGTGGCATAACGGCCTCTTTTGTGAGAATGATGATTCCCATTTTGTTCTGAAATTTTCTGGGTGCTGCCTGAAGGTGAAGATGATGCCATTCTTCTGCGTGTGGGAGTGTTGCTGCTTGTGGGTTCTGTCAGATTTAATTTTAAAAGGGTTTGTTGTAGTTCATCTGCTGATCTGCTTCTGTAAATTGTACCTTGGTAGTTAAATCTGACTGAAAAGGGGAAGCCCCATTGATACATAATGTTGTGGCGTTGCAGTTCCATTAGTTGGGGTTTCATGGATCGTCTTTTAGTAATAGTAAGTTGGGATAGGTCAGCAAAAATTTGATAATTGTGTCCTTGAAAATTAAGTTCCTTTTTTTCTCTTGCAGCAATTAGTATTTGTTCTTTCCTTCTGTAATAATGAAATTTTGTGATTATATCACGTGGGGGTCCATCTTTCTTTTTGGCTGTGAGGGCTCTGTGTACTCTGTCCAGTTCTAAACGTTCAATAGGGATATCTGGCTTTAGTTCTTGTAATAGAGCAGTAATAGTAGATTGCAGGTCTGTCACAGTTTCAGGTATTCCCCTTATGCGCAAGTTTGAACGTCTGGCTCTATTTTCGTAATCTTCAAGCTTAGTTTGAAGTATTAAATTCTCTTTTTTTAATTGTTCCAATTCTGTTATATTTTCTTGGGTTGTAATTTCAATTTCATCCATTTTTATTTCTAAGGCTGCGGTGCGGTTTCCCAGCTCTCTTATTTCTTTGGTTAGGCTTTTTGTTATTTGGTCTGAGGTTTGCTTTAAAGCCTTATGAAGCATCTTTTCAAATTGTAATAATATTACTGGGGATGCTGAGGAGGCTTGTGGAGAAGTTTGTGAGAGGATTTGTTCTGTATCTGACTCAAATGGAGAGTCTTGCTGTGACATTTTCTGTCTGTGAGAGCGCCCTGATGCTGTATCTTGTGAGGTGACTGGAGCTGCTTCAGCTGCAGTGAGTGCCTGTGAGCTCTTTGTGAGGTGATTTTTATTTCTGCCACGGTTTCCTCCCAGTACCATATTTCCTGCCCAAACTTTCACAGTTTGTTCCCAGGGGCAAAAAGGTTCAAATGGATACCTTTTGAGCCTGCAGGCTCTGCTTTGTCCTTCTCTTTTCTCCTCAGCGGTGTGGAGCTCTAACAATGCATGTCTGCTCTGCTAGGCTCCGCCTCCTGCCCCCCGCCATCAGTACTTTCACACAGACCAAATAATATACACCGATTTAGGTTATTTTTACCAAAGATATGTAGCAGTATTAATTTTGGCCAACATTTATGAAGAAAAATTACTAATTTGCTAAATTTTATAACAGAAACGAAGAAAGATGCATTTTTTTGCAGAATTTTCAATCTTTTTTCTTTTATAGCGCAAAAAATAAAAAACCCAGCGGTGATTAAATACCACCAAAAGAAAGCTCTATTTATGTGCAAAAAGGACAACAATGTCATATGGTTACAGTGAGTAATTGCCATTCAAAATGTGAGAGCACGAAAAGCTGAAAATTGGTCTAGTTAGGAAGGGGGTTTAAAGGGGTTGTAAACCTACATGTTTTTTCACCTTAATGCATCCTATGCATTAAGGTGAAAAAACACCTGGCAGTAATCAGCTGCCCAGCCCCCCCGTTTTACTTACCTGACCGGGGTCTCCCTGCCCAGGGTTCTTGGCTCTTGATTGGATAGATTGACAGCAGCACAGCCACTGGCTCCCGCTGCTGTCAATCAAATCCAATGACGCGGGCGCCTGGGGGGCGGGGCCAAGTCCTGCATTCGGCCTCTATGGATGCTGGACTTGGGAGCATGCCCGCAAGGTAATCCCCGGGAGAGCGCTTGTCCTAGGGGGTTATCAGATGTGGGGAGGAGCCACAAGAGCCACCGGGAGATCCCAGAAGAGCAGGTTCAGGGCCACTCTGTGCAAAACATCCTGCACAATGGAGGTAAGTATGATATGTTTGTTATTTAAATCACGTTAAATGCTCAGTAGTGGATAAGTGGTTAAAAGTCAGCAGCTACAGTATTTGTGGTATTTTAATTGTAGTATTTTAATTTTTTCTGAAGGAGCCTGGAGCTCCGTTTTAAAGTGTACATAAAGCCAAAAAGATTTCCTTTACAATTAAAATATTTCCCTCTTGCTTCATGTTGTGTCTACTGGACAGATAGTGAGGAAAATTCTTTCCTGACAGGTTTTAACCATTAGTATACCAAGTAAGGTCTGCACACCAAGTAAATCAATCTCAAACTGTGAATAACACTTAGAATGTGGGCGCTATAACTTAATGCCTCGTGCACACTTTTCTGAACACATTTCTCCTGACAGGGGAAAAGCAGCATTAAAAAACATAGAGGTTGTCCGATAGTTCAGGGATTTTGAGTAGAAATAGGCTCTTTTATCTCCTTCACATTGGGGTTACCAAATATTTTACACCCCAAAAATTGCCTCTTGGGAATTATTGATGACCTGACTCTTTCTTCCTATGTCAAAAGATTGTTACGTATATTATACTTTAATATTAAGAAAAAAATTCTATTGTCCTGGAAAGAGTCAGTCATACCCAATCTGGCCCACTGGCTAAAACTTGTTAACAATTCCCTACCTCTGTATAAACTTACCTTTGAGCTTCGGAAAAAAACGAACATGTTCCAAAAAATCTGGGATGGATTTCTAGCCCCCCTACTTTAGCTCCAGAGCTCTAACATTGATCTTATGGTTATGATTACGGTATACCTTGTTATGGAGTATGTAACCTTTGTTTATTATGTGTTCCTCTTTTGATTTCTATGTTGATAATAACACGAGACGTAAGCTTATTTGTTTATATTTTTATTTTTTTTTAAATATTTTTTGTACATTGGATTTCTTTGCACAAGTGTGTTGTTCTTTTTTGAAGAAAATTCAATAAATATATTTTTAACCACTTAAGCCCCAGACCATTTGGCTGGCCAAAGACCAGAGCACTTTTTGCGATTCGGCATCGAATCGCAAAACTTCGGTATCGAATCGCATCGCTTTAACTGACAATTGCGCAGTCGTGCGATGTGGCTCACAAACAAAATTGACGTCCTTTTTTTCCTACAAATAGAGCTTTCTTTTAGTGGTATTTGATCACCTCTGCGGTTTTTATTTGTTTGCGCTATAAACAAAAGAAGAGCGACAATTTTGAAAAAAACGCATTATTTTTTACTTTTTGCTATAATAAATATCCCCGAAAAATATATAAAAAAACATTTTTTTTTTCCTCAGTTTAAGCCGATACGTATTCTTTTACATATTTTTGGTAAAAAAAATCGCAATAAGCGTTTATTGATTGGTTTGCACAAAAGTTATAGCGTCTACAAAATAAGATTTTTTATGGCATTTTTATTAATATTTTTTTTTTTTTTACTAGTAATGGCGGCGATCAGCGATTTTTATCGTGACTGCGACATTATGTTGGACAGATCGGACACTTTTGGAGCGATTTTCAGACCATTCACATTTATACAGCGATCAGTGCAATTAAAAATGCATTGATTACTGTGTAAATGTGACTGGCAGTGAAGGGGTTAACCACTAGGTGGCGCTGTAGGGGTTAAGTGTGTCCTAGGGAGTGATTCTAACTGTGGAGGGGAAGGTCTGTGTGTGACACGACACTGATCACCGCTCCTGATTACAGGGAGCTGTGATCAGTGTCAGTGTCATTAGGCAGAACGGGGAAATGCTTGTTTACATTAGCATTTCCCCGTTCTTCCTCTCCATGAGACGATCGCGGGTATCCCCGCAGTCATCGAGCCCGCGGGACCCGCGATCACGCTCACGGAGCTCCCGACGCGTGTGCCTGCAAGCCATCTCTTAAAGGGCAACATACAGGTACGTTAATCTGCCTGTACGTGCCCTTCTGCCGCAGTATATCTGCGTGAGGCGGTCGGGAAGCGGTTAAAAAAAACAAACAAAATGTGTTTGGAGCAGGGGTCTCCAAACTATGGCCCTCCAGTTGTTCAGGTACTACAATAGTAGCCTAGTCATGTCTGTGAATGTCAGAGTTTTACAATGCCTCATGGGATGTGCAGTTCTGCAACAGCTGGAGAGCCGTAGTTTGGAGATCTCTGATTTAGAAGAAGAGGTGTTTAGGAGCAGAAATCTGATAACACCAAAACGGCATTCAGGAGAGAAGCATTTGGGCAGAAAAACGCCTGACGTGCCTAAACATGGCTTGCAACACTTGTAAACGCCTATGTGTGCATGGACACATAGGCTAACATAGAGGGACATTTAGGGGCAGAAAAAAAACATCAAACGTCTGTAAAACAGCTGCAGTGTTTGTGCACGAGGCCTAAGATAAGACTACCTCAGAAAGTCTTAATATAACAATCAACAAATAAGAGAACGAGTCAGCAGTCAGAAAATGAGATCTTAAAAATAGATATATTCAGTGGCGGAATTATAGGGGTCGCTGAGGTTGCCATGGCGACCGGGCCCCTTGCTGCAGGGGGCCCTTGAGGGCCCCCTGTATACACTACTTTGATAGGGGAGCGGAGACAAGCTCCCCGATTCTAAGCCGAACTGTATTCGGCACTGTGCAGGGAGCTGCTCACATTGATTACAAAGTGAAAGCAGTGTGTGCTGTGCTCTTTGTCTCCCCCTACAGTGCAGTACCCGACAGGAAGAGCTAAGGTAAAGTTCTGCCGTTTTTTATCTACTGTATGTGTGTGTGTATGTGCATGTGTGTGTGTGTGTGCATGTGTGTGTGTATGTGCATGTGTGTGTGTGAGTGTGTGTGCATCTATGTATATGTGCATGTGTGTGTATGTATGTAGTAGCGGTGCGTCCATAGGGGCACATGGGCGCCGCCCCCTCCCTCCAGGCACCCCTCTATCACAAATAGATAGATTCATGCATAGTGTGAATCTATCTATGGCCGCCACTGCCCCCCCTATTCAGACGCCTGGCCCCTTTTTGGACGCCGGGCGCCTGAATTACACCGGCAGGGGTGTTTTTAAAGCACTAAAAGGGTTCAAAATAGGTGAACTGCGAGTGCCATGCTTGGCGCTCACAGTCCACCCAGGTGTGTTAGAAAAGCGAATAAATATTCGCTTTCCTAACACTGAACCGCCTCTCCACCAATCAGGTGCTCGGGTCTGTTACACGTCACCTGATTGACTGAAACGACAGGCGCCGCTATTGGATGCCTATCAGGAGGAGAGGATGGGAGGAGACGCATGGAGGACCCCGCTCGTCGACGTCACCCGCTGCCCCACCGAGACAGGGTAAGTGCCGGGCAGACTGCGAACGGGCAGGGGGGTCACAGTGGCAGCATTTGATGGCACAGTGGCTGCGTTTCAGGGCACAGTGGCTGCGTTTCATAGGCACAGTGGTGGCAATTGATAGGCACAGTGGCTGCGTTTGATGGGCACAGTGGCTGCGTTTGATGGGCACAGTGGCTGCGTTTGATGGGCACAGTGGTGGCAATTGATGGGCACAGTGGCTGCGTTTGATAGGCACAGTGACTGCGTTTGATGGGCACAGTGGCTGCGTTTGATGGGCACAGTGGCTGCATATGATGGGCACAGTGGCTGCATATGAGGGGCACAGTGGCTGCATATGATGGGCACAGTGGTGGCAATTGATGTGCACAGTGGCTGCGTTTGATGAGCACAGTGAGGCTACAATTGATGCGTTTTTTAAAGAATTTTTCAGTTTGCTTGCGCCCCCCAAAAAATTTTGAGCACCATCTGCCACTGGTTTATATGTGTGTGTATTTATGTATGTGTGTGTATGTATGTGTGTTTACATGTATATATATGCACATTTTATGTATGCGCTTTTAATCCTGACCCCCTATATGTGTCCCATTGGAACCAATTTTTTTTTTTTTTGCTTGTTCATAGTACCAGCAAAAAAAAATGCTGTTCCTCTGAAAAGTGATCCATGCTCAGATCGCTTTTCAGAGGCATTTGACAGCCGGTAAAGAGGCAATATGTTGCCTCCTGACCGCCTGTTTTAACCCCTTAAATGCATCATCACTATGCTGCAACTGCATGCAATGCACACAGTTGCAGGGTGGTTGCAGTGCAGCCACTTCAAGGGTGCCCTGACTGGAAAAAGATTGAGAAACACCGATGGGTTCCTCATAGAGGAACCCATCTCTCCATTTTCCTCCTGCAGCCGCTGAATGCATGTGGGAGGGAGAGGAGGAGAAGCGGGGGGGGGGGAGAAATCTATTCCTTTACATGCAGCCACCCACTTGCGACCGGACCCTGGTGTTCCGCCATCGGGCTCGGAGAAAAGAGCCCTGTCCGGGGGTCAGGGGGGCCCTCCATGGTTTCTTGCATCGGGGCCCTGAAGATTCTAGTTACGCCTCTGGATATATTATAATTGCAAATATCAAAAGGTGGTAGATGCATATAATATGTATAATGCTGGCCAGAATATCATCTTGAAATTTGTACACTAAGCTAGACATAAGAAACTAACCATCGCAACAAGTACTTAAGCATAGTCAAAGAAACACTGGTAGGATTTCCAGCACAGCAAATACAGTACCCTGTTAATATAGAGGAGCCAGCAAGTGGAGAGTAACAACCTAGTAATAGATGGAGGTGGAACAGATGAACAGTGTTTCAGTGAAGCAGTCCCCTTTATCAAATCAAGTTCCACCTTATCCCCTGGTGTATTCGCTGTGCTGGATGCCCTCCCAGGGCTTCCTTGACTATGGTTATCCATATTGTGCTATAGTTAGATTCTTATGTCTAGATTAGCGAAGCATTTTTGGGAATGGCATTCTAGACATTATAATATGTTTATTATATGTATCTACTACCTTTTTCTATTTGCAATTATAATATATCTATTTTAGAAATCACTAATTGTTTGGTGTGCTGACTCAATCCTTAATTTGTTGATAGAAGTTTTATCCCTTCTCTACTCTACCTAGAAGTTAAAAATGCAATTGATATGTATCCCTCTGTGGACTCACAAATGTAAAACCATTTAAAATAATCTATCCAAGAAAATTGTATATCTAGGCCCAATGTATTTGTCAGTGTACAGAAAAAAGGAATGTTTAAAATAGAAATGCAAGCTTATATCCTAAATTAATTAATTGGGCTTGATTTACTAAAGATAAATAGGCTTTTTACTTTGCAAAGGAAGTTGCACTTTGCAAGGGACTTTTCCCCAGAACTTAGTGAATTTACAGTAGGTCCCTATCAGGAACCATGAATCAGACTGAGACAGAAGTAAAGTTAAATCACACTTGTTTAATAATAATAATAAGGTAAACAGAGTAAGCCTAGTCAAAACAAGCCAGAGTTCAGTATCCAGATCGGGTAGTCAGCCAAGCAAATGTCAGAGAGCCAGAGATAAACGTAGTAGTACAGCAAGCGGGATCAGGAGCCAGAAGGAACGTCAGCCAAGCAAGTCTTCAACAGGAACGCAGGAAAAAGTCTCTGTGATTTTGACAAAAGCGAAGGCAGAGATCAAGTGAGCTGGACGGCTTTAAGTAGGCAGGACTGACGAGCAGAATCAACAACGGCTGGGTAAATGTGGAGAGAGCTGGGAGCTGGCAATTAACTGACAGCTCAGCGGCCAGCTCAGAGAAGGAAGGGCTGACAGTACCCCCTCCTCAATGACCCCTCTCCCTCAGAGGACCACTGGGCTTGAGGGGAAAACGTCTATGGAAATCATGGAGGAGGACAAGGGCATGCACATCTGAGGATGAGACCCAAGAGCGTTCCTCCAGACCGTACCCCTTCCAATGCACCAGGTACTGTATGCGCCCACGGAACCTACGGGAGTCAACCATGGATTGTACTTCATACTCCTCATGGTTCTCAACCTGTATAGGGTGAGGATGTGGCACTAAGGTGGTAAAGTGATTGCAGACCAAAGGTTTCAGTAAGGAGACATGAAACACATTTGAGATGCGCATACTAGGAGGAAGGTCCAAGGCGTAAGCCACTGGGTTAATCCTGTGAAGGATACGGAAAGGCCCAATAAAATGAGGTGCGAACTTCAAAGAAGGAACACGAAGTCGAAGGTTTCGAGACGACAGCCAGACTCTGTCCCCAACCTGGTAGGAAGGTGCAGGCAGGCGTCTGCGGTCAGTGTGGAGTCTGTACCTATCATTAGCATGTTGCAAAGCCTCCTGAACTTGTGCCCAAGTGGAACGAAGACCACGGAGATGGTCCTCGAACGCAGGAATACTCTACGGAACAAACGAGTCAGGCAACATGGAAGGTTGGAAACCATAATTTGCCATAAATGGGGAAATCGGGAAGCAGAATTCAAGGCACTGTTGTGAGCAAACTCTACCCATGGTAATAGGTCTGACCAGTTGTTAAGATGGTCAGAAATATAGCACTGTAAGAATTGCTCCAAGGACTGCTGGGCTCGTTCTGCGGCCCCCATTAGACTGCGGGTGATACGCAGAGGAGAAAGCAAGCTGAATTCCCAACTGTGCACAAAAGGCTCGCCAGAACCGAGAGACAAACTGATTACCCCTGTCTGAGACACTTGGGTAGCCCATGTAAGCGAAAGATCTCCCGAACAAAAATGGAAGCCAGTTCCTTAGAAGTGGGCAACTTCTTATGTGGAATGCAATGACACATCTTTGAGAAGCGGTCAACCACCATAAGGATAACAGCCTTGGGAGTTGGATAACGCCACAATGAAATCATTTAGACAGGTAATCCTGTATTGGAGCACGGGACACTGTCACATCTCAACGGCAGGAGACGAGCTTGGCGCTCGTGGATGTTATGTGCCGCAGTCTGCTTTTAAATGTGAGTCTGCTTTATTGTTTTAAATAAAATTAGTCTACCATACGGGATTATGCTATGTATACTCTTGCTTTATAACCAATATACACCTATCCTATCTGACGAGCATTGCTGAGCTGGGAGCAACTGAGGACACCTATTGAGGCATACGAACTCGGCGTTCGTGGATTGATGCCCACACTCACTTTTAACAAGTGAGTGCATCCTTTCCCTTTGGTCCGTTCCCTCTCTGGCCGTCACGGTGTTATATTCAATATATTGCTTATGTTATATTTTTTTATTATCGTTCCATATACCCACCATTGGAACCATTTGAAACACCGGATGGGATATCCATGTCCGCCCGTGGTCTGTTACTAAGCACATGCTGTATACCTTACAGCAGTAAGGTGAGCTGTTTAAAGACACGTTGGTGTTCACACTGAAGATATCACGCTGTTTGGTGGCGGGATTGCTATTTTTTTCACTTATATGGACTCACTGTATTCAGTCTTTATTTTTATGTTAGTTAATTCATGCTAGTCTGGAGACCAGACCACTTGGAGGTTTTGTTGAGTTTTTTCACTTAAGTTTGTTCAACTCCATTTATTGTATATCCATTCTTTGAGATATTTACTATACGCTACACAGTTGCCACACTTATTATATATTATATATACTACACTTGATTTTATTATTTTGTATATTGTTATCTTCCTTTTTTCAGTATATTTGTGGCCCCTCTTTGGAGCTGTTTTTTACCTCTTTATCACATTCACTTTGTATTTAGTCCCTCCCACAATTCCACTTCCCCTTCCCTTTTTTCATCACAGCGCAACCACCATTCTTTTGTTTGTTTATTTTTTCTGTTGGGATCAGTCACACAGGTGTTGCAGCAGTGCCCCTTAGTATATGTCCTTTGCGACAGCGCGGGACTTACTCATATCTAATAAACAGGCCTGCAGCCCCAGAGTCGATTAGAGCCTGTATCTCGATGGACGACTCAGCCCAAAAAAGGATGACAGAAACCAGGGGCTTATCCTTCTGCATAAATCGGGACGAATCAACGCCACCTAAGGTCTGTCCATGACAGGACCTCAAGTTTCGGGCGTTCCCTGGACAGGTAGGACAAAACTTCAAAAAATGACCTGCCTGGCCAAAATGTAGACACAATCTCTCCCTCCTTCTAAAGGCTCTCTCATCCACAGAGAGACACGTGAAGCCCAAGTGCATGGGTTCATCTTCCCTGACCGACTCTGTACCATGAGGCATGGGAGGTGAGGGAGGCACGGGTGGGACTGCAAAGCTCAGAGGCAAACGTACAGGAGGCTTCCGCAAGCGCTCCTTAAAAAAGAGTCTTTCTCTGAGTCTGGAGTCAATGAGGATGGCAAACGTGATCAACCTCTCCAGCTCAGTGGGTATATCTTGGGCTGTTATCTCATCCTGATGGAATCCGAGAGACCATGAGAAAAAGCAGCCATGAGGGCCTCATTGTTCCAAGCAACCTCTGCTGCCAGAGTACGGAATTCAATGGCGTAGTTGGCAACAGTTCCCGTACTTTGATGGACATGAGGCACTTGGCAGCAGAAGCGGAGCATGCGAGAACGTCAAATACCCTTTTAAAGGAGGCCACACAGTCAGTGTAACTCAAGACAACAGGTTTTTGCATCTCCCATAGAGGGTTTGCCCAGGCCAAGGCTCTCTCAGAAAGCAAAGATATCACAAAACCTACTTTGCTTCTGTCCGTGGGAAACGCCTGGGAAGCATCTCAAAGTAAATCTCAACCTGGTTGAGAAACCCTCTGCATTGAACTGGATTGCCCCCAAATTGCTGGGGAAGTGGAGGGGAACCAGACTTACCTCTGATAGAGGTAATACTGGAGGCGTCCGCCTGCACAGAGACTGGCGCCGCAGCAGGGACGGCCTGCAACTCAGGTTGTACCGGAGCAGCCACAGTGGGAGTTTCCAGGTGAGCCGTGCCACTCGTTTGTAACGCTATGGCAAGCTGATCCATGCGGTGATCTTGCTCATCCAATCTGGAAAAAATATTACCAACAAGTGGATTGACTGTATCTTCTGAATTCATGGCCTTCGCCTACTATCAGGAACCATGAATCAGACCGAGACACAAGTAAAGGTAAATCACACTTGTTTAAAAATAATAATAAGGTAAACAGAGTAAGCGTAGTCAAAACAAGGCAGAGTTCAGGAACCGGATCAGGTAGTCAGCCAAGCAAATGTCACAGAGCCAGAGATAAACATAGTAGTACAGCAAGCAGGATCAGGAGCCAGAAGGAACGTCAGCCGAGCAAGTCTTCAACAGGAACGCAGGAGAAAGTCTTTGTGATGTTGACAAAGGTGAAGGCAGAGATCAAGTGAGCTGGACGGCTTTAAGTAGGCAGGACTGACGAGCAGAATCAACAACAGCTGGGTAACTGTGGAGAGAGATGGGAGCTGGCAATTAGCCGACAGCTGAGCGGCCAGCTAAGAGAAGGAAGGGCTGATCCCAGCCCTGACAGTCCCCTATTTACTAACATGTTCCGTTCCAGGAGTGAGCTTGTAAATCCACTTTGTTCGTAGGTCCAACAAAGTGAGGTTTTCACACAAATAATTATTAAGAAACGAACACAAAAAATATTGTAAATAAAACATTATTAATCTCACCTTGAAATGTACAGTACAACAGATGGCATACAGCGGCTAGCATGGAGTGCACAGGCATGAAGAGTTACTGACTGGAGTTAGGAGATGTGGGAGATGGTAGAGCTGAAGAATCATCAGCAATAGGAAATGGAGGGCAAGTTGCAATTTCACTCATATCTGATGGAACTGAAGGCTCTTCAGCAATAATAGATGGGGGGCAAGCTGCTGTTTTACTCACGCCTGATGTTGATGGCACAGGTTCCGGTTCCTTGCTGGATTCAATTCTATCTACCCTCTTTAAAAAATGATCCAGTGATGTCTGGGTAGTAGCTATTTTTTTCTCATCAAAAATGACATGGTAACACTGGATGGCATTCTGAACGGCTGCTGCAACCTTTCTACATTTGAGTCCTGTGCCTCAACAGTGCCTCCTCAAATAATGAAAATCCCCCTGCCCTTCCTCTTACATAGTTACATAGTTAATTAGGTTGAAAAAAGACACAAGTCCATCTAGTTCAAACATAAAAATAAATAAATAAAAAATAATATCATACAATCCCATATACACAATCCTATACCCACAGTTGATCCAGAGGAAAGCGAAAAAACCCAGCAAAGCATGATCCAATTTGCTACAGCAGGGGAAGAATTCCTACCTGATCCTAGGGAGGCAATTTGATTTTCCCTGGATCAACTTTACCTATAAATGATAGTACCCAGTTATATTATGTACATTTAGGAAATAATCCAGGCCTTTCTTAAAGTAATCTACTAAGCTGGCCAGAACCACCTCTGGAGGGAGCCTATTCCACATTTTCACAGCTCTTACTGTGAAGAAACCTTTCCGTATTTGGAGATGAAATCTCTTTTCCTCTAGGTGTAAAGAGTGCCCCCTTGTCCTCTGTGTTGACCGTAAAGTGAATAACTCAACACCAAGTTCACTATATGGACCCCTTTTATATTTGTTCATGTTGATCATATCCCCCCCTAATCTCCTCTTCTCAAGAGAGAATAAAATCAGTTCCTCTAATCTTTTCTCATAGCTGACTAGTTCACTAAAGGTGTCCTCTTGCCAATCTAGCTCAAGCTTCTCGTTGAAGACCTCTTTGGACTCCTCACCCACCTTTTCAAATCCACAAACATTGTGCACAATATGTAGATGAAGGTTCTTCCAAACCCCATTCATAGTGATGACTATAACCTCATGCCAAGCAAAGTCAATGTTTTTTATGGCTTTGTAGATGCTATAGTCCTTTCAAAATTTTTTTCTGATTTGTCAGTCACCTTTACTGCCTAACGAAAAGTGTGATGTAAATAATATTTCTTGAGAGTTACAATAACTCCCTGGTCCATAGGTTGGATAAGTGCCATAGTATTCGGTGGCAGATGCACTACTATTTTGACGTTGGGATGAAAGTTGTCCATGAATGGGGGGTGGCTCAGAGCATTGTCAAGCAGCAAAAGAATGTTGAATGGGACGTCTTTCTCCAAGCAATATTTATCTATCTTTGGGATAAAGTGGTGGAAAAAAGAGTCCTAAAACATGGCCTGTGTAACCTAGGCTTTGAGTTACTCTTCCACACAATAGGAAGAGAACCTTTGGCTATATTTTTAGGGGTTCTTGGGTTCTCTGCGTGATAAACTAAGAGAGGCTTCAGTTTCATAACATTGGAAGCATTGCCATTAAACAATAGAGTAAGCCTGTCCTTTGCTGCTTTATAGCCTGGCATCAAACTTTTCTTCTTACTGATGTAACTTCTGTCTGGCATCTTTTTCCAGTACAGTCCTGTCTCATCTACATTAAAAAACCTGTTCAGGTAAATAAGCGCCTTCTTCAATAATTTCTGTAAGTTGGCAAAGAAATTCCCAGGCAGCTATGATATCTGCACTCACTGCCTCACCACTTACTTTTACGTTGGCTCTAGCCTTGAACCTATAAAACCAGCCATGGCTGGCATTAAAAGATGTACCTTCTGATTCTTTACTATGTTTTTTCTTTAAGTCTACATACAGGCTTTTAGCTTTTCTTGAATCAACATTAGGCTGAGCTGGACTCGACACTGATATTGATTCTGCATCCACAGAAGTTTCTCCATTTCCTCCATAACTTTTCTGCACTTTTTTAATATTATTGTCAACATCATTTGCACAGCAACTTTGCATGTTCCATGATCTTGTCCTTGTTCCGATGGTTGATACGATTCATGTTATAAGAACGAATGACGTCTACTATCTTTTCTTCTCACTCCAATCTCTATATTATTTTCATTTTTGGTACTTTTGTTATTGCTTGGCGCTTCTTAGCAGTCCATGCTATATCACCACTGCTTTTACTCTTTCTTCTGAACATCTTGGGCTTTAAATCCACACTGTACTACTGTACACTATAGTACTGTAAAGTAAAGTACACAGCAGCACAAACTCTTGCAGCAGAGTGTACACGGATGTGACAATGTTGGGCAGACACATGAGCTACTTCCATGAGTTGACTTTGAAAGTTCACAACTTGAAGGTTTGTTCGCATTTTTGAAAGTTCGCAACTTAAAGGTTCATAAGTAGGGCACTTACTGTAGTGAAATGTCACATTCCAAAGAATACTTTTTTTTGCTTGCGTTACATGTGACAGTTTTTCATTTGCAGTACATGCACACAAAAGAAGCTATCAGAGGTATATTTTACTACTTCCTACAGAAAAAGGAAAATGTTTGAATAAAGATCTAATTCTATGACAAGGCATTTTTTTTTTTCAGGTGACTTCTGATCTTGACTTTCAAATGCGTCAGTCTTAAAGAGGGCAATAAAGCTAAACGTGGGGGTTGATTTACTAAAACTGGAGAGTGCAAAATCTGGTGCAGCTGTGCATGGTAACCAATCAGCTTCTAACTTCAGCTTGTTCAATTAGGCTTTGACAAAAAAAAAAAACTGGAAGCTGATTGGCTTCTATGCAGAGCTGCACCAGATTTTGCACTCTCTAGTTTTAGTAAATCAACCCCATTGCATATGTCTGTTGAAAGCGAGCCTGAACAGTTATAATTTAATAGTGAACATTCAGATTCTTGCATAAGCCGGTCCTTAATGAAAATGGAGTAAATATTTGTGCATCTTTTCAAACTGAACCTTCACAACCTTTTACATCCTAATGTAAATAATTAGTTCTCTCTCTTTTGCATCTCCTTACTCCTTACTTATGTGCACCATAAATATTTTCAGTAGAAATGGCCTTTGGGAATCTGTTTACTGAAGGCAGGAAGATTTCACAGCGTGTTCTAGTGTCACAGGCATGTTAAGGTTGTGAGTCGATATTCATACCAGGTTAAACTCTGAAAACAGCCTCTGTCATACAGGTGCCGGCTCACGCTGACCTTAGGCTGAGCTGCTTCTGTAATTTGGCCTCACTGGGCAATGTGAACTTGGCAGCAAATTTGTCAGTCGGGCAGAATCCTGATCTGCCAGTGAGAATACATCGTATCAGCTGATGCAAATAGTGTAAATCCACCAGTTTGTGATTTACGTGTAATTCCAATCTACACACAGACAGCTCCAAATAGCCTCAGTGTAGAGACACAAGGCCTTAAAGGGTTGGAAGGTTTCCCTCTATTGATTGCCCCCATATCCTACTAGTCAGTTACTTTGAGTCATGAAGAAGAAACAAAATATATAGATACAGAAATAGTGTGCTATAATACAGAATCTGCTATTTTCTGTTCAGTCATATTCAAATGTAATATTTGCTACTGAGCCATGCAAAGTGTAAAAATTGTTTTCAGTCAAGCTGGGTACCCAGGGAGAGTTTTGGAGAGCACATGACACAACAGTTTGGCAACTACTCTTGGTATAGGTTACCATAGTGAAGGAATTAAGTAGGTCAATTAGGCATTTAAGAAGAAGCAGTTTGTTTTCAGAGGGTCACTGAGATGCCTCCTGCAGTGTTCCTTGGTCATCATAACCACTTGCATCCCATTCCAACTACAGACATTTAAATGCATGCAGCTACTACACAGTTTACAAGCATGTACTGAACAGTTCACTTCTCTTTCCACAGAGTGTGATGATAGAGGACTATTTATTTCCTAGAATTCTTCCAGCATTTGAAATGCATATCAGGCACCTTATGACAATTTACTGAATGCTTACCATGTACCAGAAAAAAAGATGTAAAGCTTACTAATCAGCTGAACTATAAATGAGCCCTTAGCCAGAACCATTTTTGGTATTATTTTTTAAAGGGTTAGTTTTCCTATATACACAAAAAATTACTCCCAACACCCTCTCCTCCCCTAGGGTCTCTGCTGCAAGCACTTTATTTGTTCTCCAGCTGGAATAATGGACTGGCACTTTAAAACATCACCACACAGCGCCAAAAGCTGTGCAACAACATAATACAAGCAATGGTGAGTGCTTATTGGTCCGCACTAGCCACACTACCTTTCTGACCAATCAAAATTTCAAAGAAAAGAGCCTTAAAGGAGTTTCCTTGGTCACATGGCCAGCACTGACCAATGAGGGCTCTCCATTGATCACATGATGTTGGTACACAGCCTCCAGCACTGTCCATCACTTTTTGTTAAAGAAAAAGGTGGCATAAGATAGGGTTTACATAAGCTACATACAGAGTGTGACTGGAGGGGTAGGGAGCGAGGGTGTTGTGAGTTTGCTGACTTTTTCATTTTTGTGAAAAGATAAACTAAACCTTTAACATTTTAATTAAAGTGTTACTAAACCCACAACAGTAAAATTAGTTTGTATATGTAGTAAACAATTAAATATACTCGCACTGAAAGTAAAATACGTGGGAAAAAATAATTATGTATATCTATGATGATAAATTGCAGCTGTTGCACACAAAATGCTCTTCACTTGAATTAATAAAATAAAATAATTACAGCGCTCACAAAAGTGCATAAATTCATATCCAATATAAATACTCTAAAGTGAAAAGCTTCATAGCAATATTTATTTTTCAATAGGAAGGTGTACTGCAAATTTTAATAAAAGAATGTTTTTAAAAGTTTTTCATATTAAAGATGTATGTTTCTGGAATGACATCCTTTGGGTTGAGTTTCTAATCCACGGGAAAATAGCCATTACTGTTGTTTGCTAATCAACTTTTCAAAAACAAATGGAAAATGGCCGCCACAATGATCGGATTGGTCGAACAGGAGGGAGGGGATTCCCCTCATGTATATAACTTGGGCCGACTAACCGGAAATTAGGTCCTTGATGACGCCTTGTGGGAGGCAAAATGCGTTGACGTAATTTTCGCTACAGAGTCCAAACTACGTAATTTCCGGTTTTTGTGGAATGCACGCTGAATGTGGCGTTTCCTGCATTGAACCCTTGCATTGTATATGCCTGTTTTACACCATTGTTCTGTAAGTACAAACCTGTATTGTGCAATAAACACCAATTTTACTGTACTTCACCACCGGTTCCTTCTTTTTATTTTGATGAATTTCCCAACCTATTACACTGGGGGAGATCTTCATTGGACTTTTACGTGAGTTGCCATTCCCATCCAATTTTTCAGCTTTTATGACCCTTAGACTAAAAAGCTAGGGATCCATTATATCTGGTGAGTGGGGACACAGGAAGGTGTGTGCCACACCACAGAGTGAACGTGTGGAGTACTACAGCACTTTCTGGGGATTGGAGCACAGAAGCACTTTTATTTGGGATGTTTTGCAATATTTAACAATATGATTTCTGATTGATTGTTTTTCACATTAGAGTATTTATATTGGATATGAATTTATGCACTTTTGTAAGTGCTGCAATTATTATATTGTATATGCAGTAAAGCATGTTTGTTATACTCACTGTAAAATCTAAGGGGTAAATCTTCCATATTGTGTAAAAAGGCTGTTTGACCCCGTCTTCTCTGATCCTCCCCTTCTTCCACAGTCCCCAATCCATCTCCTGACAGTACACAGCCTTGGGGGGCACGTTGCACATGCTCAGTTTGGTGTGTATGCTAGAGTTTTTTTTATCTTGGGAGTGTGCATGTGATCGGCACAAGGCCAATCAGCACTGTACAGACAGAGGGTCAGGGGTCCTGCAGCCTCATAAGAAAGTCAGAGTAGAATGAAAACTCCTCCTACAAGCTTTAACCAGACACTGACAGAAGTCACAAGACTTCTATATACTGCTGATAGGAAGAGGTATTTGGCAGTTTATATTTACTAAAATAATTACATTTCAATGTTCTGTGTACTGTGTGAGACCAGATATAGTGAATGCAGGCTCCTGGGTTTAGTAACGCAATAGGGTTGATTTACTAAAACTGGACTATGCAAAATCTGGTGCAGTTCTGCATAGAAACTAATCAGCTTCCAGTTTGTTTTTTTTTAAACTTAGCTGAACAAACTGAAGTTAGAAGCTGTACCAGATTTTGCACTCTCTGGTTTTAGTAATTCAACCTCAATATCTGCTATGGTTGTTGCCTGCAAAGGGGATTAGTTTTATCATAAGACACAATAAGCCTGTACCCTGGAACCCCAATACATGAGGCTCCAGAGACCCCCCTATCAGCCATACTTTTACAGGTAATAGCTGTCCAATGGCTTTCATTACTAGCAGGAAGTCCCATGAACCTAATGTGACTATGGATAATATTAGTAACAGCCAGGTCAATACATTTACATGTTGTTTGTAAATATGTACAGTTGTGTAGATGCCTGCACCTAGGGCAAAGTGATTGAAAAATGGCTAGAGTAGGTCTGGGTCCTGGTGCTTAAAGAAAGAGCTTTTTTGGCCATACTTCTCTTGTGGGTCACAGGAGTGCACTTACTTTTGCTTTCCCATGACCCAGAGTCAGCTAATAGCAGGCTATAGCACACTCTAAGCTGATGTAGCAGAACCGTCCGTGCGGCTGAGAGCCGAAGCCAGCTGCACCCACCACCTCTCAATCCTCGCTCCAGCGAGTGCTTGAGGGGAAGAGCAGAGAGTGGTGACTGACAGTCACTGCTCTCCGAGAAGACAGAGAACTGAGCGATCAGAGGTCATGTGATCACTCAGTCTTAGAGCCGACATGGGACAGCCGCAGCATCACACCGATGCTGCAGCATCAAGATGAGTAGGAATGTTTCTATTTTTTCCAAGTCCATACATCTCCTTTAAGGCCTACTTCACCAGATTTTAAATCTACTGCGGGTGGACCTTAAAGCAGTTGTAAAGGCTGTTATTTTTTTTTCTTACAATAATAAACATGTTATACTTACCTGCTCTCTGCAATGGTATTGCACAGAGTGGTCCAAACCATCTCTTCACCAGCGATTGTGGCTCCTTCTTTTCTGTGTCTGCACCCATAGCAAGCGGCTTGCTATGGGTTCAGACATGCAGGCTTGATCCCAAGCCAGACTGTGTGTGTGTCCATAAGCACACATAGCTCGGCTTCCCTCCCAGATCCCTCCCCACATGATTTGACTGACAGCAGTGAGAGCCAATGGCTGCCACTAATTTCACTGTAGCTTGTGGGAGAAGGAAGAGAGATGAGAAGATCTGAAGCTCGGCATTGCCCAGCTATAGATGGTTTGAACTATGTATGGGCAGGCTGAATGTACAAAGTTGATCTATCAAGTTGGGCACAACAAGCTTACCAGATTTTACATGCAATTATTGCTAGGGGCTGCTATAGCTGCTAGCAGTAATCACTGTCTTCTCCCGGCGGGGAGTTTTGGGAAAGAAATTTGTTCCGTGTATGGCCTTCCTAAGTTTTTAAGGTGTGGGGAGCTGGGCTATGCTATTGTAAGGTTTTTTTTCCCTTAATGAAGGAAATTTATTAAGTTAAAAAACCTTTTGCCTTTACAACCACTTTAAAATGCATAAGTGTTAAGGCTAAATGCATTAAACCTGTATATAAATTTAGTTATCTTTTTTATTGGTAATGGTAAGGTCAAAATCTTGGGCTCTATTTTATGTGTGTAACACTATTTGCACTGATTTTCAATAGATAGGCTACACACAGGAAGTCCCAGTGGGCTGAATGAAAAAAACCTTACAGATTGCCGTATTAACACATCCAAAGTTAGTAAGTTAGTGCAGCCGTGTCCCTGCTGAGCTACTGTGTGTTCTGACAGGGAAACTGCCCTCCCCCCCCCCAAAAAAAAGCATGCTCATCCGACAGAAACTGGTCGTGAGACTGGTTTCTGTCAGACAAGGAGCTTTACACACAGGCCGAATGTTAGCCGGTTCCTGGCGAACCAACAATTTTCGGTTGATTTTTGGCCCGTGAGTACCCAGCGTAACTATTGACCTTCAGCTCAATTGCAACTATATTATGAATACCCCAGGCCCACTTCGTTGACAAATAATGCCCAAGGTGCATTATTTTCAGGGAGTAGTTCTAAATGTTCAGAATGCTGGGCACCAGTAACTTTAGTTAGGTCTTTGTAGGTTTTACTGCACTAGTGCATGACCAAATAGGAAGAAGTGTGAAGGTAGCACAGGATACCTGCAGGTTTCAAAACAGAGTCCACACTCAAAACACAGTTCTTGGCCTTCTGCCTGTCTGTTTGGAACCTCATATAGGCCCTGCTCATTTCCATGTGCAAGTGCATAGACATGCACATATTCTCAAGCACAGGAACCTAACTAAGCATGCTCAGATAAGAAGGTGCATACGCACACACCACAACGCACATGTATGCCACAGATCCTGGCTCCTACTGGCCTATTTAAACCTAAGGCCTGCATGATATTGCTGAATGGTCTTCAGCTTACACCCTTGTGATCTGTGTTCTTGAAAACTTACCTGATACTGTTACTAATACCAGCTACGTCTGACTCTACGTCTGATTTCTATTGCCTGCTTATGCCTTCTGCTCACCTATGTTTCTATTCTTGGCGTGGACTTTTGACTACAATTCTGCCTTCTGATTTTGTATTTCACTGCCAGCATGTTGCTATCCCCGGCCCGTCTCTGACCTGGACTCTGGTCATGATTCTGTGCCTGTCCATCTGGCTGTTACTGAACTTGGCTTATGACCTGACTTCATGCCTCTGCTCATCTGACCTCAGTACTTCCAAACTCAAGTTTGCTGGTCCAACTTCCTGGCACCTGCACCCTTCTACTGCCCTAATGGGTCCCTGTCTTCACTACCAAGGGTATTTGGATGGGAATTTTACAAGAATCTACCCTTGTCTTCTCAAACTCCACTGACAGGTATGTGACAATACCTTTCTAACCTTCTGGGTCCCTCTCTTACAGGTCTATACTGGCTGGACATGTAAACTTCAAATGTGGCTCCTTGACAACTGAGATTCTAGTAGTACCTCAGTCCTAAAATTTAAGGCATAACAGCAATGTAAGCATTCCTGTATTGCTCTCCTACTCAGTCAGTCACTCACCACATCTTTGTGGAGGACAACTGCAGTCCACTTCCTTTAGGCCCCCAAATAACACTCCATGGTAGCCAGTATCGTCAAGGGGTCCTCCTAGGAAGGGATGCTCTTGCAGCAATCCAGGATGCCTAGGATAAGGCAGGTGTTCAACTTGCATCCTCACAGGGCAAAAGCCCAGAAAGGAAGTACCTTGGATATTTAATAACACTCCCAGCATGCACCCCCAAGCTTGTTGATTGGTCAGGTAATAAACATCCCTAAAATCGATGTTCACCTTTAAAATACATAATAAATGCTCATGTTTTTTGCAGGAAAAAAATGTGCATTTATTATTATTATTATTTTTTTTATGGGAGCCTGCAAAGCATTGCAGCAGCAATCAGTGGATCACAGATGCAATGTCAGGCTCCTGCAAACGCTTTAACCAGCTCTCTGACTGTATCTCTGAATGGGCTTTTAGTTGAAGAACTGGTGGAAGTGTAAATAGACTACAAGTATGTTGATGACCACACTCATATTCCATTGAGAACTACAAGTCTTTTTGCCATGGTGGCAGAAAATATCTCTGTGCAGTTCAAAAGGGACAGCTGTTTTGGGGGAGAGGAACCTTCACACGCTGTCACGCGGGGAGTCGTTTAGCAACACGTTTGCATAACTGACTATACCCAGTTTCAGAGCTTGAAAATAACTAAAGGTAAATGCAGGTACCTCTGGGCAGTGTCGGGACAAGGTCATCCGGTGCCCAGGGCGAAGATGGAAAAGTGCCCCCCCCCCGCTGTGAAAGCTACAGCGCCTACAGACGATGGGATCTACACTGGAAAAAATGGTTATACTAGTATTGGTGGCGATCAGCGACTTAGGCATGGTTCACACTGGGGCAACTTGTCAGGCGACTTAGCAATGGTATTAGTAATATGCAGCAGGAAGGGGTTTAATGCACTGTTACTGATGTATTAGTGACCAGTGGCAGTTAATTAACTCCTTTGTACTGCATTAGTGGTACCAGTGTCAGTGTTAACCCACTGGAGCCACTAATGCTGCATTTTTACCAATACCATAGCTAATTAAGCAAACTCCCCTCAGCCACGCCCCCCCCCCCCCCCATTCAGAGTTAATTATGCCATCTGCAGATGGCAATCTGCTTACTTGTGTGATGATGCCCTGCTTGGTTCCTCCTCCTTGATTGCACTCCCATGTCATAGCTCCGGCGAGCGGCAGCACTCCATGCTCATTTCTCGTCCCGCATCCTAGGCCAGCCTCTCATTGACGTCATGCCGACTAGGCAGCGCCTGTCGGGCGGAGATTGCTCCACCTGATAGGGAAGTGAGGGTCGGGGCTGGTCTCAGGCTTGTGCAGGGTGCAGGAGCGCACTTGGCACATGTCATTATCTATGTAGCGAGGCCGGTACACCGCCACTTCTTCTACGCCCCTTCCTCCAGTAAATTGTCCCACCCAGGGCATCCGCCCCTTCTGCCCCCCCCCCCGCCCTGTACCGGCCCTGCCTCTGGGTGCTTTCGTACAGGTACATGTTAAGAGTGGGTATTGGCTTTGAATCTAATATTCACAACTGAACTCTGCAGTAGACTGCAGGTGATGGAAAACGACTCAAAGATAGCCTTCAAATGGCTCATTGTGTGATGACCATAAAGAAGGTGAAATATAGATTTGTACCTTTATTTGACCTTTACTACACAGATTTTACAATAGAAACTAATACTCATGATATATGAAAATGTGTTCATAAGACAAGAAAATAATGACAAGGAAAATATATACATTCCAAGGTAAATAGACTGAAGGTTTGTGTATTGGTTGTCACAGTAACATTTCCAAAACAAGTTTACTTAGACAGAAAAGAGTCTGTTCTTTAACGCACAAATGCTTCCTGCACCAGCAGTGTGTTAAGATGCTGTATAGCAATGTATATATGTAATATACAGCTGGCCCCAGGCAATTTACTGTTCACATTGAGCTGTTCCACGTTCCACGTATGACCAGTCTATCAAATCTTTTTCTACAAACCCTGTAAGGGTGATTCTCTCTTATATTGTTAGGGGCAAATACCAGAAAATGTACAGAAAAGCAGATCCTAAAATAGTTATGCCCAGAGAGAAAAGAAGGTAAATGAACACAAGAAATGAAGAACTTTTAAAAGTTCCTTATTGCGTTAAATTGTTAAAAAAGGTTACTGTTTTAAACAGTGTGGGTTAACTTGATAACCAAATATGAAAACGCACTAAAGCTATTTACAATTTTGTATTTATGGAAGAACAGTTGGCTCACTAGGGCTGGGGATACCAAGAGACTTTTCAGGAATGGAGTTTGGATTGTGAGGCTGTAGATGAATTTGTATATCATAACCTGTTGCACTAAGTAGAAGAGCCCTTGTGTTAAAGAAGGGAATCTCTCTTCCACTGTATAAAATACATTTGATCCTAAATCAATACGAGGTAAAATAAGAAATAAAACCTGTCAAGGACTAATGTATGGTGCATCTACCCAGTCAAGGGATCTTCTCTATTACGGTCAGCCATTTGGGTGCGGTCAGTTGAATGTTCAGTTGCAGGTCATCCTCAGTGGTGCATGGTACTGGCACTTCTCTTTCTGCTTCATTGATAGTTTCCTCTGATGTGCTCCCGTGTTCTCCCCCATGTTCTTGCTAGTTTATGGCTTACTTTGTTGGGTTATCCCTCACTCCATATTGCACATGCACCAGAATTCCCCTTTTTCTCAGACACCTTGTCCTTTTGGATGGGGGTGGTCGGGAATGTTGACACCTCACTGGCAATCAGAACTTGCAAGTCCTGTTTTGGCTCTCTGTTGAAGAGCTTTTCTAAAACGTGTGAGTGCAACTCATAAACTGTTTAAAATATGAAACTCTTCTCTGTTTAGCTTTGGAAAGGACCTCTGGCTGTACTGCTGAGTATACACATGTCTCATGCCTTGGCATCATCTACACTAGAATGTTTGGTTCCCTGTAAGTTTACCAAGTAATCTCTGACAACCCTCTGGCTCAATTTCCCTGTTGCAGCCTTCTCTATACTATGTCTATCCCAATGTCCTCAAAAAGTTGACAAATCCATATTGCTTTTTGACAAGCGTATGCTGCTGCAATGTACTCTGCTTCAGTTGAAGATAGAGCAACAGTTGTTTGCTTTCGACTAGACCAACTTATGGTTCCTTCCCCATACTGGAAGATGAATCCACTTGTGGATTTGCAGTCTGTGCAGTCCATGGCCCAATCAGCATCCACATATCCGACTGGTTTTGTATTTGATGTTGCCGGTAACCGTAACTTCATCTGAATTTTTCCTTTGAGGTACTGTATAACTCTTTTTACTGCGTTCCAGTTATGCTGACAGGAAGCTGAAACTTTCGTGCATAGTATGCCCACTGCTGCGGCTATGTCTGGTCTTGTCACAGTGGCAACATATATCAGCTTACTGATTGCTCTGTGATACATCTCATTGTTAGGTAGCAAATTTTCTGCTTATGTGCTCTTTAGATAGCCTGGTTCCATAGGAGTTTTCACTACCTTTGCATTTTGCATATGGAATTGTTCCTAGATTTCAGAAATTTTCTGAGATTAGTTGAGAAGATAACTTCCATCTGCTTCTCTCTCTATTTGTATTCCCAGCTAATGTTCCCAAGTTATTTGATTTCAACATTTTATTTCATTTTATTTCAGCTTGTGAACTATCTGATTGTAATCCCCTTCTTGTTCAAAACAAGTTATAATGTCATTAACATAGACAAGGATGTATATCCATCTGTCTTCTTGATTCTTGAAGTAGAGACAGGGGTCTGCTTTACTTCTTGAGAATCCCTCTCTGGTAAGTACTTTGCTCCCTTTCTCATTCCACATGCTTGCAGATTCCTTAAGATCGTAGATGCTCTTCTGAACTTTACACACAAGGTTGTCTCCTTGCTCAAACCCCCGTGGTTGCTCCATGTAGAGGTCTTCTTTAATGTCTCCATATAGGAAAGCAGTTTTAACGTCTAGGTGTTTGACTTACATGCCCTTACCGGCTGCAATGCTAAAAAGCACTCTGATGGTGGAATGTTTTACTACTGGAGCAAATGTTTCATCGTAATCTTCACCGAATTTCTGGGAGTAACCCTTGGCAACTAGAGTTCTGGCTTTGTATTTGTGGATATTCCCTTCTGCGTCTGACTTTACTTTGAAAGTCCACTTACTTCCTATAATTTTGCGGTTAGGAGGGAGCTCTGTAAGTGTCCAGGTTTTATTTTCTTGAAGTGACTTTAATTTTTCTTCTGCTGCCTTTCTCCATTTATTTGCTTCACGTTTTGGCAGTTTTTTTATGTCTTCCCAGGATGTTGGTTCAAGTATGCTGTGTGTTTTGACAGTGTATGACAGCTTGTAGGGTGGTATCTCCTTTGTAGTCGGAGTGGATCTTCTGACTCTTATGCTCACTCTGTTGGCAACTGCCTTGACCTCATATTCTTCTAACTGTGCACTCGGCACAACCTCTCCAATATTCCTTTTCCTCTCTCTGATCACCACCTTATTAGTTTCACTCTCTCCTTGTCTGCCTCCTCCTTGCCTTCCAACTACCAAACTATTACCCGTAGAAACCTTCGCCATCTTAACCCTTCTCTTCTTTTTTCCGCTACAGATTGTCTCTACGACAAAATCTCATCCTTGTCCTGCCCCAGTTTGGCCACTTCTGTCTACAACAGTTCACTGTCATCCACCCTGGATACCTCTATGCACAGAATCAGGCCCCACTCACTACAGCCCTGGCAGACAGACAATACCAGGAGCCTTAAAAAACGTAGCCGCGCTCTTGAGCATCTGTCGCGTAAGACTAAGTCACAGCAAGATTTCAGCCAATATAAATCTGCTCTTCAAAAGTACCATTCCTGCCTCCACACTGCCAAACAAACCTACTTTATCACTCTCATTAACACCCTCTCACTCAGTCCCCGTCAACTCTTTTCTACCTTTACCACTCTACTTTGTCCTTCATTACCTCCACCCACTAACTTACTCACTGCCCAGGAGATTGTTACTCACTTCAAAAATAAGATTGAGACAATTTGTCTCGTGATCTCCGCTCTACTGATATCTCCCTCACTTTACACTCCTTGTCCTCCTGCACAATAAATACTTCCCTCTTTTAACCAAGCTACTATAGAGGAAGTCACTAAACTTTTTTCTAAGGCCCACCTAACCTCCTGCCCCCTGGACCCTGTTCCTTCTCAAATACTACGATCACCATCTGACACTATCCTACACTCTCTAACTCATATCTTCAACCTCTCACTCTCTACTGGCATCTTCTTCAACCCTCTAAAACATGCGCTAGTCACTCCCATACCAAAAAAGGCCTCACTAGACCCCACCAATCTTTACAACCTAAGACCCATCTCTTTACCCCCTTTTGCCTCCAAACTTCTTGAATGCTTTTTTTTTTTTTTTTTTAACCACTTGAGCCCCGGACCATTATGCTGCCTAAGGACCAGAGGTCTTTTTCCAATTTGGCACTGCGTCGCTTTAACTGCTAATTGCGCGGTTATGCAATGCTGTACCCAAACGAAATTTGCGTCCTTTTCTTACCACAAATAGAGCTTTCTTTTGATGGTATTTGATCACTTCTGCAGTTTTTATTTTTTGCGCTATAAACGGAAAAAGACCGAAAATTTTGAAAAAAAATGATATTTTCTACTTTTTGTTATAAAAAAAATCCAATAAACTCAATTTTAGTCATACATTTAGGCCAAAATGTATTCGGCCACATGTCTTTGGTAAAAAAAATGTCAATAAGCGTATATTTATTGGTTTGCGCAAAAGTTATAGCGTCTACAAACTAGGGTACATTTTCTGGAATTTACACAGCTTTTAGTTTATGACTGCCTATGTCATTTCTTGAGGTGCTAAAATGGCAGGGCAGTACAAAACCCCCCCAAATGACCCCATTTTGGAAAGTAGACACCCCAAGGAAATTGCTGATAGGCATGTTGAACCCATTGAATATTTATTTTTTTTGTCCCAAGTGATTGAATAATGACAAAAAAAAAAAAAAAAAAAAATATTTACAAAAAGTTGTCACTAAATGATATATTGCTCACACAGGCCATGGGCCTATGTGGAATTGCACCCCAAAATATATTCAGCTACTTCTCCTGAGTACGGGGATACCACATGTGTGGGACTTTTTGGGAGCCTAGCCGCGTATGGGACCCCGAAAACCAATCACCGCCTTCAGGATTTCTAAGGGTGTAACTTTTTGATTTCACTCTTCACTGCCTATCACAGTTTCGGAGGCCATGGAATGCCCAGGTGGCACAACCCCCCCCCAAATGACCCCATTTTGGAAAGTAGACACCCCAAGCTATTTGCTGAGAGGCATATTGAGTCCATGGAATATTTTATATTTTGACACAAGTTGCGGGAAAGTGACACTTTTTTTTTCTTTTTTTTTTTTTTTTGCACAAAGTTGTCACTAAATGATATATTGCTCACACAGGCCATGGGCCTATGTGGAATTGCACCCCAAAATACATTTAGCTGCTTCTCCTGAGTATGGGGATACCACATGTGTGGGACTTTTTGGGAGCCTAGCCGCGTACGGGGCCCCGAAAACCAATCACCGCCTTCAGCGTTTTTAAGGGCGTGAATTTTTGATTTTACTCTTCACTGCCTAACACCGTTTCGGAGGCCATGGAATGCCCAGGTGGCACAAACCCCCCCCAAATGACCCCATTTTGGAAAGTAGACACCCCAAGCTATTTGCTGAGAGGCATGGTGAGTATTTTGCAGCTCTCATTTGTTTTTGAAAATGAAGAAAGACAAGAAAAAACTTTTTTTTTTTTTCTTTTTTCAAATTTCAAAACTTTGTGACAAAAAGTGAGGTCTGCAAAATACTCACTATACCTCTCAGCAAATAGCTTGGGGTGTCTACTTTCCAAAATGGGGTCATTTGGGGGGGTTTTGTGCCACCTGGGCACTGGGCATTCCATGGCCTCCGAAACTGTGATAGGCAGTGAAGAGTGAAATCAAAAATTCACGCCCCTTAGAAAGCCTGAAGGCGGTGCTTGGTTTTCGGGGTCCCGTACACGGCTAGGCTCCCAAAAAGTCTCACACATGTGGTATCCCCGTACTCAGGAGAAGCAGCAGAATGTATTTTGGGGTGTAATTTCACATATTCCCATGGCATGTTTGAGCAATATATCATTTAGTGACAACTTTGTGCAAAAAAAAAAAAAAAAAAAAAAAATTTGTCTCTTTCCCGCAACTTGTGTCGCAATATAAAATATTCCATGGACTCGACATGCCTCTCAGCAAATAGCTTGGGGTGTCTACTTTCCAAAATGGGGTCATTTGGGGGGGTTTTGAACTGTCCTGGCATTTTATGCACAACATTTAGAAGCTTATGTCACACATCACCCACTCTTCTAACCACTTGAAGACAAAGCCCTTTCTGACACTTATTTTTTACATGAAAAAGTTTTTTTTTTTTTGCAAGAAAATTACTTTGAACCCCCAAACATTATATATTTTTTTAAAGCAAATGCCCTACAGATTAAAATGGTGGGTGTTTCATTTTTTTTTTTCACACAGTATTTGCGCAGCGATTTTTCAAACGCATTTTTTGGGGAAAAAACACACTTTTTTAAATTTTAATGCACTAAAACACACTATATTGCCCAAATGTTTGATGGAATAAAAAAGATGATCTTAGACCGAGTACATGGATACCAAACATGACATGCTTTACAATTGCGCACAAACGTGCAGTGGCAACAAAATAAATACATTTTTAAAAGCCTTTAAAAGCCTTTACAGGTTACCACTTTAGATCTACAGAGGAGGTCTACTGCAAAAATTACTGCCCTCGATCTGACCTTCGCGGCGATACCTCACATGCATGGTGCAATTGCTGTTTACGTTTGACGACAGACCGCCGCTTGCGTTCGCCTTAGCGCAAGAGCAGGGGGCGACAGGGGTGCTTTTTTTTTTTTTTTTTTTTTTCTTTATTATTTTTTTGCTTTTTTATCTTATTTTTAAACTGTTCCTTTCATTTTTTTTTTTTTTAAATCATTTTTATTGTTATCTCGGGGAATGTAAATATCCCCTATGATAGCAATAGGTAGTGACAGGTACTCTTTTTTGAAAAAATTGGGGTCTATTAGACCCTAGATCTCTCCTCTGCCCTCAAAGCGTCTGACCACACCAAGATCGGTGTGATAAAATGCTTCCCCAATTTCCCAATGGCGCTATTTACATCCGGCGAAATCTAAGTCATAAAATGCTCGTAGCTTCCGGTTTCTTAGGCCATAGAGATTTTTGGAGCCACTCTTGTCTCTGATCAGCTCTATGGTCAGCTGGCTGAATCACCGGCTGCATTCTCAGGTTCCCTGTTGAGACAGGAGAGCCAGAGAAAAACACGGAAGACGGTGGGGGGGGGGGGGGCATTCCCTCCCACGGCTTGTAAAGGCAGTCTAGAGGCTAATTAGCCGCTAGGATTGCTTTTACATGAAAGCCGACCGCTGGCTGAAAAGAATGATACCAAGATGATACCTAAACCTGCAGGCATCATTCTGGTATAACCACTCAAAGTTGTGAATGGCGTACCTGAAGACAAAAAAATGGTTAACAATAAAGCACAGTAAACAATAAAGTATAAATAATTACATACCTGAAAAACAAACATGATAAAACATAATAACAATAACAATAACAATAACAATAAAACACTGCAGAATAGAATACAGTAAAAAAAGAGCAGAACAATAGAGAGAGAGAATAGAGAGAGAGAACAATAAAACGACAACTATTTTTTTTTATTTTATATATATTTTTTTTTTTTTTACACTTTTTTTGTAACTAACTTTTATAACTGTAACCGGTTCCAGGTTCGGGTCTCTCAAAATGCGATGGCATCTTGGGAGACCCTGTGAAAGTGTGCCTAGTCTGTGCAATGCTGTACCCTACGCTAATACTCAACTAGTGTATGGTAGCGTTCAAAACATTCACCAATGCAAAGACCAGGATTGTCAGGACAGAAGGGACAATAATAGCGGGTGTCACGCCTATATCCGCGTTTGCTGCAGACACAACATCTTTTTGGGGGGGGTTCGTTGGGTAGGGGTACTCGGGAGCACATAAAAATGCCTCTCATGCAGCCGACTGCATTTCGTTGGGGGATGTGAATGGGGGAAGTACGGGCGCTGCAGAAGTGGTGGGTTCCCAATTAGGATTGGCGAATGCAGCAGGAAGGGCACTATGGGCACGACGGGCCTGTGTTTGTCTTTTTGGTGGCAGCGGGACACTACTTGTGCTTGTCACCTCACCAGCTTGAACTGCACTTATGGGACTCGCCACGTCACCAAGTGTTACTGCAGTGCTGGTTTGACTACGACCGGGGTGTACTAGGCCGCTGGTGCTTGCCAGTTCAATAAAAAGCTTCCAAAAAAACTGTTAGCGATCGCAGGGATCAGGCCTGACTCTGCGAACGCTGCAGTTATGCGTTTAGTGTTTTGTAAGTGACAGTGATCGATCGATACTGCACTTGGGTGGGCTGGACTGGGCCGGGCGGAGGGGCAAAACGCAGGTGCTAGCAGGTATCTGGGTTGATCCCGCTAACACTGCGTTTTTGGGAACCCTAAACTGCTGGGGACGCTAGTATAGATCTGATCTGATCGGATCAGATATTGATCCGTTCAGATACTATACCACTAAGGGAGGTGTATGGTACGTGCGTGGGTGTTAGCGGTACTGGCGCTAACCTGACGCTGCCTGGGGCCGGTGCTTGCTAGTTCACCAAAATGCTACCAAAAAAACTGTTAGCGATCGCAGGGATCAGGCCTGACTCTGCGAACGCTGCAGTTATGCGTTTAGTGCCTTGTAAGTGTCAGTGATCGATCGATACTGCACTTGGGTGGGCTGGGCTGGGCCGGGCGGAGGGGCACAACGCAGGTGCTAGCAGGTATCTGGGCTGATCCCGCTAACACTGCGTTTTTGGGAACCCTAAACTGCTGGGGACGCTAGTATAGATCTGATCGGATCAGATATTGATCCGATCAGATACTATACCACTAAGGGAGGTGTACGGTGCGTGCGTGGGTGTTAGCGGTACTGGCGCTAATCTGACGCTGCCTGGTGCTTGCTTGCCAGTTCACCAAAATGCTACCAAAAAAACTGTTAGCGATCGCAGGGATCAGGCCTGACTCTGCGAACGCTGCAGTTATGCGTTTAGTGTTTTGTAAGTGACAGTGATCGATCGATACTGCACTTGGGTGGGCTGGGCGGAGGGGCAAAACGCAGGTGCTAGCGGGTATCTGGGCTGATCCCGCTAACACTGTGTTTTTGGGAACCCTAAACTGCTGGGGACGCTAGTATAGATCTGATCAGATCAGATATTGATCCGATCAGATACTATACCACTAAGGGAGGCGCATGCTGCGTGCGTGGGTGTTAGCGGTACTGGCGCTAATCTGACGCTGCCTGGGGCGACGCATATCACCGCCGGGCGATCAGGGGGCTAAACCTTTATTAGGTAATAAACGGCGGGTGCCCTGACACTATAAAAAATAAACGAACTAACCTGCGTCACCCGTAACGGTTATACGGTGATCAGTGGTGAAAGGGTTAACTAGGGGGCAATCAAGGGGTTAAAACATTTATTAGGTAGTATATGGGGGTCCCTGTCACTATAAAACGCTGACGGCGAACCTAAATATTTACCTCACTAACTAGCGTCACCAGCGACACTAATACAGCGATCAGAAAAATGATCGCTTAGCAACACTGGTGACAGGGGGTGATCAAGGGGTTAAAACTTTATTAGGGGGGGTTAGGGGGGTACCCTAGACCTAAAGGGGGGTAATACTCACTGTCCCAACACTGTAACTGTCACAAACTGACACTATGCAGTAATCAGAAAAAAAAAAAAAAAAAAAAAAAAAAAACCTGCTGGTGTCAGTTTGTGACAGGGGGGGGGGTGATTGGGGGGGGGATCGGGGGGCGATCGGGGGGGGGATCGGGGTGTTTTGTGTGCCTGGCATGTTCTACTGTGTGTGTAGTGTGTTGTGCACTCACATTGATGTCTTCTCCCCTCGGCGCTGGAACGGAAAATACCGAGCCGAGGGGAGATGACATCATTTCCTTTGCTGCTGTTTAGCATACAGCAGCAAAGGAGTGTTCACATTGGCCGGCGGCGATCGCGAGGGGGGGGCCACGAACGGATGGCCTCCCCCTCATCTCGGATCGCCGGGGAACAGAACGGGACCGCTTCGGGCACCGGGGGGGGGTCCGATCGGACCCCCCACCCGCGAGAGGCAAATCACGTACATGTACGTGATTTTGCCTGCCCGTGCCGCCTTGCCGACGTAAATCGGCGTTAGGCGGTCCTTAAGTGGTTAAAGGGTAAATTTTATTGAAGTTCACAAAATTTTACATTGCTATATCACAATTTTCTTTTACAGCACAATAGTTTATATTACAATATATGGTAAACTGGTAACATTCACCTAGACCTAATATTTGTCAGCATGAAAATAATGCACTTTTATTAAATAAAATAAACATAGTTCCAATGTATTATTTAACTGTGTCCTTAGTTTGTCCCTTACATTTCCATCAGCTTTGTATGCGCTATCATTATCTCTTAAGCATAAGTTTGTTTCACACCACATAGCTATCACACCTTTACATACTCATTTGTAATAACCAGGTAACTCTTATACTTTAATCTCTCCTGATATATTTGTGATCCATTTCCCCCAAATTTTATCGAACTTTGTATTACTTCCTCTAGCTTGGTAAGTGAGTTTATACATTGGCAGGGCATTGTTAACCAATTTCACCCAGTCCCCAAGAGAGGGGGGGCTCTGCTCCCTCCACTTGAGGGCTAAAGCCCTCTTGGCACAGCAAAATAATATACGCATAAGGGTCTTCTGTGATGCGGATAGATCCTCCTCCTCCAGGTCTCCAAGAAGACACCTGGCCGGAGAAGATATATTAGGGAGCTCAAGTTTTTCCTCCACATATGTGAGGATCTCCCCCAGTATACCATCACCTGGGGGCATTGCCACACCATATGGAAGAAATCTCCCACCTCCGCTTTGCAGCGGGGACACTCTGGGGAATCCCTCCCTCCCATTCTGTGCAGTCTTTTTGGGGTGTAATACATCCTATGTAAGTAATTAAATTGAAGCATTTTATCTTTAGCTGAGATCATTGATGACACCGTAGTGTCCAGTACCTCCTGCCATGTTTCCTCTGTAAGAGATGGTATGTCTGTTTTCCACTGTATAGCCACCCTGTCCAACCCAGAAGAAGAAGATGGCAGCAGGACTGAATAATATCTGGAGATCAATTTTGAGTGATCGGCTTCAGCAATACGTTTTTCCATTGCTGATGGGGAGAGATTTACCTCAACCCCGCCATATTGAGCCCTAACGGCATGTCTCAACTGTAGATATCTAAAAAAAAAAAGTGTTAGGTATGTTGTATTCAGTCTTCAGATCTATAAAGGATCTGAAGATTCCATTCCTAAACAGTTGATGTGCATATTTTATCTCGTAAACGGCCCAACATGCTCCATCCGGAACCTTGGCTATTTCTGAGAGCTGAGGGTTATGCCACAGCGGCGCATTAGGAGACTCTGCCAAGCTAGATCCCCCTATTAACTTATTACATATATGAAATATTTTATATGAGAGTTTCAAAATATTAGAGCCCTTGTTTGGGTATGGCCCATTTCTAAAAAGGACATTGATCAGAGCTTCATACGAATGAACCTGGGCCGCTTGAGTGGCCACTGATGCTATGTTCATCTGCGGGAAGCCCCACCAGTGTACATGTGTTAGTTGGGCAGCTAGGTAATAATATCTTAGGTTTGGTAAAGCCAGCCCGCCTGACCTTATGGGTAAGTGAAGTGTCTCCATAGATATTCTGGCAGGTTTAGGTCCCCACAGAAAAGTGACAAGTGTCTTATTTATTTCTATAAACCCTTTCTTAGGAATATATACCGGTGCATGCCAAAGTAGGTACAAAAACCTGGGCAGGTAGATCATTTTAAATATATTGATTCGCCCTAAAAGGCTTAGAGGTAACTTAGCCCAGGTCTGTGCACTCTCCTTCAGTCGCTTCCACACCGGCACCAAGTTAATCGACACATACGAGTTTATCGGTAACTGTATCTCAACTCCCAGGTAACGAAACCTGGAGACCATGGATAATGATATCCCCTGAGGGAGCGTCGGAACACATGCAGAGTCAAAGGGGAGTATTACGGATTTACTCCAGTTCACTTTGAACCCGGAATATCTCCCAAAGTCAGATATTCTGTCTAATGCTATGGGTAGTGACCCCTCAGCCTCCTCTAAGTATAAAAGCATATCATCTGCGTACAATGATGTTTTTTCCTCCCTATCGTTAATCTTACATCCCTTGATCTGTTCATCCGCCCTCAGCAGTGCCGCCAACGGCTCTATTGCCAGGGCAAACAGCAGGGGCGATAAAGGGCACCCCTGCCGTGTGCCCCTAGCTATGTTAAAGAGCCCTGTAATAGAGTTATTGACACGTAATCTAGCCCGAGGTTCCGCATATAGGAGTCTGACCCATTTTACAAATCTTGGGCCGAAACCCATCCGCTCAAGGACCGCTATGAGGTATGGCCATTTTATCGAATCGAACGCCTTATGGGTGTCGAGTGACACCACCACCACCCGAGTATCAGGAATAGGGCCTTTTGATTGTAGTATGGTATAGAGGCGTCTCAAATTTATGGCAGTCGATCTCTCAGGAATGAATCCTGTCTGATCAGGATGAATAATAGATGCTATCACCTTATTCAGTCGTTTCGCTAGGATTTTAGCTAGAATTTTTGCGTCAACATTAATAAGGGATATAGGCCTATATGATTCGCATAAATCATGGTCCTTGTGCGGCTTGGGAATCAGCACTATCAGTGCTTCTCTCATGGATTCTGGTAAAATACCTTTATCAAAAGCGTCTTCGTACATCTCAACTAGCCTAGGGGCCAAAGTTTCCGCATACGCTCCATACCACTCGAATGGGAAACCATCCAGTCCAGGGGTCTTGTTAGGTTTCAGGGACTTTATAGCTGACAGTACTTCTTCTATTGTAAACTGACCATCCAGTTCCTCTACTACCTCTTCTGTAAGTTCTGTCAGGGGTATTGGGGCAAGATACGTCCGTACCTCCTCCAACCCATAGTCTACCCTCGACGCATAAAGATCTTTATAAAATGACAAAAATGCATTTGCGACATCATCATGTGATGTACAGATTTTACCAGTCGTGTCACATATTCTTGGGATAGAAGTTGGAGCTTGCTGAGAATGCGCCAGATACGCCATTAGTCTGCTGTTTTTATCTCCAAATTCAAAAATCCTTTGTGTTTGGTAAAGTAATTTTTTCTGAGTTTTTTCTATCAGCACCAAGTCTAATTTTCTGATATTCTCCCTCCATATCCTATGGGTGTCTAAGTTGGGGTTTTTAATGTAGTCTACTTCAGACTCAGTGGCCGCTTGTTCCACCTCTCTAACCTTCCATCCTTTATCTGACTGCAATTGTTTAACTAATCCTGAGATGGATCCCCGGAGTGTGGCTTTCAATGCATCCCATGTGACCCCAATCGGGACCTCTTTCTTGTTTTCTAACCAAAAATTATTAATGGATGTTGCAGTGGACCTCTCGAAGCACTCCTCGTCAAGCCACAAGGGAGTCAACCTCCACACCACATAGCCCCTTGGTTTCTCCATATCTATGGAGAGAAGCATGGGAGAGTGATCCGAGATGGCCCTCGACAGGTATTGAACATCCAACACCCTTGGCAGCAGGTCCCTGGACACAAAGCACAAATCTATCCTTGAAAGTGTATTAAAGGTGGGGGAGAAACAGGAGTATTCTTTATCATCAGGGTGTTTCCACCTCCATGCCTCTACCAAGTCATAAGGTTTCACACAGGCCTCTAGTGGTGATCCTCCTACCGCAGCCATCTTAAACCTATCCTTTTCCGTGGATAACACAGCATTTAGATCCCCAGCCAGAATTATTGGACCTTCCGCCATTTGTAATACCTCAGCCATCATCCCCTCCCATACCTTAATTGTAAATGGAGGTGGTATATATACTGCCACCAAGTTACGCCAAGTTACGGTTGGTTATTAATAATTATAGCGAGGGCCACATATCTACCCATAGGATCCAATTTAACCGTTTTAACGGTATAGAGAAGGGACTTAGCCAATAGCACAGATACCCCCCTGGCGTAACTGGAATACGTAGAGTGAAATGCTCTACCTACAAAAGCCTTATGAAGGGTTAGCGTTTTGGACCCTACTAAATGTGATTCCTGGAGGAATATAATATGTGGCCTTCGCTTTAGGATATATTTAAATACTAGGGCTCTCTTATTCCTCTCACATGAGTCCTCTCACATTCCACGAGAGGATATTAAGGGACTGCATTATGGTAAAAACAAAGTATAATAATAACAGAATTTGGTTTGTGTAACGATATTGACCCATCAGGTCCACCCCCACGGGAGTGCTTAACACACTTATCCTCTAATTCTTTCCCCCTAGAGTAACATGTGAGTATATACTTCTTATCTATGAGTGCAATTAATTGATACCATAATCGTGAATGCAGATATAGACTTTTTTCCTGAAACCTTTCTTTCCATTGCTTAAGCAGCAGTAAATATGTAAGGTACCCTGCAGTAACATGAAAAAACACCAGAACCAAAAAGAAAAAAAAAGAACAAAAAACAACTTTGCAATCAACGTGATTGATCTGAACTCCCTGTCTCCCCACCCTGCCTGCAGCCCCTAACTTCCCACAGACTTTCACCCCGAACATTGAATCCAAGAAAAATGCTTCCTAAAGGGGGGGTATTCTTCCTGTACCAGCCGGTCAGGAAGCTTTAGGAATAGGTATGTGTAAGTTTACAGAGTTTGTCCCCGAAACCACGTTGCTTGTTGAATATATATTAATGTTCCTGTCTGGTTGAATGTTTGCAGGATCTTGTAAACCGGCATCCAACAGGTTTAAAGGTTGTCAGTGATACTAAACAGATTGTAGAACATCAGGATTATGTCTATCGCTTCTCCCCAAGATACCTCCTAGGTGTCTGTCGCTGATAGTTCTAGCTGACAAAATCATCACATCTTCACCCCTGTCCCAAGGATTCCAGCCATCTATTCGCCTCCTTAGGTGACACAAAGAATTGCGTTTGTCCCTTGTGAACCACACGGAGTTTAGCTGGGTAAAGCATGCTGTATGGTAAGCTACGGTCCCGCAGGCGCTGTTTCACACTTTGAAATGCTGGCCTTTGTTTCTGGGTGGCTGCAGAAAAATCTGGGAAAATGGAGATTCTGTTGTTGTTATGCATTAGCTCAGGTAGATTGCGGGCCTTTCTTAAAATGGTCTCCTTGTCCCTGAAGTACAGAAAGCGCGCCAGCATGGGTCTAGGATACCTCCCAGGGACTGGGGCTCTCAGTGGGATCCTGTGCGCACGTTCTATAGCGAACAAATGAGAGAAATTTTCTGCCCCAAATACCTGTTTAAGCCAGGACAGCAGGAATTCCTCCGGGTTTTTCCCTTCTGTGCCTTCCGGGAATCCCAAGAACCGAAGGTTGTTCCTTCTTAGCCTGTCTTCTATGTCTCCCAGTTTGGCTTCCTGGGATTTGTTGTCCGCCGACAGGTCTCTGACTTGTAGTAATAGGGGATTAAGATCGTCTTCCACTGCACTGATCCTGTGTTCCGTTTGAGTGACCCTTTGCCTTACCTTCTGCACATCATCTTTGAGCAGTGCAAAATCCACTCTGATAGTTTCAATTTGTGAGGATAAGGCCGCATGGCAGCTCTTAATGGTGTCCATGATTTGTAACAGCGTCGGCTCACCGCCCTGAGTACCGGAGCCGCTCTCCTCAGATTCCGATCCTGGAGAGGGCAGGGGACGAGCCAGCGGGTCGGTCGGATCCAGCCAGTCTCTATCCGCATCGGTCCACTCACGATCTGGCTGGGCTGCTGTACTAGGCCGTGCTCTTCCCAGCTGGGCGCCATCTTGGGAATCCTCATGTGCATATTTCGCCAGCTTCTCTGCGGGCGTAGGTTCCACACTCGGTCCGTATTTCACCAACTCTGGGTGCCTGAGGTGTTCCGCTATCCTTTCCTGTTATTTTGGGGTGAAATAGTACAACCTACAGGTCGTCAGGATTCGTCAGGATGTTAACGCGGTTGGAGCTCTGGAGAAAAGCCTCCTCACATACCGGAAGTCGGACACGCCCCAACTTCTTGAATGCTTAGTCTACAACTGCCTGAGCGACCACTTCATTGAGAATAACCTTCTTGATCCCCTTCAGTCTGGATTTTGCCCAACAGCACTCCACAGAAACTGCTCTTCTAAAACTCACAAACGACTTACTAACAGCCAAAACCAACGGCCATTATTCCGTACTCTTACTCTTGGAACTTTCTGCTGCCTTTGATACAGTTGACCACCCCCTCCTCCGCAAAAAACTCAATTTGCTTGGTCTCCATGGCTGCACTCTCCGTTGGTTCGAATCTTACCTATCGCACCTTCAGTGTCACTTACAACTCCACTTCCTCCTCTCCAACTCCTCTTACCGTTGGGGTCCCCCAAGGGTCTGTTCTTGGACCTCTACTATTCTCCATCTACACATCCTCCCTGATAGCCTCCCATGGCTTTCCTACCATTTATATGCTGATGACACCCAAATCTATCTCTCTGCCCCTCAGCTCACCCCATCAATCTCCTTACGTATCACTGATTTAATAACAGACATATCAGCCTGCATGTCATACCACTTACTCAAACTGAATCTATCTAAAACTGAGCTCTTAATATTTCCTCCCCTTCCCTTGACTTCTCTGTCAAGATCAATGGCACATCTATCAGTCCGTCCCCACATGCCAGTGTGCTAGGTGTAACCTTAGACTCTGAACTGTCCTTTCAGGCCCACATAAAATCGCTGTCCAAATCATGCCGCCTTAGCCTCCGCAACATTTCCAGAATACGCCCCTTTTTAACTAATTACACCACCAAGCTTCTAATTCTCTCCCTGGTTATCTCTCGCCTTGACTACTTGTCACGTACCTGGTAGGTTGTGAGCCTGAAGTGCAGGAAAAGACCTCCCTTACAGCTCCCACTCCCGTTCCCCTGGAATGGAGACAGAGGGCCAGGAGTGAAGAGTGGTATGGGTGCCTGGCAGGATCAACAGTTGCTGAAAGTCCAGTAGTGGTGGCACCCTCTGGAGTCAGAAGTCTGAGGAGTAGACTGAGGACAGAGACTGGAATGCAGGACTGGAACCAGGAACAACAGCAGGTAATAGCAGACTGGAAGCTGGACTGGAACAACAGCAGAAGATAGCCTGGAACACTGGACTGGAACCAGGAACAACAGCAGGTAATAGACTGGAACGCTGGACTGGAACACAGCAGAAGGTAGCCTGGAACGCTGGACTGGAACCAGGAACAACAGCAGGTAATAGACTGGAACGCTGGACTGGAACAACAGCAGAAGATAGCCTAGAACGCTGGACTGGAACACAGCAGGAGGTAGCCTGGAACGCTGGACTGGAACACAGCAGAAGGTAGCCTGGAACGCTGGGCTGGAACACAGCAGAAGGTAGCCTGGAACGCTGGACTGGAACCAGGAACAACAGCAGGTAATAGCAAACTGGAAGCTGGACTGGAACCAGGAACAACAGCAGGTAATAGCAGACTGGAAGCTGATGAACACAGCGGAGGGTCAACAAGCCGGTGGTCAGTAACGTTCGGACAGCAGAGGTACCAGGGGTAATGCAGAGGGATGGTCAGGCAAGCCAAGAGGGTCTGGTGCAGGCAGATAGCAGGATCGTCAAACAGGAAGCCGGGTCAGATAACAGGAAACACAGATCAGATCAGGTAACACTCACAGAACGCTGTAGAGCAGACAGCGGGGATGGAGTGTGAGAGGCAGGTTTAAATAGCCCGCCTGACACCAGCGGAAGTGCGCGCGCGCGTGCCCATGCGTGACTGCACCCGTGAACGCGTGCGCATGCGCAATGGGACCCGTGGCCGGGTTCCCGTGCGCCTGGGACGCCGGTTACTGGCAGGATCTTCATGACACTACTGCAACTCCCTCCTCATTAGATTACCTTTACATAGACTATCCCCCCTTCAGTCCATAATGAATGCTGCTGCAAGACTCATCTACCTTGCCAACCATTCAGTGTCCTCCACCCTCTCTGCCAATCCCTCCACTGGCTTCCACTCACCCAACCAATAAAATTCAAATTACTAACAATAATTCACAAAGCCATCCATAACTCTGCCCCCAGCTATATCACTAACCTAGTCCCAAAATACCAACCAAGCCGCTCTCTTCGGTCCTCCTAAGACCCCCTGCTCTCTAGCTTCCTTCTCACCTCCTCCCATGCTCGTCTCCAGGATTTCTCCAGAGCTTCTCCCATCCTTTGGAACTCCCTACCCCAATCTGTCCACCTGTCCCCTAATCTATCCATCTTTAGACGATCCCTGAAAATCCTTCTCTTTAAAGAAGCTTATCCTGCTTCTAACACTGTTTTACTTCCTCCATCAGCTCATCCCCCACAGCTATTACCTTTTGTATCAATTGACCCTTCCTTTTTAGATTGTAAACTCTAATGAGCAGGGCCCTCTTATTCCTCTTGTACCAAATTGTAAAGTAACTGTAATGTCTGCCTTTATTTTGTTAAGCGCTGCGCAAACTGTTGGCGCTATATAAAACCTGTATAATAATAATAATAATAATAATTTAAGGCAGCTCAGCAGGATCTAGTGGGGAACTTGATTTAGGCAATGTGAGTTCCACTTCTTGTTCTGACTCCTGAAAAGGTTTGCTTTGGTTGACCTTTTCTTCTAGTTTGCTTGCCATATTCACTTCACAGCTTCCAGGAATCAGTGTTTCTGGTGATGGGCTCTCATCAAAATAAACATTACGGCTTATTGTCACTTTGTCAGTCTTTGGGTGTAGGATTCTGTAACCATTAGTTTGCTCACTATAGCCTACTAGAATGCCCTCTATGGCTCTGTTATCCAGCTTGGATCACTTTTCACTTGGAATATAGGCATATGCTTTACATCCAAACACTCTGATGTGCCCTATGCTAGGCTTTGATCCATACCACATTTCGAATGGAGTACTTTTAATAGCTCTTGAGGGTAGTCTGTTCTGTAGGTAGGTTGCTGTCAAGACTGCATCTCCCCAGTACTTGTGAGGTAGGTTGGCACCCGGCAACATGCACCTGGCCATTTCTATAAGAGTGCGATTTTTCCTTTCTGCTACACCGTTTTGTTCAGGAGTGTATGGTGTGGTTGTCTGGTATACTATTCCTTGTCTCTTAAGATATGAGGCCACTTCTTTGCTTATGTATTCTCCTCCATTGTCGGTTCGTATTATTCCTGGTTTCCATTGAAATTTGTTGCTAGACTTGGCAACAAATTCTTGAAATTTCTCTGATGTTTCATTCTTGTGTTTCATCAGATAAGTAGTTGTGTACCTGGAATAATCACCAATGAAAGTCAGTAGATATCTGTTCCCGCCTGACATGGGAGTTTTCATTTGACCGCATACGTCACTGTGTATGAGCTGCAGGGGGTGGGTGGTTTTTCTTTGAGATGCCTGTGGAAGGGGAGCATGTGTGGCTTTTGCTTCAAAACAGCACTTGCATGTCATGAGAACTTTGCAAGGCGCTATTGTCAGATTTTCTGATAAGCCTCTCTTTGTAATGTCCTGTATAGCTTCTGGACTTCTGTGCTCCAGCCACCTATGCCATAAGTGAATACATTTGCTGTCATTAGAGACTATATTGGCATGCTGGTCTGTGGTGATGAGCCTGTATAGGTGATCATCCAGTTTTCCTTTTGCGAGGAATTGCTTATTATTGTGAATTGTGCATTCATCACCCTGGAACTTAACTGTGAGACCGTTGTTTGCAAGACTTTTCACTGATAGAAGGCTGCCTTCTAGTTCTGGAACATACAGCACTTTCTTTACAAGGATACTCTGCTTGCCTTGTGGTGTAATGCAGTTCAGAAAGCCCTGGCCTTTACCTTCGGCAGTGATGCTTTTCCCGTTTGCTAGGAAAACTTTGTCTTTTGCATTGTAATCAATGTGAAGAAGGTCTCATTGCTAGTCACGTGGCTTGTCGCACCTGAGTCTATGCACCAGCCACGTGGCTTGCCGCTTTGTGTCACTTTAAAGGTGCCACTCCATGATGTGTCTGCAGTTTCCTTTGTGGCTGCTTTGACTCTTTCTTTTGTGGATAGCTTTAGCTTTCGCTGCTCGGCTTTCCAGTTAGAACAGTCCTTTTTTAAATGACCTTTTTTTTTACAGTGAAAACAGGCTCTGCTTTCTTTGTTGTACTTTGTGCCTTTGTACATCTTAAGTGCTTTGTCATCATGGTGCGTATTTTATTTCCTTCTGTCATATTAATCGATTAATTTCCTTTGACATATCCCAATGTCAGCTCCTGCTTGAGTCTGGTTTCTAAAGTGTTAATAAGAGCAGTATTTGTCTCTGGAAGGCTGCAGAGGAGCAGGGCAACAGTATGGTTATCTTTGATGTCCTCCCTTAATGCACGTAGCTGCTCTATGATCTCTAGCATAGCATTCACGTGGTCACATATTTGCTGGCCTTCTTCTAGTCTTATCTTATACAGCTTTCATAGCAAAAACAACTTACTCTTGAGGCTTGAATGCTCATGCAGTTTCTGTAATGAAGTCAACATACCTCTGGCTGTTTTCTCTGTTCTTATGTGGATAAGCTGGTCATCTTTCACTAGTAAGCTTATGGTTTTTTTTAGCCTGCCTATCTCTTCTGTCCCAGTCCTCCGTCTCTCTGTGGGTCTGTCTGTATTCAGCACTTGCCACAAGTCATCCTTGATGAGAAACATTTGTAGTTTAAACTTCCATAGCTGGTAATTGGCACTGTTCAGCTTTGCAATAGCAATCTTCACATCTGAACCGCTTGCCATCCTTCAGTAGTTTGATTACAGTACTCACTGATTCAGGGTAGAATTCTTTCCAGTGCCTGGATTCCTGCTGGGTGCTCTGCTGGGTGTGCTGGGTGCGCTGGGGTATCCTCTCCAATGCCTGGGTACCTGAGCTAATAACCTATTAGCAGGTTATTGAATCATACTCTTGGAAGCTTGTTGTATGCAGAGAATACTTTAATTTCATGGAGGATTAGCAATGTATGTCTTACAGCATTAGGAAACATGACACAGAAAAAAAAGGAATATACAAGTACATGCACTTAACATAGACAGAACATCCTGTTATTACTTTACCATAGAATAACACACTATAACACTTCAGTGCCACCTGCTGGGTAGAAAGGCAGCATCTCTGAGACCTCAGCCTACTTCTAGAGTGGAGGTGAGGAGGAACTGCCTGGAGTATTTAGAGGGCCCTGACAATCCCCAACAGATGGGTTGGCAGTCCCCCTCAAATACTCAGGGTCAGCCCAGCTGGGACAGTGGAGTTCGGGTGGAAGCTGGAGATGGAGTGTTAGGCTGTCAGTGGCACTTGAGGGTAGCCCCTTAGTCTGGGGGGGGTGACCTCCGGCCTGGGTACAGGTGCAGAAGGGACCTTCTTTACAACACACAGAGGTGTCCTGACCAGAGGCACGGGAACAAAGTGGAGGACAGCAGGAGAACACTGCCAGGCAAATCTCCAGGGAGAAAGATAGCCAGGTGGACTGGTGAGTGTTGCAGTCAATAGGACTGAGAGGAATGCCTGAAAGCACTGAGGAGAGCAGTCTGGGATGGATGCAAAGTCAGTCTGGGAGGACTGCGGAGTCTTAGCCAGGAGGACTAGTGATAGAGGCAGCTGCAGCCAGGTGAGCTGGCAGTGCCTGAAGAGGTGGTGCTGGGATTAGTAGCCACAGGAGGAAGACAGCTGGGCACTAGGACTTTTTGCTACACTACCAAAGGGGCCCGCGGTCCCTGCCTGTAAAAGGGCATTTGCTATTGGTCTGATTGCGCTCTTGTCAGACCATCCATACAGTGCCAGCTGGTCCTGGGAGATGTAGCTCTACAAGCAAGGTTTGTGCCGGGGACAGAGGAGAAGTGTATATACGGACTGTATATAGTTGTATCCATGAGAAGTTCTACTACTTTGATTAAGTGGGCATCCCATAATACCCTAAACCCCAACCAAGTTCAATACCCCTAATAAAATACAAAAACAAAGTTGCCTGGCTGTGAAGGGTGGGAGATACGTCATTCACGAGTGGCTCCTACAGGGGTAGCGCTACATATAGATACATTTAAATGAGTTTGCAAACATTGACCATCCATAGGTGTGGATAAAAAGCAAGATGAATATCAAATTATAATGGGTATATGGTGTAGGTTATTTTGCACCAGAGCTACACTAGCTGCTGCAAGACCAGAGCTGGCCAAGGGAAGGGAAGTACATAACATTTACCAAGAGAATTTTTATACTCTATAGGGGATATTATGTACTAGATACTCCTCTAGACAGAGAAGTGGAGGGTAAAATGGTCTTGCTTCACAGTGGTGGATTCTAACTGAATCTCCATGGGGAGCAACCAATGCATACACTTCAGTGCACCCCCAGGGTTTTGCCATGGACTCTGTTCCTTCTGCATCCAAAGAAACAACATTTCCAAGCTTCATGGATCTCATTGGAAGACTGTTCATGAGAGAAGGTGCTCAAATGACTCTTTAAGATAGCCTGGGCTTAATACATTACATTCGCTTCTACATGGGCATGACGGTAGAAGACCCCAAACAACTCCTTTCTCACCTAACCAATTAGAGTCATGTCCCTCCAGAAGTTTTACAGAAAGAACTGGACAGTTGCTAAAATGCATCTTTTCCAGGAAGGACTCATAGCTCTATATCTGATAAGTTATTCTGTTATTTCTTGTTAAAATGCATATGGCTAGTGCTATGTAAACACATTACCATTCTACAAGCTGTTGCTTGTAAAACCACCATAGTTGCTACCTCTGTCTTGCTTCTTTTGTCTACCTTGATATTTCATGCAGAAGGCTGATAATGAATTGCTATAAACCACTCCGCTCATGCACATGGGCACTAAATAGGGCCCCAAGACTTGTTCCACTCTTTACAATGATTTCTTAGGATTAAGGTTGGCTGGGGCGGGGGGGGGGGGGGGGGACATTGTTAGTGAACAGGTCTGCCTTGCCACTGGTAGTGAATTCTGCAGGTCCCGTTGATACTGACAAACATAAGCACAATGTAGAACAGATGATAGCTTAGTGCTTGTGTGCATTAGAAAAGTATTGTTTATGGGTTGGCATTAGTGTGATCCCCAGCAGTTATCAAAAAGAGCATGGATTTAGATTGTTTTTGTATTCTCTTACCCATAATTGAGGTACCTGTCCAAAAATTCTCCCTTTCTGGGATGAAATTTTACACTTCTTTGCCAAACTGGTTAGTGATAAAATCCCAAATGAACCTCATCTACTGTATTGTCTATGTTGCCAGGCTCTTATAGGCTAATTAAACAAAACTTAAGCCAGGTACACACTATTCAGTTTTTTTTTCCTTGAACCCCGCGGGTTCAATGAAAAAAAACCTGACAGCTTCGGTCTCCCCTGCTTAGCTGTTGTGTTCTGACAGGGGGACAGCCCCCCCGCCAGAACATTCCGATCAGCGCTCTCTGCCATTGGTGGAGAATGCTGATCGGGAGTGGGTCGGGTGCTGGTTTTCCAGCATGCATGTTCGACAGAAACTGGCTGAAAGGCTGGCTTCTGTTGGACAGACCAACATACACACGGGCCTGTGTGTTCCCAGCTTTAGTTAGACACTTTATCACAGAAGCCCATTCTGTGATAGCCAGGCCTTGGTGACGGGCCGAGGCTCCATAAATGGTGGAATGGGCTTGTGAAATGAACAAGATTAATTACATGGAACATATGATCGCTTGGGATGAGAACAAATTTGACTTATACAAACTTATGTGAATGGTATGGTCACATTTCAGATATTCTTCTGGCTTTGACTCCTTTATCTCTACTAGCGCCTGAAGTCCCTATAACTGCCAGGCACCTCCCTTGGTCCCCTTTTCTTACCCCCCTTTCTCCTCTGCCCCCCCCCCCTTTTCTTACATTTCTCTTCCTTTCTCCCTTTTTTTTCTCGCTCCTGCTTCCCCTTTTTTTTTCTTCTTTCTTCCTACTACTTCTGCCATTTTTTGTATACTTCATTTGCATTACCGTGTTGCCTGCTAACTCGGATATTTTACCCCTGGTTGAACTTAAAGTTGCTGTTTGGTATACCATATGATTATTTTTTATTACATCTGCCCCTTCTTCAATATAATCCACTGGCTTCTGATGTCCTGAAGGCTTGGGTATTACATTTGCTATACAGTACGTGTCTTATAACCGTTGTTTAACACAATTTGCTTCCATCATACATTATATTTTGATCATCATATCTGGGTTGTACGAGTTTGAATGCTCTTGGTTAGACAAAACTTGTATTTGTACTGCAAGTCTGTATTGCTTGCTAATACTTAATAAAAAACTGAATAAACATAAAGTCTTTTTCTTATTATTAGATGCAAATTTTGTCAGATTCTTATTGTTCTGGTTTCTATCAAAGTTTTGAACTTTCATACCATAGAGTCTTTAATCGGCAGTGTAAATCTCTTCATAATGTTCAATCAATGTTGGTTATAACTAAAGTAGTGCCAGGTTTTGTGCCCATTTATATGGTAACTTTCATTTCTGTAACTGGTTGAAGTCACCGGATTTGTATTTAAAAACAGAACATAGTCAATAAATAGAGAGTAATCTTTGCTTGACTTCCCATGTCTTAAAGATTTTACTAAACAAACAAGAGTAAAAAAAAAAGCCACATTGTAGTTTTAGGTAGTGAACAGGAAACCCACAAGTCACAACTAATGACAAAGGCCCGGATTGCTGAATGGTTTGCTAATAGTTTTTAGACAAACCTGACTAACAGCATAGCTATACTAGAAGTTTGGTTAATGTGATTTACTTGTAAGGGAGGGCGGTGTGATTGGGTGTTAAGCAGCATTCAAGGTCATGAACTTTCGGCAGAAAAGAGATTAAGAAGTCATGATTTCCAATATGTTCTATTGCTATGCATGGATCTCTCCTCTTTAGTGCAAATATACAACAATAGAACAATTGTTAAAATGTCATGTGCAGCAGTGATATAGATATAGACAGTACTGTGAAAAAGTTTTAGGCAGGTGTGGGAAAAAATGGTGGGGGTAAATTAAGAATACTTTTAGAAATAGAAGTGTTAAAAGTTTTTTTTTTTTTTTTTTTAATCAGTTAATATAATGGAAAGTAAAAGAACAAAAGAGAAATCCAAATTAAATCAATATTTGGTGTGACTACCCTTTGGCTTCAAACCAGCATCAATTCTACTAGATACACACAGTGCCTGTGCACACAGTTTTTGAAGGAACTCAAACATCAAACGACATGGAGAACTAAGCACAGATCTTCTTTGGATGTAGGCTGCCTCAAATCCTGTCTTTTAATGCAATCCCAGACAGACTCAGGGGTGGCCCGTTCATTGGCGGCGCCAGGGCGCCGCTCCCCCTATCCTCTCCACCCCCTATATGCAGTGGATAGATTCATGCATAACAATAATCTATCCACCGTTGCCACAGCCGCCCCCTATTCATGTGTCCAGACCCTTTCGGGTCACCGGGCATAAGAATTAGAGCGGCCAGGGTTTTTAAAAAAAGACCTGATTAGAGCCATAGGCTCTAATAGGCTTCAAAATAGGGTAGACTTGGAACGCAGAGCATTGCATCTGGAGCCCATCCAGGTGTGTTGCAACAGCGAATGGAAATTCGCTGTTGCAACACTGATCCTCCTCCCGGCCAATCGAGAAGCAGGTATGACAAAAAAAAAAAGTCAAAATGCAGCGCTAAATTAAAAATAATAAAATGATTATAATAGTCCGTTGAAACTATTTTGAAGAGTAGAAGTGACGTGAAACCTTCACCAAAACTTCAGTGTGCACAAAGGAAGCACACCACACCCACGTGCAGCCAATCTGCTTACCAGAAAACAATGAAAAGCATGCAATGTAATCATATGATGCCAAGGCTCAACTGTAGCTCCGAATGACACACTCCATCACAGACAGCCAGAAAATGGAAAAGCCAGATGGTCACATGACATCAGGACATCAAGATTTACATGGGCAGATGAATGGATTATGTAGTCACCAGCGAGATAACCCAGCAGAAAAAGAGCAATAATAGTGAAGCCCGTATGGGTAAAAAAAGGCATTTATTGTAGTCTACTTACAAATATGCAGTATACATCATCACAAAAAGAAAATGGTCTGCGGTTCACAGCGTGCTTGCATCAGCCAGCTTGACATGTTTCATCCTATGTGGATATCATCAGAAGCAGGTATGACACCTGTTTCCCAATTGGCCAAAACGTCAGGCAATTCTATTGGACGCCTAGCGTGGGGAGTAGGAAAGAGGAAACACAGCGGAAACTGCTCCAGGAGTGGACTCGGTCACCGGAGCAGCTTTCCCCGAGCCCGCCACACTCTCACCGCCCGCATCCAAGGTAAGGACAGCAGTTGGGGGGCTGGGGTAGTGCTGCGGGGGGGTAGTGCTGCTCCACCGGTGTCCCAGGGGGGTTGTTTGCCCCCCCAAAATAAAACCCCACCAGCCTGGACAGACTCCAACATGAGATCATGGCTCTGTGGGGGCCACACCATCACTTCCAGGATTCCTTGTTCTTCTGTTATGCTGAAGATAGTTCTTAATGACACTGGCTGCCTGTTCTATAGCCAGATAAATCACAGATGCATGTTCTTTGTCAATAAGAATTCAAGCACTTGGATCTTGTATTTGAACCTGTCATTTATTATGTGTTCGAATTAAAAGGGAATTTTATACCCAAAAAAAGCCATGTAGAAATGTATTATTATTGGATATGTTTTGGCTGGATGTATCATTGTGTACATTAATATTATAATCTAAGATGTCTATTATTATTATCTGTAGTTTCAGGGTAGCGCAGTGTACAAAAGATCAGACGCCGTGTAACTTTCTTCAGTGGGCTCAGAAATTTGGATAGAAGATGCCAAACTGCTTGTTATCCATTGCCAATGACTGTGATATATCAGTATGAAGGTAAAGGCAACATTGCTTTAATCAGGCCTTCAGTTTTGTGAAATTAAGTCATGTGACCATTTTGCCTAATTTTGCCTAATTTAAAATTGTCTTTAGAAAATGAAGGCCTCTTTCTTTTTGTCTTGTAATTCAACAGCTAATGAAGGAGGCGATTAAGGGAATCCTCTGATAATTAGCTTCATACCACTATCTCCATGAAAATTATTTTCTGTCTATTACACCTTAGGTAATTGTGTGAGGAGTAGAAGGAAGATGTTCACATCAGCACCGTGAATCAGCCATTGTTCTCACATTAAATCATCTGATGTCATCAAGGTGCAGCGGGTCGACAATGAGCCCTTGTGTGAATTAATATCCCAGTGTCACCAAAAGAACAGAGATTTCCTAATAGGTGTGACATTTTATTACTTCAAGAATTCATAAGAAGTAAATGCTGCCTTTGTGTAACATACATTGGCATGGCTGAACGCAGAGCAGAAGTTTTAAGAGCTGAGCTGACAGTGCATATATAAATGACACATCATTCACATACATTCTCAAAAACACTTCACTCCAGTACAATCTTTATTTACAATCTAACTTTCTCATACTCCAACTGCAAAAATGTTTTCTTTCATCACCACCATACACAACATGAAAAAATGTACTATATGCATATATTAAATTGTTATTAGCATTTTAAAATGTACATACCATGTAGGTTCAAAACCGCATCAACTGCTCACGGCATTCATAAAGGGGACTGTAAAAAAAAAAATATAGAAGACTGAAGGCAGAAGAAGACCACATGGTCCATCAAGTCTGCCCTTTTAAATTATTTTTAACATTTCTGTCTTAGTATAGATCTATATTTGTTCCAACCATGTATACATTCACTTACTGTTGATTGACTCCCTTCTTCTGCTGGAAGTTTGTTCCAAGCATCTATTTTGGTAAAATAATACTTTCTAACGTTACTCTGGAATTTTCCTCCTCCTAGTTTGAGGTCACGTTCTCGGGTTCGCGATCTTAGCTCTGTATTTAAAAAATTACCCTTCTGAGCATTATACCGTAACCAAAAAGCCTAATTGAATCTGTACACATGCTGGTACTGTACTGTGTATGCACATATACAGAAGTATAACATCAAGCAGGCATTTGACATTCCAATGACAAATACCCATAAGGAGGTTGTCTTGGTTCTAACTTCTTACAATAGCATAGTGTATGAAGTTATTGGACATACATTAACTGGGCATGTATGCATTTCATTGTTTACTGAGCCAGTTGCATAAGTGGCTTTTTTATATAGATTTTTAAAACACGCAGAAAATTAGGAGGGCATAGTACACATTAAACATCAGTATATGATCAGCTTGACGTATTCAGGGAACGAGATAGTTACGTCAGTGAATATCCATGCACATACAGGTCCACAATGCAAGTGTACCATTGCGCTTTTTTTATTCAGTTCTATTTAGTAAATAAGCCCCAGTCTGTAGAAATAAAAACTTTTAAAACTTAACAATTTTGAGAAACAAGTTAGTGCGGCTAAAATAATCATACACATTGAACAATGTAGAAAAATGTGAAGCAGTTAGCCATCAATCAATGAAAGTCCTCATTTTGTTTGGTGTAGATAACTCACTTCAAAGATGTTTCAGAAATATCAAGTTGTTAGAGTTGAGTGGCTCAGGGTTCAGGGTGTCCAGCTTTTAGCTGACTTTTCTCAGCATAATACATAATACATGAGTGGCATTAATTGTGTACTGTAATTAATTAGGATTTTACTACAGGCTGTCCTGTCAAAGTTTTCCAGGACTGCATGAAAGGTCATTTTAATGACAGCAACCAAATATAACAGCATCCTATTGCCTCATATATTGAGAAGTGGGGAAATTAGATGTTTAAGTGGAAACAAAATACATTTGTAATCTGTCATCCTCATTAGTAAGCAGGTTTATTTCATCTATTGCTATAAATAAAAAATAACTGCCTCTGTAGCGTATTGCTAATGCTCATGCTGAGTTTATAGCATGGGGGTGGGAGATTTGGCGGCTGTTCCCTCTTGTTAGAGGTCAGGATAGAGGGGTCATGGTAGAAGGGGTCAGGAGAGAAAGTTTACATGGAGGCAGTTGGCAGTTCATAGTCGGTCAAGATGGAGGGAGTTTTGACAGAGAGGGGTCAGGATAGAGGTGGTCACGATAAAGAAGTCAGAACAGAGGGGTCAGAACAAAGGAGGTCAGGATAGAGGGGTCATGGTAGAGGTCGTCAGGATTGAGGAAAGCAGACTAGAAGAGGTCAAGATAGAGGGGTCTGGACAGAGGGGGTCAGGATGAAGGAGGTCAGGGTGGAGGGGGTCAAGACGAAGGGAGTCAGAACAGAGGGGACTGAGATGAAGCAGATCAGGACAGAGAGGGTTAGGACACAGGGGGTCAAGTGAAGGGGTCAGGATAAAGGGGCCAGGGCGGAGGGGTCAGGATTGAGGAGCCAGGATAGAAGGTTCAGGATGAAGATGATCACAATGGAGGGGGTCAGGACGGAGGGGGTCAAGATGGAGGGGGGGGGGCAGGATGAAGAGGGTTAGGACAGAGTGGGACAGAATGGTGGGGGTCAAAATGGAGGAGGGCAGGACGAAGAGGGTCAGGAAAGAGGAGGCCAGGATAGATGGGGTCAGGAAGGAGAAGGTCAGGATGAAGGGACAGATTGGAGGAGTCAAGATGGAGGAGGTTAGGATGGAGAGGGTCAAGATGGAGGTCAAAACAGAGGGGTCAGGATAGAGGAGGTCAGGATGGAGGGGGTCAAGATGAAGAAGATCATAATGAGGAAGGTTAGGACAGGGGGTCAGGAGTTCTGCTTAAACGACTGCTACTATTTATGTGTTAATAACACATTTTTATATGTGCTTTTGTCATTTAGACTTACTATCTCTTTAAAGAACATTCTGGAAGGGTTTAGTAATCAGTATTATGAAGATCATAAGTGTAAGCTCATGGATTGCATACTGTTGGCACTAGCTGTTCCCTTTCTTTAATTAGATTATTATGCTGCATAGTTAATGATACTTGTAAGGTCATTAATACAAGTTATCCATGTTCACCGATCAGAGCTTATCCCTTATCACAGACCTTCGTAGAGCTTCAGTTTCAGTTTTTTTCTAAACTTAGATCTTTGGAGATGTTCTGCGCTCCTTATATGGAGGTGTGAAGAAAAGATTAGCGAGTTTAGTTCCTTATATGTGATTGCCTCATTGAGCAAAGACTTATTTTGATTTTATTTTGTGCTTCACGATTGGTCAGTTTTCCTACATGTTTGTTTGAAATCTGTCGATCCGTTGGATACAAAGGTCTGTGTGCAAATGTACGAAGTCCATGTTCAATAAGACAGGTAAACTATCGCAGTTCAGGTAAAGGATTTCATGTTCAGTCTCATTATTCCAATGATTGCAACATGTGAGGTTTTTTTTTTTTTTTTAATCAGATGCGATCAGACTTCTAGATTTAAATATGAATACGATGGGCATTTCTTGTTTTATCTGTTCAAAAAATCTTGTATGTGATGATTTTACAGTCTTTTATTTATTTATTTATTTTTTTAATTTGCACTCATAATGTGGTTTATTTACTAAAAAAGTCAATTCTGTTCACTTTGCCAAGTAAGTTTCCACTGGAGTTAGCAAATAAAATGAAGCTGTGTTTTACTTCAATCAACCAATCATCTGCTAACAAAATTCCAAAATTTTTAATGGCCCTAATTACACATGATTGGGATTTTTAAAGTAAATGCAGCATCACTTTATTTACTAAGCATAGTAAACGACCACTACTCCTTTAGTAAATTAGCCCCATTTTGTATGTATCAGCATTTTTATTTAATGAGGTATTTTTTTCATCAACAATAACAATGTAGCCACCTAAAGTTACCACATTCGGTCTGGCTTATAAATAAACTCAGAACATCCAACCAGATTTAGCCTTTCATCCCCTGAATCTTATTTTTCTGGCCAGGCTCAATTCTGGTCAGTTGTTCTTCCCGCATGGGAGTTCTAAGTTCAACCTGTGTTTTCTTGAGGTCACTGTTGAGGAAGGGTCTTCAGAATGTGAAGTGTCCACGGCACTTGTGTTGCTTCTTTCAAGGGCACAGATCTATTTTCCGTTATTTCTAAGTATTTCCACAGATGTTCGGAGTAATTACGATATAATTGGCACATTTTGTGTGATTATTCGATGCTGGAAATATGTGGGTCCAAAGCTTACAAACAGCGTAGAACGTATCAGCCAATAGAATGCGGCATACACTGCAAACTATTGATTATTCCGCTTTCCCCTGTATTGTCACCCTACGGAGATCCCCAGCCAATGTTACAGGATTTCTCTGGCTGCTGATTTCAAAGCTCATCCCAAAAACATTCCCATATAAGTCCATCTGCCACACAGACGCATTAACCTATTTAATCCCTGCAGCACCGCTAGTAAGACGCCATGCTGGATTAATTCATTATGCAGTGATAGAACGCTGCCTTTCCAATTAAGTGTTTCCATGTAATGGATGTAAATAAGATTTATTCATTACAAGCAGTTTCCATGACCGTTTCCTCCTCATGCCAGAGCTACAATTACTGGTGTCACACATTTGTGACAATAGGGGAGAGTAGGGGAAGCTGCTCAAAGACTTGTCTCAAGTTTAATGTAATACACCCCATCACTTTGTATTTCCAAACGGGTTGTTTTTATGGGGGTTGTTTGTCGGCACTCAGGGAGAGCAGCGAGCAGAGGAGACATTGGGGGTTATTTACAAAAGGCAAATCCACTTTGAACTACAAGTGCACTTGGAAGTGCAGTCGCTGTAGATCTGAGGGGAAGATCTAAAATGAGTGGAAGCTCTGCTGATTTTATCATCCAATCATGTGCAAGCTAAAATTATGTTTTTTATTTTCCTTGCATGTCCCCCTTCCAAGTATACTTTCAGCGCACTTTCAAGTGTACTTGTAGTACAGAGTGGATTTGCCTTTACTAAATAACCCCCATTGCATGCACAGACGCTGTGATATCTCTGGAGTGTGGAAACACTTGACAATAGCGGTGACAGTACAGAACAATTGCCCAGTATACTGTATGGGAGGTAACCTGGCTGCAGGGGATGTCACTTCTTGCTGACAGGTGCTGGAACATTTTTGGGTGGCAGGAAAAAAAATGACAACAGGTAATGAGTTGAACATCGTTTCCCCTACTGTCCAACAAGGCGCATTTATCTTCAGAGCTGTCCCTCATCCATCACCCATAATCCCACAGGCAACATCTTGAGCGGCTGTCAATCAGCATTCTGCAGAGTGAAAACCATTGGGAACCTATACAGACATATATTACCAGTTTTGTGACACAGCCCGGATCCTGTTCTACAAGGCGGTGTAAGCATTTAAAAGCTTCATCTACAACTCAGATCAGCAATCAACTCTCTGATTGTGTTTTACTGTAGATCAATGAAATGAAATCTCAGCCAAACTGATAAAACATAATTTATAAGTGAACTAGTCACCAAAATGTTTTTAATTCTGTTTAGACAGTCTTGTGATTCACAGTCTCCTGCCACACACCACTGTTAGGAGCCTGTAGCTTCCTTTGTCATCTCTCTGCCCGAGCTGGCTTATTGGACAGTGAATGCACAACCATCATGCTTTTTCCCAGGCTCCTCACTTGGCAATGCTGCCTAAGTACCTCCACTCCAGATCCCAGTGTCTGAAACATTATAGGATATTATACAATGGAGCCTGGCCGTGGGACATTAGTTTCCATATAGATTAAAAGTAATTATTACCACTAAAATACAATTCACTAATTTTATCTCATGAACATTTTCATGTCTGAGGCTGGGTTCACACTATTGCGGATTGGATGCGGATTTCCCCGCATCCAACTCACATAGCAGGAGATTGTGACCGGCCCTCTGTGGAGCCGGCTCACACATCTCCGAAGCGCCTCCGATGCAAATTGCACAGGAGTCCTGTGCGTCTTTCGGTCCGTTTCAGGTCCGAATTCAGCCAAAAATTCGGTCTGAAACAGTGAATGGAGACACATCAGACCCTTGCTGTGAGCAGCTTCGTGCTCCTGTCTGAACCCAGCCTAAAGTCCTGCTTTAGGCGTTTTTCACAGCTGAGTCTTTTTCAGCTTGTAAAACGCTCACCTCTGAAGCTCCAAAACGCCCAACACGCAAAATCCTATTCATTTCAATGGCCGCTGTTCACGTATAAGCGTTCTGTCGCTTAAAGCAAAATGCTTGAAGCTCAAAAAAGTACATGAGCTTCTTTTTTGGCAGATTACAGGCATTTTTGGCCCCATAGACTTCAATAGAAATGCCTGACCTGAGCAGAAAAATGCTTGTAAAATGCTCAAATAGCAGCTCTCCACCCCTAATTTTGTCCCCCCCCCCCCCCCAGTGCTTTCTATTTGCTAAACAAAAATGCCTGAAGCTGTAAAACACTTGTAATACGCTTCTAAAACGCTTTTAAAAAGTTTGTAAAAATCGATACGCTCAGGTGTGAATGGAGCCTTAATCTCGCACAAACAATTCTAATAGTGCCATTGCCTTAGTAATTACTCCAGCTATTTCACAGGGGAAATCCCGACCCACAGGAAACAAAAATGCTCAAAACTCATTAGGTCTGATTGGTTGCCTTACTGGAAGATTTTGGGGTTAATTTACTAAAACTGGAGAGTGCAAAATCTGGGCCATCTGTGCTTGGTAGCCAATCAGCTTCTAACTTCAACTTGTTCAAATAAGCTTTGACTAAAAAACCTTGGTTTCTATGCAGAGCTGCACCAGATTTTGCACTTTCCAGTGTTAGCAAATCAACCCCTTTGTGTAATTTAAAAAGTAAATTTAGAAGGCTGTCAGAGTTAATTTTATCGCAGTAAGGATCTTACCTTGTGTTTTACAAATTATTTTATCACTACCTTAAATGACCTTTGATGACAGCTTATCTCCTCATTAAAGTTTACATCTGCTTATATTGTGCCTTCCCTAGTTCATCCTGTTCCCCTTCATTAATATGTAAATTAAAATTTGAATTACATACTTTATTATAGATCCAGTGCCATCACTGGGTCTCTGTGCTTTCCTATCCATTGCAGGTAGATCATGACTGGTGGAAAGGATTGGCAGGATCCTCACAATGATCACATTCTGAAGATGGCTATAATTTGTGTGATCTTTGTGAATTTGCTTCTAATTGAAAAATCTGAATCAATAATCTTAAAAGATATAATGTGGTAAAAAAAAAACATTTGGATTCTTAAAATGAGTAGATTCTGCATGGTAATGAAAATACACGATATCAGTGAATTGACCCCGTGTCACTATCCCAGATACACAAATGCTCCCTCTCAGCAGTGTTCTTATAGCCTTCCTTTGTTCTTTGCCTTACACTTCAGGTTGTTGGAAGAACAGGTGTCATCCCAGAGAGCCCCCAGAGTTCAGGTCTGGGTAATGGCTGCTAGGTATTTCTGCAGGACCACAAGAAACTGCTGGGCATCTAGTGGTAAGCAAGATGCTGGAGGAGATTTAGATTTCAGTTCACTATGTGGGAATGTGTGTGAAAATATGCTGCTGCCACCAACGTAAGCAGCACATCAGTGGCAACGAAAGGGTTAACGTGGACCTTTTATTAGATATAAAAAAATTGCAAAAATTCTTGACATGTCACAAAATAGATGCATGATGGTGAGACAAAGATGGTGCTGTCCTTCTGGAGAGAAAAGCAGATAAAGGCATTGTCAGGGGGAGTACTGTGATCTCCAGGAGAGGTAATAACACTTATGCAGCGTACACACAGTCGGACTTTTCGACCGGACTTATCCAACGGACGCCGACGGACCGAATCCAGCGGCCAATCCGATCATGTGTGGGCTTCACCGGACCTTCAGCGGACTTTTCCAGTCGCAAATCTCATGGACTTTAGATTTGGAACATGCTTCAAATCTTTACATCGTAACTCCGCCAGACCCAGAAATCCGCTCGTCTGTATGCTAGTCCGACAGACAAAAGCCAACACTAGGGCAGCTATTGGCTACTGGCTATCAACTTCCTTATTTTAGTCCGGTGTTCGTCATCGCGTACGAATCCGTCAGACTTTGGTGTGATCGTGTGTAGTCAAGTCCGTTCGTTAAAAAGTCCATCGGAAGTCCGTCAAAAGTCCGTCGAAAGTCCTCTGGAAAGTCTGTCGGACAAGTCCGGTCAAAAAGTCCGACCGTGTGTACGCGGCCTTAGAAACTGATTTACTTTAGGAGCGAATATTTACTTTAAATATTTAATCATATAAAAAGTAAATTCCTGTATACTTATTTCATCTGCACATGATTGGGTAATTGAATCTGCACAAACTTACTGCATCTGTAACTCCTTCAGTAAATCAGCTTTTGTACCTAGCATGCTGCACTTCACATTAAAAATACATCAAATGCAAGTCTACTTGAAGTTTTCTGGAGGAAAATGGTACGTTCCTATCTACCTGAAGGGGCAGAAAGACACTTATAATGGCAGAGCAATATATAATAAAAACTACCTGTTGAAGAACTGCAGGTAACATATAATAGTCACATAATTGATTATACCTCTCTACTTGTGTCCCTGGGAATTCATAAAGTGTTGGATTAGCAGTGGGTGTGGAGATAATTGTCACCTGTTGATCAATATTTATAGCACATTGAACATGACCCATATATGACACTTCTGCTGATCTGAATTACATAGGTGTCAACTGTGCTGGATTTGCTGGGGCTGTCCCACATCTTGGACCTCTTGGTATGCTGTGATGCTGTGTCCTGGGGCTGTATCCTGGGATTGCAGCATCACCCTTAGTTGAGTTACTGACCATCCACGGTAAGGTTGGGTTCACACATGAGCGGTGCGAATTGAAGCTCCGTTTTCACAGCTAATTAACAAAGTAGTTGTTCAGCGTTTCAGGTCAGTTTTTGATCAGGATCAGGTCAGTTTTTGATCAGGATCAGGTCAGGTTTACATCACTATAAATACAAAAAGGAGGGCGCAAACGCCTAGTGCATTCACTTCAACACCAATTAGTATTTATTGAAAAAAAGCCAAAGACATGCTCACAAACATGAGATTATTAAAAGCATATAATTCACAACTTCAGTATCGGGGATAACAAATCTCTGCGATTGGAAACGTGCTGCGTTTCGGGAGACAAGCTCCCTTCCTCAAAGCTCTGTCTCATAGTTCATTGCTCTTTCTGTTCTTAAGTAACTGTCTGCTGGCATCAAAGGTACAGGCAGACAGCTATCCTGTAGGAGCCTGACATTGCACCCACGATGTGCTGATCACGGCTGCAATGCTTTGCATGCTTCTTTGAAAAATGTTAAAATAAATACACATTTTTTTTTACCATAGCAGATGACGGCCGGGCGGTGGTTCAGTTTTCCTGACTGGGCATCATATGATGTCCAGCAGGATAACATGCCGCCGCGCGCCCGCAGGGACGCGCATCGCGGCGATCGGTGGAACGGTGTGTCAGTCTGACACACCGCTCCACCGATCTTGGTAAAGAGCCTCTGGCGGAGGCTCTTTACCACGTGATCAGCCGTGTCCAATCACGGCTGATCACGATGTCAATAGGAAGAGCCGTTGATCTGCTTTTCCTCACTCGCGTCTGTCAGACGCGAGTAGAGGAGAGCCGATCGGCGGCTCTCCTGACAGGGGGGGTCTGTGCTGATTCTTTATCAGCGCAGCCTCCCCTCAGATGACCACACTGGACCACCAGGGATCGCCACTAGGACCACCAGGGAAGGGGGCAACATGTGGATGGCCAGGTATGTACCCCATGGCCATCCACATGAGCCCAGTCAGTGCCCAATCTGTGCCAGTCAGTGCCCACAAATGGGCACTGATTGGCACCATTATATTGCAGTGATGCCCAGCAATGCCACCCTTAGGGGCATCAGTGCCACCTATCAGTGTCATCAGTGCCAAACATCAGTGTCCATCGGTGCCACCTGTCAGTGCCCATCTGTGCCCATCAGTGCCCACCTATCAGTGCCCATCAGTGCCCATCCGTGCCACCTATTAGTTCCACCCATAAGTACCCATCAGTGCCACCCATAAGTACCCATCAGTGCCGCCTATGAGTGCCCATCAGTGCTGCCTATGAGTGCCCATTGGTGCCACCTATGAGTGTCCATCAGTGCCGCATACCAGTGCCACCTATCAGTGCCCATCAGTGCCACCTATCAGTGCCCATCAGTGCCGCCTATCAGTGCCCATCATCAGTGCCACCTCATTGGTACCACCTCATCGGTGCCCATCAGTGCCGCCGTATCAGTGCCCGTCAGTGCAGCCATATCAGTGCCCGTCAGTGAAGAATAAAACGTACTTATTTACAAAAATTTTTAACAGAAAAAAGAAAAACTTGTTTTTTTTCAAAATTTTCTGTCTTTTTTTATTTGTTGCGCAAAAAATAAAAACCGCAGAGGTGATCAAATACCATCAAAAGAAATCTCTATTTGTGGGAACAAAATGATAAAAAAATTGTTTGAGTACAGTGTAGCATGACCGCGCAATTGTCATTCAAATTGCGACAGCGCTGAAAGCTGAAAATTGGCCTGGGCGGGAAGGTGTCTAAGTGCTCGGTATTGAAGTGGTTAAGCTGCATGAGAAGACCCCAGTCTCACTGAATAGTAGTGGTACATGTCTCCCATGCAGTGTACAGCATCCTATGCATTTTTTTCAACAATTGCCTGTCTATTAGCCTTGAAAATGGCCAGAAAAACCCTACCCCTACTAAGATACGTTACAATATATTACATTTTTTTCCTATGTTTATATATCCTAGCAAAGAACATAGAGATTGCTTGCTATGAGAAGCACTGACACTCCTTACTAGATCCTGATGATATCAATCTAAGACGAAATGCATTGGGTGGGGCTGAAGGTTCCGCCACATCATTTCCGGTATTTGGATTGCATGCCGAAGGGTATACAGGAAGTAGGGCCAGTAATAGTGTTCTGTAAGCCCTCAAAATTTCCACTCACCTGCTCGCATTTGGTGAGTGGAAATAAGCTGAGGATGAGTGTTTTCAGGCTCAGGCGGGGGAGGGGGGGGGGCGATCTGCTCAGTTCAGCTGGCTCGCTTCATGCGGATCCACTTAGCTCAGACAAGGAGGTGTCTTATAGTTCCACAGTAATATGCTGGTTTAATGGTGGAGAGCATGCTTTGTGGATAAAAACACAGGAGATTGATTAACTTTTACATGTTTTGTGGATATTATACATATAAATATATAGGTTTGTTGGACACCTTATGCTTTTTTAAACACTGGATATCACAAATATTTTGTCAGCAATGAATATTTTTTTTTTATTGACAAAGTTTTTTGCTACAAATATTTGTTTATCATATGATCACTGCATATTGTTGAATGGAAATGTGTATGTTTTTGTTTGGAATGATTACTAGGAGGGATACTTAAAATTTGGTTTTGTGGTTTGCACAATATTGAGCGCTGCACCCATTTTTATTTATAACTAATAGCCCAGTTTTCTAAAGGCCTTGAGAAAGGCAGACTGTGACTCGCCAAAACCTCAGTACAATAAAGCTACTATACCATACTCCTTGTTCTTCCGTGGAAGCCCTTTTAGTGCCTACTTCTACTACCTGTTTCTATATGGAGCACCAAGGCATTCATCTTCTTAGATGGAGTGCTGGCACTGACAGGTCCCCATTACAAGAGTGATGTTTCTTGAGAGATATGAGACCTTTTATTTACAGGGGACCTCTCACACTCCAATATTATTGTGGCTTTCACCATACATAAGCCTATATGTTTGCATAACTGGGCTGCGGACATTAGACTGTTAGCTCCTTTGCTGCAGGGATTGATGTGATTGCTTCTATGTTTATGTTCTCTCTACAGTACTGTGGAGATATGTGAATCTGGGAGTTAATGTAAATAAATCTGATACCACTATATAAATGCTGATAGTTATCTTCTCCTGGGTCATTAGGTTCATATGACCGCATTCTGCATTCACATTATCAGAGTCAGTAATCTTCAGTAATTTATGTTAGCGAGGAGTGCACGTTGTCAGTTGTTGAATCACTCACTTTAAAGAATGCACCCGCACTCTTCCTTGTCATACAGCCAGTCATTTACTCCCCACAAACAGAAGCTCTTTGTTACTGATATATAATCATTTAGGCGTAGCTGACACTATGCAAAACTCCGCAGCGGGTAAATCTGCAGTAAACTGTTTATGATCTTTTATGTGTTAAAATGTTTATCTAAAAAAATAAGAGCTTGTATTGTTTATTGTAAAGTCATATGATTTCACAGACCAAAGTGAGCCCCTTAAGACACCAGTGATTTGATGGCTTGACAGTTTGGTTGAGCGCTAAAATAAGCACCCTGGCAACTGTGACAGTTTTCATTCACATCGTGCCTTGAAAGCAACTGTTAAATCAGTGGGTTTAGTTCTGCTTTAAAGTTGAAGTTTAATATGTTTTATATTTTGCCTCCCCCCCATAAAAATGCTAATGACATTTTTAAAATAAAGCTTTTGATTTCCATTACCTTACTTACTGATGTCATCACTAGGTCTCTGTAGTTCTCTAAGCAGTGAAAGCAGATTATAAGGGATGGGAGGGGCCTGGCAGATGCTGTACATAGCTTCCTTAAAACATGACAGCACAATGCCTCATTACTCCTCTCAAGATCTCTGGGGTCTAATGGGAAAAAGTTATGCAAATATCAAAATGCCTTGTTGGCTAGATGTCAGTCTGAAGGAGTGGGAGTTTCTGGGCAGGGTGTATTTGCACGCAGACTGTCCTAGGTAATACCCACTTGTGATGCTGAGCCTCCATGATTAAAAGAACTGAAATCCAATGAATGGAAGGGGTGGGCCAGGGAGAGTCAGGCTATAGGGGAAGGAGTTAGATGATGCTGGAAGTCCTCCAGCCAGGAAATGAAGTGGGCTCTATCTGACTTGCTGCAGCTTCTAATGCACATTGTGAGAGGCTCACAGTAGCCATGTGCACAACGAAAAAATCTGTTTCCTTTTCGTTTTGATTTGTTAATCTAGTTATTTCGTTTAGTTCAATTCGGTTGATTCGTTCAATTCGGAATTCGGAATTTTCTAATTTTCTTTGAATTTACAAATTTTTTTCGATTTGAAATGTTCTGCAAAGTGAACAAACAAAAGAAAAATCTTCATCAAATAATTACAATGACTCTTTAAATCACATTTGGCTTAAAGGGGTTGTAAAGGTATAAATTTTTTCACCTTAATGCATTCTATGCATTAAGGTGAAAAAACTTTTGATAATACCGCCGCCCCCAGCCCCCCCGTTTTACTTACCTGACACCTCAAAAACTCGCCTGCTCGTTCCCGACCTCCATTCAGCCGATCAGCCTGGTCGCTGATTGGCTATAGTGGATGGATTGAAAGCAGCGCAGCCATTGGCTCGCGCTGCTGTCAATCACATGCAATGACGCGGCGCGCCGGGGTCGGGGGCGAGTGATACAGCGAGCGGCTATAGCCGCCGGCTGTATCACGGGAGCGCGCCCGCAATAACAAACCACCATGCGAGGGAGCTTGCATTAAGGTGGTTAGTTATTGCGGGGAGGAGCTGAGACAGCCGCCGAGGGACCCCAGAAAAGCAGGTTCGGGGCCACTCTGTGCAGAACGAGCTGCACAGTGAAGGTAAGTATAACATGTTTGTTATTTTTAAAGAAAAAAAAAAATACCTTTACAACCCCTTTAACAAAAACAGCATTATATTGAAATGGTACTCTAATAACACACACAGTCTTTGATTTCAGCTATATGTGTAGTTAGAATTCGACTGGAGTTCAATGTAAAATTTGATTCGAATTTCAGTCCAAATTTCCAAAACTCGGACAAATTTCTTTACGTTATTCGGAGCATTCGGTAAAATTTGTTTATATTGTAATTCGGGTATTCTGATGTATCCGAATAACGAAAAATTTGTCCGAATATTAATTTGGAACTAAATGAACCAGACATGTTTAGCTCACAGTGTGCAGTAAAATCAGGCAGTAAGGCATTTCAGTACAGGAGAGGAGCTTGTACATCTGTACAAAACTATTATATCCATATAAAATGGAAAATGTCACCTGCGCAAGGAGAGAAATAAATGCTGTATGCTCCCGAAGTACAAAGTGAAACAATTAATACTAATGTTTACAAATTTATCAATCTGCTTAAAGTGGAGTTCCACCCATTTTATATATTTTTTTTTTCATCCACATTGCCATCCACAGTGCATTTCTAAATGGATAATATATACAGTGGAACCTCGGATTACGAGCATAATCCATTCCAAGAGTATGCTCGTAATCCAAAGTACTCGCATATAAAAGCGAGTTTTCCCATTGAAGTCAATGGAAACGAAAATAATTTGTTCCGCATTGACTTCAATGGGATGCAATACCGCATGTGGCCAGAGGCGGAGGGGGCGCTGGAGAGCCTCAGAAACGGCCGAAAAGGCCCGAGGACACTTTGGCTGACCTCGGCAAACCTCGGAAAGACTTCCTACCCGAGATTTGCAGAGGTCAGCCGTACTGTACTTGGGCCTTTACGTACATTTTGGAACATGACGTTCATCTCTGCTCGGGTCTGGCGCCCCCCACCTCAGGCCAAAAGTGGTACTGCACACTGCTTTGTGTTCGTGTTCGTTTTGCGAGACAACACTCGCAGACCGAGTTACGATTTTTAAAAATACAGTGCTCGTATTGCAAAACGCTCGATAACCGCGTTACTCGCAATCCGAGGTTCCACTATATATATATATATATATATATATATATATATATTATTTTTATTTTTTAAATTTTTTTTCATGTCTAAATATCTTACTTAGATAAGTGTGTGGTCCGGCCGCCTAGGTGATGTCGCCATAAGGTGATTCCCATGGATATCTCCATAGGAATCGCCTAATGAAGAAACTGCAGTGTCATTACTGCCCAGGCACGAGATCGAGAGGTGCATGCTGGGTAGCCAGCTGCACCGAATCCAGAAAATAAACACAAGCGGGTTTCAGATGCCCACAACCGCAATGGCCCCTGCCTGCTTCCGAGATCAGGTAAGATTTTATTGATTTATAGGAAAGGAGAAGAAACAAATTAATAACATTATGCAAATCCAAAAGTAGAAGCTCTAGCAGTCTCGATGGAACATTTAAAAGAGAATTAATTATGGAGACTGGAGCTTTAAAAAAATTTGCTAAAGTGCAACCCTTATATGAAAATAAAAATATATGAAAAAAAATCAACAGCATGTCTGTGTCTTATTAGTGTACAAACTATACAGCTGAGCAAATACCATGGACTGTGCAAATAACAAATATGTGCAAAAATAAAAATCGTAATAAGCTCTAAAAATTATAAATTTCATCAGCAATGTCCACCAACACAGCAGTCTCTAAAAAAGTCGGTGAATTTTTTCTGTGAGTAAAGTGCACACTAACGCACAAAACAAAACACATTAAAATCAAGCAAAAGATAGTCTTATGCGATTAGAACCCCCTGCTAGTCTGTATCTTTTTGAGCATTAACACTGGAGGGGAGGATAAGGCCATCCCGAAACAGTTCTAGAGAGGATTAAAAGAAAATCGCAGAAGAGGAGAGGTGATCCAAGAAAAGCGATTATTGTGAATTATTAGGTCACACATCTTTTGGTGAGTTTTGATCCAAAATTACTACAAATATTGATTTATGGCACTATCGTTGCACTTTACTCACAGGAATAATTCACTGACTTTTATAGAGACTGCTGTATTGATGGACATTTCTGCTGAAATTTTAAATTTGTAAAGTTTATTTAAGATTTGTACTTTTGCACATATGTGTTATTTGCACAGTCTATGGTATTTGCACAGCTGTATAGTTTTATACATGGATGAGATATTGGCACACTCTATAAATTCTTTGGAACCTCTAAAGGGATTTTTAAGGCAATGAGATATAGATTGAAAATTAGATTAAAAAGTCAATTTATTAATATAAGTCAAAATTAAAGGGATACAAGATCATTACAGTAGTAACACATAAATAAATAATAACAATTCAAAATTTTGGTCAAAATATAATCTGTACTAAGTAACAATGATTCCATAAAAAAGAAGTGTAGGTGAAAAGGTGATGTATCTCACTACCCCTTGAGGTCACCAGAGGTGACAACCGTGGTGTGGAGTAGTGGAATTCCAACGCGTTTCAACATACATATTTCACAAGTCTTCTTCAGGGAAATACATCACAGTCTAGAAAACCAAGAATCTTAATGTTACAATCAATAAAAAATATATATAAATGTGTATATCCTCCATCAAAATGAGAATATCACAGGCACTCACGTCCTCCCAGGGCATCTCAAAAATTATCAGTATCCATCACGTCCTCCCAGGGCATCTCAAAAATTTTCAGTATCCAAGACGACTGGATACTGAAAAGATCCCAGTGTTGGGCGTTTTGCAGCATAAAATAGCTGTCTAGAAAAATAGGGCAAATTAATATCCGATAGCGAGAGGGGCAGAGAGAGAGAGAAAAAGAAGAAAGAAAAAAAAAAGAAAAGAAAAAAAGAAAAAGAAAAAGAAAAAAAGGGGAGAGAGAAAAAAAGAGAGAGAGAGAGAAAGAGAAAGAAAGAAAAGGGGAAAGAGAGAAAAAGACAAAAGAGAGAAAAGAGAAAAAGAAAGGGAGAAAGAGAAAAAAAGAAGAAGAGAGAAAGAAAGAAAGAAAGAAAGAAAGAAAGAAAGAAAGAAAGAAAGAAAGAAAGAAAGAAAGAAAGAAAAAGAGAGAAAGAAAGAGAGAGGGAGAGAAAGAGAGAAGAAAAGAAAGAGGGAAAGAGGGAAAGAGAGAAAGAGAGGAGAGAAAGAGAGAAAGAGAGAGGGGGAGAAAGAGAGAGAAGAAGAGAGAGAAAGAGAGAGAAAAAGAGAGAGAGAGATAGACAGAGAGAGAGAAAGTGAGAGAGGGAAAGAGAGAAAAGGGGAGAAAGAAAGAATGATAAGGATCTCCCACCCTCACATCCAAGCCCCCCATAGCGCCCATAAGCCAGGAAAATAAAGCAACCAATATATGTCTCCCTATTGGAAGCAACACACATTCAGCAAGAAACTTACATTTTAGGAGGCAAGAATTGCATATCCTGGAGCCCAAAATCCGTGTACGGCCCCGTCCGGGTAAGCCCTAAAGAGCCTCGGTACATGCCGAGGAAAGAATGGCGACATTGTGCCGTCCCTGGCGTCCTATATGTGGTCATGGCTCAGGTGTGGGTGGGGATACACCGCCGCATCAGCCAATGATGCGATGTGTATACAGAAGCCGCCGTCAGGTGCGCTCGGCGTGAGTGTCCGGCGTCACCTAGGCAACGGCCCCTGCCATACACATCGCGCATGCGCGTTGTGACGACGTGCGTCTCATTGCACGCGCCTCCGTGTGGTATGTATCGACCTTGATATGAAATATGGGCCGGCGGCCATGTTGAAAAAGGGCCGTGCCCATAGTGCAAAAAAAAGCACGGAACTAACTGCGCAGCCAGCCTCCGCTGGACTAAAATAAACATAAATTGAATTGAATAAAATTGAATACTTAGCCAATGCGTCCAACTTGAGAGATTCCCTCGCCAGTTCTCCTCCAGGTAACCCCCCTCACATTCCTGATCCCCGCATAACGAATGCGGGAGAAAGATGGAATAGAGAGGGAAGGAGAGAAAACTGGGGGGGGGGTGGAAGGAAAGGGGGTAGGGGAAGGGAAATCAAGTTGGACTGCACTGGACTGAGTAAATATAGAATAATATAATGTAAAATAAGCCACATATGGTCCCCTATCCCCACTGCGTGGGGAAGAGGGGATTATTTGGACTAGTAACCACCGACACAGAGGTCCCTGCCTGATGAGAGGCCAGGGAGAAAGGGTGGCCCCACCGCACATGTTACAGTGGGACCCTCCTGTGTCGGGTAGGTATAGGACACTATCAAAGAACTACCTGAAGGATTCCGAGGGACTCACCCAATCTGCATGGTAGATCACACGGAGATGCCACGGGAAGACATGAGAAGCAATACTAAGGAATTTTTTATTGTAAAGATAATCCAAAAAAATCCAAAAAAGGGAGAGTGAGATTAAATTACATCACATAATTAGATCCTACAGGGGCCTCAAATACTGGCCCAAACTGGAGGATCAAAATTGTCAAATTTGCAAATTGTACATGACAAATAATAATTATCAAAAGTATAAATAAACGATACTGATATATTTAAAACCCCCAGGGTGAGTAAAGGATTCCCCACGGGGAGAATGAAATAAATCCCGCCCATGGTGCTGCATGAAGGAATAGTATGTCTAACCAAGGGAGTGAAAGGAGTAACCTAGTCAGTTTTCCCGGATCCAAAGCCCTCCAAAAAGGGCCTAAAACTCTCTACTTCATTTAGACCAGGGGGGGTGGTGGCCCTGAGACGCCTGATCCAACGCATTTCGCGCTGGAGCAGGATCTTGTTCCAGTCTCCCCCCCTGGTGGGTATATGAAGTCTGTCTAACACCGTGAAGTTGACCCTTGGCATTCTGTAATTATGTTGTTTGGCTACATGTCTGCCTAACGGTAAATATAAATTGCCAATTCCCATACTATGTATATGTTTTTCCACTCTCTTGGTAAATTCCTGTTGGGTCTTCCTGACATAAAAGGCTCCACATTGGCATTGCATTAAATAGACGACTCCCCGTGTTCTGCAATTTGCAAAATGTCGAAGCTGAAAGTCTTCACCACTAGGTAAAGTAATTCTGGTTCTCTTGCCTATAACTCCACACTGTGAAAATGTTCCACATGGATATGTACCCCAGGTCTTACAGGGGTCTCCTCTTGTACTGCCTTTATACTCACTTTGAGTGAGCATATTTCCTATGGCGCCCGATTTTTTGTAAGTAATTTGGGGTCTAGGGGTAACTAGACTCCCTAAGATCGGATTTTCCGTAAGAATTGACCAGTGTTTGGAGATGATCTTTCTTATTTCTTGATGTTCGTTTGAGAATCTCATAATAATTCTGGTCGTGTTGTCTTCTTTCTTATGGGCTTTCTTCTTGAAGATTATTTTCTGTCTATCCATGTTTTTTACGCGATTGAACGCTTTCTTGAGGGTTGTTTTGGTATATCCTCTCTCCATCAGTCTGGCTGTCAATTCATTGGATTCCTGTTGGAAGTCCTCGTGCGTACTGCAATTCCTTTTAAGTCTTAGAAATTGACTGAAGGGGATGGATTTTTTTAGGGGGTCCGGATGAAAACTGTCTGCATGTAGAAGAGTATTCCCCGCTGTCTCTTTTCTGTAAAGTTTACTCGAGAGTCCTCCAGTCGGATTTTTAAGAATGGTGATACCCAAGAAATTAACCTCCTTAGGGTCGTAGGTCATGGTGAAGAAAAGGTTAAAGCTGTTCCGGTTCATAGCACTCAGGCAATCTCTGAGTGCATCTGCAGGACCGTCCCAGACTATAAAAATATCGTCTATGTACCTCTGCCACATACAGATGTGGTCAGAGTACACAGACGATCCCTCTCCCAGTAGGAAGTCCTTCTCCCACTCCCCCAGGTACAGGTTGGCGTATGAGGGTGCACAGCACGTCCCCATAGCCACACCCTGCACCTGGAGGTAGTGGGAGCCTTTGAACATGAAGGTGTTATGCTTCAAGATAAATTCCAGCATTTGGAGTATGAAGGCATTGAGCTTCCAATCAGTGGTTGCTCGTTGCCTCAACACCCGTTCAACTGCTGCTACTCCTGCATCGTGTGGAATGCTGTTATAAAGAGACTCCACATCAATGGTGACCAACAAAGCGGAATCGGGGATAACCAGGTTGTCTAAGATCTGCAATAGATGGATCGTGTCTCTGGTATAGGAAGGCAAGTCCATCACGTGGGGTCTAAGATGATAATCTATTATTTGGCTAATGCCTTCCGTAATGGAGCCATTACCAGAGATGATTGGCCTGCCTGGTGGATGATCTAATCTCTTATGTACCTTTGGCAGGGCATAAAATGTGGGTGAGCGGGGGTGCTTCGTTCTAATAAATTCCCACATCTCCCTGTCGATGGCACCTTCATTGAACGATGCATCCACCAGGTGAAAAAATTCCTGATTAAATCTCTCCACTACTGCCGGAGAAATTTTTTTGTAACATTTGGTGTTATTAAGGATGTCAAGGCACATTTTTTCATAATCCTCAAGGACAATGTTTCCCCCTTTGTCTGATGCCTTTATTGTGATACTCATATCATTCTTAAGACTGTTGAGAGCATGTCGGAGTTCTGGATTAAGGTTATTTTTAGTTGTTTTCATACCTAGTTTTTCAATTTCTTTAGTTGTCTGCTTTACAAATAATGCTATTGCTGGATTGAGGTTTAGCGGTGGAAATTTATGTGATTTCTTTTTAAATTGTTTTGTGTATAGTTTCGATGGAGTGTTGTCTTCCTCAAATTCCTCCTCATCGCTTACCCCACTTCCTAGTTCTTCCTCCCATAGATCCTCACTGATGTTATTCTCCTGTAATAGAAGATTCAAGTCCCTCAAGGCTTTAAAGTCCGCAGTTTTAAGATTCGGTGCTACTTCTGATTCGGTACTTTTTTGTTTCGTATATAAACTCTTCAGTAGCAATTTTCTAGTGAAGAGGTGGATGTCCTTGGTAGTCTCAAAGCCATCCGTACCTCGATTGGGGCAGAAGGAAAGCCTCAGAGATAGTACTCTTTGTTCATCTTCGGTTAATTGATGTGAGGAAAGATTAATCACGTTTAGTTCTCCTTTTGACTTAGAGGTGTCGTGGGTATCATTGTCAATTGCGTGGGGGGTAACAGGTTGGGTGACATTATGGTGTTTTTGTCTAAAAAACTGTCAAGTTGTGTTTGTTGGGTCTTTGGGTAAGCCCCCTGATCTTTTCGAATTCCTCTTCCTGAGTTTGAAGGGGGATTTCTTGTATGCCCCTGAGTTGTATATTTGCTCATATTGGATTTAACAGTCCGTTGTGGTGCCATTGTTTCATAATCTGTAGTACGTTTTTTGTTGGTTTGTTTTATTTCTCCCTCTGTTTCCTGCTGTCTTCCCAGCGGCCCTTTTCTTTTCCCCCGAAATTGGCCAGTGTGTGAGGATGCTGATGAGGAGGAATTGGACGGCGTGTCCGAGGAATAATCGTTTGATCCATTCACACTCTCATGATGAGGAATTCTTGGATTTCTTTTTTTAGTTTTTCTATTATTATTTATGTTCCATTTGTAGGCTCTGCCTTCCCTGAAGGCATTCTTGTCTCTCCAATATTTCTTCTCCTTTTTAATAAGGATGGTTTTACCAAAGGTCTCCAAGTGATCTTTGAGTTTCTTCTCATAATTTACATATTCTTCATGTGTCTTTAAAGGGGAGAGTCGATCATAAAGCGCTTTAATTTCTGTGTTCATGTTGTCCAATTGCTGTTTGTACTCATTCTGAAGCAACAGCATAAGGTTTGTTGAACAGTCATTTAGCTTGCTCTCCCAGTTCTTTTTGAGTTCCTTGGAGATATTATCTACCATGGGGAATATTTGGATTCTGAGGCCAATTGGATTTATTCCTTCCCTAATGTATCTCCCAAGGGACTTGATGTGCCAATGTAAGGCTGATTTATTTTCTAGGATTTTGGTCAAACTAGAGAAGAGTGAAGATAGATCCGAGGTGACCTGTTCCTTGCCTTCATAGCTCCTTTGGATATTGGCCATAAATTCCTCCCACTCTCCTCCCTGTAAGTCCCCCATAATTCCCCTCCGTGCAATCCCGTGACAATCGCGAGAGATAAGAGATAAGATTTAGTCAAAAATCAGAGAACAATCAATTCTTCTGATTTAAGAGTGTACAATAAACCCCCCAATTCAAAAGTCTAAGGGGAGCATAAATAAGTACACTTTATAAGCATCAAAGACAATTTTTTTTATATAATATACCTAGGGGGTCCACATCCAGCCACCTGGGTCAACTATTGAGGTACGGGTGTTTAATCCACCCTGATATGAATTTTGTATATACATATGACCTCGGTTGTGTGGATGTGTCATTGCCGTCATCCCATATAACAATTTATAAATTCTTTGGAACCTCTAAAGGGATTTTTAAGGTAATGAGATATAGATTGAAAATTAGATTAAAAAGTCAATTTATTAATATAAGTCAAAATTAAAGGGATACAAGATCATTACAGTAGTAACACATAAATAAATAATAACAATTCAAAATTTTGGTCAAAATATAATCTGTACTAAGTAACAATGATTCCATAAAGAAGAAGTGTAGGAGAAAAGGTGATGTATCTCACTACCCCTTGAGGTCACCAGAGGTGACAACCGTGGTGTGGAGTAGTGGAATTCCAACGCGTTTCAACATACATATTTCACAAGTCTTCTTCAGGGAAATACATCACAGTCTAGAAAACCAAGAATCATAATGTTACAATCAATAAAAAATATATATAAATGTGTATATCCTCCATCAAAATGAGAATATCACAGGCACTCACGTCCTCCCAGGGCATCTCAAAAATTTAGTGCGATCACTAAAGTGCGATCACTCATGTCAAGATAGGGGGTCCCACGCCTCAGGATGTTGATACTGTCCTATAAGACTACAAGACAACTGGATACTGAAAAGATCCCAGTGTTGGGCGTTTTGCAGCATAAAATAGCTGTCTAGAAAAATAGGGCAAATTAATATCCGATAGCGAGAGGGGCAGAGAGAGAAAAAAAAAAAAAAGAAAAAGAAAAAAAGGGGAGAGAGAAAAAAAGAGAGAGAGAGAAAAAGAGAAAGAAAGAAAAGGGGAAAGAGAGAAAAAGACAAGAGAGAGAAAAGAGAAAAAGAAAGGGAGAAAGAGAAAAAAGAAGAAGAGAGAAAGAAAAGAAAGAAAGAAAGAAAGAAAGAAAGAAAGAAAGAAAGAAAGAAAGAAAGAAAGAAAGAAAGAAAGAAAGAAAGAAAGAAAGAAAGAGAGAGGGAAAGAAAGAGAGAAAGAGAGAAGAAAAGAAAGAGGGAAAGAGAGAAAGAGAGAAGGAGAGAAAGAGAGAAAGAGAGAAAGAGAGAGGGAGAGAGAGAGAGAGAGAAAGAGAGAGAGGGAAAGAGAGAAAAGGGGAGAAAGAAAGAATGATAAGGATCTCCCACCCTCACATCCAAGCCCCCCATAGCGCCCATAAGCCAGGAAAATAAAGCAACCAATATATGTCTCCCTATTGGAAGCAACACACATTCAGCAAGAAACTTACATTTTAGGAGACAAGAATTGCATATCCTGGAGCCCAAAATCCGTGTACAGCCCCGTCCGGGTAAGCCCTAAAGAGCCTCGGTACATGCCGAGGAAAGAATGGCACCATTGTGCCGTCCCTGGCGTCCTATATGTGGTCATGGCTCAGGTGTGGGCGGGGATACACCGCCGCATCAGCCAATGATGCGATGTGTATACAGAAGCCGCCGCCGCAACGGCCCCTGCCATACACATCGCGCATGCGCGTTGTGACGACGTGCGTCTCATTGCACGCGCCTCCAACGTGTGGTATGTATCGACCTTGATATGAAATATGGGCCGGCAGCCATGTTGGAAAAGGGCCGTGCCCATAGTGCAAAAAAAAAGCACGGAACTAACCAAGGTGACAATCCTCTGCATTCTGTCGTGATTTCGCACAGCATTGTTGTTACACTGTGGACAGGGTAGCCTTAAATGTACATTGCAGTTTGGGCACAGACAACATAAAGCCCATCTCTAGCTGAAGTTGGCCAAACAGGAAGAAAATCAAATGAAAACTTGAGTAAGTAGGCCAATCATTTAATTTTCATATTGTTAGTGTGCTTACTCTGACAGTAGATTTCAGCTTCATGATCGAAAACAAAGGAACAAACATGTTGGAAAATTGTTTTCAATCAAACAATTTTCTAATGGTTTGCTGGTCAATAGTTCACATTTGAAAAACATTGTAAGTGAAATGAGCAGTAGGGGTTATAGTAGTAATTGAATGGAAATTTTTTTATAGTTAATGCTGAAAACGATCGGAAAAATGTTGAAATTTGCAGGAAAATATCGGATAGAATGAACGGGCATCAAATATTAAATTGAAAGAACGTTTCTATTTCTGTACAAATTTTCGTTCATTGTCTATCAGTGTATGCCCAGCTTAACACTATTTAAGCAGGTACAGAAACAGTTTGTATTGTTTTTAATTTGGAAAACTGGTTTAAGCAGCCAAAATCTCTGTGTTAATGGTATTGACAGACTGTATCATATTATTAATATTATTATACAGTATTTATATAGCACCAACAGTTTGCGTAGCTCTTTACAATATAAAGAGAGACAGTAAAATTACAATACAGTTCAATACAGAAGGAATGGGAGGTCCCTAACCATTGAGCTTAAGGGAAGGGGAGGTGGTAGGAAAGGTATTAGCTGCGGACATAGAGGTAGGGTAAGCTTCCCAGAATAAAACATTTTTATATAATGACGCCTAAAGACGTCAGGGTAGGAGCTAACCAGACATACTGGGGTAGGGAGTTCTGGAGGATGAGAGAAGTTCTGGAAAATTCCTGGAGGTGGGCATCAGTGTTGCCAACTCCATCCCCCCCCCCCCGAAGTGTGAAATTTACTGGCAGAACGCAAAAATTTACAAACGGCACCAAAATTTTTTTTTTTTTTTATGGTAAAAATCATGAAATTTACTGACGGATGCACATTCTTTACTGGCACTGCTGAAAAGTACCTAAAATGACTGTTTTTAGTGCTAAACAGTGCAAATATCAATATTTGAACTATAAACACATAGCTAGTGCTATTGGCAATGTGTTTAAGTTAAACAAAAGTCAAAAAACATATTTCTCAATTTACATGAAGGTCAGGATACTAGTTCTCCCCTACATCAGAGTCTGCAGGATGGTGACCACAGAGCGAATACACTAAGGTAAGGGGGGGATTACTAATATAGGGGGGAAACTTTATATCAGTGCCCCCTTACATTATTGTATTCACTCCCACCTTATATCAGTGACCCCCCTCAGACTGGCCTGGCAGCACTGTCACTGACCTCCTCTCAGGTGCACCATGCAGGGCTCAGTCAGATGGCTCCAGCTTGGCGGCTCTGGTTTTACTCTATAGTCTCCTCTTCACAGTCCACACATGTCTGTCTTGTCTCGTAACCCCCATCCCAGCAGCGCTCCCACTCGTGACTCCTTTTTAGGATCCCCTCAGAGACTGCAGACATGATAAAAGACAAGAGATGGTCAGAGGCTGCGGACATGATACAGGAGATGGACAGAGACTGCGGACATACTACAGGAGGTGGACAGAGGCCGCGGACATACTACAGGAGGTGAACAGAGGCTGAGGACATACTACAGGAGGTGGACAGAGGCTGCGGACATGATAGTGTCCTCCTCACCCCCTCACAGTAGCCTCCTCCTCTGCCCACCATCATATGACTTCTCCACATCATCAGTGTGCTGTGTCCTCCTCTTGTGCCCCTTTCACCTCTCCACACAGAGGGGCACAGGAGGAGGACACAGCACACTGATAATGTGGACTGGAGAAGTAATATGATGGATGGTGGACAGAGCACATCAGTCTCTGTCCCCTGCATGGCATGGCTTCAGCCTCCTGGCTCCTAGTAACCTCCTCCTCTCTCTCTGTCCCCTTTTACTATGGATATCCCCCCCAGCTTCACTCTCCTCCTCCTCTGTGTCCTCACCGTCACCGGCTGCTTGGCTATACCTATGACGAGTGCACAGTCGCCGGCCGCGTGGTCTCTTTTGATCTTTTCAAAAATGGCACCAGGCGGCACAATTATGTTACTGCGCATGCGCCGCCCGGCCGAGCGCATACGAGCTTTCCTGAGCCCGGCCGACTTCGGAACAGCGCATGCGCAGTTGTGTGGTCGGCGGCTCGCAGCCACCTTTTTTACGGGCACCGATGCCGGTAACGGACAGGCAGCCCGAAAAACGGTCTAAATTTACAGGCTGCCCGTAAATCTACGGGTAGTTGGCAACACCGGTGGGCATAGGAGGAGGTAACAAGAGAGTTAGAGAGCAAAATGTCTTAAAAATGGTTTTGTATGTTGTGGTTAGTATTTTGAATTTTATACCTAGGGCTAGCAGAAGCCAGTGAAGAGATTGGCAGAGAATGGAGGCAGCCATGGAAGAGTTAGTAAGGTGTATAAGTCTGGCAGCAGCATTCATGATAGACTGAAGAGGGAATGACCTGTGTAATGGTAGGCCAGTGACAAGGGAGTTGCAGTAGTCAAGACAGGAGATAGGCAGGGAGTAAATAAGTTGTTTTGTGATGTTGTTAGTTAAGAAGGGTTGAATAATGGAAATGTTGCAGAGGTTAAGGCTGCAAGATGTAGCCAGTGATTGGATGTGGGGCCCAAAAGAGGTCAGAGTCCAGGATTACACCTAGCACCCTAGAGCAACCAATAATTGTGCTGTTGATCTTAAAAGTAAACTTAAGAGGCAGGGATAAGATAATATTACAAGCTCAGTTTTAGACAGATTGACTTTGAGGAAATGGTTTGACATCCAAATTAATATGTCACTTTGTTAAATATAAAGAGATTGGGAGTTTGAGATGAGGAGTAGAAAGATAGATCTGAGTGTCTTCAGCATAGAGGTGCTGTTGAAAGACGTGGGAAGTTATCAATTAGCCCAGGGAAAAGATGTAGAGAAAGAATAGGAGGGTCCCAAGGATGGAGCCTTGGGGTGCCCCAACAGAAAGAAGAAGAGGAACGGAGGAGGTAGAGTTTTATGTGACACTTAAGGTGTGCTGAGATAGGTAGGAGGAGAACCAGGAAAGAGAAGAGTTGCGAAGGCAAAAGGAGCTAAGTTTCTAAAGGAGCAGTGGGTGGTCGACTGTGTCGAAGACAGCAGAAAGGTCTAAGAGTATGAATATGGAATAATGACCATTGGTTTTAGCAGTTAGTAGGTCATTAGTTTTAGGAGGGCAGTTTCAGTGGAATGACTGTAAGGGATTGACAGGGCTGTTATTAATGAGGTATCAACTTATATGTTTATGGAAAAAGTGTTCAAGAAGCTTGGAGGCAAACAGGAGCAGAGAGATGAGTCTTAAAGTGGTTATTAAGCCACTATCTCATCTTTATATCATCCCGTCTGTCAGATAAAAAGCTGCATCCTAGTGCCTGTGCGTTATAAAAAAAAACAATTTCTACCTGTTTTAACAGCATCTCACAGCGATCACATGACTCCAGGCTCCCCCCCTGTGTGATATCTCCAGTGGGCAGAGCCAAGATTCCCCTGCTGACGTCAGCCAGAGAGTAGGGGAGGAGAGGAGCTGAGAGCCTGGAGTCATGTGATCGCTGTAAGACCATGTTAAAACAGGTAGAAATAGTTTTTTTTTATTATTATAAAGCATAGGCACTAGGACACAGCTTTTTATCTGACAGAGGGGATGATATACAGATCAGTTAGTTTTGAAGCAGCAGGGAGAGGAGCAGATCAGCGATAGTAAGAGATGACAGGCAGGGAGGGGAGGAGGAGGAGAGAGGGAGACAGGAGAGCTGCAGATAACAGCTTATGGCGGAGGCACGTATGCTGACAGCAGTGTCAGGGCTCAGCAGCCCTGATATATCAGAGTCAGCATACAGAGAGGAGGGTAGAAACTGGATCAGCCAGGTAATTCAGGTGATACAGGGGGCCAAAATACACAGCACAAGCACTGTGCTGTATAACATGCTTCAAAGGAACGGGATCTTTATTTTTATTTTTTGGTCAACAAACGCTTTAAAGGGGTTGTAAAGGTAAAAATTTTTTCACCTTAATGCATTCTATGCATTAAGGTGAAAAAACTTCTGACAGAACCGCCGCCCCCAGCCCCCCCGTTTTACTTACCTGACGCCTCGAAAGTCAGCTTCGCGTTCCCGACATCTGTTCCTCCGCTCACCCTGGCCGCTGATTGGCTGCAGTGGATGGATTGAAAGCAGCGCAGCCATTGGCTCGCGCTGCTGTCAATCACATCCGATGACGCGGCGCGCCGGGGGGCGGGGCCGAGTGATACAGCGAGCGGCTATAGCCGCCGGCTGTATCACGGGAGCGCGCCCGCAAGCACTCACCACCGTGCGAGGGAGCTCGCATTAAGGTGGTGAATGCTTGCGGGGAGGAGCTGAAACAGCCGCCGAGGGACCCCAGAAGACGAGGTTCGGGGCCACTCTGTGCAGAACGAGCTGCACAGTGAAGGTAAGTATAACATGTTTGTTATTTTAAAAAAAAAAAAAAAACACCTTTACAAACACTTTAAGTTGTTCAAACAGGTGGGATCCATTGAGGTTTTTTAAGTAAGGGGGAAAGCAGTGCATGTTTGAGAGGGCAGGGAAAGGTGCTGGTGGAGAGGGAGAAATTAAACATGTGGGTTAGAGAGTGTAGGGTAGAGCAGGAAGGGGGCCATAGTAGTTGTGAGGCAATATGGTCCAGAGGACAGGTGGTGAGGTGGATGAAAAAAGACATCAATGCATCTCTATGGAAAAAATGACGATGATCATCCATTTACATCCACTTCTGTTAACATCCGTTTTCTGGAACGGATCAAAGCCATATTTTTCTACTTTTAGAAAAACAAAATCAGACAAAAAAACGGATGTAAACAAACAGTCCTTTTTGCATTCAAAAATAACTCCGGGACTTAAGTGGTTAAGGACTCTAATTGGCGGATGTAAAAACAGATAAACTGATGAAAATCTGATGTAACCTTCATCTTTTTCATTAAATAAAAGTGACTGAACTGATGAAACGAATGGCCTGCATGTGTGAAAGAGGGCCTAAGTTGTTGTAGACATAGGTGGCCAGGCCTGGGCTATTTTGCCCCGGATTTACGCTCTACAAACAGAAAGTTTATGTGGTATTCTGCTCTAATGTGGCAACTAAAACTCTGTTCATTACAGTTTCTACAGATTAGATTATATACTTTACAATCTGCGCCAGAAACTGGAGAAAACATTGTGACAACTACTATGATGGGTTCCCACTGCTCAGTATTGTATTGGTAAGCAGCTGGCAGATTCATCATTTATAACGTTGGGCCATGGCTGGATTAAGTGCTACTGCAGGTCCGATTCTGAAATCATTTTATAAATCCAATCTAATGAGACATAATTGTTATCTGTGTTCTCTGCTCACTCTGCTGGAGTCTGTATATATTGTACATTGCAATTAAAGAGTTATATCACCATCTGCTGTTCATAATCTATAATGCAGGCAGGAGATTGCTTTCCATAAATCACTATGTACTGCAGATTTAAATAATTAATGTTTCATTCTCTAATTCATATAATTTATTATTGCTGTGACTTTATTTTGCTGCCTCCTGTGAGAGTGGATAAAATTTTCCTCTCCAGCGGATGTCTGCTGTAAAATAAAATTTGTATGTAATGTAATTACAGCATATTGAATTGAGCACTGCTATTTACTGGCATTGAGTACCATTAGATTACCCTCAACTCTTTAACTGCATAATCTTACATTATACAATTGCTGATTATTGAATACACGTTAACATGTTCACATGAGTGATTGGATCAACTACACATTCATATGTACTTTCATCAGCATTACCGTGATGTGTTTGACAACGCCGCCATTCTAAAACATTTTATTTGTATGTTTACCCAACCATCTCATCAATTGCTACAAAGCTGTAAATGCCAGTTTGTGTACAATTACAATTTTCATGTTTTTACTTTGGATCCATTCTCTTTTTTTCTTCAGTCAGTGTTGGAACTCTTTCACAAAGACACCTAAAAATGCCACATTTTTGGGCATTTAGATGCTTTGGGTGTTTTTTTTTTTTTTTGCTGATTTAAATGCAACCTATTGTTTTTAATGAGTCTTAACATAGAGGTGCGTAAACTTCCGCTGGGTATAGATTACAGGAAAAATTTAAAATTAGCGTTGCTGGACAGTACTTTACATGAAAAGACGCACATATACGCACGTACAACACAGACCAAGAAAAGCTAGAAAAATTCTTATGCCTGTGTATGCATAACAATGAATGAATGTGCATGTTTATTACACAGCCCATCCCTGTGTTTTTGTGCAAGAATTTTCTGCCACAAATCTGATGTTCATACAGATTTAAGTGGTGCCCCCTCAGGCTGCTCAAGACACTGGGGGGGCGGGGAACTAAGCACCCCTCCTGACATCGTGCTGCAGGATTCTCATACTGCACGCAGAGCTTGAAGAAGCAGAATGCTTTGCCTTGCGCTCTACATGGTGCAGCACCGCCCGATAACCCCCCTTCACAGCTGGACTTAACTCCACAAATAAATTCCCCCCCACATCTGCTTAGAACCCCTGTACTGCCCCGCCCCACCCAATCCTTCCCTGCAGTGCTCCTGACCAGCTTTCCCTACTCCCCCTCCCGCCAGCTACTGCTGGGATTAGAGATCAGTGCAGGGTAGAGGATGGGAGTGGGGGGTGGGCTTGCTAAACATGTTTACCAGACCCTTCCTAAATGAACACAGCAAATGATCACTCCTGTGTTCATTCATCACTGAAGCATAGTGAATTGTGTTTACTAAGTTGCTGTTTCTGAATGAATAAGAGCCTCTGTATAGAGGCTTCTATGCATTCAACTGCAGTGCAGCTGAGACTGCAGAGAAAGGGATCTCTGTCTAAGAAAAGAGTCATCAGGGGTCTTTTTATAACACCCCCCCCCCCCCCCAAAAAAATAACATTGTAAATAAAAAAAAAAATAGTAAGGCATTGTTCACATGGGGCACACTAAAGCATACACCTATGCGAGGCCATGTTTACTTGCACGGGGATGCACAGGTGTTCTGTACATCCCCATGCAAACATTGATGTCATTTGGGAAGCAGCAGCTGCACGATCAAACCCACAGCTCTCAATTTGACATCCGTGTGGGTCCGTGTCCCTGAACTTACACTGTCCACATTCAGAGCTGTGTACCCGCACCCACTCACATGTCAGATTGGGTGCAACAACTGTGTCCATGCAGCTGCTGTGTCATGAATGAGACTGCTTGCACAGTAAATACGTCCTGTTTACTAGCGTATGAATGTGACTGAGGCCTTAGAAGGAATTTTACAGGAAATGTGTAAGTTATGTTGTGTTTATGTGTGCTTATAAAGATTTACCCATATTTTTTTGTGAAAATAGTGATTTGATAAACATTTGGGCAACTATTGCGGGGATTGTACTGGCCTCCATTTCGGTGTGCAAATAACCTATAGCAGCAAGCTTTAGAATCCTATGTAATACAATATAGTTGTAGCACCCTCTAGTTACATAGGTGCTAGAGTGCGGATTTGTCTGGAGAGTAGGAAAAGTTAGACAGGCCTAGCTGGTGTCTAGGCCTGTTAGTTTTCATTCTGGGCTGGGAGTGGCTCAGGGCAGGGCTGGGTGACTCACAAGTGGTATCACTGTCACCTCCCTCTTCCTTCTAGAAAGTGTTTGAAGGAGAGGAGGGGAGGAGAGGTGGAGCTGCCTGGGGTATCTTGAGGAGCCTTGACCAATCCCCAACTTGGATTGGCAGGGGGCAGGCCTCCTTAAATGCCTGGGGTCAGCCCAGCTGGGGAGGACTTGTTGGGTGGTAGAGCTGGAGTGAGAGAGTGTGGAGGCTGTCGGGGCCCACGGGGAACTCCCCAGTCTGGGGGGGGGTGACCCTGGGCTGGGGCTCGGGTGCATCCAGGAGGCGTGAAGAGATCCTGGAAGCAGAGGCACATGAGAGAGCAAGTAGAGGACAGCGGGAGAACACTGAGAGACTCCTGGGAGGACAACTGGTTGCAGCCAGGAGGGCTGGTGAGTGGAGCACAGTCGGGAGGACTGGGGAGGCACGCCTGGGAGAACTGCCATTTTAGATGGGTGCAGAACCAGATGAGAGGACTCTGGGAAGGACAGTGGAAAGAGGCCATTGCAGCCAGGCTGACTGGCAGGGCCTGAAGAGAGCTATCTGGAATTGGTAGCTGAGCAGAGGACAGTTAGCACCTGAACTATTTCTACACCACAGGGGCCCAGGGGCCCTGCCCGCAAAAGGCAGTTCACTGAGGCCTGGCTGAATTAGTGTTAGGCCTAGCCATAAGGTGCTAGCTAGTGCTGTTGGAGTAACAGTCTGCAGCTAGTGATGTGCTGGAGGAGTGAAAGATAAGAGGTCTTAAGCAAGAGTTTGTGCTTGAGAGAAGACTGGAGTGTATATAGAAGTCCCAAGCAAGTTACACTGAATAATCCTGGGCATCCCATAATTTCCCATTTCCCATCAAAGTTCAATCCCCTCAATAAAAAAAAAAAACTTTTGGACTGTTCTATGTCTCTGAGTGACTGAGAGATGGATGTCTGGCTGGGCAGAGTGACAGGCAAACCACTACATTCAGCAACCCCTACTGGGGCATGGCTACAAAGTTATGCAGATAATTGCAGGAGGTCCTTTAGAAATGTGGTTCTTTCACCCCTGGAACATTGGATTTTTCTTCAACCTCCTTTTTTCTTTTTTGCAGGGTCTTGCTTTGTATTTTCTCTCTTTGGGGTACTAACTTCCCATATGTATACACAACACAAGCAGCTTCATGACTGAGTGGTGCTCACTTTGCCTTTGTACATATATGTATTCTTTTGTCTATAGATTGAAATTAACAATGTGGCAAATGCTCTTATGCTTGACGTGATATGACATACTTGGATATTTGTGCCTATTTGTACTATAGCACTTTCTATATATCATGGACACAGCTTTATTGCTAAGGCATTCTGTAAATGTTTAATAATACTATTAGTATTAATAGTTTGTGACTGTGGTGGGACATAAGAGTGTAAGCTCCTCTGGTGCAGAGTTTGATATGATCAACTCAGTGTTTTCTGTACAGCACTGCGGAATATGTCAGAGATATTAAAATGTGAAAGCATTTTATGATGCATAGTATTATCTATTCATATATGTATATGCTTAGTTATATATACAGTATAAAACAGCTAGAACACGTGTATGCTTATTTGTATAGATTAATATTTATTTAGCATACACTAATATAATATATAGAGAGTTATATAAATGTATATTATATATAATTATATTAATATACATTTATTTTGTATACAATTATATTAATAATATTAGTGTTTGACTGCAGTGGGACATTATAGTGTAAACTCCTCTGGTGGAGGGGCTGATGGAAAGAACTCTGTGTTCTCTGTACAGCACTACAGAATAGGTTAGAGATTTAGAATTGATGTAGTTTTTTTTTTTTAGTGTTTTGTTTTTTTGTAGGTGGAGGAGATTGGTTGTTAAACACAAACCCTACCAAAAGCACAGTTGCATGCATTTTTTATGTGTTTTTGAAATGCTTGAATTGAAGTCTGTTGAGCCAAAAACACACCATCCTGCATGTAAAAAAGCCCCTGCGCCTTTCCAAAAAACGCACTGCAGGAAACTGCATAGATGTAAATGAGACCCATAAGAAATAATGTGAAATAAATTGTAGTGTATTTCTGGCATTCAGCAAACACTAAAAAAACACATAGATAGTTTTATGCCCCACCTGTGGCTCCATAGGTGCGGGAAAATGCATTGTTTTTTCACGCTAGGCATCTTTTTTGTTTGCCTTACTTTCTACTAGTGTGGTTATATTGCTTAGTAATTAACATATTTGACCATCAGGGGGTGCTGTTTTTCTAAAATAACCTAATAGCATGTATTAATTGTTCCAGTATCTCAGAGCATTAAGCTAAGGATTCAAAATCAAAGATGTGTGTGTGAACCTCACTGCTGTACAGTGACCGAACAGTTAATGGCAATTCAGTAAAGTCCTATTTTTATTTCTATTACTTGCTTTTGTTCATATCTATGTGTCTGAAACCACCAAACAAACATATAAACTTAATTTTACCCTTTCCACATACTTGATTAGTGCACTTGTGACATAGAAAATAGAGTACTGTCCATGATACTTTTTTTATTTGCACTAACATACAATTTTTCAGGACAATTTTTCTACCCTTTCCACAGGTAGTCAGTCTATCAGAGCCCACACAGAAAACGCATGGCAGGGCTTACATTGTGTATGTGTATGGCACTGAAGAGTGTGATTTCAAAGGGTTAATGTGGTGTTCGTGTGTGTAAGTGACATGCATGTGTGTGTGTAGTGGAGTGTGACACAAAATGGTTAATGTAATGTGTGACATGGAAGGGTTACAGTATATTGGCTAGTGTGGAGAAGGAATAGAACCCCTATCAGGTTTTTATTGTTGTTTGTGTCCCCATTAGTGAGATTCACTCCCTCTAGTTGTCTTGTTTATTGTTCTCACCAGGAGTGAAAGAAAGTCTAAGTTTTGGGTTGTCACCAGAAAAGAAATAGACGGGAAATGTTCCAATGGGGACACTAGTTCTGGTGACAACCCAGGGAATCTTTCACTTTTTGGGGATTTCCTCTCACTTCCTGTTTTGGCTATTGGACAGAAAGTGAAGGCAAGTGTCCCTAACAATGGGACACAGATGGCAAAAAAAAGCAATACAGTATATATGTACCCCTAATGCAGGGCTTGACAAACCCCAGGTGCCAGATCGCATTAGCAACTAGAATTAGTGGCCTGGTGCCTGGGCTACACTGCGGCAGGTGTCCTGTGCCCATGCGCCCCGCACACACATGCCGCACCGGCCGGTAATGGAGACCATGGCTTTGCAGCATGCTGGAGTGAGATGCAGCACTCACTATGCTTACTAAGGGTAGTGCCCTTACAATACTAACATTGGCCGGGGAAACTGGTGCCCTCTTCTGGTGGCTGGGGCTGACAAGCAGTCACTGATGGCGCTAAGGGCTTCCACTGTCTGCTCTCACTGCTCATCCACCTTCGACATCTTCCTCCCAATTTGACAACTGGGAAGAGGTTGAATGTGTTGCGGGGTTGATCTGTTCCCTTTTCGTAATGGTGAGTGGACAGGGAGTGTGGGGAAGCTGGTTGGAACAGCTTCAGTTCCATTTACCCCCCCCCCCCCACACACACACACACACACAAAGATGGAAACAGTTTCCTATTTATTTATTTTTTCATTAAAATGCATTTGTATTCTTTTTCATTCTGATCAATTTTGCACTTTCTCCCTGTCATGTCACAGCCACCCAGCTGAAGGCCCCTTTCACATGGGCTGTCCATTCAGCTTCGCCTGTCAGTTTTTCAGATGGACCTGATCAGACCCTCCAGTCTCCTCTATGGAGCGACGGATGTCAGAGGACACATGTCCGCCACCATTTAGTCTTATCCTGTCCACCAGTAAAATGGTGGACCTATTCTCCATTCAGCGGATCGGATCATATGGAAATGGACAGGCGGTCGGTTTCTCTCTGATTGTCCATAGAGGAGAGCGGGACTGCACCCGCTCTGCTATGCACACAGACTTGTCATCCACCTGCTGATCGGGAATCAGCAGAGAGATCCCCCACTGAGCAAGCGGATCCCATTAGTGGAGGTGCCCGTATGAAAGGGGCCTAAGGTGGCTCAATAAAAAAACATACCTCATGATGCAAAACATTTAAGTGATCCTAGTAACACAGTGTGAATTAAAAAAAAATATATGAATTTACAATGGTGTTCTGTGCTTACATACGAAAAAGAAATCCAGTAGTGATACAAAATGTTCAAAAAACAGATGAGAACAGAAACAAAGTGCCCACTTCAATCTTTCAATGCTCTCTTCCATAAACAAATATTATGCATCTCGCAACAAAAAATGTTCCGCCCTGTGATAAATGTCCTCCTGTGCACTGGCCCAGAACAATCCACAGTGATTCCTTTCACCACAAAGATCCGATCAGCACTCAGCAGACTAAAGTACTTTTCTTTCTCAAGAAAAGGAACACAAGCACATGCTTTCTCCCAAGGAATCCTCCTGTGTAAGTAGGGATGAGCTTCGTGTTCGAGTCGAACCCATGTTCGACTCGAACATCGGCTGTTCGATCGTTCGCCGAATTGCGAACGTTATGGGCCGTTCGCGCTAAATTCGTGTGGCGCGTCACGGCCCATAATTCACTGCGGCATCGCAGTGCATTGCTGGCTGATGATTGGCCAAGCATGCACTATGACCCGCATGCTTGGCCAATCACAGCGCTGTCAGTAGAGAGAGCTGTAATTGGCCAAAGCCAGGGTGGCTTTGGCCAATTATGGCTCAGGGGATTTAGTACACACCCCACACTATATAAGGCCGCCTGCACGGCGGCCCTGTGTAGTGTGTGTTCCGGTGTGCTGAGAGATAGAGAGAGAGAGAGAGACAGTGTCATTTGATTTGAGTTAGATAGATTAGGCAGAACAGTCAGTCAGTTAGCTGCACTTACAGTGTATTGTGTATATATATGCATCCCAGGTGTTGCATATATATATATACACTGTATTCAGTTTAGCTAGATCCGTTCCTGTTATCTTCTATCTAGACTATTTACATTTAATGCAGTGCGTCCTGCTCACAGTGTTCAGCTAGATCCGTTCCTGCTATTTACATTTAGTGCAGTGCGTCCTGCTCACAGTGTTCAGCTAGATCCGTTCCTGCTATTTACATTTAGTGCAGTGCGTCCTGCTCACAGTGTTCAGCTAGATCCGTTCCTGCTATTTACATTTAGTGCAGTGCGTCCTGCTCACAGTGTTCAGCTAGATCCGTTCCTGCTATTTACATTTAGTGCAGTGCGTCCTGCTCACAGTGTTCAGCTAGATCCGTTCCTGCTATTTACATTCAGTGCAGTGCGTCCTGCTCACAGTGTTCAGCTAGATCCGTTCCTGCTATTTACATTTAGTGCAGTGCGTCCTGCTCACAGTGTTCAGCTAGATCCGTTCCTGCTATTTACATTTAGTGCAGTGCGTCCTGCTCACAGTGTTCAGCTAGATCCGTTCCTGTTATCTTCTAGACTATTTACATTTAGTGCAGTGCGTCCTGCTCACAGTGTTCAGCTAGATCCGTTCCTGCTATTTACATTTAGTGCAGTGCGTCCTGCTCACAGTGTTCAGCTAGATCCGTTCCTGTTATCTTCTAGACTATTTACATTTAGTGCAGTGCGTCCTGCTCACAGTGTTCAGCTAGATCCGTTCCTGTTATCTTCTAGACTATTTACATTTAGTGCAGTGCGTCCTGCTCACAGTGTTCAGCTAGATCCGTTCCTGCTATTTACATTTAGTGCAGTGCGTCCTGCTCACAGTGTTCAGCTAGATCCGTTCCTGTTAAATTCCTACTGACCGGCAGGCTTGTCTGGTTACAGTATATAAAGCTACCTGAAGAAAATTACAGGTGTTCTATTTGATCCTATTAGTACCACGGTCAGGCAGCTAGACTATTTACATTTAGTACAGTGCGTCCTGCTCACAGTGTTCAGCTAGATCCGTTCCTGTTATCTTCCTACTGACAGGCAGGCTTGTCTGGTTACAGTATATAAAGCTACCTGAAGAAAATTACAGGTGTTCTATTTGATCCTATTAGTACCACGGTCAGGCAGCTAGACTATTTACATTTAGTACAGTGCGTCCTGCTCACAGTGTACAGCTAGATCCGTTCCTGTTATCTTCCTACTGACAGGCAGGCTTGTCTGGTTACAGTATATAAAGCTACCTGAAGAAAATTACAGGTGTTCTATTTGATCCTATTAGTACCACGGTCAGGCAGCTAGACTATTTACATTTAGTACAGTGCGTCCTGCTCACAGTGTTCAGCTAGATCCGTTCCTGTTATCTTCCTACTGACAGGCAGGCTTGTCTGGTTACAGTATATAAAGCTACTTGAAGAAAATTACAGGTGTTCTATCCCAGCTTAGTGCAGCTACAGGCCATTAGTATGTCTGGAAGGCCAAGAAGGAGAGGCAGACAGTCACAAGCCAATAAGAGAGGGCAAGCAGGCTCTGTGTCTAGTGCTGGTCGTGGAGACGGTGCATCCTCATCAGCACGTGGCCATGGGACACGCTTGGCCTTTTTTTCGGCAGCTGGCCATGTTGAGCCGCAACATGCGGAAGACTTGGTCGAGTGGATGACCAAGCCGTCCTCATCCTCCTCATCCTCTCTCACCCATGCCCAGGGTGCTTTGTCTGGCAAAGCAGCGGCCTCTTCCCTCAGCTCAATGTCATCAGTGACTCCTTCCCTAGCTCCACCATGTCCTCATGAGGATTCCCTCGAACTGTTTGACCACAGTGTTGGGTACATGCTCCAGGAGGATGCCCAGCGTTTGGAAGGCTCTGATGACGATACTGAGCTCGATGAAGGCAGTAACATGAGCGCGGACAGAGGGGGTGCCCAAGAAGGACAGCAATCTGGCAGTCATGCTCCCCCTGCTGCAGCATACTGCCAGGTTTGCTCCAGTGATGAGGAGGGAGGGGATGATGAGGTCACTGACTCAACATGGGTGCCTGATAGGAGAGAGGAGGAGGAGGAGGAGGAGGAGGAGGCGGCAGCACATCACCAACGAGGCAGGATGCCCTCCAGGGGCCAGCCTAAGGGCAGCACATTGACTGCATCACACCCCAAAGCTCCACATGTGCAGGGCGCTGCAGTCTCTGCGCGTTATTCAAAAAGTTCTTTGGTGTGGGCCTTTTTTGAGACGAGTGCATCAGATCGCACCGCTGCTATTTGCAACATATGTCTCAAGCGTATCTCGCGTGGCCAAAACATCTCCCGCTTGGGTACCACATGCTTGACCAGACATATGTTGACCTGCCATGCAGTTCGTTGGCAAGCGTATCTAAAAGACCCACACCAAAGAACAAAGAGGATCTCTCCTTGCTCCTCATCAGCTGAGATTTCCAACCCCACTAGACCTTCAGTCCTCTCTGAGACCTGCAGTGAGAGGAATGAAGGTGTAGAATTAGGTGTGTCACAGCCAAGTACTTGTGGGCAATCTGCTTTTGGTACACCGACGTCAGATTGTACCAGGCAAATTTCCCTGCCCCAGCTGCTGCACCGCCGAAAGAAGTTTGCTCCCAGCCATCCACATGCCCAGCGGTTGAATGCTAGCTTGGCAAAATTGCTAGCACTTCAACTGCTGCCTTTTCAGTTGGTAGACTCTGCCCCCTTCCGTGAGTTTGTGGAATGTGCGGTTCCTCAGTGGCAGGTACCCAAACGCCACTTTTTCTCACGGAAGGCGATTCCGGCTCTCTACCGGCATGTGGAAGGCAATGTCCATGCCTCGCTGGACAGGGCGGTCAGCGGTAAGGTGCATATTACCGCTGACTCATGGTCCAGCAGGCATGGACAGGGACGTTACCTAAGTTTCACGGCGCATTGGGTGACTCTGCTGGCAGCTGGGAAGGATGCAGGACAAGGTGCAGTAGTGTTGGAGGTTGTTCCGCCACCACGCCTCCAAAATGCTGATTGTGACACACCTCTCTCCTCCACCCCCTCCTCTTCTTCTTCCTCCATGGCCTCTTCCTCGGAACCAGCGGTGCTCCGTAGGCATTCAAGGGGCTACGCAAGTACGCAGGCCAAAAGATGCCATGCGGTGCTTGAGCTGGTGTGCTTGGGGGACAGGAGCCACACTGGGGCAGAGGTTCTGTCAGCTCTGCAGGGGCAGGTTCAGAGGTGGTTGACGCCACGCCAACTTAAGGCAGGAATGGTGGTTTGCGACAATGGCACCAACCTCCTCTCTGCCCTCCGACAGGGACAAATGACCCATGTGCCCTGTTTGGCTCACGTCCTTAACTTGGTGGTGCAGCGGTTCTTGGGCAGGTACCCGGGCTTACAGGATGTCCTGAGGCAGGCCAGGAAAGTCTGTGTGCATTTCCGCCGGTCATATAATGCCAGTGCTCGGCTGACGGACCTCCAAAAGGAGTTTAACCTGCCCAAGAACCGCCTAATCTGTGACATGCCCACCAGGTGGAACTCAACGTTGGCCATGCTGCAGCGGCTGCACACGCAGCAGAGGGCCATCAATGAGTACCTGTGCGACTATGGCACCAGGACAGGGTCAGGGGAGCTTGGTTTTTTTTCCCCACGCCAGTGGGCCATGATCAGGGATGCATGCACTGTCCTGTCACCATTCGAGGAGGCCACGAGGATGGTGAGCAGTGACAGTGCATGCATCAGTGACACTGTCCCCCTTGTCCACCTGTTGGAGCACACGCTGCGTGGAATAATGGACAGGGCACTTGAGGCAGAACAGAGGCAGGAAGAGGAGGACTTCCTTAGCTGTCAAGGCCCCCTTTATCCAGACAGTGTTCCTGCGTGCCCGCCGATCACACAGGAAGAGGACGAGGAGGAAGAGGAGGAGGAGGAAGATTGTGTCAGTATGGAGGTGGAGCCTGGCACTCAGCATCAGCAGCAGTCTTTAAGGGATCAGTCCCAAGAAACACATGGACTTGTACGTGGCTGGGAGGAGGTGGCTGCGGACCATGTCGTTCTTAGTGACCCAGAGGACTCCGGACCGAATGCCTCAGCAAACCTACGCTGCATGGCCTCCCTGATCCTGCAAAGCCTGCGTAAGGATCCTCGTATTCGTGGTATCAAGGAGAAGGACCAATACTGGCTGGCAACCCTCCTTGATCCACGTTACAAGGGTAAGGTTGCGGACCTTATCTTGCCATCGCAGAGGGAGCAGAGGATGAAACATCTTCGGGAGGCCTTGCAGAAAGGTCTGTGCAACGCGTTCCCAGAGACTGGGAGGTTACAAACTCCTGTTTCTGGACAACGTGTTGCTGAGGCTTCGGTCAGTCAAAGAAGGAGCGGTGGAGAAGGTGGCCGTCTGACCGATGCGTTCAGACAATTTTTTGGTCCGCAGCCCCAAGGTATGATCGGTTCCAGCAACCATCGCCAGCGTCTGTTTTACATGGTGCAGGAATACCTAGGGGCAAGATCAGACTTGGACACCTTTCCCACCGAAAATCCTCTGGGTTACTGGGTCTTGAGGATGGATCACTGGCCAGAGCTTGCACAGTATGCAATTGAGCTACTGGCCTGTCCTGCATCCAGCGTTCTTTCGGAACGCACATTCAGTGCTGCTGGAGGCGTGGTAACCGATCACAGGGTGCGTCTGTCCACCGACTCGGTCGATCGGCTGACCTTCATAAAAATGAATGAGTCTTGGATCACCACCAGCTACCAAGCACCTGATGCTGATGTAACCGAATAATTTTTTTTGAAATCTCAGATCCCTTCAAAGACTGCCTATGCTGATGCTGAGTGACTATCCCTGAGTAATTATCCTCTTCCTCCTCAATCATCACGCTGATAGCTTGTAAGAACATTTTTGGTTCTGGGCGCCACCACCAGTGCCTAAGGCACAATTTTTCAGCCCCTGTTTAACAGGGGCGTGTAATTACAATTTTTGATGTAATACTTTGCAGCAGGGCTCGTTCCTGCATTCCAACTAGAGTGTCTGTGAGGGGTTGCAGTGTTGTGGCACCAGCACCAGTGCCTAGGGCCCAATTTTTCTGCCCCTGTCTAACAGGGGCGTGTAATTACAATTTTTGATGCAATACTTTGCAGCAGGGCTCGTTCCTGCGTTCCAACTAGAGTGTCTGTGAGGGGTTGCAGTGTTGTGGCACCAGCACCAGTGCCTAAGGCCCAATTTTTCTGCCCCTGTCTAACAGGGGCGTGTAATTACAATTTTTGATGCAATACTTTGCAGCAGGGCTCGTTCCTGCGTTCCAACTAGAGTGTCTGTGAGGGGTTGCAGTGTTGTGGCACCAGCACCAGTGCCTAAGGCCCAATTTTTCTGCCCCTGTCTAACAGGGGCGTGTAATTACAATTTTTGAAGCAATAATTTGCAGCAGGGCTCGTTCCTGCGTTCCAACTAGAGTGTCTGTGAGGGGTTGCAGTGTTGTGGCACCAGCACCAGTGCCTAAGGCCTAATTTTTCAGCTCCTGTTCAACAGGGGCATGTAATTACAATTCTTGATCTAATATTTCACAGCAGGGCCCTGTGAGGGCTTACAGTGTTGTGGCCACAGCAACACCTAAGGCCCAAATTTCTGCTGAGTATATAGGGCAGGACCCTACTTTCAAACATCTAACTTACAAACGACTCCTACTTGCAAACGGAAGGAGACAACAGGAAGTGAGATGAAATCTACCCCTAGGAAGGGAAATTCTCTCCTGTAAGAGTTAATATGGGAAAACAAGTTCTCCTTTCCACTGATGCTTTCCAATCCTTGTTCCACAAAAAAACCCAAATTTTCAAAAAACATTTTTCATTGGGACAAAAAAGTGAGGTGAAATCTTCTGAAGAGGAGGAAAGACAGCAAAACAAATGTCACAGGGGTGATAACCCTTCCCTATGTTTTCCAAAAAGCTTAGAAAAGATTTTTTGGCTGGAGCTAAACACGTTAAAAATGTTCAAAATTACAAACAGATTCTACTTAACAACAAACCTACAGTCCCTGTCTTGTTTGCACCGCCTGTATACTGCTGTTCAGAGTATATAGGGCCTGGTGGCCCCACACCTTTCCTTATTTTAATTTGGGTGCGGGGTTCCCCTTAATATCCATACAAGACCCAAAGGGACTGGTAATGGACTGGGGGGTACCCATGCCGTTTGTCTCACTGATTTTCATCCATATTGCCATGACCCGACATGACATTAAACCCGCAAGCAGTTTTAAATGAGATTTTTTCCTTTAAAAATGACATTTGGTGCAGGGACTGTTCTAAACATGGGAAACACGCGTCACTTTACAGGCATACTATAGACACCCCCCAGGTACGATATTTAAAGGAATATTTCACTTTTTTTTTTTTACTTTAAGCATCATTAAAATCACTGCTCCCGAAAAAACGGCCGTTTTTAAAAGTTTTTTTTGCATTGATACATGTCCCCTGGGGTAGGACCCGGGTCCCCAAACCCTTTTTAGGACAATACCATGCAAATTAGCCTTTAAAATGAGCACTTTTGATTTCGAACATTCGAGTCCCATAGACGTCAATGGGGTTCTAACGTTCGTGCGAACTTTCGGTCCGTTCGCGGGTTCTGGTGCGAACCGAACCGGGGGGTGTTCGGCTCATCCCTATGTGTAAGCATGGATGACTGCTGGGGACTCCAGACTGCAGTGTCTCTGCTCCTCAATAGAGTGAAAGCAGGCTGAAGCTTGTTTCCCAAGGAATCCTTCTCTGCCTATGTGGATGGCTGTTCCAGACTCCAAAGGAAGATGATTCCCGCACAGAAATAAAATTCTCACATAGTGTAACAAAGTCTTTTAAAGTCATTTATTAAAACAACTATTACACTCACAAGTAACAAGTGAATAAAAGTAGGCATCAAGACATAAATCCGGTCCGGCCATCAATAACAGAAAAGCATTGTGTACACAAGTATTGGCAGCTTGCTCGCTCTGTATCTACTAGGACTCCTAGACACTGGCTGCCAATCACACTGTTGCTCCGCCCCAATGTGTTTCGTTGCTATGGCAACTTCATCAAGAGGTTCCTTCTGATGAAGTTGCCATAGAAGGGTTAATGTGGTGTGTGACATAAAAGGGTTAAAGTGGAGTTGGACTGTATGACATAAAGGGTTAATGTGGTGTTTACCCTAGAGTGAGAAGTCAGCATAGAATTTTAAGGTGGGGTTTTGCGCCTTAATCCCCTGCTCTTTTGAAGAGTGGCTCACGTTCAGAGACTATTAACAGACAGTGAGGAGACAATGTGATGCCTCCTTACCAGCTGTTTTAAACCCATTTTTGCCAACAAACACAATGCAACTATGTGCACATTTCAGTGCACCCCTGTTTGCTTAAATGGGTGGTGTTCAGTGGGCTTGTTGCCTGCCAATAGCCACACGAGGGATAGCTTTTGGTGCTGGTGTGAAGCATCACAACTGCAGCATGTAAACACTCCTGTCTGGCTGCCATTTGCAGCATGGAGGGGTTAAAATGAGGCTCAATCACGCATTTTTACCACCCCGAACACCACAACTACACTAATGCCCTGTACACACGATCGGACATTGATCAGACATTCCGACAACAGAATCCATGGATTTTTTCCGACAGATGTTGGCTCAAACTTGTTTTGCATATACACGGTCACACAAATAAGACGGAAAATCCGATCATTTGAAAGTGGTGACGTAAAACACCTACGTCGGGACCATAAACATAGCTTATAAACAATAGCTTTCGTCTCTTAATTTATTCTGAGCATGCGTGGCACTTTGTGCGTCAGAATTGTCCACACACGGTTGGAATTTCCGCAAACGGATTTTGTTGTCGGAAAATTTTATAGCCTGCTCTCAAACTTTGTGTGTCAGAAATTCCGATGAAAAAAGTCAGATGGAGCCCACACACGGTCGGAAATTCCGACAACAAGCTCCGCTTGCACATTTTTCGTCGGAAAATCATACCGTGTGTGCAGGGCATAAGCCTTAAAGTATAGCTAAAGACACAACATTTATTTTTAGTTTTGGGTAGAGGGGAGATAGATTACAACACCTGTCAGCTTTTTTTTTGCTGTCTGTGTCCCCTTATTGAGATTCACCCTCTCTATTTGTTACCATTATCATTGAAAGTGAAAGTAAAAGAAAATCCCAAATTTTGGGTTGTCCCCAGAAAAGTAATAGATGGGAAATCTTCTAATGGGGATATTAGTTCTGATGACCTGGGGGTCCCCAAGAGGTTCCCTTAATTATCAGGGATTTCCTCTCATTTCCTGTTTCAGCTATGGGACAGAAAGTGAAGGGAAATCTCCCCAATCGGACAAAGATGGCAAAAATAAACATTACAGGGCTTTAAACTCTCCCTTACTCTTTCCAATGGTAAAAAAAAGAGGGTTTGCCTATAGTTCTACTTTAACAGTATGCAGCCAAACAAAAAAAATAGTTTCAGGTATAACAGTGAATATTCCATGTTGAACATTTTTTAGCAAATCACCTTCATGTCCGGTGTACACTGGTGCGACACAACAGTAGTACGACTGTCGATTTGACTTTGCCCTGCGACCTTGGTCCAACATTGATCTGACTTCCATCCGACTTTAATGAAGGGGATATGATTTTGATCCGACTTTGACTATATATATGTAGGCCAGTATGGTGGCCTAAATTTATGGGAGGAGCCCAGAGGGTATTTAAGCAGCCCACTCGCCCATACTCATTGCAAGGTTCCAGTGCGCGATTTGTTACGTCACCAGGCCGGCTCTTCAGCTCACTGCGTGTTCGTGAGTCTGTTGTTCCTGAGTACTGCGTTGAGGTTGCTCATTTGTGGTTTTTCGTTCAAGCCTTGCTCGCTGTCGTAGGTAGGAGTCGTTACTTTGCATTTGTATCTTGTCCTAAATCGTCATTCGTTGTATACCCCATATCGTGTGTTCAGTTCCCGTGGCAGAACTTCTGAATCGTTCCTACGTGGCTCCCCCCCCTCCCCCAGTTACTTGCCAAAGTCAAGTCATGTTGTGAGCATCATGCACGATGCCACACTCTTCGGATACATGCTACAGACCGATGCGGACCCATTCGCACGGCCACTGTAGCAGATTGGATTTGTTACCATGTTTTTCCCATGTCAATTCGTAGCCGCTCGCAGTGTCACCCATACCATGTGTTTGGGTCCCGCAGTGCAACTTACGAATCATTTGTACGCACTTCTCTCATTACTTTCTACACCAAACTTGTTGTTGCGTCATGCACAGCACCACACCACACCTTCCCGATAAGTTGCACTCCCACCACAGTACGCCGCGAACCACTCGCATGGCTCACTGTCGCAGGTATGCTTCGTCACCACCTTTCTTTATGTCATATCTATTCGTTACCATTCGTTGTCCCCCAGGTCATTCGTTAGTTCCCCCTATGGAACCTACAAATCGGACGGATGTTGTCCTTATGCCTTATGCCCTTAGGGGCTTGGTGAACTGTCAAACAAGCCAGGTGTTTCTATCCTTTCTCACCAGCCCAACTCCCGTTTGTTGGGACCCTGCACCCACGCAAAACCATATCAGCAGCCTGTCACTCTTATTGAGACCCTTGCAAAAACGCAATATCGTCTCAGCAATCCCTCACTCATCAAAAAAATATATATATAAAATAAAATATAATATATAAACCCCCTTTGCAACCACACAGGCCCAACAACCTGACACTCACATGAGACATTTGAAAACGCAATATCGTCTCAGCAGCCTGACACTCGCAGAGACCCTTGCAACCACGCAATGTCGTCTCCAAGCACACCTCATACTTATTGGGACCCTTGCAATCATGCAATATCGTCCCAGTAGCAGGACACTCACTGGGACCCTTGCCACCATGCAATATCGTCTCAGCAAACCAGACTGAGGCCCTTGCGACCACGCAATACCATCTCAAAAACTAACACCACACACATCAAGATCCTTGCGACCATGCAATATCGTCTCAGCAAACCAGATTATGGCCCTTGCGACCATGCAATGTCGTCACAGCACACCAGACTGAGACCCTTGCAATCACACAATTTTGTCGCAGCAGCCTAAAAACACTCATAGTGACTTTCGCAACCATGCAACGTCAGCTCATCTCCAGTAGCATCAAAACATCCCGGGCACAAACCAGATTACAAACACACCACGGGGCACCCAATCAGCCTTGCATAAACGTAGCGACATGGAGCAAAAGATATCACTATATGCGGATGATCTTCTCTTTTTCATGTCTAATGTCTGTTCATCACGTTGGAACACGTTAAGGAGTTTGGAAGGTTTTCTGGTCTAGGTATAAACTGGGAGAAATCCATTGTGATGCCTTTAGACCCCCTTCCGGATCCACTACCACCTATACTTTCTTATTTTAAGGTTGTATCATCTATAAAATACTTGGGTATAACTATGTCGGACTCCCCACAGTCATATATTGTAGATAATATATTTCCATTACTTATTAGATTTCAAAATCAGAGTAAAACCTGGACTAAGCTCCCTTTATTGCTAATAGGTCGTATCAATTTAATAAAATTGATACGGATGCCTCAGCTCCTCTATTTTTTACATAATGCCCCAATTTGGATACCTATCCAGATCTTTATTAAGATAAACTCTATATTTAGGCGATTAATATGGCCGAACAAAACCCCTCGTATTAAACTGGAGACTTTACAGCATCTCACAAATGCCAGCGGCCTGGCAGTTCCTAATCCAAGGCTATATTTTCTCTCCTCCCAATTACAGCATTTTGCCAGATGGAAATCTGAACAGATATCCTTTCCTGCCCGACAATTATTTTCTTTTGCATTTAAGGGTCGGTCTCCACTTTGTCCTCGATGGTGCAAGAGGGGGTGTCTCGCTTGTTGATATGCCTACTTGTATGTTAATCTGTAAAGTATGGGATGCAGTTAATGCAGTTAAAAAAAATGTTGGATGTCTCATATCCCACTAGATACACTCCCATATGGGAAAATGATAGACTTTCTCAAATTTTGGCTCTTAGAGGCTTTCAGAGATGGGCAAAACTAGGATAACTACCTGGACACCTGTCCACTCAATCAAACAGACTCCAACCTCTCCAGAATGACCAAGACCAGAGAGCTGTGTAAGGACATCAGGGATAAAATTGTAGACCTGCACAAGGCTGGGATGGGATACAGGACACTAGGCAAGCACCTTGAGAAGGCAACAACTGTTGGCGCAATTATTAGAAAATGGAAGAAGTGGAGGAGGATTGTGTCAGCATGGATGTAGAGGATAACACTCAGCAGTCTTCAAGGGATGGTTTTCAGTCCCCATAAACCCAAGGAGTTGTACGTGGCTGGGAGGAGGTAGTTACAGATCATGTGATCCTTAGTGACCCAGAGGACTCAGAATTGAATGCCTCTGTAAACTTATACTGCATGGCCTCCCTGATTCTGCAAAGCCTGTAAAAGGACCCTAGGATTTGTGGCATCAAGAAGAGGGATCATTATTGGCTGGCATCTCTTCTTGATCCACGTTACAAGGGTAAGGTTGTAGAGCTCATCCTGCCTTTGCAGAGGGAGGAGATGATGAAACATCTTCAGGAGGCCTTGAAGAAAGGTTTGTGCAATACATTTTTAGACCCTGGGAGGATACAATTTCCTGGTGCTGGACAACGTGTTGCTGAGGCTTCTTTCAGTCAGAGGAAGAGCGGTGGAGAAGGTGGCCGGTGGACCGAAGCCTTTAAACAATTCTTCAGTCCTGAATGAATGAATGATTTTGTAAAGCGCTGCAAATGCGAACTGAATCGCCTCAAGGCGCTAAATGCGTTTAGTGTTGAATAGCTTCTTAGAAGAGGAAGGTTTTGAGTTTTTTCCTGAAGGCCAGATGGTTTTCTTCCATGCGGATGTGAATCGGAAGAGTATTCCATAGCCGAGGTCCCTGGACTGCGAATCTGCGTTCTCCCCTTGCTTTGTAGCGGTATTTGGGAATGAGGAGGAGGTTTTGGTTGGATGATCGCAAATTGCGATTGGGTGTGTAGTGTTTTATTCTGTCTCTGAGGTATTGAGGGGCGTTACCTTGTATGCATTTGTGGGTGAGGCAGAGCGTCTTGAATGTGATCCGATTCTTTACTGTTAGCCAATGTAGGCTCCTCAGGGATAAGGAGATGGACTCCCAGGTTTTTTTTCCTGTTATCAGTCTTGCCGCCGCGTTTTGAATGGCCTGTAGGCGCGCAAGCTGATATTGGGTTAAGCCCGTGTAGAGTGAGTTTGCGTAATCAAGACGGGAATTAATGATTGTTCCAACTACTGCTGCTTTGTTCTTTTCTGGGATAAAGGGAATGAGTCTGCGTAGCAGGCGGAGGAGATGGTGAGAACCGCTAACTACTGAACCTATTTGTGCATCCATTGTCATTTCTGAGTCAACGATAACTCCGAGACTCTTGGCTTTGGTGCTCGGAGAGATGGTCTGTCCGAAGATGGTGGGAGGTATCCATGGAGTCTTGGATTTGGGATTTTGGTTAGCGTGTAGGAGGAGAAGTTCTGTTTTTGACCTGTTGCGTTTGAGGGAACTAATGGTCATCCAGTCATCTATCAAAGTGAGACACTTCTCTAGTTGTTGATGGTGGTCTTTTTGTCCGGTGATGCGAAAGTAGATTTGGGTATCGTCAGCGTATGAGTGGAAGCAGAGGTCTGATTTTTTGATGATTTTGAGGAGTGGGAGGATGTAGATGTTGAATAGCACTGGCGACAAGGGTGAACCCTGGGGGACTCCACAGGAAATTGTCTTGGTGTCAGAGGTGAATGCTCCCAGTTTCACTGTCTGCGAGCGATTCTCTAAGAAGGATGCAAACCATTATAGACTTGAATCTGTGGCTCCTGCAACTTCTGTGAGGCAGACAAGTAAAGTATTGTGGTCCACTGTATCAAATGCTGCACTAAGGTCTAGCAGTATCAGGAGACATGATTCTCCGTCATCTGCTGCTTCGAGGGCATCATCTCATATTTTTAGAAGTGCCGTTTCTGTGCCATGGCCTGGGCGGAAGCCTGATTGTAGAGTGTCCAGAAGTTGATGTGTGTCCAGGTGGCGTTGTAACTGTTGTACTACCGCTTTCTCCATAATCTTGGAGATGGTGCTAAGGCTTGTTATCGGTCTGCGGTGGTTAGGGTCCTTAGGGTCGAGATTGGGTTTCTTTAGCAGGGGTTTGACGGTGCCTTGCTTGAGGGAGGTTGGCACAATCCCTTCTTTGAACGACTGATTTATGAGGTGTGTTATAGTGGGAGCCAGGATATCGGAGCATTCTTTCAGGAGTTTCGTGGGAATGATGTCATTTGGTGATGTGCTGTCTCGAAGGCTTCTCATAATGGTTTTAGTCGTGTCAGTGGTGATCGGTGTCAAGAAGAAGTCCGGCAGTTGTGTGATGTTCGTGTTGATGTCCTCTTTTTGCTTTGGTTGGGTGAGGTTGGTTATTTTTTTCTGTTGGATTGATTTCCGGATGTTGTCGATTTTGTCGATGAAGAAATTTGATAACTCATTGCAGAAATCTTGAGTATCGTTTGCTGGGGGCTCTAAGCAGGACGGGTTCATTGACTGGGCGACTATTTTGAAAAGTTCCCTTGGCCGGTTTATGGCAGTTGAGATGGTATTCGAGAAATGTTCTTTTTTGACTGTGAAGATTGCTTTGTGGTATTTCACCGTGAGTACTTTGTAGTTTGTATGATTTTCCTTGGTAGGATTTCTTCTCCATGCTCTTTCACCTCTTCTACGTTCCTGCTTGAGTAGGGTGAGAGTGCCATTAAATCATCTTGAGTTTTTTTTGCGGATGAGTGTTCTGCATTTTGGCGCTACTGAGTCTGCTGTTTGTAGTAGTGCCTTGTTTAGGGAGTTGAGTGTTTGTTCCGTTGAGAGGTTTAAGTTTAGCGATTGTATTATGTTTTATAATGTGGTTTTGAAGAGTTCAGAGTGCAGTCTCTTCTGAGATCTGTTCCAGTGTGTTGTTGTTGCATGTTTCTGTTTTTGTAGGGTGGTGTTAAAGGTGATTTTAAATTTGATAGCGTGGTGGTCCGTCCATGGTAGTGGTGTGTTGTCGAATATGTTGATGTCCATATTCTGTTGGAAGATGAGGTCTAGAGTGTGTCCTGAACCATGCGTAGGAGTATTTATCAGCTGTTGAAGACCTAGTTCTTCCAGTTGGTTGATGCAGACGGTCGCAATAGGGTCTTGGGTAGAGTTTGCCCAAAGGTTGAAGTCTCCAAGTACCAGCAGGTTTTTGGTTTTCAGGGTGTGCATTGAAATAAGTTCAGTGAGTGGTGTAGGGAGATTGGTCTTTGGTCCTGGTGGTCTGTAGCATAGTAATATATGAATGGTGTCTTGGGGTGTTGTTTGAAGATGCAGGGGGAGCGTCTCCATGAAAGGCACTGAGTTCTGTGAAGTTGGTTTGGTGAAGGCAAGGTGCGATTTGAAGATCACTGCTAGGCCTCCTCCTTTTTTTCCTATTCTATGCTCGGTTAGGATGCTGTAGTTCTCAGGCACCAATTCAGTTAGGATGGTATTGCAGTCGGATGTTAGCCAGCTTTCCGTAATGAAGAGGCAATCAATGTTGTATTCGATGATGAAGTCGTGGATTTCCAGTCTGTGCTTGACTGCAGATTTGGTGTTGATCAGGTCCTCAGCGCCAAGGTCTAATCAATTCAAGCAACTATCACCAGTGTCTGCATTACATGGTGCAGGAATATCTAGGGGCAAGAGCAGACTTGGAGACCTTTCCAACAGAGCATCCACTGGGTTACTGGGTCTTGAAGATGGACCACTGGCCAGAACTTGCTCAATATGCAATTGAGTTACTGGCCTGTCCTGCATCCACAGACTCCGATGATAGGCTCACATTCCTAAAAATGAATCAGTCTTGGATCAGCAGCTATCAACCACCTGATGCTGATGTACCTGATTGAATTTTCTATGGATGTGGGATCCCTTGAAGACTGCCTATGCTGACTAGCCTATACCTCCTCAATCTTGATGATGCTAGCTTCCAATAATATTTTTGGTTTAGGGCACCACCACCACCACCAAAGGCCCAATTTTTCTGCCCCAGTTTAACAGTGTCATGTAATTACAATTTTTGAACTAATATTTCACAGCAGGGCCGTTCCTGCGCCCAGCAAGAGTGTCTGTGAGGGATTACAGTGTTGTGGCACCACCACCCAAGGCCCAATTTTTTCTGCCCCTGTTTAACAGGGGCATGTAATTACAATTTTTGATATAATATTTCAACGCAAGGCCCGTTCCTGCGCCCAACAAGAGTATTTGTGAGGGCTGATGCCCTGTACACACGATAGGATTTTCCGATGGAAAATGTGTGATAGGTTGTTGTTGTCGGAAATTCCGACCATGTGTAGGCTCCATCACACATTTTCCATAGGAATTTCCGACACAAAGTGTGAGAGCTTGCTATAAAATTTTCCGACAACAAAATCCGTTGTCGGAAATTCCGATCGTGTGTACGACGCACAAAGTGCCACGCATGCTCAGAATAAATTAAGAAACGAAAGCTATTGGCTACTGCCCTGTTCATAGTCCCGACGTACGTGTTTTACGCCACCACATTCAGAATGATTGGATTTTCTGACAACTTTGTGTGACCGTGTGTATGCAAGACAAGTTTGAGCCAACATCCGTCGGAAAAAATCCATGGATTTTGTTGTCGGAATGTCCGATCAATGTCCGACCGTGTGTACGGGGCATTACAGTGTTGTGGCACCACCACCACCACCGCCCAAGGCCCAATTTGTCCGCCCCTGTTTAACAGGGGCATTTAATTACAGTTCTTGATATAAAATTTCACATCAGGGCACGTTCCTGCGCCCAACAAGAGTAACTGTGAGGGCTTACAGTGTTCTGGTACCACCAACATCTAAGGACCAATTTCTGCAGAGTATATAGGGCAGGCCGTATAGTATATTTATAGCTGTTCAGAGTATATAGGGCCTGGGGGACCCTCACACCATTTTTAAAAAAAATTGAGTGCGGGGTTACCCTTAATGTCCATACCAGACCTGAAGGGCCTGGTATGGATTTTGGGGGTGACATCCACACCATTTTTTTTGTACTTTTGGTATTTTTATTTATATTGCCGGAATCCGACAATACATTACAGCTGCGAGTAGTTTTAAATTACATGTTTTCCTTTAGAAATGTCATTTTGCTGTTGCACTGTTATAAACATGGGAAAGATGCGCTTTACAGGCATACTAAAGACACCCCCAGGCACGATATTTAACCACTTGACCACTGGGCACTTAAACCCCCTTAATAACCAGACATATTTTCAGCTTTTGGTGCTCTCACATTTTGAATGACAATTACTCAGTCGTGCAACACTGTACCTATATGAAATTTTTGTCCTTTTTTTCACACAAATAGAGCTTTCTTTTGGTGGTATTTAATCACCGCTGGGTTCTTTATTTTTTGCGCTATAAAAGAAAAAAGACCGAAAAATCTGTAAAAAAATTAATTTTTCTTCATTAATTTTGCAAATTAGTAATTTTTCTTCATATATTTTGGCCAAAATTTATACCGCTACATATCTTTGGTAAAAATAACCCAAATCTGTGGATATTATTTGGTCTTTGTGAAAGTTATAGAGTCCAAAAGCTATGGTGCCAATTTCTGAAAATTGATCACACCTGAATTACTGACGGCCTATCTAATTTCTTTTCACAAAATTGTCATATTAGCGGGATATTTCTCGCACACAGTATATACATACCACAAATTACACCCCAAAACACATTCTGCTATTACTCCCGAGTATGGCGATACCACATGTGTGAGACTTTTACACAGCGTGGCCACATACAGAGACCCAACATGCATGGAGCACCTTCAGGCGTTCTGGAGCACCCAGGCCAATTCTGACATTTCTCTCCTACATATAAAAATCATCATTTATTTGCTAGAAAATTACATAGAACCCCAAAACATTATATAAATGTTTTTTTTAGCAAAGACCCTAGAGAATACAATGGCGGTCATTGCAGCTTTTTATCTCGCACGGTATTTGTGCAGCAATTTTTCGAACGCGTTTTTTTTTGGAAAAAAAAACAGTTTTGTGCTTTAAAAAAAAACAAAACAGTAAAGTTAGCCCAATGTTTTTGCATTATGTGAAAGATGAAGTTACGCCGAGTAAATAGATACCCAACATGTCACCTTTCAAAATTGCACACGCTGGTGGAATGGCGCCAAACTTCGCTACTTAAAAATCTCCATAGGCGACATTTTTAAATTTTTTACTGGTTACATGTTTTGAGTTACAGAGGAGGTCTAGGGCCAAAATTATTGCTCTCGCTTTACCGATCACAGCGATACCTCACATGTGTGGTTTGAACACCGTTTTCATATGTAGGCGGAACTTACATATGCATTTGCTTCTGCATGCGAGCACACGGGGACAGGGGCGCTTTAAAAATTTTAATTTTTTTTTGCATTGTTCATTTTACTTTAATCATTTTAGTTTGATGCTTTTTTCCCCCAAAAAATGTTTTGATCACTTTTATTCCTATTACAAGGAATGTAAACATCCCTTGTAATAGGAATATGGCATGACAGGTCCTCTTTACAGTGAGATGTGGGGTCAATAAGACCCCACATCTCACCTCTAGGCTGGGAAGACTGAAATAAAAAAAAAAAAAAAAAAAGATCCTGGCTTCGATCGTAGCGGTGAGTCGGTAGAAGCACCGGAGGGCGGCGGGAGGGGGGGACGTCCCCTCTCTCCTCCCGTAAGAACGATCAAGCAGTGGAACAGCCTCTATGATCATTCTTATGATGTAGGGAATCGCCGGCTGAAAAAGCTGATATCTGAATGATGCCTGTAGCTGCAGGCATCATTCATATATTCCCGCACAAAGTCAAGGACGTCGTATGATGGCGGGCGGGAAGTGGTTAAAACGCATTTTTTTTTTAACACAAAGTTGTCCATTTATCCAATATTTCTAACACATAGCATGTACATACCAAAAATGACACGAAATAGATTCTCCTTCTCCTCCTGAGTACGGCGATACTACATATGTGAGACTTCCACAGCCTGGCCACATACAGAGGCCGAGTACAGCCGAGTATGACTGAGTATGGCTGAGCATGGCTGGGTATGGCAGGGTATGGCTGAGTATGGCAGGGTATGGCAGGGTATTGCAGGGTATAGCCGAGTATGACTGGGTATGGCAGAGTATGGCTGGGTATTACCGAGTATTGCAGAGTATGGCTGGGTATTGCAGAGTATGGCTGGGTATGGCAGAGTATGGCAGGGTATTGCCGAGCATGGCTGAGCATGGCTGGGTATTGCAGAGTATGGCTGGGTATGGCAGAGTATTGCGGGGTATGGCAGTGTATTGCGGGGTATTGCAGAGTATGGCAGGGTATTGCCGAGCATGGCTGAGCATGGCTGGGTATGGCTGGGTATGGCAGAGTATGGCTGGGAATGACAGGGTATCGCAGAGTATTGCGGGCTATGGCAGAGTATTGCGGGATATGGCAGAGTATTGCGGGATATGGCAGAGTATTGCGGGGTATTGCGGGGTATGGCAGAGTATTGCAGAGTATGGCTGGGTATGGCAGGGTATCACAGAGTATTGCGGGGTATGGCAGAGTATTGTGGGGTATTGCAGGGTATTGCAGGGTATTGCAGAGTATTGTGGGGTATTTTGGGGTATTGCAGAGTATTTTGGGGTATTGCAGCGTATTGCAGAGTATTGTGGGGTATTGCAGAGTATTGCGGGGTATTTCGGGGTATTGCAGAGTATTTTGGGGTATTGCAGAGTATTGCACAGTATTGTGAGGTATTGCAGAGTATTGCACAGCATTGCAGGGCATTGCAGAGTAGTGCAGGGTATTGCAGAGCATTGATTTCTTCGGCTCATCCCTAATGACATGTGACAAACATTAAATGTGTATGTATGTAGTATGACAGAAAAGTTAATGCTGCATGTCTGTGGCCGGGATGCAGGGAGGGTGATACCGAAGGGTTAATGTTGAATGCTCTGCGGGCTGGCTCAGTGCTGTAGTCAGCAGTTTCTCCTTCTTGGAATAAGTTTTATCTGGTGCGGTCTGGTCTGGCTGCACACAGCTATGTGGAATATACTGTATATTAAGCCAGAACACGCCATCAGCCTGATTGGATCAATGGGGAGTTTCATATGGGCTATAAAAAAAGGCAGAATGTGTGAAATCTTCCTTCACCTGTTTATTATGTTCTGACATCTCCCTTCTTCAGTTTGTGGTTTGCCCGCATATTGGATCGTCGGTTAATTGAGTAGATTTAATTTCCTGCTAACTGCTCCATGTTTGGGACAAATCCATGTGCTGCCCAGTATTTAACGTACAAGTTTAATCTGCTTATGTTATGCTGATTTCATTTTTAAATAAAAAGTTTCCACTTTAATTTCATATATTAAAGATGAGCTCCAGTCTGGGGAAAAAAAAATTAAAAGTCAGCAGCTACAGATACTGTAGCTGCTGACTTCTAATATGAGGGCACTTACCTGTCCAGGGATCCTGCAATGTTAGCACCCCAAGCCGATTCGTCAGTTGGCTTTGGGTGCAGGCGCCACCTTTGTAAGTAGGGGAATTCGGCTGGGAAGCCCCCAGGCTTTACGACCGGTTTCCTACTGTGCATGCGCGAGTCACGCTGTGCTTTCTGAATGGCCCCGCAGTCTTCTGGGACCTGTGTGTGTCCCAGAAGGCAGCGGGGGGGAAGGAGGAGGAGCCAGAAATGCATGTAGATTTGCTAACTTACCCGGAAGTGGGGGCAGGTACCTGTCAAAACCAGGTACCCGCTCTCCCCCCAAAAGTGCCAAAATGTGGCAGTGGAGGGGGGGGGGGGTGTGAACAAGCGGAGGATCCCCATTTGGGTGGAGCTCTGCTTTAAGTCTATGTTCTTCTCTAGGCAAAGCAGGAGTGGCTGGTGGGAGGGGCCAGCAGGGTGCTGTAGCTTCCTAAAAACATCACAGCACTCTGCCTCAGTACTCCTCTTAAGAGCTCTAAGCTCTGATGGAAGCAGTGGGAGGAGTTATGCAAATATAAAAATGCATTGATGTGTGGATGTGGGTCTGGAGTAGTGGGTGTTCCTAGGCCAACTGTATTTGCATGCAGACCGCCCTGGGTAACACCCATATGCGACTCTGAGCCTCCATGAAAGCCCTAAAATCCAATAAACAAAAAGGGCATTGTAGGGATAGTCAGGCTAGGGAGAAAGCCAGGAAATGAGGTGGGCTCTATCAGACTTGTTGCAAATTCTTATGCACATTGCGAGAAGATCACAGTGCGCAGTGAAATCAGAGTAGGCAATTTCAGTACAGGAGAGGAGCCTGTGCATCTGTGAAAGACTGAAGGGAGGGCTGGAGTTCAGCTTTAATTAATATAATAGCACATGTTTTTTTGGATGTGTGGAGTGGAAGATGTGGTTGTTGGGTACACATATCCATAACTATGGACTTAATCCAGAGCTGTGATTTGGGCACTAGGCATACCACAGTACCACAATGCTGTATAGCCCAAGTAAAGGAGGAGCTGGCAGTATATTGCCAGGAATGAATGTGGCTTAAACCAACATAAAGGAGCCCAGAGCAGATTTATTTATTCACAAAATGTGTTTCGGGGACAAACACGCTACAAACTATATCAGAGCTACAGACAAATACAAAAATATAAACATTGTAAATCAAAAGATGATGGAATAAACATTTATGCATAGTGCCTAAAACAGGCATATTACAAACAAGACCAAAATATGTCTTGCACGTAAGTACCAACTATTTATCCTGTCATTTCTTGATTTACAATTTTTATATATTTGTATTTGTATGGATAAAGGGTGAATTCACACAGTGTGCCGTGACAGGCATATTACTGCATTGTAAAATGCCTGTCACTGCAAAGATACACAGAAAACAATTGTGTGTCCCATTCACACTACAATGCAGCCCAGAGCTCTGCTGCAGCAGGATGTGATAAAATGCAACGCACTGTACAGAACCACATGGCACTGTACAGGAAGAGGGAGCATGTTTTGCCCTTGAAATGCCTTGGTTGTTTTGTGAATCATTAAAGAGGAGTTCCACCCAGGGGGGCCGTCAAAAAAAAAAAAAATTAAAAGTCAGCAGCTACAAATACTGCAGCTGCTGACTTTTAATTGGACACTTACCTGTCCCTGGGTCCAGCGATGCGGGGGATCGAAGCCCCGCTCGTCCCCCCCCTCCGCTCGTCGGCGCCGGCATTTCAACTGTGGGCGCCAGGCTGTGGCTTCACAGCCTGGCACCCACTGCGCATGCGCGAGCGGCGCCGCGCGCCGTGGTTGGCCGCTCAATCACCTGGGACCTGTAATGGGTCCCAGATGATTGACAGGAGGGAGGGAGCAGAGCTAAGCCCTTCCTGTGCCTGGGGGGAAGTGATGTCACCAGCCCAGGCAAAGGAACAGGCAGACTACGAGGGACCACCTAGGCATTTAGAGGTAAGTGAAAAAAAAAAAAATATCCAAATTTTTTTTGTTTTTTTTTTTAGAATTTTTACAGGTATTTTTATTTTTTGGGTGGAACCCCACTTTAAGGTCTCTCATGCACTGTGAGCTGTAAGGTCTTATATAGACAGGTGTGTGGCTTTCCTAATCAAGTCCAATCAGTATAATCAAACACAGCTGGACTGAAATGAAGGTGTAGAACCATCTCAAGGATGATCAGAAGAAATGGACAGCACCTGAGTTAAATATGTGAGTGTCACAGCAAAGGGTCTGAATACTTAGGACCATGTGATATTTCAGTTTTTCTTTTTTAATAAATCTGCAAAAATGTCAACAATTCTGTGTTTTTTTGTCAATATGGGGTGCTGTGTGTACATTAATGAGGAAAAAAATGAACTTAAATGATTTTATCAAATGGCTGCAATATAACAAAGAGTGAAAAGTTTAAGGGGGTCTGAATACTTTCCGTCCCCACTATATGTGTATATATATAATATATATATATATATATATATATATATACACACACCATACAGTATCTTACAAAAAGTGAGTACAGCCCTCACATTTTTGTAAATATTTCATTTTATCTTTTCATGTGACAACACTGAAGAAATGACACGTTGCTACAATGTAAAGTAGTGAGTGTACAGCTTGTATAACAGTGTACATTTGCTGTCCCCTCAAAATAACTCAACACACAGCCATTAATGTTCAAACCGCTGGCAACAAATGTGAGTACACCTCTAAGTGAAAATTTCCAAATGGGCCCAATTAGCCATTTTCCCTTCCCGGTGTCATGTGACTCGTTAGTGTTACAAGGTCTCAGCTGTGAATGTGGGGCAGGTTCTTTAAATTTGGTGTTATCGCTCTCACTCTTTCGTACTGGTCACTGGAGGTTCAACATGGCACCACCGAGGCTGTGTAAACAGAGAGGCTGGGTATACAGAGAGGCTGGGTATACAGAGAGGCTAGGTATACAGAGAGGCTAGTGTATACAGAGAGGCTGGGTATACAGAGAGGCTAGTGTATACAGAGAGGCTGGGTATACAGAGAGGCTGGGTATACAGAGAGTCTAGGTATACAGAGAGGCTGGGTATACAGAGAGGCTAATGTATACAGAGAGGCTAGGTATTTAGAGAGGCTAGTGTATACAGAGAGGCTGAATATACAGAGAGGCTAGTGTATACAGAGAGGCTGGGTATACAGAGAGGCTGGGTATACAGAGAGGCTGGGTATACAGAGAGGCTAGTGTATACAGAGAGGCTGGGTATACAGAGAGGCTGGGTATACAGAGAGGGTAGTGTATACAGAGAGGCTGGGTATACAGAGAGGGTAGTGTATACAGAGAGGCTGGGTATACAGAGAGGCTGGGTATACAGAGAGGCTAGTGTATACAGAGAGGCTGGGTATACAGAGAGGCTAGTGTATACAGAGAGGCTGGGTATACAGAGAGGCTAGGTATACAGAGAGGCTGGGTATACAGAGAGGGTAGTGTATACAGAGAAGCTGGGTATACAGAGAGGCTGGGTATACAGAGAGATTAGTGTATACAGAGAGGCTGGGTATACAGAGAGGCTAGTGCATACAGAGAGGCTGGGTATGCAGAGAGGCTGGGTTTACAGAGAGGCTGGGTATACAGAGAGGCTAGTGTATACAGAGAGGCTGGGTATACAGACCGGCTGGGTATACAGAAGACAGGCTAGGGTAGTACAGAGTTTCACCCCTCCCCCTCCTCCGTGGTCTGCACTCACCTGCCGCCTCCCCAGCTCAGGAGCTCGTGTGAGAAAAGTTCCTCCCGACTCTATGAAATGGGCAAAGCAAGGGAAGAGACTCACTCTCACACTCATCTTTGGCTCTGGCTGTCAGTGAAGCACGGAGTGCAGACTCAGTGAGAGTGCCGCGGCCGTGCAGGACAGCGCAGTGTCAGGCAGCCCGTGACACTCTCACGGTAGGGCCGGCCCTGGACTCGGGGCTATGGGCCCCAGATTTGAGGCTCTAGCCTCAATAGCCATCCCCTAGTGACGCCACTGGTGACAGAGCATTTTTTTTAGCACTGATCAATGTATTAGTGTCACTGGTCCTCAAAAAGTGTCACTTAGTGTAAGATTTGTCCACTGCAATGTGGCAGTCCCGCTAAAAATCACTGATCACCACCATTACTAGCACAAAAAAAAATTCCATAAATATATCCTACAGTTTGTAGACGCTATAAAATTTTTTTGATTTTTTTAATTTTTTTATTGGATGTGTTTTATAGCACAAAGTAAAAAATATTGTTTTTTTTTTCAAAATTGTCAGCCTTTTTTTGTTCATAGCACTAAAAAAATAAAAACCGCAGAGGTGATCAAATACCACCAAAAGAAAGCTCTATTTGTGGGAAAAAAAGAACAACCATTTTATTTGGATACAGTGTCGCATGTCTGCGCAATTGTCAGTTAAATTAACAAAGTGCCGTATCGCAAAAAATGGCCTGGCCATGAAGGTGGGTAAACCTTCCGGAGCTGAAGAGGTTAATAAACAGTTATTGCATGATGATCTAAAGTAGAACTAAGGAAGGAACAGGCACCGACATACAGAAGACACCATACACTGTATCTGGACACCCATAGAATACATTAATTTTGGGACGTTTGGATATTTATCTGTCCGTTTTGCAGCCTATATTACAAAAGCTCTAACGATCATTCGTCCCAAGCAGCTTCGCTTAATATACATTGATACTGGAAACATAGTACACTGATAGCCCTTCCTCTATCGTGGTCTGGCGTCCATGGAATACTTCATTTTGATCCAATCGCCTTGAGTGCTGTTTGAACATAGAATCATCCCATTGGAATTTGTACATTTGTAAAACATTCTCAACTCTCAAATCCCTGATGAAGGTATCGAAATACTGGAAACGCGTTGGGTATCGGGGTACACTACCCTTAGGAGAGTACATATGACATGATGATTCATATTTGTATATTTTTTGTTCTGTTTCTTTATAGAATATATTTTTGTATTGTGTAGACGCTCTCACGTCTTTTTATTGTACATCATTAAAAACATATTTTTTACCATAAGAGTTGGTGGTCTGTTAAAGTCCCATTAAGGGGGCTTTTTTCTCTGTTTTAAAGTAGAACTAAATGCAAAACTTTTTTTTTTCATTTTGGTTAGAGGTTATAACCGTTCTTTTGCCATCCGTGTCCCTTTGAGGAGACTTCTCTTGTCTTCCTGTCCAATAGCCAAAACAGGAAGTGAGAAGAAATCGTTCCAAAGTGAGAGAATCCATGGTTGTCGCAAAAACTAGTGTCCCCATTTCTTCTCCATTCTTATTCTGGTTACAATCCAAAATTTGTGATTTTCTTTCACTTTCACACTCAGTGATAATAGTAAAAAGGACAAACAGAGAAGGTGAATCTAACTAAAGGGAGCACAGACAGCAATTAAAACCTCTAATTCCTCTCCACCCTATCCGAAATTAGAAAAAATAGTTTGCCTTTAGTTATACTGTATGTAAAGGGAATACTGGACAAGCATATTTCTTTCTGACACAGTGTACCAAAATGCACAGTAGCGTGTTACCAATGTATTGTGAGTTGCTGCAACACATGTGCAGAATGGTTAGACCCTCAGTCAAGTTTATATTGCTGTTTCCCAGGTAGGGAGATTCATTCTCTCTTGTTCTGGTGACCATTGTCACTGAGTAAGAAAGTGATAGAAAATCTAAAGTAAGAACAAGGTAAGGGTTGCATTTTGAATGGAGACACCAACTCTGGCCTGACTAGAGAGGATTTCCCCACACTTTGTAGAGATTTCCTTTTACCTACATAAGCTGTGTATGTATACCTCCCAACATTTTGAGATGGCAGTGAGGGACACCTACTTGCAAACATATGTAGGCATAGGACACCCCCCCCCCATCACACCCCCTTAAAGGAGAATTAACCAAAACAAAAGGTTAATTAAATCCACAAGGGCTTTTTTTTTACCATTATTATTCCTTTATATTGGCTTTTAAAATGTACAAATGCAGCAATTTAGAATTTAGTTTAAAGGTGGGAAACACTTTTTGAAAGGTAAAAAGTGCATTTTATATACAACTACAAAGATCAGACCAAAATGAGGGACACATGAGGAGGCATGAGGGACAGGGGGCAGTAGTGTATTTAGGTTTTGTGCTGCCCTAGGCCTGACTAAACTCATGCACCCCTAATTTAAATATGACCCGCCCCTTCCTGTCAAGGCCACACCCCTTGCTGTTTAGGACCCGCCCTGACATTTTTGAGTGGGGACACTTGTTCTGAGGGCCTGGGGGGGGGGGGCAATGGATTCCCCTAATTTGCATAGATTTCCTCTCACTTCCTGTTTGGCTATGGGGCAGTAAATGAAGGGAAATCTCTGCAATGGGACAGGGATGGTAAAAAATAAACTGACAGAGGCTATAACCCTCCCTTACTCTTTCCAAAATGAAAAAAAAAAGTGTTGCCTATAGTTCTACTTTAAGCAAAAGTTTCTGATAAATTTATGGAGTGGACTAAGAAGATATAACCATGCCAATGGTGCAGCAGAAAACATATAGCACAGAGAAGAAGGTTTGTGGTCCAGGATGATAGGACAGTCAAAATTAGAAGTGATGCCCCCCGCCCCACACACACAGTTGCGGAATGCCAGCCGCCCGCATAACAAAAGCAGTGCGGCTGCTTTATGGGGGCGCTAGACTTACTTGCCTCTCAGCCCAGTCCGTCCCATAAGACTAGAGCTACACTAACAGCGCAAGCCGGCGGGGACTCTTTCCGTGCTGCCCCCCTGCAAATTGCTGCCCTGGGCTTAGGCCTTGTCGGCCTAGGCCAGGAAACAGCGTTGACAGAGGGACATTGCTACAAATCAGGGACAGTCCTTCCAAATCAGGGACAGTTGGGAGATATGGTGTATGGAGTTTGGGGAAATGTCTGTGATCACTGACCGGGGTGCAAAGTACAAGAAAAAGGCCTCTCCTTGGACAGTCCTGTTTTCAGTAAACAAATATCACATATCGGGGTTTATTGATCAACGTTTTCACCCATGATTCAAATATTTTTAATTTGAGGTTAAAATGTTGGGTAAAAACATGGATACATGGACTCCATTATTTCCTAATAATGCTTATTGGCTTGGTATGGTTGGGTGGGCCATAGTTAGTAGTAGGTGCCCATGAAAGTTGAATAGTGACAGCGGTATTAAAGAAGGCTCTTGCCACCTTCTCTTGTAGAATGATGAGAGCCCTCAGCGAGGTGTATGGAGAGCTCACAGATGGTGAGGTGACGTCACCTCCTCTCCAGTTATATGCAGCCACTAGAGAGATCTCCACTATACATTATTCCTTCTCATTTTACATGTGAGGAAAGTGAACACTGCCTGGCAAGCAATCAGTGAAGAGAGATCAAGCCAACGCTCAGAGCGGAATAATTCATGTATAAGAGGGTAATCTGTAGCTGCACGTTCCCACAGGAGGGGGGCTGCCTGCAGGAAGAGGGACACACAGATTGCTGGGAATGTAGAAGCCAGATATTGGGCCTCTTTACAAACCTATAATGTGCCACATCACCACTCTTTTCATGGGAAATTCCATTCCTACTCAGAAAGCTGCTCTGGGCAGCTAGTTTGTTAAAGAATTTTTGCTAGTACTTTACACCACTATGAAGAAGTCATCATTAATAATAACACAAACTGTGCGTTAAGCATAGATGTGCATTGGTATGCTGCATTGCGTTGCATTATAACATGCACTTTTCCCCTCACTGCCTGGACATGCAAAGGGTCAAATGGCATGAGAAAGGAGCCAAATGTGTGCTTGCCTGGTTTTCCTGTGCGTTGAGGCGCATTGTATTGCACAGACACATGTTAGCATGCCTTGTGCTAAAAAAAAAGTATGTCTAGCTTTACTTTTTTTCTACTGCAAACCAGTGCATATCAATGCTACACACCAGTGTGAACTGCTCTCATTCGTATACCTTTTTTTTTAGTCCTTGTGTTAGCATGCGTTGAAAAAAATGTGGCAGTGCATCTGGTATGATTGGACGCTAAAAGTTTCCTTTAAAGGTGCACTGCAGGCAAACAGCTAAATACACAGATAAATACATGCATTGTATGGGGGATGTTTTACCTGCCATGGGATTTTTATTTTGTCCATCCAGTACTGGGATTTACACAACTCTGTCACACAGCCCAGCCCTGCCAAGCACGGGAGGACACCTGATCGTTTTCTATCAGCCCACTGATTGTTTTGGAACACACTTGATTGGATTCTGGTGCTGCTTCTCCCTCCCCTATTCTGAGCCATGCTGTACAGAGACTGCAAGAGGCTGATACCAAGTGAAATTCAGTTCTTTACACTGCTTCCAAAAATACATACAGGCTCGTGTGACTGCTGGTGTGTGCTGGGAGGAACAGTGCCAATGCGCTGATTCCAGTTCATCACAATGTTTATTTTTTCTTTTTGTAGGACCTTTATTGAAATGTCACAAATGACATTTCATTCAGTTCTATTTACCACAGCAGCATTGTTATTCGGTAGATTGCTTTGGAGCATGCTGTGCTGAAAAAAGTACTGCATGCTGAAATTTTGTCAGTTCACATTACTACCACACGGTGGAGTAAATTGACATAATAGGACTGGGACTGTTAATACATTAATTTCATTAATTTTATTAATGCATTCATTTATGTGTTTTATATCAGGTTGGAATTTACCTTAAAAGAGAAGTATGTTTTTTAATTTTTTTTTTTTTATTGGCCAATCATACTTACCTAGGTGGATGCAGCATCAGTGCAATGCTACATCTGTCCCCCACTGCCTCTGCACTGAGAACTGAGCCACCGAGCACAGCCATTGGCTCGGTTCTCTCACTTCCCCGAGTGGAGAGCTGCTGCCTGTCAATCAGCATCTCTCCTGCTCTTCTCCTCCACGCACACTGGAGAGCTGAGCTGTGAGGGGTGGGGAGCGGCCGTCTCAGCGGCTCGCTAAGAGGCTGAGACTGCCATCAGTCTAGGCACCTGGCGGATCCAGAATCCTAGAGTCGGGATGATGCGGTGTCTGGACTGATCTTGGTGACATCAGAAGAGAGGGGACTTCAGACTGCTCTCTGCTGAAAACGGGTCACAGGACTGCAAAACGAATTGCACTCCTGTGACCCATAGGAGAAGCCCAGCCAAATGAGCTCAGGCTGGACTTCTCCTTTAAGGGCTCTTGCACATGCACACCAAAAATTGCAAGTTTTTAGGCACTCAGACTTTTTTTTTTTTATCTGAACTGATCTAAATGTAGCCTATTGTTTTTATTGGGCCTGTACACACACAAGCCTGTAAACTTGCTCTTAATATAGATAAGTAAAAAAAATGCATAAGCCTGTGTTGCTGCTCAGTACTTTACATGCACATATACCCCCCTTTTTTTAGACCACATTCACACGGTTGTAAAAAAAAAAAAAAAAAAAAACATTTACAAGCGGATCTGAATGCAATGCAGCTGTATTGATTTCAATGGAGACAATCTCACAGGTTAATAAACATGCATTGCCTTCAGATCAAAAAATCTGCACATAAGGACATGCCTGTACACATATACCATGCATTCAGGCATTGAAAACAAAAAACAAAAAAAAAAAAAAAACAAGGACAATTTTACATTTTTAAAATGGATCTAAAAGTATAATTTACACAGGACCTTTTGGTACAGAAAAACATCCGTATGATTTTCACGGCAATGTGAATGTAGCCTTATGCGTGTGTACGTCAATTTTACGTGAATACGTGCATATACACATGTACTATACATTTATTTTATTTATTTCAGGTACTTATATAGTGCCGTCAATTTACGCAGCGCTTTACATATACATTGTACATTCACATCAGTCCCTACCCTCAAGGAGCTTACAATCTAAGGTCCCTAACTCACATTCATACATACTGGGAACAATTTAGACAGGATCCAATTAACCTACCAGCATGTCTTTGGAGTGTGGGAGGAAACCGGAGTACCCGGAGGAAACCCACACAGGCACAGGGAGAACATGCAAACTCCAGGCAGGTAGTGTCCTGGTTGGGATTACGACCTAGCGACCCTTTTTACTGCTAGGCGAGAGTGCTACCCACTACACCACTGTGCCGCCCATACATCCCATCCTTATGTTTTCTTAAGCAGGAGCTTTCTGCCGGGAATATCTGATGTTTATACATCAGGACGGTATGCAAGAACCTTTTAAGTGGATGTCCAGGATTGAGCTAACTTAGCTTAAAGCGATATTAAAGTCTTGTTTTTTGATTTTTTTAAAATAACAAACATGTTATTCTTACCTGCTCTGTGCAATGGTTTTGCACAGAGCAGCCTAGATCCTCCTCTTCTCGGGTTCCATGCTGACGCTCCTGGCTCCTCCCTCCTGCTGGGTGCCCCCACAGGAAGCAGCTTGCTGTGGGGGCACCCAAGCAGGCGCGCTCCTGAGCCACGGCTCTGCGTGACCATTTACACACAGAGCTGCGGCTCGGCCCCACCACCCTGTGTGTCCTCACTGGCTGTGATGGAAAGCCAATCAAGAGTGCGAGTCCTCGGAGAGGCAAGGCTATTGTGGACATCGCTGGATTGAGAGGGGGCACAGGTAAATATTGTGGGGGGGGGGGGGCTGCTGCACCCAGAAGATTTTTTACCTTCTTACATAGAATCCATGAAGGTAAAAAACCTTGTGCCTTCACAACCACTTTAAATCTGTTCCCATCCCCTTCTGACACCTATACTAAGTACCCTGTAGAAGGAAGCTGCCTATACTGTTACCTATTTTTAGGGTGCTCTGGTCTGGTCACGGTCAGCTCCCAAGTGTCTTTAGGGGAAAGGAGGGACAGCCAACAATGGATGCCCCATAGTAAGTTTACGAGTGACATCAGCACCTAGGCATTTCAGCCATTGTCAGCGCTCTCTCCCCTCCCCTGAAGCCGGCCGCTGTGGAGATCACGTGACGGTGTCCTGAGAATAGGTAAGTATAAGCATTTTCCTTTCACAGGGTAGTTAATATGGGGCGAGGGGGGAGAGCAAATTTAAGGTGGTTGTAAAGGAGGGAGACTTTGTTCACACTAGCTAAAAATACTGACGCTGAACCAACTCGCTTATATCGATAACTTGCATTGTTTAGTGTACCCCACCACATAAGCCCTATGCGCGTTGTTTGAATAGTGTTAAAGGCGTGTTAAAAACGCACCCCAGATGCCCTATGCACGTTGTTTGGTGTATTTGACGAGTGTTAAAGGCAGATTGAAAATGCATTCCAGATGCCTATTTTTTTTTACACCAAACATGTTTTTAATTCGCCATAAATGCACCGCAAACGTGTACAGCAACGTTTTGTGGCACGTTACAATAGACTAAAATGGAAGGAATTGAGATGCTTCAACTCTTTCCAAACTCAACATGTAGCTTAATTTTTGAAGCGCAGCGACTCAACATAAACAATTCATGTTCTGACAGCTCTGTGCACTGTCACAGTTTTTTTATTCACTGTACTGAGGTTTGGTGCGATTTTGATGCTTTCCAGTGCATTCCGGTGCATTTTTTTTTATGTGTTTTGCCACGTTCCAGTACAGTCCAGTGCAGGAAAAATACAGCATGTTCTACTTTTTTTTTTAGAACTGGAACGCCCTGGAACTGACCGCACTGATGTGAACTATGCCATTGGAAACCATACCTAATGCAGGGAATGCATTAGGCTCTGTTCACAATGACATTAAGGACAAGTTCACACCACATGGAGTCCAGTGTGTTTTTATTCTGCATCAAAAACGTATTGGAAAGTAGGTTATATGGTATATAACCTACTTTTAAATGCAGAATAAAAACACACTGGACACCATGTGGTGTGAACTGGCCCTTAAAGCGTGGTTCCCACTTAAAAAAAAAATTACAAGTCAGCAGCTACAAATACTGCAGCTGCTGACTTTTAATAATCGGACACTTACCTGTCCCAGGGTCCAGAGATGCGGGGGATCGAAGCCCCGCTCGTCCCCACCTCCGCACAGCCACAGCCGGGTGCCCACAGTTAAGATGCGGCGTCGGCATCTTAACTGTGGGCGCCCGGCTGTGGCGTCACAGCCAGGCACCCACTGCGCATGCGCGAGCTGCGCCGCGCCATCACTGGCCATATAACAATCTGGGACCGGTCACGTGCCCAAGATGATTGCCTAGAGGAAGGGGAGAGCTGATCTTCTTTCCTGTGCTGAGGGAAGTGACGTCAGGAGCCCAGGCGCCAAAGGAGGCAGACTACGAGGGACCCCCTAGCAACAGGCATTTAGAGGTGAGTAAAAAAAAATTTTTTCCAAATGTTTTTTTTTAATTTTTAAAAGTACATTAATTTTCTTTTTTTTTGGGGGGGGGTTGGAACTCCACTTTAATGTCATTATGAATAGAGCCTAGTGCATTCCCTGCATCAAGGTAAAAAAATGTACCGGTAGTTGTATATCGCCCACACCTCCCTCATACTCTCCCTATCTCAATCAGGTGCTGTGACTGAGTGCAGCAGTGCTGCTCTCTCTTCCTCTCCTTACAGGACTCCCTAATAGCAGCGGGAGCCATTGATTTCTGCTGCTGTCATTCAAATCCTGTAAAAAGGTAGCGGGGGATGGGGCGGAGCCACGCTGTGTGTGTTTATGGATGTACACAGCCTGGCTCGGGAGTGATAGATTGTGGATGTCCCGCACTGATGGTTAATTGGAATTATAGTGAGAGCTGCTGCCTCCACCGTGACAACTACCTAAATAGGGTCTGAGTAGGAAAATATGGATAATAAGAATTCTGGTTGCTGCTCTAATACAGTATGACCTTGTGAAATATTTCCCAAATAAATAAATTAATTATAAAGTGACAAGTGCTACTCTGTTCTTAATAAATGTAACATATATCATACAAATTGGTGATACTTATAAAACGTGATGCGTGTAATCATATAGTCTTCACAGTGTAAACTCTTATGCCCCGTACACACGGTTGGATTTTTCCGACGGAAAATGTGTGATAGAACCTTGTCGGAAATTCCGACCGTGTGTGGGCTCCATCACACGTTTTCCATCGGAATTTCCGACACACAAAGTTTGAGAGCTTGCTATAAAATTTTCCGACAACAAAATCCGTTGTCGGAAATTCCGATCGTGTGTACACAAATCTGACGCACAAAGTGCCACGCATGCTCAGAATAAATTAAGAGATGAAAGCTATTGGCTACTGCCCCATTTATAGTCCCGACGTACGTGTTTTACGTCACCGCGTTCAGAACGATTGGATTTTTCGACAACTTTGTGTGACCGTGTGTATGCAAGAAAAGTTTGAGCCAACATCCGTCGGTATAAATCCATGGATTTTGCTGTCGGAATGTCCGATCAATGTCCGACCGTGTGTACAGGGCATTATTCATATAAAGTGACAAATGTGATAATATAATTTCCAGTGTAAACTCTTACACAAGATCTTGATAAAAATAAAATAAACATAAAAATAAAAATTGTCCAAAATTAATAATATTCAAGTCCTGAAAATTAGTGGTAAAACAGTTTGTTTTGGAAATGACAAACCGTCCTACAGAAATAAGCAGGTAAAAAGTGACTGGTGCCTTATTCCTCTTGGTGCTTTAAAAAGGTATCTTATGGTGCAAGTGCTCCACTCCGTGCTCTTCTTATATGAATGCACTTACCAGAGGGCTCTTCCCTCTAGGGGGTGTTGTGCCTTCACAGCCTCAGAGCTGTATGCCAGAACAGACCTCCAGTGCTGATACTCTTTATCAGCCCCTTCCCCTCATTAATGCACAGAATATGCAAAGAGAGAAAGATACTCCGTAGTGCAATAAAGTTTGACTCAATTTATTTTCAAAAACATATAGATGTACACTTACATTGTTTAAAAAATTGTAAAGCAGTGTGAAAACTGGATGTCCATGGTCCCTTGCGTTCCGCTGACCAAACAGGGGTCTGATATGGATTCGGAGGGGACCCCCTCCCCCTACTCCAAAATAAAAAAAAATGGCGTGTGGTCCCCCCAAAATCCATACAGACAATTATCCGAGCATACAGCCCGGCAGGTCAGGAAAGTGAGGGGACGAGCGAGCGCCTCCCCCCTGAACCATACCAGGCCGCATGCCCTCAACATAGGGGAGTGGGTGCTTTGAGGCGGCCCACCCCAAAGCACCTTGCCTCCATGTTTATGGGGACAAGGGCCTCTTCTCAACAATCATGGTCGGTGGTTGTCGGGCGGGGGGACCCCCTATGGGAATGGGTATCGGGTACATACTACCCCTACCCATTCACCAAAAGGGCAGCAAAATGTCAAAGAAAAAACAAGAGACAGTTTTTGACAATTCCTTTATTAACCTGCAGGAAGTGTACGAAAAAAGTTCTGGACAGCCGCACACCGGGAGAAATTTCAAGTGTCTTTATTGAAGATACTGGATCATGAAGTACACAGGACACCGCAGGGAAAAAGTAAAGGACAACAGCTGACGCGTTTCACACTTATACTAAGTGCTTACTCATAGCTATGTATAAGTGTGAAACGCATCAGCTGTTGTCCTGTACTTTTTCGCTGCAGTGTCCTGTGTACGTCATGATCCAGTATCTTGAATAAAGACACATGAAATTTCTCCCGGTGTGCGGCTGTCCAGAACTTTTTTCGTACACTTCCTGCCTGTTCCAGCATTAGCCAGCACCTGGGGCTCTTCTCCCCTGGTGGTTAAGGATTTGTCTATTACGGTTTGGATCTATCTGTGGAGTCTCTTTGCTTCCTTTATTAACCCCCTAGTGCCGACCATACGCACATATGCGGCCTCGGCTTTCAGGGGTTATATAACGCGATGATGCCTGAAGCTGCATGCACCCCTCCCCCCCCGGTACCGTTTTTTGGAGTGGCTGGTCGGCTCTTTAGGGATAACAACCGATGCGGCTGAAAGTCCTTTTTGGCGATCTGAATACTTTGAAGTGCAAAGGAGGGATTTGGGGTCTTTTAAACCACCGATCCCTCCATAAAGAATACTTGTCACCACCTATTACTGTCACAAAGGATGTTTACATTCCTTGTGACAGAAATAAAAGTGATCGGATATTTTTTTTTTTCTTTTTACAGAGACAATATAAAAAAATAAAATAAATAAGAAAAAAAAATTCTAAAGCGCCCCCCGTCCCCGCAAGCTCGTGCAGCAACGAAAACGCATAAGTAAACGGTGTTCAAATCACACATGTGAGGTATTCCCTAGGTCCTCTGCTAAAAAAATATTTATAATGTTGGGGGGTTCTAAGTAATTTTCTAGCAAAAAATACAGATTTTAACTTGTAAGCAACAAATGTCAGAAATAGGCTTAGGCATGAAAGTGATAATAGCTCTGTCTTCTCCTGGTGCCTTCTCTCCCACCGCCATCTTCTTCCTCACTGCCGGTTCATCGCTAAAAAAATTAAAAAGGCGCTGTTCTTCTGTTGCTGTCTTTCTCCTTTGTGTTGTCGTCCGCTGTCTGGTATCTGTTATATAGCCATGGGTTGTGGCCATCAGATGACGTCACCTGGAGAGTCCGCCCCCTGTGATGTCAGGCGGCGGCGGTGGAGAGGATGGCACCGGGAGAAGACAGAGCTATTAATAAAGGAATTGTCAAAAACCAGCTCTTTTTTTTTCACTGCCTTTGTGGTGAATGGGTAGGGGTAGTATGTACCTGATACCCATTCACATAGGGGGGCCCAGGATCTGGGGGCCCCCTTGTTAAAGGGGGCCCTCAGATTCCGATAAGCCCCCCTGCCCGCAGACCCAGACAACCACCGGCCAGGGTTGTCGGAAAGAGGCCCCTGTCTCCATCAACATGGGGGCAAGGTGCTTTGGGGTGGGGGGACATGTTGATGGGGACAAGGGCCTCTTCCCGACAACCCTGGCCGGTGGTTGTCGGGGTCTGGGGGCTTATTGGAATCTGGGGACCCCTTTAACAAGGCTGCATGTTGAGGGCATGCGGCCTGGTATGGTTCATGATGGAGGGGGCGCTCGATTGTCCCCTCCCTTTCCTGACCTGCCGGGCTGCATGCTCGGATAAGGGTCTGTTATAGATTTGGGGGGGGACCCCACACCATTTTTTAAATTTTGGCGCGGGGGGGGCCCCCTCCGAATCCATACTAGACCCGAAGGGCCTGCTATGGACCGGGGGGGACCCTACGCCGTTTTTTTTCTTGTTTTTTTTTTACATTCTGTCAGCTGGTGATTCATCTGTTGTCACCAGCCCCCTCCTTAGCAACCAGCTATATACAGTGTATTTAATGAGGAGGAAAAAAAGGGTTCAAAAACAGATGTCAGCGGATTGGATGTAAGCAGTTTTTTGTCCATTCCGTTTTTTTTACGGATGAAAAAATAGGGTTTTCTTCCGTCATAAAAAAATGGAGCTTGGCGGGGACGCATGTTTGCAGATGTCAGCGGATGATCTTCTGCTAATGTCCGCTATCCCATAGAGATACATGTATGTCCGTTTTTCATCCATCAACAGATGGATGAAAAACGGACATACGGAACGCCCGTGTGGAAGGGGCCAAGTATTTCCAATTGATGGAAAACTTCAGTATCAAATAGAGGTTTTCTGGCTTGTTAGAATAGACATGTTTGGGCTGCAATCTTTTCCCTGAAGAAAAGGGAATGTCTTTTTTGTTGTATTAAGAGGTCAGAGCATGTTCCAGGGGTGCAACTATGTATTTTAGGAGAGGTATAGTCTGCTTTCCTATGCTGTCCCCATATGCCTCCTACCCTGACTCATCCGGTACACATGTAGATTGCCTTCATCATGTTCTGATCGGTATTGTGCTTTGTGTGAAGTGTGTGCGTGCCATTCATTTTCTGTCTCTGGTCCCTCATGTCCAATTATCTCACAGAATATATGCTGTGTGTTTAGGGAGCCTCGTGGTGACGCTGGGGGCACACTCCCAGTTTACCATATGCGAGCCATTATCATCTCTCTTCATTTCACTGCCACTGTAAGACAAAGCGGCCTCCTCAATGCCACATCAAATCTACTTTGCAGCAGACCTGTCAGTAAAATATGTGAACACAGCATGTTAGTGCAAAACTAGAGACATGAACATGACATACTGTACATACAGGATGGTACAAAGCCACCTGAAATCAAAATCATAAACAAAATCATTTCAAGACTTATGGCTCCACAACATTTGGCTTTTCAAATTACTTGCCTGAGATCTGCCAAATAAAAGATCCCAGGTGTATATTAAATTCAGCAAAGTGTTTTTAGGGGTCAGATGATCTGCTTCTATAAATCTCTTAGGCTACATCACACTTCAGCGTTTTGAATCATGGGCAAATTCATTTGAATGACATCTAAAATCTCGGTGCTGGTCTGAAGGCAATCGCACAATCGCAGCAACTTGCATGAAGCATGCCGCATTAAGCATGAACTTTTTTTGGGTGACATGCTTCACGCGATGCGGGTTGCCATATATGGAAATTGCCAATTCTGATGTCACTGCACATACTGCAATACTTTTTTTTATAAGTGATCACATTCCCTCTTTTCACAGCTGCATAGAGAGGTGAGGGTGGAGAAACAGCAGGACTTCCCAGTGGACAGCTGTGCAGGGGGTGCGTTACAGCATAAGTCTGATTATTGGAGGAGAGCAGGCTGAGTTCCCAGCACAGATAGAGAACTGACCACGCTTTGCTTTCCTGCTTAGTGTGGTCAATTTTTAATAGGAAAGCAGAGGGACTGGCAAGAACACCAGGGATTTCACACAAAGGAAGCAATACAAAGAGAACAGGATACATTTTCATACAAGTACATGGTACAGCAGACACATATCAGGAATATGAAATGTTGGATTTACATATTCTTTAATGAAAAGAAAAGGAGAGACCGCAGAATAATAGAGGAGGTGCAAAGAAAGGTAAAATGTCAAAAATATTTATAAAACACCACAGAAACACATACAACAAAATACAGTGACACAGACAAAGACTTGGGATCTATAGATAGGTAAGGGAGAAACAGCTGCTAAAAGCTCCCCAATCTATATTCTGGCCATCCATGCCAAGATCTGATACCATTGTTGTCTTAGCATGCACATTCATTTTCCTGCATAATTCAGGTTCACATAATTTTACAGTTGTTCAGTAACATAATCAGGGCTTTTTTTCTCAGACAATAGGTGCAGGAACTCCCCCTTTCCGAGTCACCCCTTTTCTCCGTCCCTACTCACCTCCGAGCACCATCCCTTGGTTCCATCCCCTGCCCAACTCTCAGTACCGCCCCTTTTAGACAATAAAGAACCAAGTATCATTTTGTGTTGCTAAGTAATTTGTATGGAATTTGGTAATGATATCAAGAAAAGCAGTAAAATAGATCCCCTGTAGCCAGCAACAATAGATCCCCCTAACAGCAATGGAGCAACCCACAACAAAATCCCCCCCCAGCAACAATAGACACCCGGCAGCATCAACAAATCTCCGCATAGCCAGCATTAATAGACTCTCCGGCAGCCATCAACAATAGACCCCTCCCCCAACAGTAGATCGCTTTCAGAAACAACTGACCCCCCAGCAACATAAGACCCACCCCCAGCAACAATAGGTCCCCCACCAGCAACAATAGACCTCCTTAGCAACAATAGACCCGCCCTGCAAAAATATATTCCCTCCAGCTTGAATAGATCCCCCAGCAGTGAGCATCAATACCCTGCAGCACACCCCAGCACCCCTTACCATTACATACAGTCAGTCCAGGAGGTGCCTGAACTGCGTTCTCCTGCGTTCCCACTAAAAAAAAAAAAGCCCTGAACAAACCCTCTGTGGCCAACAGAAGTTCTTCCATTGGTGTGTTGATCCTGATCCTCTACCCATCCCCTGACCCACTTATACTGACATGTCCCACATTCCATGTCCTTTACTTTGTCGGAGCCGTCACAAATGTCTCAGATTCTTTATATGGGAGATGATGTAATCTCCACCCTAGATGCAGTGCTCTGGCTTAAGCAGCCAATTACAAGGTTTGAACAATGACTTGGAGGATGACATCATCAATCCTGTGTAAGCTCTGACACCAGCCATCATGGAGCTTACACAGAGATTTTGCTCCAGCAAGAAAGGAGTGGTTAATGAGTATCAAACCTGTAGCACCTGTAGCATGTAGGACTTTTTTTTAATACGCCACACCTAAAATGCACATAAAACGCATAGGGGCCTTGGTTTTACAATTTGTTATTGTATCTAAATCTGCTAGTACATCTAACACTCCTCTTCCACCCCCACAGATTAACAATGCTGCTGTCCTAAGGTATCTTTATTGCTCCTTCATCCAGAGTGTAGGCACTCTGGGGGGGGGGGGGGTGTTTCATGTGACAACACTGAAGAAATGACACTTTTCTGCAATGTAAAGTAGTGAGTGTACAGCTTGTATAACAGTGTCAATTTGTTGTCCCCTCAAAATAACTCAAGACACAGCCATTAATGTATAAACTGCTGGCAAAAAAAGTGAGTACACCCTTAAGTGAAAATGTCCAAATTGGGCCCAATTAGCCATTTTCCCTCCCCAGTGTCATGTGACTCGTTAGTGTTACAAGGTCTCAGGTGTGAAGGGGGTGCAGGTGTGTTAAATTTGGTGTTATCGCTCTCACTCTCTCATACTGGTCACTGGAAGTTTAACATGGCACCTCATGGCAAAGAACCCTCTGAGGATCTGAAAAAAGAATTGTTGCTCTACATAAAGATGGCCTAGGCTATAGGAAGATTGCCAAGACCCTAAAACTGAGCTGCAGCACGGTGGCCAAGACCATACAGCAGTTTAACAGCACAGGTTCCACTCAGAACAGACCTCACCATGGTTGACCAAAGAAGTTGAGTGCATGTGTTCAGTGTCATATCCAGAGGTTATCTTTTGGAAATAGACGTATGAGTGCTGCCAGCATTGCTGCAGAGGTTGAAGGGGTGGGGGGGTCAGCCTGTCAGTGTTCAGACCATATGCCGCACACTGCATCAAATTGGTCTGCATGGCTGTCGCCCCAGAAGGAAACCTCTTCTAAAGATGATGCACAAGAAAGCCCACAAACAGTTTGCTGAAGACAAGCAGACTAAGGACGTGGAATACTGGAACCATATCCTGTGGTCTGATGAGACCAAGATAAACTTATTTGGTTCAGATGGTGTCAAGCATGTGTGGCAGCAACCAGGTGAGGAGTACAAAGACAAATTTGTCTTGCCTACAGTCAAGCATGGCGTTGGGAGTGTCATGGTCTGGGGCTGCATGAGTGCTGCTGGCACTGGGGAGCTACAGTTCATTGAGGGAACCATGAATGCCAACATGTACTGTGACATACTGAAGCACAGCATGATCCCCTCTCTTCGGATAGATTAGTATTCCAACATGATAACGACCTCAAACACACCTTCAAGACGACCACTGCCTTGCTAAAGAAGCTGAGGGTAAAGGTGATGGACTGGCCAAGCATGTCTCCAGACCTAAACCCTATTGAGTATCTGTGGGGCATCCTCAAATGGAAGATGAAGAGTGCAAGGTCTCTAACATCCACCAGCTCTGTGATGTCATCATGGAGGAGTGGAAGAGGACTCCAGTGGCAACCTGTGAAGCTTTGGTGAACTCAATACCCAAGAGGGTTAAGGCAGTGCTGTAAAATAATGGTGGCCACACAAAATATTGACCCTTTGGGCCCAATTTGGATATTTTCACTTAGGGGTGTACTCACTTTTGCTGCCAGCGATTTAGACATTAATGACTGTGCGTTGAGTTATTTTGAGGGGACAGCAAATTTACACTGTTATACAAGCTGTACACTCACTACTTTACATTGTAGCAAAGTGTAATTTCTTCAGTGTTGTCACATGAAAAGATATAATAAAATATTTACAAAAATGTGAGGGGTGTACTCACTTTTGTGAGATACTGTGTGTGTGTGTGTGTGTGTGTGTGTGTATATATATATATATATATATATATATATATATATATATATATACAGTATATTCATTTCAATTTTTTTAAATACTTTTTTGTTTTCTATTACTTTTATTGTTTACATTTTTTTTGTAGTGTAGCAATTTAGCATTATCATAGTAACACTATACTACGCTGGGGAGGTGATTTTTTTTACAGTTATAAGCAACCATTATTTTTGAATGAAAACTATTCAGTCAGTGTTTACTATTGTAATTAGCTGTGATTGGCCCAGTCAGTACCATGTTATCACTGTGACCAATCACAGAGCTCATTGCAATAGTACACAATGAAATGCATGAATCAAAGCCTTTCATTGGGCACAGGCAGCAGTCTGGTACAGTGATCTGTCATCGGCTGTGTCCACTGGACACAGCCGATGACAGATTCCACCAGAGCGGGGCCCCTCATATGACATCCTCCCAGGGTAATAGGACTCCTGCTCCGCCATCATATTACAATAGGCCGGACGGGAGGGGGTTAAAAGAGATACCCCCTGCTGAATGAAATTGTATTTATTTATTTTTTCTTCAAGGGCAGTGCTCAGCTCCCAATGTAGGCTGAGGGGTAGGGGAAAACCCTAGGCATCCATAGGAAAGACATGGTACGCATAGTGGTTGAGAAGGAGTCATTTATTGTTAGCCATTTCAGATTGAACAATGGAGTCTATTCGAAGAATCAAGCAGCACCACTCTCAACCATGGACGGAACTCACAGCAGGAAAGTGGTACACCAAGGCCGGCACCTGGCACAGGGGAGGTAGGCAAGCAGATGCAGCAAGCACAGCAGTGTAAACGTTTCCCAAAAAGTCGGCGACAGTCCCTACTCCTACCCTAGGTTTCTCTCCCTGTCAAGCAGGCTCCTCTCCCTAACCCCACCACACGTAGAATGTGCGCCAACTGCAGTAAGCCAGGGCTTTTTGTAAGCTCTGCCCTTACCAAAAGATGGCCGGAGAGGTCACCTGGGTGGCAGTGTCCAACTGGACAGCAGCCCACCCAATGACACATATGGAGGCCTAAGAGGAATGGCTCTTCCTCCTTTCATCCACTCTCCCTATATGGTCGATGCAAGAGTGCTACCTGTGCAGGGAGGTCAACCTACACCCGCCTACACCCATGCCTTTTGTTTATCAATCCCTTACCTATTAGTCTTGAGCATTTGGCTCACACTGACTTTATTGGGGTTCCGATTAACATTTGAACCTAGGAGGAGTTTGACGAACATCCTGCACATCGAACCCAGGTACATTTCACTAATCAGTGTAGTCCAGCTACCGCTGAATTAAAAAAATAAATAAAATTAAAAAAAAGCAGAATCCCAGAACAGGTCAGCTGTTCACCCTGTTTTCATCTCAGGGTTTTGCTTTAACTGGAGTTTACCTCTAACAGGGTATTAGAGAACAGAATATAGCAGAGGAAGACAATGCAATGCGTAGATGAGGAGGCCGTTTTATAAAGCAGAAAAATGTGTGCCGTCATCTTGTATAACTCTCGTACTGCCCCTCAGCCAGCTTCAACCTTTTCTGCCTCCTTCCGCTGATCCTTTCCGACTAGACACACAGAATATGGTGCATGCAGAAAGCAATGTTTTCTATCTTGTCTCTTCTCTGCCGCATGAGCATTGTGCCTAGACCTGTCACTCCAGACAGAGGGGAGATTTATCAACCAATTCACTGGCAGGTATGGCACCTATCTATCAGAGACCCTACTGCCTGCCATATATCAAAGGTTTTCTAGTATGTGCATCTGTGACCCCTGTGTTTGCAATCACAGACATCCCAATGCGACAGTGCTGTAAACATGCGATAGATTAATCACTGAACTTGTGACAGTTTATTACATAAAGCAAACACATGTGTAAGAAGTGGTGAAGTGGTCCTGCTTTTTATTCATGTAATGCTACTTCTGAGCAGCAGAGGGGGAAATGATGAAGCTCTATTCTTATAGAAAATATTACATGATTGTGGCTTGCTGTGCAGCAGAGAAGATAATCTACCCCATTATATTCTCTTCTGTGTGACAGTTGAGGGAAGAAGCACAGCAGGTTTCCTGGGAACTCAGGAATCCAACTTTTATATCACTGATCGGGATATACGTATTTACAATATAAAGGCAAAGAGTGAAAGTGAATACAGCCCAAAGCTGAACAGTATATGACATAGGAAACACATTCCATATAAAAACGACATAGCATAATGCAGTGGGTGCTAATTACAATGATATTATTAAAAAACAAACAAACAAAAAAAAAAACACATCTACAAAATACATATAAAGAACCTTTAAAATAAGTCCTATCCATCCAACTGCAAAGAGAATTCTGGAGTGATCATTGATGGTGCTGGCTGCAGTAAACTCCAGCACTGGTGTCAATAATTGCATTAATAACCCCCAGGATATATGTCGGTAAAGGCAATCATAACCCCCAACATTGGTGTCAATTGCCTCAATAATGGCCTCCAGCATTGGTATCAGTGGATGCAATAATAACCCCCACCATTGGAGTCAGTGAACGCAATAATAAACCCAAGCACTGGTGTCAGTGACTTCAATAATAACCCTCAGCATTGGTGTCAGTGGCCTTAATATTAACCCCCATCATTGGTGTCAGTGGCCTTAATATTAACCCCCATCATTGGTGTCAGTGGCCTTAATATTAACCCCCATCATTGGTGTCAGTGACCACAATTATAACCCCCAGTATTCGTGTCAATGATCACAATAATAACCCTCAGTATTGGTGTTAGTGACCACAATAATAACCTCAGCATTGGTGTCAGTGACAATAACCCCCAGCGCTGATGCCAGTGACTGCAAAAAAGAAAAACCAGCATTTGTGTCAGTGAGTGCGAGTCCTTGGCCACAATAATCACCCCCAGCATTGGTGTCAGTGACTACAATATTAACCTTCAGAATGGGTGTCAGTGGCAACAAAAATAACTCCCCAGTGCAGGTTTCAGTATCTACTATAATAACCCCCAGCATTGATTTCAGTGACAATAAATAACACCCAGAATTGTTGTGAGTTCCGCAATAATAACTCCCAGCATTGTTGCCAGTGTCCACAATAATAATCCCCAACATTGGTGTCAGTACCTGCAATAATAACCCCTAGCATTGGTTTCAGTGGCAGTACTGTTATTCCTTCCCCCTTCTGCACTCAGTAGCCCCCCCATTTATGGCCACTTAACCCCTCCCCCCCTCATTTGGGAACAGTACAATGGCAGTGAAATCTAACCAACCCTATTAGTGGTAAGTCCAGGGGCACCTGATCACATCCTTCTGAGCGACCCTCTCTCTCTCTCCCTCTCCCCAGCACGGGATTGCGGGAAGTGACTTCAACATAGCTGCACACCCAACCTTAGAAGGAAGCAAAAGAAGGGTTTAGGAGGGGTGCAATGACACACTACTGCTGGCTGGTACTGCTGGCAGGTAACGCTGGTGGGTACTTCTGGTTGGTACTGCTGGCTGGTACTGCTGGTGGGTACTGTTGGCGGGTACTGCTGGTTGGTACTGCTGGCGGATACTGTTGGTGGGTACTGCTGGCTCGTATTGCTGGCAGGTATTGCTGGCTGGTACTGCTGGCTGGTACTGCTGGCGGGTACTTCTGGTGGGTAACGCTGGTACTGCTGGAGGATACTGTTGGTGGGTACTGCTGGTGGTTACTGTTGGTGGGTACTGCTGGTGGATACTGCTGGCTGGTACTGCTGGTAGATAACGCTGGCGGGTACTGCTAGCTGGTACCGCTGGCTTGTACTGCTGACTGGTAACTCTGGTGGGCACTGCTGGTTGGTACTGCTGGCGGGTACTGTTGGTGGGTCCTGTTGCCAGGTGCTGCTGGTGGGTACTGTTGGTGGGTACTGCTGGTGGGTACTGCTGGCGGCTACTGCTGGCTGGTTCTTGACCCACCATCCCCGAGCATCTGTGTGACAGGAGCCGGCGATAGAGGAAGCAATCGGCTGCAGTAGAGAGCAGAGCCGATGGTTCCTGTGTCGCTTCTGTCAGAGTACATTGGGTATCACTCTGCCTGTGACAGGAGCTATATATATATGGGAAGTGGTATATAAGATATAGTATATAGGAGGGTGTATATGGGAGGGGTATATAGGATTGTGTATATAGAAGGGGTATATAGGATGGTTTAAATAGGAGGGGTATATAGGATGGTGTACATGGGAAGTGTATATAGAATGGTGTATATGGAAGGGTTATATAGAATGGTGTATTTGGGGGGAGTATACGGGATGGGGTTTATAGAATGGTGTAAATGGGAGGGGTATATAGGATGGTGTATATACTGTAGGAGAGGGATAAATAGGATGGTTTATATGTGAGGGGTAAATAGGATGGTGTATATAGGATAGTGTATATCTGATATATAGGATGCTGTATATAGGCATATAGGATGGTGTATATGGTGATATTGGAGGAGTATAAAGGATGGTATATATGGGAGGGGTATATAGAATGGTGTATATAGGAGGGGTATTTAGGATGTTGTATATGGGAGGGATATGTAATGCGAAGGAAAGTGAAACAGTCATCTTATTATCAAACATTTAGTTTTGATTAAGCAGATACTGTATATTGGATGTATATTTGTAATTAGAAATATTATTGTGTAACATCTGCATTTCTTGTGTTAGAATTATATTTGCACCATCTGGGAAGATTGTTCTCTGTCTTTTGAAAAATTGTCCCCTCAAGAGTTTGCGTTTTCCTGTCATGAAGTATATACAATGCCTTGAAAAAGTATTCATACCCCCTGAAACTTTCAAACATGTTCATGTTACAACCAAAAACTTAAATGTATTTTATTGGGATTTTATGTGACAGACCCCTAACTAAAATCTAGAAGTCACCTGATTAGTAAATAGAGTCCACCTGTGTGTAATTTAAACAGTATAAATACAGCTGTTCTGTGAAGCCCTCAGAGGTTTGTTTCAACCTTAGTTACAAACAGCATCATAAAGGCCAAGGTACATACCAGACAGGTCAGGGATAAAGTTGTGGAGAAGTTATGGTAGGGTTAGGCTAAAAAAAAATATCCCAAGCTTTGAACATCTCACGGAGCACTGTTCAATCCATCATCTGAAAATGGAAAGAGTATGGCACAACTGCAAACCTACCAAGACATAGCTGTCCACCTAAACTGACAGGCCGGGCAAGGAGAGCATTAATCAGAGAAGCAGCCAAGAGGTCCATGGTAATTCTGGAGGAGCTGCAGAAATCCACAGCTCAGGTGGGAGAATCTGTCCACAGGACAACTATTAGTGGTGCTCTCCACAAATCCGGCCTCTATGAAAGATTGGCAAGAAGAAAACCATTGTTGAAAGAAAGCCATAAGTCCTGTTTGCAATTTGCGAGAAGCCATGTGGGGGACCCAGCAAACATGTGGAAAAAGGTGCTCTGGTCAGATGAGACAAAAATGTCACTATTTGGCCTAAAAAAAAAAACCCGCTGTAAAATGCGTTGGGCGTGCCTGGTTGGAGTCCAGGCTGAAGTTTCCACTCCATTCACCTCTCTAGGATACCTTAGAAGTGGGACTTCCAGGGGCTACCCCTCTTTTTCTTGAACCCCACCGTGAAAAATGGTGGTGGCAGCATCATGTTGTGGGGGTGCTTTTCTTCAGCAGGGACAGGGAATCTGGTCAGAGTTAATGGGAGAATATCTATCAGCATAGGCGTTCACCCAAGCAATTCTAGTCTATATGGCAATGTTGGCTTGATGTCCCTGGCTTGGCCCCTCCACAGCTTATTTTAGACAGAATATTACAAATTTAAGCTCAATCGAGGTTTCATGAATCTAATTACTGATGACAGTACTTCTATTTTGTGAAATTGAATATGCACCAAAAGATATTTTCCTTCTGGGTAACTAATGACACTTTTGGTGCGTTCTTTTCTGAGTGCTTACATGACACTCCAACAAGTTGTTGCATTATAGTATGTTAGTTGCTTTTATTATTTTTATTCATTTTATTGCAATCTAAGATGAGGATTCTTTAACTCTGATGTACAATACTGACTGTATGACATGTAATTTGTTTGATGAATACTTGTAATTCTTTAAATCATTAATAAAATTTTTTCTTGATTTAAAAAAAAAGAGTTGATGGGAAGATGGATGGAGCCAAATACAGGGCAATCTTAGAAGAAAACCTGTTATGCCGCGTACACACGCTCGGAATTTCCGACAACAAATAATCGATGGAAGCTTGTCGGAAATTCCGACCATGTGTAGGCTCCATCTGATAATTTGTTGTCGGAATTTCCGACAACAAAAAATTGAGAGCTGGATCTCACATTTTCCGACAACAAAATCCACGCATGCTCGGAATCGAGCAGAAGAGCCGCGCTGGCTATTGAACTTCATTTTTCTCGGCTCGTCGTACGTGTTGTACGTCACCACGTTCTTGATGTTCGAAATTTCCGACAACATTTGTGCGATTGTGTGTTTGCAAGACAACAGCCAACATCCGTCGGGAAAAAATCCAGGATTTTGTTGTCGGAATGTCCGATTGTGTGTACGCGGCATTAGAGTCTGCAAAAGACTTGAGACTGGGGTGGAGGTTCACCTTCCAGTAGGACAATGATTCTAAACATACAGCCAGAGCTAACAATGGAATGGTTTAGATCAAAGCATATTCATGTGTTAGAATGGCCCAGTCAAAAGTCCAGACCTAAATCTAATTGAGAATCTGTGGCAAGACTTGAAAATTGCTGTTCACAGATGCTCTCCATCCAATCTGACAGAGCTTGAGCTATTTTGCAAAGAAGAATGGGCAAAAATGTCACTCTCTAGATGTGCAAAGCTGGTAGAGACATCCCCAAAAAGACTTGCAGCTGTAATTGCAGCGAAAGGTGGCTCGCAGTCTCCACTCTAATTCATCCCAAAGGTGTTCTATTGGGTTGAGATCAGGACTCTGTGCAGGCCAGTTAAGTTCTTCCACCCCAAACTCGCTCATCCATGTCTTTATGGACCTTGCTTTGTGCACTGGTCTAAATCATTTGGTGGAGGGGGGATTATGGTGTGGGGTTGTTTTTCAGGGGTTGGGCCTGGCCCCTTAGTTCCAGTGAAGGGATCTCGTAAGGAAGGCATCAGCATAACAAGACATTTTGGACTATTTCATGCTCCTTTGTGAGAACAGTTTGGGGACGGCCCCTTCCTGTTCCAACATGACTGCGCATCAGTGCACAAAGCAAGGTCCATAAGGCTGGGTTCACACCTAAGACAGATGCGGCTGACAGCAGGGGTCTGGTGCGCTCCTGTTCTCCGTTTTAGGGACGAATCAGGCCCAAATTATTGTCTGCATTCGGACCTGAAACAAAGCCAAAGACGCACAGGACCTCTGTGCAATCTGCCCTGGAGATGTGTGAACCAGCTCCATCACAACTTCCTGCCATGCAAATTGCATAATGGGGCAATTTGCATAAGTGTGAACCCAGCCTGAGGACATGGATGAGCGAGTTTGGGGTGGAGGAACTTGACTGGCCTGTACAGAGTCCTGACCTCAACTTGATTGCGAGCCAGGCCTTCTCGTCCAACATCACAAATGTGCTTCTGGAAGAACGGTTAAACATAGACATGCTCCTAAAGCTTGTGGACAGTCTTCCCAGAAGAGTTGAAGCTGTAATGCCCCGTACACACGGTTGGATTTTCCAATGGAAAATGTGTGATAGGACCTTGTTGTTGGAAATTCCGACCGTGTGTGGGCTTCATCACACATTTTCCATCGGAATTTCCGACACACAAAGTTTGAGAGCAGGATATAAAATTTTCCGACAACAAAATCCGTTGTCGGAATTTCCGATCGTGTGTACACAAATCCGACGCACAAAGTGCCACGCATGCTCAGAATAAATTTAGAGACGAAAGCTATTGGCTACTGCCGCGTTTATAGTCCCGATGTACGTGTTTTATGTCACCACGTTCAGAATGATCGGATTTTCCTACAACTTTGTGTGACCGTGTGTATGCAAGACAAGTTTGAGCCAACATCCGTCGGAAAAAATCAGATGGATTTTGTTGTCGGAATGTCCGAACAAAGTCCAGCCGTGTGTACGGGGCATTATAGCTGCAAAGGGTGGGCCAACTCAATATTGAACCCTACGGACTAAGACTGGGATGCCATCAAAGTTCATTTGCATGTCCAGGCAGGGGTCCCAATACTTTTGGTAATATAGTGTATATAGGATGCTGTGTATGAGAGGGGTATACAGGATGAAGTATATAGGAGGGGTATATAGGGGGTATGTAGAATAGAGTATATAGGAGGGGGTATATAGGATGGTTTATATAGGGGGTATGTAGAATAGAGTATATAGGAGGGGTATATAGGATGATGTATATAGGGGGTATGTAGAATAGAGTATATAGGTGGGGTATATAGGATGGTGAACTGTATATAGGGTTTATATAGGATGGAGTATATAAGAGGGGTATATGGGGGTATATAGGATGGAGTATATAGGAGAGGCATATATATGATGGTGTATATGGTGGTTATATAGTAGGGGTATATAGGATGGTGTATATAGGATAATATAGGATAATGTATAGGGTAGGAGATATAGGATGGAAAGGTATATAGAGTGGTGTATATGGGAGGTGTATATAGGGGGAGTATAGAGGAAGTGTATTTAAGGTATAGAGTATATGGAAGTGAAGTATAAAGGATATAGTATTTAGGAGGGGTATATACAGTTGATGGGTATATGAAAGGGATATATATGATGGTTTTTATAGGAGTATATAGACTGGTGTATATAGGATGGTTTATATAGGAGGGGTATATAGCATGGTGTATATGTGAGGGGTATATTTGACAGTCTATATAGGATGGTGTATATCTGGGGTATATAGGATTATGCATATGAGGGGTATATAGGATGGGGTATATAGAATGATGTATAAGGGGGTATATAGGATTATGTATAAGGGGGATATATAGGATAGGGTACATAGAATGATGTGTAAGGGTGGTATATAGGATGGTGTATATAGAATATATAGGAGATGAGTGTCAGTATACACAGTACAGGGCAGTGATATCAGTGTCAGGCAGTACGTTGCCTAGTGACGGTTCCAGGGCCCCGCCCCCTCCTCTCCCGGGCTGTGATCGGTGATGTGAGGACTGAGCTCCGGACCTCAGGATCAGGTTTGTGTTATCGCTGTGTATGGGGGGGACATGATCAGATCGTACATACTTCTCTCCTCCACCTGGACGGGGGGCGACCCTGTAAGATTGTATGCTCCTCCTCGTGTCCCCGTGCTGTGCGCGGGATTGTCTTCATTATATATCCGGATTGGATATTACAGGTATGAGGTGATGGAGGGAAGTGATCCCCCCTCCCCCCCCACAATGTTATATATGTGACCCCCCCTCCTGTATTGATATATATATATATGTAGACCAGTCACCCCTCTCACCGCCCTCTTACCCATATATATATATATTTCAGTGTGCCCCCCCCTTATACCCGGGAATATATTCTGTGCCCCCTCATACCTCCTGTATACCTGAGGATATATTCAGGGCGCCTCCCTTCCTTATACACCTAAATGCCTGAGAATAATATTCAGTATACCTGAGAATACATTCTGTTTACCCCCCATATACTCTCTGTGAGCTCCGAACAATATTTTGTGTATAGGAGACAATCCCAGAGTCCCGATACTACACGATCCCCACCCCCGATACTACACCATCCCCACCCCCGATACTACACCATCCCCACCCCCGATACTACACCATCCCCACCCCCGATACTACACCATCCCCACCCCCGATACTACACCATCCCCACCCCCGATACTACACCATCCCCACCCCCGATACTACACCATCCCCACCCCCGATACTACACCATCCCCACCCCCGATACTACACCATCCCCACCCCCGATACTACACCATCCCCACCCCCCGATACTACACCATCCCTACCCACCAATCATAGTTCTGTCCATCCTTTTACCTGTATATGCCCCCCCTATAACCTTACGCCTGTCTCCCCTCCCCTTCCTCCCCCCCTTCTCCCTCCTCCCCCCCTTCTCCCTCCTCCCCCCCTTCTCTCTCCTCCCCCCCTTCTCTCTCCTCCCCCCCTTCTCTCTCCCTTATTTTTTTTTACACCCCCCCCCCCACACACATACACAGACCAGGTAGGGAATACACACAGTATCTCACAAAAGTGAGTACACCCCTCACATTTTTGTAAATATTTTATTGTATCTTTTCATGTGACAACACTGAAGAAATGACACTTGTCTACAATGTAAAGTAGTGAGTGTACAGCTTGTATAACAGTGTAAATTTGCTGTCCCCTCAAAATAACTCAACACACAGCCATTAATGTCTAAACCGCTGGCAACAAAAGTGAGTACACCCCTAAGTGAAAATGTCCAAATTGGGCCCAATTAGCCATTTTTCCTCCCCGATGTCATGTGACTCGTTAGTGTTACAAGGTCTCAGGTGTGAATGGGGAGCAGGTGTGTTAAATTTGGTGTTATCGCTCTCACTCTCTCATACTGGTCACTGGAAGTTCAACATGGCACCTCATGGCAAAGAACTCTCTGAGGATCTGAAATATAGAATTGTTGCTCTATATAAAGATGGCCTAGGCTATAAGAAGATTGTCAAGACCCTGAAACTGAGCTGCAGTACGGTGGCCAAGACCATACAGCGGTTTAACAGGACAGGTTCCACTCAGAACAGGCCTCGCCATGGTCGACCAAAGAAGTTGAGTGCACGTGCTCAGCTTCATATCCAGAGGTTGTCTTTGGGAAATAGATGTATGAGTGCTGCCAGCATTGCTGCAGAGGTTGAAGGGGTGGGGGGTCAGCCTGTCAGTGCTCAGACCATATGCCACACACTGCATGTGATTGGTCTGCGTAGCTGTCATTCTAGAAGGAAGCCTCTTCTAAAGATGATGCACAAGAAAGCCTGCAAAGCATTTGCTAAGACAAGCAGACTAAGGACATAGATAACTGGAACCATGTCCTGTGGTCTGATGAGACCAAGATAAACTTATTTGGTTCAGATGGTGTCAAGCGTGTGTGGCAGCAACCAGGTGAGGAGTACAAAGACAAGTGTGTCCTGCCTACAGTCAAGCATGGTGGTGGGAGTATCATGGTCTGGGGCTACATGAGTGCTGCCGGCACTGGGGAGCTACAGTTCACTGAGGGAACCATGAATGCCAACATGTACTGTGACATACTGAAGCAGAGCATGATCCCCTTCCTTCGAAGACTGGGCCGCAGGGCAGTATTCCAACATGATAACAACCCCAAACACACCTCCATGACGACCACTGCCTTGTTAAAGAAGCTGAGGGTAAAGGTGATGGACTGGCCAAGCATGTCTCCAGACCTAAACCATATTGAGCATCTGTGGAGCATCTTCAAATGGAAGGTGGAGGAGCGCAAGGTCTCTAACATCCACCAGCTCCGTGATGTCCTCATGGAGGAGTGAAAGAGGACTCCAGTGACAACCTGTGAAGCTCTGGTGAACTCCATGCCCAAGAGGGTTAAGGCAGTGCTGGAAAATAATGGTGGCCACAAAATATTGACACTTTGGGCCCAATTTGGACATTTTCACTTAGGGGTGTACTCACTTTTGTTGCCAGCGGTTTAGACATTAATGGCTGTGTGTTGAGTTATTTTGAGGGGACAGCAAATTTACATTGTTATACAAGCTGTACACTCACTACTTTACATTGTAGCAAAGTGTCATTTCTTCAGTGTTGTCACATGAAAAGATATAATAAAATATTTACAAAAATGTGAGGGATGTACTGTACGTTCCCAGTTTCTCATGTCATACTGGTACATATTGTTCAATTATTTTCACTCTTTGCTCTTCTCCCTGTAGAATGTAGAATTTCTTCTTCCCATCTATAGAAATGAAGCCTGGGTTGAGAGTCTTTGGATGTGAGTGTCCCTTGGCATTGTAGGTCTGTCTGTGCCACTCTGATTCCATCTCCAGGCATTGGGCACCCAGTCTGTGCAGCCTGAAGGTTTGTCTGTTTTTGGGGTCTTGTAGCATCTTCAGATATGAGGCCAGTTAGTAGTTCCTGTAGGGACTGGTATGCAGTCCGTTTCTGTAGGTTTAGTTGATTTCTCTATTCTCTGACATATTTTTTTTTTAAAGTGTTCATTATGTCTTAAATTTGAGATTTTGTTAGGTTGCATCATTGAGAGTTTTGGATGGACAGGATGCTGAGATGTTTATGCAGACTGCACGGTTAGGACTGGTCCTTGTTGGTCAGAAAGGCTTTATTTATAGTAATGTTTTGTAGGTTGTCTCGGTATGATAACGCCCTTTCCTGTACAGCGAGCAGTAGAGGGAATCCACCCAGCTCAGCCTGGCAAGCATTGCTTGAGGTGTCTGATGGGCTTGAAAGTGTTGCCTGCAAAATTCTAAATACAATTTTCTGTTGGGCTGCATTCCCAGCTGGGTTGGTTTTGTTAGGGGACGGGGCCCCAAATTTCACTGGTATAAATGAGGATTGGGATAATGACACTATAAAATATTTTAAGCCTGGCTCTTACCAGTGGCTTTAAGTTGTACAGCTGTCTCCTGATGGCATAGAAGATTCTGCATACTTTGTGTCTATTGAGGAGTTATTATGGTTTGGATGGTAGGAGGGTGGTGGAAGGAATAACTCCTAGGAGATTTTTAGAGGTATAGGATAAAATACAGAGAATCTCCACTCCTCTCCTTCTTTTATCTGGACTTTCTTTTTTCTTCTCTTTTTCTTTTTTCTTCTCTTCTCTTTCTTTCCCGCTTCTCTCCCTCTCCCTCTCTCCCTTTGTTTTGGTCTATTTCTAGACTTACTATACATGTTATTACAGTCCAGTCTCCTCGCCTCTCTGTGTATTGGTACAGTCTTTGTGTTTATTATTCTGCGTTGCTATGAGAATAAGATTTTCTGACAGTCTGTGCCGCATTGATGTACAAAGGCCTCAGTGGTTTATGGTGCACAATTGTGATACTCTCCTTATAATTTTATACGTTTTACTATGAAACTCCATACTTTGAATACCACTGGCAGCCCGCATGTTTCCTTGCCAGGTCCATTCTGCTGTGTAGATGTGTATGGGCTTGGTTTCCAGGGCTGGCATGGGCAAATGGGGCTCACTGGTGCCTGAAGCACCCCATCATCTGAAAGTTCTCTGCCAGCTATTCTTCAAGCTGTTCTTACCCACCATACTGCTGTATAGGGCTTATGGATTTTCAGAACCTTCATAGGGTGTGCTTCTGTAAATAGTATATATAAAAAAAATGGAATTCTTTGTTCTGTGTACATAGGATAGTAAACTCCCATCACATGGTATGTTTCTCTGGCCATTTGCAGGGAGGGACATCACTTGCTATAAGCTAAAAGGCACACTCATTGCAGGTAACTGGGAACTTTCTATGAGTCTGATGACTAGAGGAATACTTCATTCATACATACTGTACAGCAGTCATGTTGGCAGAGGGTGCAATCCAAAACTTTATTAATTTGCCTCCTTAAAATGCTGTAAATAATTTGTGCACAACTTGCACAGCTCGAGCTGTTGAGGGGTTACACGTCCCAGCATGTCACATCAGTATCTGGCTGGCTGGAGAGAATTTGTGAATATCCAATGCTCCTAGGTAGGGTTACACTAATCCCAAGAGTCAGGTCGGCAGTGGGTTGGAGAGCACCAGATGTTGCATAATTCTTTTCTCTCATTGCTAACAAAAGGCTGTGATCCCCTGATCCTTACTGCCTTCTCACTTCTAGATTGAGGGAATCCTTCCATGTTTGTAAAATAAAAAAAAAAAAGTGACTTTACAACCTCTTTAATCCCTTATCTAAGAGTACACTGTGCAAATCTTGTTTAGAGCAGAGTTCCTCCAATAGTTTATTATTGTCTTCACCAGAACTGAGTGATCTGAGCATGGTTTATCATGTATACAGAGGAAAGGTGTGAGCTCAGGCACGGAGCCAGTAGGAAGTATGAGAAGTATAATTTCCTATTGAGAGAGAGAGAGGTGAAAGGGGAAAAGGGTGTAGGAGAGTGAAAGTAAATAAAGGAGTGGGTGATTTAGTTGTGACACGGGTCCACCATGTTCTTAGAATAGTGACATCTCCAGCAGTAATGGGGCAGCTAATGCAGATTGCAGTGTAGTGACAGAGATTTGATGTCACAGCAGCCATAATGTTAGGCCACTGACTGGAGAGGAGACATCTGATTATGGGCTTGTTGTACTGTAATAGAGGAGTGCAGAAAGCGTGATCAGCGGTGTGCAAAGTCTCGTGCTGCTTGTGAAATAGAACACTTCCACGCACTTCTGTTCATTGACTGGAGCTAAGGAATTGCTTCTCACAAACCTCAAGTATGCAAACCCAACAATCCGGGCTATACATGAAGCCGATAATGCCTGGCCTCCTTGCTGCTCGTTATTCTCTGTCCTCACAAATAATCTACTGTTTTATAACAAGTGCACTTTATTCCAAAATCTGGGATAGGTTGTCCCCTATTCACGTGGACCCTTAACTCTAATGCCGCGCACACACGGTCGGAATTTCCGACAACAGATGTTCGATGTGAGCTTGTTGTCGGAAATTCCGATCGTGTGTAGGCTCCATCGGACATTTTTTTGTCGGAATTTCCAACAAACAAAATTTGAGAGCTGGTTCTCAAATTTTCCGACAAAAAAATCCATTGTCATAAAATCCGATCGTGTGTACACAATTCCGACACACAAAATCCCACGCATGATCGGAATCAAGCAGAAGAGCTGCACTGGCTATCGAACTTCATTTTTCTCGGCTCGTCGTACGTCACCGCGTTCTTGACGTTCGGAATTTCCGACAACATTTGTGCGACCGTGTGTATGCAAGACAAGTTTGAGCCAACATCCGACAGAAATAAATCCAGGATCATGTTGTCGGAATGTCCGATCGTCTGTACGCGGCATTAGGCTAACTATGGCTAGATAGACGGCATTTGATTTGTATAAGAAAAAAAAAGTGACCCAGTTAAGTCACCATTTATGATCTATGATCTTCCACTAATCAGTTGATTTAAAAAAAAAAAAAAAGTGTTGTTTTCTATACTCAAAATCATATAAAGTCATGGCAATAGGTAAATACATGCGATAAGTCATTGTTGCCCATTTAAAGGAATAATTCTATCAATTTGTCTAATTTTGAGCCTTGTCCTAATGTCTGCGATCGTTCACATGATCACATTGCTAGATGTTGCCCATGAACTTTACCAAATAAAGAATACAATCACCCATGTATCTCTAGCCTTATGGAAGGTCTGGAGTGCAATTTTTATAACTATAGCAAACAACAATTTTATCTGAAAATAAGTACCGGTACATGGTATTAATGGAGATATAGAGGGGGGAGAGAGGTGGGAATCCTTGGGGTGTTTTTTTTTTTCTTTTTTTTTTGGGGGGGGGGGGAGTAATATGTGACTTCAATAAGGATTGTTAGTGGTTTTATGGATATTAATGTACTAATGTATTTTTGTGCAATCCATATAATCATATATAATATAATATAATAAAGAATATAATTTTTTTTTTTTTTTTTATCTGAAAATATCATAAAGAGCAGCTAGAATTGTATGTTTCATCTCAGAGATCTTATAAACTTATTGGGCAAAGTCTTGTGAGAGAAAAAAAAACAACATAAAAATGTTAATGTGTAGCATGGCAGTAAGCCATAACATTACATTACACAGTAAAGCATAAAGTTGTGTGTATTTTTGTGTGTATATACAGTGTCTAGATCAGGGTGCTCAACCTTTGGAAGAGCGCGGGCCATTTAAGTGACTTAGTAACCGGCCGTGGGACAAAATGAAATTAAATGGTTCAGAATTTTGAATTTTTTTTTTATTTGCAATAGCATAATGAAGATTTTTAACAACAATCAGGATTATCATTTTTCGTGGGACCAATCCCCGTTGGATTTTTATCCACTGTTTAATCACAATCACAAAAAGAAATAGTGGATGACACGAGTGTGAACACTGATTTTGTTTACCTTTTACAAGGACTCTATGTCTATTTCAGCGGTTACAGGAGGAAAATGGAGAGGATCAGTTCCTGTATATACTGCCCTAGCTGCCCTTCCTGTCCAAGTGTAAAACAGAATGTGACAATGGGGCAGGGTCACCATTGTGACCCCTGATGCTTCCAGTGGACAGGGGTGGTGGTAAAAACACTTTTCGACTTACTGCCCCCCAAACCACACGGTAAAAAAGCCCTTACTGTCCTGAGCCCCTAATAAGGCTTTTTTCACACTGATGCCCTGCTGTTTACTTGTACCGCGCACCAGCATCGGCTCCTGCTACCTCCGCTGCCACCTTCTCCCTCCACTGTTGGCATCAGCTCACTGCACTCTGATGCACAGGGATGGTGGGTCAGCAAACCCCCGATTACAACAATGTGATGCCAACGCCAGGCATGTACTTCCCTAGTCTGCTTTTTATATTTTTTTTTATTGATTGATAATCATATTAGGTTTGAGATCGTGTGCCACATCAGACAGTGGCCCATGGGTTTAGCACCCCTGGATAGATAAAAGTATTATATACAGTATATCTATATGTGTTACAACTCCCCCCCCCCCCCCCCCAGAAAAGAGCACTTGCAAAAAAGCAGGGCCAAAAGAGATGACACTAAACCATCATGCCACCCTCTCCCAGGGCAGCTGTCAATAGGGTGGCCTCCCCAGTGCCAGAGTCCGCCAAGGCAGGTGCAACCAAGGTGCCCAAAGGTGGCGCTAAAGAGGTGAAAAACCACATAGAACCTCACTACGTTCGTGTTTGTTGGCCGACAATTGTGTGCCGTTTGTGTGCAAAACAAGTTCCTGGCCAACGCCCTTCAGACAAAAGTCCGACGCTTTGTCTGCGGAAAATGCGATCGTGTGTACGAGGCTAAAGTGTATCTAAAGCCATGTTTTTTTTTTTTTTTTTTTCATTTTGAAAGGAGCAGAGAAGGGATTAAACCCGTTTTTTTGCCATTTATGTCTCATTAAAGCGGAGTTCCAACGACATGTTAGAATTTTTTTTATTATGCATATCTTAGGATCAGAACATATACATATACCACTCACGCATTTCGAAAATTGTGCCGCTCAATGTCTGCTTTAAGATAAAAAAGTAACTTATATTATCCTGTCCTGGCGGTTCCCATATTGCTTGTGGGCATGTGAAGCCCACAAGCATATTCTTCCAGGATACGGCGCTGCTGTATTCCCAGCATGCACCGCCCATTCTCGCGCATGCACAGTAATATCACATAGTGGCGCTGTAAACTATACAGAATGCCACCCCAACATGCGTTGTCGTCGGAAGTGCCCGCCCCGTTGTGATGGCAACAAAGCTCTCGACGCTGCCCACTGACTGCTGGGAAATGATGACAACATCTCCCGGGAGCAGTAGGGAGCAGAGGAGCCGAGGGAAGTGATGTCAGGAACCGTGGTGAGGAAGGGGAAGATTAGAAGGGACCACATAGCAACAGGGATTAAAACATAGGTAAAAAATTCTCCAAATGTCATTTGTTATGTTATTTGCTGCACAGTTATATAAAATTATTTTTATGGGTGGAACTCCGCTTTAAGGAGATTTTCCTTCACTTCCTGTCCAGACTCAACAGGAAGTGAGAGGATATTTTTCAGTGTGAGGGATATTCCCTTTTACAGAAGACAACCTCTACCCAAATCTTTAAAAAATAAAGTTTTATCTTTAGTTATACTTTAAATATAATACTGATAGTAAAACTGTCAAAAATCTTCCTTCTATTACCTTTTACTGCATAGCATAGAGAGACTAAGTGGGAAGTAGTGCATTGTGAGCCTTCACTCTGTATTGCATGCCACAGTACCAGCAGCCTGAAGCTGGTCATGAACATATACTGTAGATGTAACCCATTCCTCCACCCATGCTAAACAGAGTACAGATGAACGGATCTCCTACTTTGGCTATTGTATTTTATGTAAATACCTGAGCAGTGCTTGCTTCTGATTGGATACATGCACTGTTTGGCTGACAGTTTCCTTCCTGGCTTCTTTCAATTTTTCAAGGAGTGTTGGACAAGGAGGCTGTCAACAGGGCCACATACTGAGTGCATTTTGTCCTTGAAGGACGCTGTATATGACTAACTTAACACTTAAAGCGGGGGTCCACCTATCTATCGTTTTTTTTTTTTTTTTTGAGTTCATTCACAAACTTTTCTTCTCAGCATTACATACTCACATATTGTGTATAATATGTCCGCCTGTGTCAGATTTCGTCGGAAAGAATAACTTATATTATTCACTGCAGGCGGTTTCCATCTTCATTGTGGGCATTTGAAGCCCACAAGCATTTATTTCCTGGATGTGGTGAATGCTGTGCTCCCAGCATTCACTGCTCGTTCCCGCACATGCTCAGTGGCATCCTGGGAAGCCTGAGACTAGCTCCCAGGAGTCTGGGAGAGGCTAGAAACACGCCTACTCCCACGGGAGGAGAACCAGGAAGTGCAAAGAAGAATAGAAAAATAAAAGGTAATTACGGCGATTTAAATTTTTTTAAACGGCATGTCAGCATCTAGGCAAGGAAGAGAATACATACAGATATTGTTCAAAATTTGGGTGGAACCCCACTTTAAACCACTGAAGGCAGGAGGGGGAGGTGTTTGGGCAACCCAGTCAGCAGGCATGTGAGGAATCCTCACCTTCTGGCTATGCTGTCTGGCAGGGTGGGGTGAATCGCAAGACTGACTGAACTTGTCAGGTGTCTGATTTTCAAATCAGCAACTTTGTTTTTTTCTAAACCCCGAACAATAATTTTCTCATATTTGCTCTCTTTTGGTCTGTTAAATATACCATTGTGAGAGTTTAGTTACATTTGTTCAACAACTACAAAAACAAAACTGTTGATTCTACCAGAAATGATGTGAGCCAATATCTTTCTTTGCTCTCTGCCTGTGCTGCATTGTTATCAATTACATTGTTCCCTGTTCTCCATGTGGACTATAGAACACCCTCTCTGGTAATATAGAGACGATAAGAGAGGTGGGTTTTAAATAGTTCTTTCCTAGGGAGACAATGCTGCTCTTCTAAGGATACAGTACAGTAAGTGAGTGTTGTTTTAGGACAGATAGTGTATGTTTGGAAGGATCAGCAGGTGATAAAAAGAAAGCCTTAAAGTGTATTTCTACTTTTGCAGTCAATTTTGAAAAACCTCACTCAGCCCACGTTCACATTGTGGCCTTTTCACATGCGATTTTACATGTCAAATCGCCGTCTATTGCCAGCAATGGTAACGTCCGAATCGTTGCGACACCGTCTCTGCGGCGCCGCACCGATTCCCAAAAGTAGTTCCTGCACTACTTTTGAAGACTTTGGGGGCAATTTGAATAGACATCTGTGCATGAACCCGCACAGATGTCTGTCAAATCGCCTCCAAAGTCGGACTGAAATGCCGGGTGAAGTCGTGTGAGTTCAGTGTGAACGTGGGCTAAGTGTTTGTTATTTGTCCCCATACACACAGCATGTCCTCATTAATGTACACTGAAAGAAGACCGGCCTCTACACCTTTTAACCCTTTATCAGAACAGACAGTGCTCAAATCTAGTTAAAATTAATCATAAAGATCTGCCTGCAGGATACAGACAGGTTAATTATGGCAAGCCTAGCCCCTTCATAAACAGTGAGCACTACCTAAGATTTTTTCATGCTGGTTCAGTATAGAACATCTAAACAGGTAAGCTGCCATTTTAAAATATTTTCCTAAGTTTTGGTATGTGAATGGGGACATATAACAAATGTGCGTTATCCCAATTTGGCTGCAAAAGTGGAAATACAATTTAAAAAGAAAAACTGATGCAGCCCACACATCTGAGGACAGAAGAGCTGCAGTATATTTGTTCTTGGATTCAGATATACTTTAATTCTTTCTGTTCTTTGATCTACAAGAGGTCCCATCATTGTATAAAATTAGTTTATTGTTTGTCTGTAAGGCAGGCCATAAATTTTGTAAATTGCTTTCCTGCAACCACAGGTTGCAGGAAAGAAATTGCACGATTAAATCATCAACACAGACAGTGCTAACAGGGGGATCCCTCCTGCTGAGCAATTGCCTGCTCCCCGCCGGTAGAAGACAGTGATTATTGCTAGCAGCTGTAGCAGCCACCAGCGATAATTGCAAGTGAATCCGGCAGGCTGTTTTGTACCCAAGTTGATCGATCGATGTACATTCAGCCTGCCCATTAACGATTCGAATCCTGCTGAACCGACCAAGAACACCTGTCCAGGGAGCCTGCGAAGTCCTCACCCAAAGCCGACCCGTCCCTCGGCTCCGGGTGGAGGCGCCGCCATCTTAAGTAAGGGAATATGGAAGTGAAGCCTTGCGGCTTCACAGCTTGGTTCCCTACTGCGCATGCGCGAGTCGCGCTGTATGTTCTGAGTGGTCCCTGCTGTTTTCTGGGACCTGTGTGTCTCCCAGAAGACAGCGGGGGGGGGGAACGGAGGAGGGGCCAGACATGGCGTAGATCACCGTGGATACTGCAGCAAACTTTCGCCGGAAGTGGGAGCAAATACCTGTATTAGACAGGTATCTGTCGTCCCCCCCCCCTTCTCCCCCCTGAACGGTGCCAAATATGACTGGAAGGGAGAGGAATCTGGTCAGCGGAAGTTCCATTTTTGAGTGGAACTCTGCTTTAAGTCGTATCTGGAAATAGTTGTCATGTTATGGTCTTGCAGATTCCTTTGGATCAGTGAAATGCCGGTTGTAATGGTAGTAATTCCACTGCAGCGACTGCATCTCAGAAAGTCTGAGGACCCATCTGCAGCAAGGCTCTAACAAGTTCTCGTCTGAATAATAGAGAGGGTATTGGATATAAATGGTGGCTTTGTGAGGAGATGATGATGTTTGTGGCTGCCACATTCAATATATTGTTACATTTGCCTGTAATGGCTGTGTGGCAGGCTCTGCTTTCATCGCTAATGCTCTTCCTGTGTTGACTCATTCACACGGGTTGGTATTTAGTGTTATTTTCTTTTTGCGCTTTTCTGCCTATGCTGATGAGCTTACAACCGCCTTTCCACTTTTAGTATTTATATTATGCTTCCCAGTTTGAAATTCAAATGATGTGTTATCTGAAGAATCACCTAGAAGTCTGAATTGATGTTTATGGTCTCAGAGCACAGTTCTCGCTTGCTGCGGTGTATACAGAAGATTTCTGTCTGCACGGAACAAAGGCCAACTGATGTTTATAAGAATTGTGTTCTGGGTGTGAGATGCCAAATCTTAAAGAAGAATGTCACTCTATAAAAATATTCTATATTGTGTATGTATATACAGCGGGGAAAATAAGTATCGCACACGTCACCAAATATATTTCTAAAGGTGCTATTGATATGAAATTTTCACCACATGTTGGTAACAACCCATGCAATCCATACATACAAATGAGTTCAGTTATGCGTAATAAAATGGAATGAAATCAGGAAAAAGGATTGAACACGCTAACTGAAATTTATTTAATACTTGGTTCAAAATCCTTTGTTGGTAATGACAAGATGCCGCCTGTATGGAGAAACTAGTGGCATGCATTGCTCGGGTGTGATTTTTGACCCATTCTTCCACACAAGATGTCTTTAAATCTTGAAGGTTCTGTGGGTCTCTTCTATGAACTCTGATCTTTAATTTTTTACATAGATTTTCTATTGGATCCAAGTCAGATGATTGGTTGGGCCATTCTAGCAGTTTTAATTTCTTTTTTTGAAACCAATTGAGAGTTTCCTTAGCTTTGTGTTTGGGATCATTGTCTTGCTGAAATGTCCAACCTCTTTTCATCTTCATCATCCTGGTAGATGGCAGCAGATTTTTATCAAGAATGTCTTGGTACATTTTTCCATTCATCCTTCCTTCAATCACATGAAGTTTGCCAGTACCGTATGCTGAAAAACAGCCCCACACCATGATGTTCCCACCTCCAAACTTTACTGTTGGTATGGGGGTGTTTTTGGGGGTGAGGTTCAGTGCCGTTTGACCTCCAAACATGGTGTGTATTATGGCATCCAAAGAGTTCAATTTTGGTCTCATTTGACCAGACTATATTCTCTCAGTATTTCACAGGCTTGTCTAAATGCTGTGCAGCAAACTTTAAACAAGCTTCAACATGCTTTTTCTTCAGGTGGTGAGCGTGTATACAGGCCATGGTGGTTGAGTGCATTACTTACTGTTTTCATTGAAACAATTCTACCTGCTAATTCCAGGTCTTTCTGAAGCTCTCCACAAGTGGTTCTTGGCTCTTGGAAAAATCTTCTGATAATTCTTTTCACTCTGTCAGAAATTTTGCGAGGAGCACATGGTCATGACCGGTTTATGGTGAAATGATGTTCTTTCCACTTCTGGATTATGGCCCCAACAGTGCTCACTGGAATATTCAGAAGTTTAGAAATCCCTTTGTTACCAATGCCATCAGTATGGTTTTCAACAATAAGGTTGCGAAGGTCTTGAGAGAGCTCTTTGCTTTTACTCATCATGAGATGTTTCTTGTGTGACACCTTGGTAATGAAATATAAATGGAAAAATTGGTGTAGATCGCGCTGACATATATCAAATAGCCGCCAGCACAACACTAAGACAAGTGTAAATCAAGAGATATGTGAAAGATAAAATTGTATGCAGCTCTCAAACTCATGATGATAAAAATTCATATACAAACTAATATATACTGTGCAAAGAACCACAAAAAAAACTGTCTAAGGGCATGTGAAATTCACACCCAAACTAAAGTCAATGTGCCATCATGTAAAGTTTTTTTTAAACAATAAATATAACAGTCCTTGGATCAACAGTGAAAACAGATTATGTAGCCAGAAGTGGAATTCCACGTGACATCAGTGTTGAAGTGAACACAGACAATAGAACCACCACCGGTTAGTGAGGAGGCTTACCGGAGTAAGAGGACTCATATGCTCAGTGAGTCAACCAGGCATATGGTGTAAACACCAAAGAATGGGACCTTCACATCTGGGCTCCAGATCAAGATGGAAGATAGTCCAATTGATGTCACAGAGAAGCAGTCCTCAGAAGCAACCAACTTGTTAGACCAAATCCTCTCAAATGTTCAAAGTAGCATGACCACAAACGAAAATATTCCACATAGTGTGAATCTGTATAAACATAGAAATGTATTAAAAATTATGAAACGCTCATATTTAGAAAGTGTATCGAGCGCTTAAATAAGGTTTGTGGGTAACGCAATGACATCAGCAGGGCTCGTCCCAACGCGTTTCGTCTAAAGAGACATCATCTGGGGTATGAGCCTGCTGTAGTCACTGCATTTATATATGTTGTAAGGCCCAATAATGAGATTACCAACCTGTGATCATTATTGGTGCTTCCTTCATGTGAACACTGCACTTCCTGGTTTGGACAAAATGGCGCCGTGGCATGCGTTCCAAGCCCCACTCTGAATAGAGTTGAAAAATCCATTGATATATGAGGAGGCGGCCTTTGCGAGTCAAGCCTCACTTTGATCCGCATGTAAAGTAACCGGGTCAGCGGTTCCTATGAGGACGTTGATGTGGACCACGCCCCATATACCTCTGGACAGCACGCGGTTCAAGCCTCATTGTGGGAGGACAAAGTCATCAGACACATCCATCACGTCGTCAACAGAAAATACAATGCTCATCTGCATTGGGCTCGCCACCTACAGGCATAATGCGGTACAGACCTCAATCTGAATAAACAGAGGTCAGTATGTCAACCGCAATCCAAACAGGGAGGGTGAAGGGCAGTGACACCATCATGTAATTTGAAGAAAAGGAGAAGCAACTGATCATATATTGAACGTAAAAATAAAGTTACATTTTTAAACAATTTGATCACAGGACTGATCTATATCAAAAATAAATTAAATAGTAGCTAAAATTAGATGTAAATACATTACATGAAATTGTTTAAAAAAGTTAATATAAAAAAATATTTGTTATTATATTCAGAAAAACTCATATAAACTACACCTTCGGCTTTATTAATGAATGCATTAATGTCCCATTCAATATTGGGGCCCAAGGGGGAGTGGCATTGGAGCTCGTAAATCCAATAAGTTTCGAGGCGTGACACGCCCCTGGTCGTGGCCCCGCCCCTGCAAGGGGGCATGTACCTGTCAACCTAAGGTGATATATAGGGGGTGCCATCTTTACAGAGCAAAATTGCATCCAACATCATCAACCCCCCCAGTTAGAACTTCCTTTTTTCATAACCTGGTTGTCTATTTTTCATGTAAGAAGTGCAACGTGTGTATTTAAAACACACGAGGACAGTGTAAGACCTTACAAAATCAGTTATCACCAATCGATTATAAGACATTAAACAGTTCTGTACATGTGCCACAAAAAATGTGGAATATCTGCTCACCTGCCCATGCAGTAAGCATTATGTGGGCAGAACTATTCAGGCTTTTTCAGTGAGAGTTAACTACTTGCTTACTGGCCACTTAAACCCCCCTCCTGCCCAGACCAATTTTCAGCTTTCAGCGCTCTCACTCTTTGAATGACAATTGCGCGGTCATGTAACACTGTACCCAAATGAAATTTTTTATGTTTTTTTTTTGTTTTTTTTGTTTTTTTTCTACAAATGGAGCTTTCTTTTGGTTGTATTTGATCACGTCCCTGGGTTTTTATTTAAAAAAAAAATGTAAAAAGACTGAAAATTTTGAAAACATAAAAACGGTGACGTGTTCAATACTTATTTTGCCCTGTGTGTGTGTATATATATACACACAGGGCTCAAAATTTCAAGTCCTGAGCTACTAGCCAGGCTTTAAGAATTACTCGCCACTAGTTGCCCCATCCAACCCCTACCTTGCCCCGCCCCTAAACACAAATTAGAATTACCCCCAGCATAGATGTCAGTGACCATAATTGTAACCCCCAGCATTGGCGTCAGTGGACGCCATAATAACTTCCCATACAGGTATCAGAGGATGTGATAATAGCCTCCAACACAGGTATCAGAAGATACATATATAACCCCCTGCTTTGATGTTAGTGGACACCATAATAACCCCCAACACTGGTGTCAGAGAAGGCTTTAGTTTTTCCCAGCTTTTTTGTCAGTGGAAGCATTAATAATCGCTAGCACAGGTGTCAGTATTATTAACCCCCACCCCCACATTGGTGGTCAGTGGCATTGAAATGTAACCCCTTCCATGACCCCCAATGTGGGGGAGGGGGATAACTTTCACTGACATTACCAGAAATGCTAAAAGGAGGGTTTATGGGTTAAAATTTCACTGCCATTAGGACCAATGCAAGGCGGGGGTGGGGGATGAGGGGGTTAACATTCACTGCCATTAAGACCAATGCATGTGGTGGGGGTTTAACTTTCATTACCACTGACCCCCCCCCCCCCATTTGCATTGGTGGACATGACAATGTTAACCCCTTCCTCAATTCCAGCCTGCTCCAGTCCCATTCCCTTAGTGTTATGCTGCTGGACAGGAAGCCGGACCAAAGAAAAAAGTGCAGTCAGCTGAGCTTACCTCAGCTTACACTCACTCCTGGTAAGCTCACATTGCATTCCAGGAGTGCAAGCAGGCGGGTTGCCGGATGGGTAGATGGGTGAGCAGTCGGGCAGGCGATTCAGGTAGTTGGATTGATGAGCAGGTGGGTGGCCGTTCAGGTAGGTGGACGGGTGAGCAAGCGGGCAGCCGTTTAGGTAGGTGGACGGAGGAACAGGTTGGTGGCCGCTCAGGCAGGTGGGTGTGTAGGCCGTTCAGGCGGGCGGTATCTCAGAAAGCTGCTGCATCCCCATCCCTCCCACAGAACAAGCAACCAGAACCTGAAACTGCCAGTCCTTAAGCTGGTGAGAGGGGGGAGCAAAATCCTCCTTCCAGCAGCCATTGCAGCCTGCACTGTGTGCTGCTCTGAATGACAGGAGTGACGGCAGCGTCACTCCTGTCATTCAGGCATCTGGAGAGTAGGGCGCTCATCTGCTCTCAGCGCCCCTTCTCTCCTCGCCCTCAGCAAATTTCCACTCACAAAATGCGAGCAGGCGAGTGAAAATTTTGATAATAAATATATTATATATATATATATATATATATATATATATATATATATATATAATCAATCAACTGTGTTTACTCTTTTTAAATCATAATGGAAACAGAAACTAGCCAAATGACCCTGATAAAAAGTTTACATACCCCAGTTCTTAATACTGTGTATTGCCCCCTTTAACATCAGTGACAGCTTGAAGGCTTTTGTGGTATTTAAGGATGAGGCTCTTTATATTCTCAGATGGTAAAGCTGCCAATTCCTCTTGGCAAAAAGCCTCCAGTTCCTGTAAATTTTTGGGCTGTCTTGCATGAACTGCACGTTTGAGATTTGCACAGAGTGGATCAATGATATTGAGGTCAGGAGACTGAAATGGCCACTCCAGATCCTTCACTTTATTCTCCTGTAGCCAATGACAGGTTGACTTGGCCTTGTGTTTAGGATCATTGTCATGCTGGAATGTCCAAGTACGTCCCATGCGCAGCTTCCTGGCTGATGAATGCAAATGTTCCTCCAGTATTTTTTGATAACATACTGCATTCATCTTGCCATCGATTTGACCAAATTTCCTGTGCCTTTTGTAGCTCACACATCCCCAAAACATCAGCGATCCACCTCCATGTTTCACAGTAGGAATGGTGTACCTTCATAATAGGCCTTGTTGACTCCTCTCCAAATGTAGAGTTTATGGTTGTGGCCAAAAAGCTCAATTTTGGTCTCATTACTCCAAATGACTTTGTGCCAGAAGGTTTGAGGCTTGTCTCTGTGCTGTTTGGCGTATTGTAAGCAGGATACTTTGTGGCATTTGCATTGTAATGGCTTTCTTCTGGCTACTCGACCATGCAGCCCATCTTTCTTCAAGTGCCTCCTTATTGTGAGTCCTGTATTTCATCTGATGTTTGTGGGGTTTTTTTTTTGCTTCCCAAACAATTTTCCTGTCAGTTGTGGCTGAAATTTTAGTTGGTCTACCTGACCGTGGTTTGGTTTCAACAGAACCCCTCATTTTTCCACTTGTTTGAACACTGCTGATTGGCTTTCTTAATTCCTTGGATACCTTTTTATATCCCTTTCTGGTTTTATACAGTTCAACTACCTTTTCCCGCAGATCCTTTGACAATTCTTTTGCTTTCCCCATGACTCAGAATCCAGAAATGTCAGTGCAGCACTGGATGAAAGATACAAGGGTCTGTCAGGAGTCCAGAAACTCATTGACCTTTTATACACACACACTAATTACAAGCAAACAGATAACAAGTGATGATGGTTACCTTTTTAATAGCTATTCAAACCTCTTTGTGTCAACTTGTGTGCATGTTATCAGGCCAAAATCACCAGGGTATGTAAACTTTTGATAATAAATGGCTTCAGCCAAACACTAACCATGAGTGAAAGAAATGTTTTTGTGTTATCATTCATATTCTGTGAAAAATGGCCAAGAAATCATAAATTCTGCCAGGGTATGTAAACTTATGAGCACAACTGTGTGTGTGTTCTGTATCATGTTTTTTTTTTTATATTTACATGTTGTAATAGATCAGCTACTAATGAAGAGCAGAATCAGTGGGATTAATCCACACAGGAGTAAAGCTAAACATAAAATATAGGCCTCCACCTGTGGCTCATTTCAAACATGACATAACACATTGAAAAGCAGAAAATTAATCCTGCTTATATGAACATTAGCAAACACTTCAAGGCCCTGACTAATCATTATGTCATATTAATATTAAAAAAACACTGTATATTAGCAGTAGAGCAAAGACGTACAGTTCGTGGCACAGTGCTGCTTTCCCCTTCTGAGCTCAGAGACCCCTGCAGTGGACTAATCAGCAGAGCTTGTATAGTACAGTTTTGTCCTAGGAGGACCTTTCCAGTCTTCCTCTCACAGTGTAAATAATACAGTCCTTTACCTTGTCTCAAGGCTCCCATAAACCTGTAGCTGCCGTCCCAACTATGCTTCATGTGTCAGTGTCAGAAAAAGCGGTGGGGGTGTGGCACAGACTCCAAATATTTCATGCACATGTAACAAATTCTTATACCTATCTGGATTAAGAAATGTTTTCTTTTGCTTATCAGTAATTCACAAAGACAGAATTTTAAAAGAGAAGTTCAGGATTTAATAAAAATAAACATTTATATTTACCTAAGTGGAAGCATAGATCTGGTGCTGCATCTGTCTCCCGCCGGCTCTGCATTGAGAACTGAGCAGTGAAACAATGCTGATCACTCAGTTCCTGTTCACTGATCTGAGCAGAGAGCCATGACTGTCGGCAGCGCTCTGCTCTCTCCTCCAGCGCTCACTGAAGCACTGAGCTGGGGGGGGGGGGGGGGGGCTGGGGGCGTCGATAGGGGCCGGCTTGGGCTCACAGTGGATCGCTGGGAAGAGGGTGCCAGGCTCCAATCCAGGCTTCTGGGTTTATCCTGATCATAAAGTTGGGATCTTTTCAAAGCCTGGACCGGCACGGTGACATCAGCTGACAGAGGGCTTCAGCCTGTTGTCAGCTAAAAATAGATCACAGGAGTGCTGAACGAACTGCACTCCTGTGATCCATAGGAGAAGTACAGCCAAATAAGCTTTGGCTATACTTCTTTAAACCTGAGAAATCTGGGTTATTTTACTAAAGGAATAGAAGTCGTCCACCTAGCAAACTCTATCTTAGTAAATAAGATGGAGCTGTGTTTACTTTGACAACCCAATCACCTGTGAGGGAAGTAAAAAAAAAAAAAAAAAAAAAAAAAAAAGAAAAGCACGTGGTTTGAAAGTATTTCAGTGGTATTGAAAGTAAACACAGCTTCACCTAAATTTACTAAAATTCATTTTGCTAGGCGAACCGCCTCTATTCCTTTTAGTAACTCAAGCTCATTATTCATAATTTTATTTAGTGGTCTAGATAGTTCTGCTCTATGGAAGAGTTTTTGTTTAGACCAATTTTCTGCTTGAAAATAAGACATTGTAATGTTAGGTTATTGTACATTTATTTTATCAGTGGGACAGAACTGTTAATCAGGCCAGATGCACATTGTGGATCATGTCCCAGTGAGCCCATCCTTTTATATGTGGAGGCATTGTGAGGGGAGTATGAAGCTTAATGTTCAAAATACGATGTTTGAATGGCTCGTTACTTATCTGTAAACCAGATGCTATTCCAATGTTGAGATCGGGGTAGTCACCTGGCCTTTCATGTCATCTAAACCAAATCCATGATGGGAATTGTGCTGAACCATTATTTGGTGGTGAAGACCCTGGGTGAATTTCTTTGCAGTGCTTTCCACATAGTAATAACAGTGAAGAGTTACATTATAGCCGGCAGGACCGATTTAATATGTGGAGTCTAAACGTCAGATTGGCCAGTATCAACAATGAGGACAATTTCTCAGTGATTGTGTAGGTCAAGGGCAGGTAACCATTGAGAGGTGGAGGTCTACCTAAACAACATGTAAGTGCTAAAAGGGTGTGGCACCTTTTTTTTTGTAATGCAAAGCCCCAATGAAAAGTAAGGATGGCATAGAGAAAACTTTAAAGAGGAGTTCCGATTCCCCCCCCCCCCCCCAAAAAAAAGTCAAATAAATACAAAAATAAAGACAAAAACAAATACTGTAGCTGCTGAACTTTACTTTTAGGGCACTTTCCTGTCCAGGCATGAAGCGGTATCCTCACCGAGCTGATTCCTAAATCGGCTATCAGGTGCTACCGCCACCATCTTGGCTAAGGGAAACCAGTAGTAAAGTCTTGCGGCTTCACAGCAGGTATCCTGCTGCACATGTGTGAATCGCGCTGTGATTTCTCAATGGGCCAGTTGGGGGGGGGCAGGACTTCCGGCTCACCGCAGCGAAGTGAGCTGAAAGTGGGAGTGGGTACCTGTCAAAATCAGGTACCTGCTTCCCCCCAAAAGGTGCCAAATGTGGCAGCAGAGGGGGGGGGGGCGGGGCAGACAGGTGGAGGTTCCCCTTTTAAGCCAAGCTCCGCTTTAAGCCGTTCACACATGGGCTGAAAATTGGCTGAAATTAACTCTCGGCCTGTGCGAACAGCTCTCATAACTGGCTTTTGTTGAACCGGCATACTGGAAAACCAGCATCCAACCTGCATCTGATCAGGACTATAAAGCCAGTGGCTGATCTGATGTGTTTTGGCAGGGGGAGCCTCCTTGTCAGAACACAAAGGTACAGCAGGGGAGATTGCTGCACCAACATCCCTTGTGTTAGTACAGCAATCTCTCGTTTTTTTTTTTATTGTTGAGCCCGCTGGTTTGAACAAAAACAAGCTTCTGGCATATACCAAGCTTTAGAAACATGTGAAAAAAACACGTTTCACTGTAAAAACTATAAAATTATCCTACCTTAAATGTTAGCACAATTTTTTTCCATATCTGGAGAGTAATTGGTCACACTGCATCTGATATAGGAGTTCATCAATAAGGCAGAACTGGAGTTCAGTGGTCAGCATTTTGTAATGTAGAGGGCAAACCTATCCCCTGTGACCAGCCACAGGTATTCCCCCCCCCCCCACCCATGCCAACATTTACATCCCCTGGCTGGGGGTGATAGTTCTTTCTTCCCCACCTCCCTTCAGCCTGCCCACCATAAATGCAGAGTGGTGCAGGGAAGCAGTGGTAGTAGGCAGGCGGTGGAGGTGTACTTACCTGTTCTGGCCCAAGGATCTCTACTGATCTGCCTCCCTCATCCATTCCAGGTGATGTCACATACAAGAGCCTGGGATGGATGCAAGAAAAGGGCCAGCGGGGATCTGCAAGAGGGCCCCATTGTTATGTGGTTTCCCTGCACTGCTCTGCATATGGGGAAAGGAGCACGTCAGACTGGGGGCGGCATGGCGGGGACACAATCTACTTGATGGGTAGATCGAGACCAGTGGGTTGCAGACCCTTGGTTTAGATAAATAGACAATGAATGAAAGCCTTTCCACCTTCTTTTTTTTGCTGAACATTGTATCATTTTCACTCCTTTAGACCTGGCTGAATCTGTTATTTTCAGTTTAGAGATTCTGGGGAAGGAAATGCTTGATTCATTTTTTTCTGTCTACTTTTCACCATTTTGCATAGTTGACATCATAGCTCAGCTCTCCATTGTGGAGTGGAGCAGAGAATTAATGGATTCATGCCAGAGTGCGTACATTGAACCGAGAGACCCAGACAGCTGCAGATATCACTGAACTCCGTGCCCTGCTCTTTATGTTCCTTGTTGCTCTGGTTGATAATGTTCTTTCCCATTTGTAGACTTTGTGTCTGAGTAATATTTCTGGTTTCAGATCTCCATGGACTCGTAAACACAATCCATTCAGAAAATTAAAAAAAACTTTTTGCAGCAGTGCAATGTACACATGAAAACAGGTTATTGAGGTGAAAAAGTAATTTCTATAATCTGAGTGAACGACTAATCATATCAATAAAACCTAACCCCAAACCTCACCCCCAAAAGTAATCCCTATCCTCTAAATCTAACCCTTACAGTGTAACTAAAGGGAAAACTTAACGTAAGGGAGGATTTTTTTTTTTTTCCATGTGTGTCCCATAGGAGAGATGTCCCGTAGCCAAAACAGGAAGTGAGAGGAAATCCCTCCAAGGTGAGTGAATCCTGGTGTGTCACCCAGGTCACTAGAACTAGCATCCCCATTGGAAGACTTCCCCTCTACTCCTGTTCTGATGTCAACCCCAAATTGTTTTTCTTCCTTTTTACTTTCACTTTCAATGACAACGGTAATCAGGACAAGTAGAGAGGATGAATCTCGCTAATGTGGGCACAAACAGCAATAAAAACTGACAGTGTTGTAATCCCTCTCCGAGTCCACTCTATCCAAAACTAAAAAAAAGTTTTGACTTTAGTTAAATTTTAACCTTAAAGGGGTTGTAAAGGATTTTTTTTTTATTAAAAAAACAAAAAACAAAAACATAACATTCAATTGAGGCATGCATGTGTGACACAGTTTGGTACTAATTCCTTGGAGCTCTATTCTTCTCCTTTGGAACAATTACTGTGTGACAAATCCATACAAAATACCTCATCAGAGGCCTACAAAGAAGCACTGTTTGTCAAAAGGCCCAAAGCACTCTGTAAATGTAGGGACACATGGGGCGCATTGATGCCTGATTTCCAAGGAGAGGACTGGGATGATATGGGGGACCACTCATTCCGGGTTCTTGTGTCAGCTCGTGATCGCTATATCCAATTCAAAATAATTCATAGAGTTTATACTACCCCGGCAAGACTTGCAGGTATCTATGGTACGGGAGATGCAGAATGTTGGCGTTGTACCACCAGTCCAGCTGATTTTGATCATATATTCTGGCAATGCCAGCCGATACGGGAGTTTTGGAGGGGTGTCACCAGGACCATTAAAGATTTCATGTTATTACCCATGCCCCTGACAATACCGGTGTGTTTGCTGGGACTAGTGGAGGAGGTTGCACCGTGTAGGACTCAGAGGACTCTGATTTCTCTTCCCTTGTTCTATGCGTGCAAGGCCATTCTGTTACGCTGGAAAAGGCCTGAGGCCCCCTCTCTAGCCTACTGGAAGGGCTTAATTAACAAGGAATTGGCGCTTTATAAAGCTACGTACTTGAGCAGGGTTTGCCCCCAAAAATTTGACAAGGTGTGGCAATGCTAGCTTTCAGCCAATGAGACTCTGAATTAATGGTTTTGAAGCACGTATTTGCTACGCTCTGTATGTAAACCGATATGACTCGTTGACCTTTATACTTGCTGTCCTATTTTGATTTCCGACCAATACGGATTTTGGAAGTTTGCCGATAGGGCTTAAATCCTGACTATTGATCCTGCACTTTATGAACATTGCACTGTCAGGAAATGGGGAGGGGGGGCGATAGTGGGGGGGGGGGGTTTGAGGGGTTGTTTCTGGGTCCATCTGCCTTGCTGAGTGCCCCCATAGCAAGCCGCTTGCTGTGGGGGCACTGGGGCGTGCTCCCTTCCAGGCTCTCTGCATTCATAAGACACAGAGAGCATGGCTCAGAATAGAATAGAATGCATGAAGGTAAAAAACCTTCAACCTTTACAACCAATTTAAATCTGATCTCCAACTTTCCCTTCAGTCTTCGACAGTTGTGCAGGTGTTCTCTCAAAATAGCCAATTCATCGAGATCTCCAAACACGTCACTTCCGGTTACTCTAAAGCATCAGTAATTGGGGATTTAAATGAATTTGCTGTTTTGACACAACACTGGCAAGCGTGTACACTCTGGTACATGAAGAGTTTACAGAGGCTAAGGAGGAAAAAGTTGTCGCCGCCTTGGAGGCGGCCATGTTGTTGGTTAGTATAAGAGCGGACTAACAATGTCCGTTCATAATATCGTCTACTGTTTGACATTGTGTCAACACAGCAACTCGTCTAACTCTCCAATTACTGATGCTTTACAGTAACCGGAAGTGACATGATTGGAGATATTGATGAATTGGCTACACAGGCTTCACTTTACACTGTGAGTCTCTCACAATATGCCTTAGAAGCTGCAGTAAATCAAATAGAGACCACCTCATTTCCTGGTGGGAGGACGTCCAGCATTATCTAGCTCAATCTTTTTACCTTCCTGGGCCACATTTGGAAGAAGAGAAATTGTCTTGGGCCACACATAAAATACACTAACAATATGGATAGCTGATGAGCAGAAAAAGTCAGGCAGATCACAAGGTAACGATCAATGATATAGATAATGTACCTATGAGTAATAAAACTTTTTTTGTAATATTTTTTATTATAAAAAGTAAAAGCGGGCAACATAAAACTAGTATGATATTTGACGCTGTTTATGATAAACTTACCAGGGTGGATATAAATCAATGATTTAAAAAAAAAAAAAAAAATCAATTTTTTTTTTTCATTTATTTAAATCAATTTTTTTGATTTTTATCAAATTTATTTTAATAAAATGCTTTTGTAGTAAAAATCTATCTAAAGATAGTTTTCTATTTAAGATACATTAATAATTGAGTTTATTCAGCATGAAATGGAGCTTAGTTATGTAGCATGAGGCTGTATATTCTACAATATTTAATTTTTGGTAAACTCATTCAATGAATCCAAGCTCTACAAGCTGAGATAACATGCACTGCGTTGATGCATTCACACAAATTTACTGTAACCATGAGATAAACCAAAGTTCAGGAATATTCCTTTATCCATTGTTTTGCAAATCTATGTACACTACAAACTGTATGATCAAATCGGTTCTGATATCGCTGTTATACTAACCTGACAGCTTATTATTCTAAATAGGAAACCTTCATTTTGTTTGCAAATATTAAAGATTCTAACTACCAGCAAGAATAAGTCCGCCACGTCCCTCACCTTGTTGTGTCACTGCCGCATCACCAGCTGTCCCATTAAAGTGAATGGGACTGTTGGTGAGCCAACAGCGGGTCAGAGGAGGAGTCGCTGGGGGACAGAGATGACAGTTGCTCTTTAAAAATTGTGGTTTAAATCGAGTTGATTAAATCAAGCCTTTTTACTAGTGATTTAAATCAAATCCACCCTGAAACTAACACATCAATATCTGAAAATAGTTGCTCACAAATATAGGTGCTGATGACCTGAATAAGGCAGGATTGTGAAGGATGGGAGATTTTTCCTATAAAAGTCCAGTAAAGAGAATTTTTTCTTTGTGTGTGTTCACAAAGTGTAAACTCGTGTTTACAACAAAAAGTAAAAAAAAAAAAAAATCAACATTTTTAAGTTTACGATTTTGTGTTGGGACGCAGATTGGACACATCTGATCTAGCTCTTCCCTCCCCAGGCTGACTACTATCCCTGGCCCGCCTCTTTCATTACTGGATTTCAGTTCTTTCATCTGTGGAGGCTCAAAATCACGTGGGTGTTTCTTCGGGTAATGTGCATGCAAATGCAGTCAGCCCAAGGGTTCTTTCACAGGGGGCTGTCCACCGGCGGACTCCGCTTTGCTCAGCGGGGATAGATCCGTCAATCTTCGCTGAGCAGGCGGATGACGGGTCCGTCTCCCCACACTGTGCAGAGACGGACCTGTCGGAGCCTCGCTCTCCTCTATAGGGAGATCGGATGAAAACGGACCACTTGTCCATTTTCATCCGATCTGCCAGATGGATGGAAAATAGGGTCACCATCCATCTGGATTTCACAGACAGGACCGGATCGGATAGCGGTGGATGTCAGCGAACATGTCACCCGAGTGACATGGAGCGTTCGATCAGGTCCGCCTGAAAAACTGACAGGCGGACCTGATTGGAAAGCCCGTGTGAACGTGCCCTTTAGCTGCGAATACATGGGCTGAAAATGGTCAGTTCGGCAGGAACCACCCGAATTTTGGCCCCTGTGTGCAGCTGTCTGTCGAATGGGCATGCTGGAAAACCAGCGCCCGATCGGCATTAGCTAGATCAGCGCTGGCTGCCAAAACTGATCAGTGTGTTCTTGTGGGGGGGGCGCAGTTCCTCTGTTACTCAGAACACAATTGCACAGCAGGGGAGATGCCACACTAAGAGCGCTTATAAATAGCCTGGTACACATGGGTTAAATATCGACCAGTTCAACAGAAACCATCTGACATTCGACCCGTGTGTACATCAGCCAGTCCAGCAGGCCGGCTTCTGTCAAACAGTCATACTAGAAAACTAGCATCTGATCGGCATCTGATCAGTGCTGGCAGCCAATGACTGTGAGCACTGAGTGATGTGTTCTGATGGGGGGCGCTGACAGCCAATGACTGTGAGCACTGACTGGTGTGTTCTGGTGGGGGGGTGCTGGCAGCCAATGACTGTGAGCACTGACTGGTGTGTTTTGGTGGGGGGGTGCTGGCAGCCAATGACTGTGAGCACTGACTGGTGTGTTTTGGTGGGGGGGTGCTGGCAGCCAATGACTGTGAGCACTGACTGGTGTGTTCTGGTGGGGGGCGCTGGCAGCCAATGACTGTGAGCATTGACTGGTGTGTTCTGGTGGGGGGCGCTGACAGCCAATGACTGTGAGCACTGACTGGTGTGTTCTGGTGGGAGGGCGCTGGCAGCCAATGACTGTGAGCACTGACTGGTGTGTTCTGGTGGGGGGGGGGGGGCAGTCCCCCTGTCAGAAGACAATTAGAGGGTAGATCACTGTACTGACATTGTATTGTTTTTTTTTTCATTCAGCCCACTGAAAATCCGATTAAATTTTGATAGGCCAAGGAAGAAATGTTCTTTCACCTGAATAATTTGCTGCAAGTATAGAATTCTAATACTGTATGGGTGTTTTCAATTTGCACTCATAATGTGTGATGAATACGTTTTCCTAAATTGAATATTGGATGTGCTGTATGTAGTCAGGTTATGCGTTTGCCTGCAGGTGTGTACCTATGTAAATGGATACGTATATCTGTCTAGGGTTGTTATCATTTGTACTTTCTTCTCTGTGTTGCTATGAAGGAGTTTCCACCTGATGGTATCGTTGTGATGGTGGCATGTGGTGTGCGGTCCTCTCCGGAGATTTGCAGGGCAGCCGCGTTTGTATTAATATTTTACTGTATTGCTGGCTGCTTACACAGATCTGTTTTCCATGTATTGTGCTAATTGCTGGGATAATGAAAGACACCATTCTATGACATACGAAGTTGTGAATTGGATGATATCTTTATGTAGAACAAAGTCTGGTACAAGTATACCTCTGAAAAGTATTTTCTGCCTGGTCTTCTTTATTCCAACATATACTGCATCTGGAATCATTTATACAAATTGCAGAAAATAAATCGATCTTTTATTGATTGCAAAGTAATCAGCCAGATGATGTGCTTCATCTTCCAGGATATGGAATGGACGCCATGACGTGCTGTGCAACTGTTTTGTCCTTTTTATTGCTCAGCTCTTAAAGTGGGATTAAACCCAACACTAAAAATGTAATATATTTTAGCTCACCAATCAGATGTGGCAGCTGCATTAGTTTCCTTTTCTTTTGGCTTTTCCCCATCTGTTTTCACCTGGTGATCTGGCCAGTAACGTGCCTCCCGTATTAGTGAAACGCAGCTCTGGAAATATGAAAACCGGAGGCATACAAGACAGCAACATTGTTAGCCTGGGGGGAGGGGAGTGTTAAATGTATTGGCAGATTTAGATGCACTAACAAATTGAAGCCAAACTCCAGCTCACACTTTATAATCAGTTACAGCAAACAGTTGTGTTTTTTTTTTTTTTTTTTTTGTTTCTTTTGGGATATAGGTTTTATGTAAATAAATAAAACCTGATCGATTTATACACTCCTGCCTGCGTTAAGTAGTTTGTCTCATCCATGTAAACCAATATATTCTGCTGGAGAGCTTGTGAAAAACAAGACTTGCTGTCAGATCACCAGATAAAAATAGACAAAAGCCCAATGCCCCGTACGCACGATCGGACATTGAACAGACATTCTGACAACAAAATCCATGTATTTTTTCCGACGGATGTTGGCTCAAACTTGTCTTGCATACACACGGTCACACAAAGTTGGTCGGAAATTCCGAAAATGTGTGATGGAGCCTACACACGGTCAGAATTTCTGACAACAAGGTCCCATCGAACATTTTCCTTAGGAAAATCCGACCGTGTGTACGCGGCATAAGTCTTCATGCACACTGGACGTTAAAACAACGTTAGAAAAAAAACGGCAGTAGCTTTGCAGTGAGTCTTTCAACTTTTGTTAACGTTTTTGCAATAACGTTTATTAGCGTTCCTTAGTGTTTTTCCGCGTTGGCGTTTTTTTTTTCAATGAATCAAAAACGTTAAACGGCGGTGAGCCACGTTTTTGAGCGTTTATTGACGTTTATGAGCGTTTGGCGTTTTTTGTGGTCAGAAAAACGACTCCTGAACGCAATTTTATGGCGTTCAGAAAACAGCCCATAAACTCCATTGCTGATAAACATCCAAGAACGTCCATGTGTACATGGACACATAGGAGATAACATAGAGGGGAGTTTATGGGCTGTTAAAAAAAGCGCCCAAACTCCCAAAAAACGTCCGTTTATAAGCTTCAGTGTGCACGGAGCCTAAAAAAAAAAAAAAAAGCAAGCTAATGCAGCCATCACATCTAGGAATTGGTAAGATGCAATATAAAAAAAAAGTTTGCTTTTGGGCGCACTTCTAACAGTATTGTGGCTGCGATTATTGTCATTTTTTTAGTTCAGCGAAGCAGCAGGGTGCCAGGAACCATTGGGCCTGTGACTTTACCAGAGGGGCAGGCTTTCTTGATTGGTTGCCAGACAGCAGGTTCTGGGTGACCAGCCTGACTCAGTCTAACAAGTACCATAGCTAAGAATATATGGAGTAGCGCCCTGATGTAATCATACAGGGGTCTCTCTTCCAGAAGGGGATGGGGGGGGGGGGGGCAGATATCATGTATGTTAAGGCTTGCTTCATTACAAAGGTTAAATCAAAATGTATGCGGAGCGCCCCTTTAAAACATTGGCATCCATGAATGATGTAACTGCAGAAAGCCTCCTGATAAAGACTTCACAGTTTCCAGCTTCTTTTTTGTGATACAAGATGCTGCCAGATTGTTCTTCCCATGATCCTTTTCTTTCAATTGCTAAGTGTGTTTGTGCGATGAATGCGTCACGCTGGAGTCGGAGTATTGTGTGAGATTATATAGAGCCACATGGATGCTGGTTTTGGTGGGAACTGCCTGAGATTGCTGGGCTCGGCTCCCACCGCTCCTATTCCCCATCTCCTGCTCCAGCTGAATAACATTCTTGGCTGAATGCAGCTGAACGTGACCTCACTGCTCTCTCCGCATCCATTGTTGTGTTCACTCCCCCTGCTGCTGGAAGCTCCACGTTCTCTTTCACAGCCTGTTCCCATCTCTTTTTTAGCGTGTGAGAATGAAATGCGAGATGCAGCACTCTGGACAGAGCCAGGAACAGGCAGCCATACTTGTTCTGCGGATGCCCGCTCAGCGTCACTGTGAGTCTGCGTGAGCGCCTTCGTCCTCCATCATCTGGACAGCCCTGTGAATGACATGTAGGAGAGAAGGTTAAACACACAGCACCTGGAGAGAAGAGACCTTTCCTGTGTTTCTGGACTCTAGGAATCCACCCCATCAACTCAACTCTTCTAAACCGCCCCCTCCTGTGCAAAGGATCTCACCATGATTCTGCCTTAGGAGGGAGAGTGTATTGTATTTTCAGTAAGTACACTTTTTACGTCATTATTGTAACATTTGACGTTCTTCACATGTTTGTCGTTCCATATTTTCATAGTAGTATTCCTACACAGGTTTATTGGTCCTACCTCTATTGGTTATATCTAAATCCGCTGTGTGTTTGGCAGCCCTGCTGAAATCAAATAAGTCACAGATATTGTTTTCAATCAGTATAAACAAACTGATAGACTTGCGTTGGGAGAAGGGAACTGTTAATCACAATTAACTAAGGCTGGCCATACATAATGCAATTCTCTTTCCTTCAAATACGGGTTGAAGGAAAGAAAATTACTTGACTCCCCCCATCAACACAGTGTTAATGGGGGGAATTCCTCCTGCTGTGCTAATGTATTCTGACAGCAGGAGGTTTCCCCGCCTTAAGAATACAGTGATCACCGCTGCTGGCTAAAGCAAGTAGCAGTGATTGTATGAAGAAAAACCCCAACAGTCGAGAAATTGACTTCAGTACAACCAGCCTGCCCATAGCATACCTCCCAACATTTTGAGATGGTAATGAGGGACACCTTCTAGCAAACGTATGTAGGCATAGGACACTCCCCCTGCCACGCCCCTTAAAGGGGACATAACCAAAAAAAAAGAAGGTTATTTAAATCCACGGGTGCTTTTTTTTTTTTATCCCTACTATTCCTTTATATTGGCTTTTAAAATTGACAGCAAAAATGTAGCAATAAAGAATTTAGATGAAAGGTTAGCACTGGGAAACACTTTTTGAAAGATAAAAAGTGCATTTTATATACAACTATATAGATCAGACCAAAAGGAGGGACAAATAAGGAGGAAAGAGGGACAGAGGGACATTGCTCCAAATTAGGGACAGTCCCTCCAAATCAGAGACAGTTGGGAGCTATGCCATAGAGGGATCTAAATTTGAGCGGTTCCTGTTGAACTGTTCAATTTTCGATCCGTCTATGGCTGGCTTAAGAAAGAGTCGGAGCCTGCATGTGTATTGGACAAATATGGTTGTTGTCTGGTACCTACTATATGCTATTTAATATAACCTAGACATAAAAATAAAATGTATAGAACATGAACACTCATGATTTATGTCTACACTAACCAGGCCTCATTCAAATATAAACACTATAGATTCCCTTCAATAAGTGACATCCAGATGTTCCCTCACCTTGGCTTCCTGGTTAATCCCAGGCCTATATAGGGGTCTGTCTACTTTATTTCATTTTATTACAGGTATTTATATATTGACTAATGTTTATGCAGCACTTTACATTTTGCATGTTTAAGTCAGTCTCTGCCCACAAGGAACTTGCAATCTAAGGGCCCTATTTCTTATACAAACACATACTAGGGCCAAATTACTAACCGGGATGTCATTGGAATAAATTTGTTATGACAGCTGGTAAAATATCAGGACCCTGAGCTGTGCCTGCTAGTTTTCCACATTCCCTTATTTTTGGCTTTGTTTACCGTGTACCTTAGATTTGTCAACAGTAAGCATTATGAATGTTTCTTAAATAAGTGAAATATCTGCATGAATTTGATTAATATATAATTTAACACTTCATAAAGCTTTGATGGCAGTTAAAGTGGATGTTCATGCAAAACCTAACTGACTCTAAATCTACTCACAGCCACATTCTAAAACGAATCTATCTAACCCTGTAAAAAAAGAAATCGCTATACATACCTTTTCTGAAGCTGATCCGGTCTCCAGCGGCGGATGCTGTGTGCAGGAGAGAACCAACAACGGCTGGGAAGTGACGTCACCCGTAAAGTTACTATGGGGCTTCCGTTGTGGGCTGCCTGTTCTGCACACGCCTACACAGAGAAGCCGCCGCTGACAGCTCAGCGTGGGACCGGAATGGCTGCTGAAAAGTTATGTACAGTATAGTGATTTCTTCTTTACAGGGCTAGATAGATTAGATTGTGGCTGCAAGTAGATTTAGAGTTAGTTAGGTTTTGGGTGAACTTCTACTTTTGAAGAGCGAGGGCCACTTAAGTGATTTGGTAAACGTTTGTGGGCCACAATGAAATAAAGTGGTTCAGATTTAAAAAATTTTTGTTTTGAATAGCATAATGAATAATTTTCTCCTGCAGTCACTGAATGCCGGCGGGAGGGAGAGGAGAAAAAGCTGGCTTTTATCAGTTGCAGGAGGAAAATGGAGACGATCAGTTCCTGTATATTCCACCCCTACCATTCCTCCTGAAGAAGTATAAAACTGAATGTGACGGGAAGGATGCACAGGCATCCTGGAGCATGGGGTTGGGGTCGCCACACCAGTGGTTGGGGGTACAAAATCCACCCGCCCCCCCAAACTGCAAATGTAAACGCGCCCTTACTGTCCTGAGCCCCCTATAAGGCTGCTTTCACACTAATGCGCTATGGTTTACCTGTACCACGGGTGCAGCATCATACACCTGTAGCTTTCCTTTGCCATAGACTTCTATTATATCTTGTGGGTGTGTTGCACTTTCTGAGAAAACACTTAGGCCTGGTTCACACCTATGCAGTTTGCATATACCAGGTGGATTTTGCGTTTTTTATAACGGGCGCATTTTGTGTTTTTCAATACATGTTTTTTAACCATAGAAGTCTGTGGAACCAAAAACCAGAAAAAAGTCCCTGGACTTTCTATAAAATGCATAGATGTGAACAGTACCCATATTAAACAATGTTAAATGGACTGCAGTGTGTTTATGCAAAACTGGAAATGCACTAAAAAATGCACAGGTGTGAATCAGGACTAAAACTCCTGCATTCAGTTTTATTTGAGGGCCTCAGAGGGCTCTGAGGGCCATATGTGGCCTACGGACCACAGGTTGAGCACCCCTGGTTTTAACGATCAGTTCCATTATTGTTCATTCGGGAAGGCTCACAATGCACAGTTGTGTGTATGTGTGTGTGTGTGTGTGTGTATATATATATATGTATGTATGTGTATGTGTGTGTGTGTATATATATACACACACATTGTACACCCCTTCACGGAAACTATATTATCTGATGGCAGTGCCCTCTTTCAGCAAGATAATTCTACCCAATTTATGTGAGTAGAATCAACAATGTCAGGCTGGGTTCACATATATGCGAATTGGATGTGGGTTTCTTAGACCTGAATCGCACCTGAACCGGTGAAAAGGGATGCACCGGACCTCGTGTTCAACCCGGCATTAAGGTTGGCAATGACTCCCAGCAACAACCTTACTAAAGACAACAGATGGCGGGGGGGAATGCTGGGGTCCAACCAGCTAGTGAATTATTTTCTGAATGGGCTAGATTGGATCTCCATAATATGGAGATATATATCAATATCAAGATATGTATCACTATCAATATACAGTGGGAAAAATAATTAACCCACTGCAGATTTTGTAAGTTTGCCCACTTACAAAGAAATGAAGGGTCTATAATTTTTATCATAGGTGTATTTTAAATGATAGAGACAGAATATCAAACAAAAATCCAGAAAAAACACACAATACAAATGTTATAAATTTAGTTGCAGTTCAGTGAGTAAAATAAGTATTTGACCCCCAAGCAAAACATGACTTAGTACTTGGTGGAGAAAACCTTGGCGCTATTGGCTCCTGCTGCTGTCAGTCAAAGTCAGTGAGCCAATGAGGAGAGAGGGGTTGGGGCTGAGCCACAGCTCCGTGTCTGAATAGGCACACAGAGCAGCAGGTCGGCTCGGTTGCCCCATAGCAAGCTGCTTGCTGTGGGGGCACTCGGCAGGAGGAAGGGACCAGAAGTGCCGATAAGAGGACCCCAGAAGAGGAGGATCTGGGGTGCTCTGTGCAAAACCACTGCACAAAGCAGGTAAGTATAACATGTTTATTGTAAAAGAAAAAAAAAAAAACCAAGACTTTAGTATTACTTTAAGATTTCTTGGCAGTCGCTTGGCAACTCGAAGTTTCAGCTCCCTCTGTACATTTTTTTTATAGGATTAAGATCTGGAGAATGGCTAGGCTACTCCATGACCTTAATGTGCTTCTTCTTGAGTCACTCCTTTGTTGCCTTGCTTTTATGTTTTGGGTCATTATCATGCTGGAAGACTCATCCACGACCCATCTTCAGCGTTCTGACTGAGGGAAGAAGGTTCTCATCCAAGGTTTTACAATACATGGCCCTGTCCATTGACCCCTTGATGCGCAAAATCTGGGCCTAAAGGCCTGGACCTTTAGCAGAGAAACAGCCCCAAAGCATAATGTTTCTACCTTTGTGCTTGACTATAGGGATGGTGTTTTTAGGGTCATAGTCAGCATTTTTTAAACAGTCGAGTCAAGTTAATGCTAAAGAGCTCGATTTTGGTCTCGTCTGACCACAGTACTTTCCCCCAATCCTTCTCTGAATCATTTAGATGTTCATTGGCAATTTTCAGACGGACCTGTACATGTGCCTTCTTGAGGAGAGGGACCTTGTGGTTGCTGCAGGATTTCAATCCATGGTGGCGTATTGTGTTACCAGTGGTTTGTTTGGTGACTGTGGTCCCAACTGCCTTGAGATCATTCACAAGCTCCTCCTGTGTAGTTCTGGGCTGATCCCTCACTTTTCTCATGATCATCCTCACCCCATGAGGCGAAATCGTGCATAAAGCTCCAGACCTAGGGCGATTGATGGTTATTTTGTATTTCTTCCATTTGCAAATAATTGCTCCAACAGTTGTCTCCTTCTCACCAAGCTTTTTGCTGATGGTCTTGTAGCCCATTCCAACCTTGTGCAGGTCTACAATCTTGTACCTGATGTCCTTTGACAGCTCTTTCGTCTTCGTCGTCGAGCACCTTCTTAAATTGACAGGACTAATCTGTGTACCACATGAGCACATACTGTAGCCAGTCTGTGGGAGCCAGAATTATTGTTGGTTGGTAGGAGATCAAATACTTATTTTACTCACTGAACTGCAACTCAATTTATAACATTTGTATCGTGTGTTTTTCTTTCTATATTTTTCATTTATATTCTGTCTCCATCATTTAAAAATCACTTGTAGCACTTCCCCCGTAGGGATTGCTGTGTGTAGACTTCCCTGGGCTTTTCCCCTTCTTATCTTGCAGCCAGTTACTAAGGGTTTTCACACAACCGCCTGTACTCTCATTCGCGCGTTTCCAATAATCAATCCAGGGATTTGTTTGTTTTTGGTATTTATTGTTTTGGAACTTGGATAGGAGAAGGGAATAGTGGGAAACAAACTAAATACAGATGAGGACAACTCTTACTCAGCCTCACCAGGTTAATTGTGGTAACAGACTTTGTTATACCATATAGCACTTGTATGGGAAGAATAAGTCCTTTGCTTGTTCTGGCAGCAGACTTGGTGAAGCTATTTATCTTCAGGACACTCACTAGCATCCCCGTTGACTGACACCTGTCCACTGACTACTAGCTGAAGGGGTGGCCCTCACAGGACAGGCCCCATGACCCAGATCTGTACTCACTGTAGGCCAAAACAGATCCTTCCTGGCGTGTCTCCCTTCCAGTCAGCTCTGCAGGACATCTGGGTTGCAGCTATTTTCAGACTCTGGTTCCAGGTCAGCCACCTGAAGCCGCACGGCAGCTTCTACAGAGGAGGGGCAGCCGCCCCCTCCCTCCGGGACTCCGCTCTTCAGCCGAAGATCCCGAGCAAATGTGCCCTTGGCATATATACAGTCATCCAGCATGCACTGAGGCACTTTCCTCTGCCAATGGCCAGGGCTGTAACTATGCCTGTGCTCTCATTTGTCAGATTTCCTCCCACTGTCCAATAGGCCCTGTCCTATTGGACCAGTGTGAAACATTCAGACAACATGAGCAGCACCTGAGCACCATGAGCAGCCCCTATCAATGGATCCCCTGCCTTGATAGGCAGAGAGCCTCTAAATTTACCTGACAGCCTTTCTGGTAAGCAGAAAGACTCAAAAACTATATTCTTCACTAGCACCTACCTAGGAGGGTGCTACACACCTATGATAAAATGATAGACCCTTCATTTCTTTGTAAGTGGGCAAACTTACAAAATCTGCAGGGAATCAAATAATAATTTTCCCCACTGTATGTATCAATAATGTAGTCTGAAAACTGTATTTGGTTACAGCCGCCAATCAAGCTGTGAGCAGTTTTAATTCAAAATGGTAGCTGGCTAGGAAGTACCTCCATTTATTAGTAAGGGCATGTCGATATATCAGGCTTCTAATGTCTGGGTACCTTATGATCCCAGTACAACCTTCCTTTATATGAGTTGTGCATGTGCAGTATTAATTTGTTTGAAATTTTCATAATAAAGAGCATTTCCCTTCTCCCCTCATAATAAATCCATTCATAGTGTGGTAAATGTGATGCATTTACTCTGTCCTTTTTAAAGTTTAACCAGCATGTCCATTTATTCTGGACCTGAGAGGTGATAGGAGAGCTATTACAATAAATTGGACTATAGATGTGCCTTTGACCTTTTTCATTACCATGTACACCCAGTGAAGGTTTGCCGTGCCGCTGATTGTATCCCATAAAACGTACATACCAGCAAATCAAATTATTCTGATACGAGAGGAAGTGAATATTAATAAAGCGGAGCCGCTGTCTCCAGCATTTTATAGGTTTCCTCTCGGCGAAGTCATTAAACTGTTTTCAGCTTTGTGTCGGCTGTTTGTGCTGTTCCAGTCGATGTGCGGTTTTACTTCTGAGGTTTGGATATTAAAGTATGGCCTCTGGAAGTGATCTCTGCGGCAGCATGCACAGGGTTTTCAGTGCTCATTAATCCTCTCATGTAAACCCGTTTTCTCTTACTTGTTTCTGAAGGGTTTCCTTATGGGTTTTCCACCTACATTTTAGCAGTGCTCCTACCCTTCCAAGTATAATGGGGGTAATTTGTAAAAAAACAAAGCTTTTGCCCTTAGCAGCTAGCATCCTTGTAATATGCGGCAATACATAGTCAGCAATGATATTTTATGTTTCTGCTCAGTCTAAACTGATAAAAGTTGAGCTCTGGTTCCTGTAGGTTGAAGCACTTTGCACATCTTCATTGTTCCTTGTGACACTTTTTTTTTTTTAATGGGTCCATTATAGAATAACTGCTTAAAGTAGAGTAAGAGTTATGGCCTCACATTTTAAAAAAATATGTTGCAGTATTAAGTTCATCTGCACACCATTTTTCCTTTAATCCCCTTGCAAAGTTCTACCTGTAGGTTCCGCCGGTGAAGTCCACTTGACTCTGAGCAGAGTTGTCGCTCTCATGTAAGCTGTGCCGGTGTTCTGTCAAGAAGTGCACCCCACCAAATAGTGCCTGCACATGCACAGGATGGAGCCGCACTCCAGCTGAGTTGCTGATCAGCTGGAGTGACGTGACCAGGGTGCAAGCGCACATCTTAGGAGGTATCTCTCGATGGGAGATACCATTTCACGGGCACAACTGAAACCTATACAAACAGCGGGGGGAGACCATAGTTCTCACCTAGTGCCTTGCTTTTGCGGGGCAGCTTTACAGTGCGCTGATAGTTCCTGGCAAATCAGCTGTTGGGCTGTTCCATACAGCGCATGCACAGTACATCCCGGGCACTTCTCGATAGCGGGTATTTCTCGACAGAACACCTGCACTACAGTGTAATGAAAAGATGTTGTGGGTGGTGTGGCTATCTACTGTAGATGGTCAGTCAGTAGCTAGCCACATCAAGCCCTGCTCACTGCTTTCTTGACAGTACTGCCTCTGTTTCGGAAAACCTCCCAATGTGAGCTGCAGTGTTTGGGAGGGAGAACGTATGATCAGTCGAAGGCCATAAAGAACCTGTTTTCTTAGTCACATAGTAACTGGATTTGGGCTCTGTTTAGACAGCCTCACAGGAGCCTTTAGCTTTACTTTCAAATTCAAGAAAGGTCAATAGAAGGAGGAGACAGGGCAGTGTATTTTTTTTCCTTTCCAGGTTGGGTACCTTACAAACCTTACACATTTCCTGATTGGAGAACAATGTTCTGAGCCGATATATTGCTGAACAGGATGAAACATCTCTGGCGGCTATAAATAGAAAAATGTCTCGGAAAACAGTGGGTATAAGAGCCCTTTCATACTGGGGGGGTTTGCAGGCGCTATTGCGCTAATAATAGCGCCTGCAAACCGACCCGAAAGTGCCGCTACTTTCATTCCAGTGTGAAAGCCCTGAGAACTTTCACACTGGAGCGATGCGCTAGCAGGACGGTAAAAAAAGTCCTGCCAGCTGCATCTTTGGAGTGGTGAAGGAGCGGAGTGTATACCGCTCCTGCCCATTGAAATCAATGGGACGGCACAGCTATACCGCCGGCAAAGCGCCTCCGCAGAGGCACTTTGCGGTGGTATTTAACCCTTTCTAGTCCGCTAGCGGGGGGTAAAACCGCCCCGCTAGCGGCCGCATACCGACGGTAAAACGCCGCTAATAATAGCGGCGTTTTACCGCCGACGCCGCCCCCGCCCCAGTGTGAAAGGGCTCTTATAGATGTTGGTCCCATCAAATCTAAATTAGTTGACAGATTATTGTGGTGCATTCTTCACAGAAAATGGAAGGACTCGTGTCCAATTACTGGTTGTAAAGTCTGAGCATGATAACAAGCAATTCTGACGATAGCGCGTGTTTGCTATGGTCCTCTAGGAAGGTTCCGTACAGCCCAGCCTTCTCTTGTTTGTATTGACTTACTCCTCCTTAAAGGTGTTTACCATGATCAGAGACTTGTTACTACAGACCTGAGCTTCAAGCCTCCGCTGTTTGTTCAGTGTGAAAGCCCGAGGGCTTTCACACTGAAGCGGTGCGCTGGCAGGACGGTAAAAAAAGTCCTGCCAACCGCTTCTTTGGAGCGGTGAAGGAGCGGTGTATTCACCGCTCCTAAACCGCTCCTGCCCATTGAAATCAATGGGACAGTGCAGCTATACCGCGGTAATACCGTAGCTATAGCCGCGCTGTACGAGCGGATTTAACCCTTTTTCGGCCGCCAGCGGGGGTTAAAACCACACCGCTAGCGGCTGAATACAGCCGCAAAAACGATGGTAAAACAGCGCTAAAAATAGCGCTGTTTTACCGCCGACGCCCCCACCACCCCAGTGTGAAAGGGGCCTTATTATAAACTGCTAAATACCTTTTCTGATCAGCAGTTAGAGCAGTCTTGTGACTTCTGTCTGGTTAAAGCTTATAGGAGGAGCTTTCATTCTGCTCTGACTGTCCTATCAAGCTGCAGGAGCCCTGACTTTCTGTCTGGACACTGCTGATTGACCATGTGCTGATCACATGCACTCTCACAAAAACTCTCTAGCAATACACACTTAACTGAGCATGTGCAGCTTGCCCCCAAGGCTCTGTTCTATCAGCAGATAGATTGAGGACTGTGGAAGAAGGGGAGGAACAGAGAAGACAGGATCAAGAAGCCTTTTTACAAGATGCAGATGATTAACCCCTTAGATTCCACAGTGAATATTACAACCGTGCTTTACTACATATACAGCCTGATTTTACTGTTGTGGGTTTAGTGACACTTTAATTCCAAGCTCAAAGTAAAGAAATATGTAATTGGGACTTTTAATATGGCGCTGGGAGTCAAATAGAACAAAATAAAATACCCTTAACAACAAACCAATAATTTATTATAAACAGGATTCATATTTAACATTGTCCTCAGACATATTCCACAGCTATTAAAAACAAACAGGTTGTCATATGTGACAATAAAGATGGTACAAATTGGTATATGCGTTTTGTGGGCCATCCCGCTTCATCAGGGCCATATGTATTGTTTTTACAGAATTGTTCAGTCTCTGGTGTAATCCAAAAAAAAAAAATGCCCCAGGAACCAAGCCTTTTAAAAAGGGTGCAAGAAACCCAGAAAAAATACTAATCAAAGGCCATATACAGATATCTAAATATCTAATATATATATTCCCAACCTCAAGGAAGAGAAAATAATTAATCTGAAGCTCCTGAGTGATGAATTCTCTCCTGTGTGGTCTAGGCTGTTGTTTAAATGGAGGAATGATAGGTCTGTAGGTGTTATAGAAGTTTTGGTTACATGCCAACAGGTTGAACTTCTTTTATCTCTCAGATTCTTGTGTTGAGATCTCTGCATTGGGGTTCCCAGCTCCACCTACCTGCTGTAGCCATTACAGATTTATATTACTTTCTCAATATGGATGCTCCCTGGCAGGAACATTCCTCAGCTGGAGTAAATGTTGGATTATTGAGCCCGTCAGCATTCACCAATAACCAAAACATCAAACTTGGTTGTACTGGCCCTTTAATTGTGGACATAGTAGTTATTGGCAGGAAGGGAGGAGGTGGAGACTGGGTTGTATAGCTTTATATGCAGGTTAATTTCTTTCAGGGAAGGAATCTTATGTTGGACGGTGTAAAAAAAAAAAAAAAAAATCCATCAATTCCTGGGCTGGAGAATCAGCTGCAGCATTTGCTGACATCTCATTTTTTCTTTCCCCCAAGCTCATTTAGTGAGCATTTAATTGCTCCACAAAAGCCTTGCTTCAATGACCTCACAACTGCGTTTTGTTGACCGCTCGTTTACTTGCATTGACTGTTAAAAGCCTCTTTTAGGAAGCAATGTTTCATTCTGCTTCTTGTTGCTAAATAGATATCGATCAGACTGGCAGGAAGACTGGCCAGGGCAGTGGGCCGTATCTCTCCAGCAGATCCTGTTCAGTAGGACGTCAACGCTGTAAATTGCATCAGATAACTGGACCTATATGCCGCCCCCGCATCGGGGGGGTGGGGGGGCTTCTCCATGTATTCTGCAAACCTGTGTGTTAGATGTAATGAGCCGTGTGTGCCATCCCTTGTACTCATGTGGTATAGAAAAGTACCTTTGTTCTCTTATCGGCCTCTGTTTTCTTCTCTTCTCCCTCCTTCTCTTTGTCTTTCTCTGTACCTGATTTCTTCTTTATCTTTTTGTTCTTTTTGTGCTGTTTGATCTCTCCTCCATTTTTTTTCTTTCCTCTCTCCTCTCCCCTTTTCTCATTCTATCTCCTGTCATCTTCATTCCTTCCTTCCTTGATGACATGTTGTATTGAATGGTAGGTAAAAGTGCAGGAATTAGTTAGAAAATTGGCCTTGTATTAGTCTGACAATTATTGAATTCTATAGATGACAATGCGTTAGTGTCCTAATGTCTCAAAAGAAAAGCTGGATTGTTATTTGTAGCATAGGGAATTGTGCTAGTAAATCGATAGAAGACAATCCGCAACTCCATACATGCTTTTCAATAAGTCCAAATTTATTGTAACTCCATAAAAGATAAATATGTACAGCAGAAGTTAAAGCGGTTGTAAACCACTGGTTGTTTTTTTTTTTTTGGACCTGCAAGGTAAAGGCATAATATGCTAGTATGCATCGCATACTAGCATATTATGTGAAACTTACCTGAAAGCGAAGCCTTCCAGCAAGGAGGCAGAGTCTGTCTTCACCCGGCCTTCTTTACGGGTCTGCGGACTCCCGCTGTGTGACAGGCTGGAGCCGCGATGACGTCACTCCCGTGTATGCCATTCCTTCAGAGCGTATGTGTCAATTATGTCATCGGCTGCATGTAATGTCAATATCTCCTAGATGTGTACATTTAGGATATATTTACAGTACCTATAGGTAAGCCTTATTATAGGCTTACCTATAGGTACAAATTATGCACTTGAGTTTACTTCCTCTTTAACGCGTTTCAGCCATAATGGCCTAGTTGTGCCAGTAATATGTCCCCTAAGATCAGGGCTTGCAGAGAAAGGCTGTGAGCAATAATCTGTGTGTTCTGGTGGGGGGAGTCCCCCTGTCAGAACACAATAGAACAGCTGGGGAGATCCCTACACCAGGATTGCTTGTGTTGGTACAGCGATATGTCAGTTTGTTTTCATTCAGCCCGCTGAGTAGAATGAAAAAAACTATGCAAGCACATGTTTGTATCTTTGAAAGTTCGCAACTCAAAGGTCCGTATGTAGGGGACTTACTTTAAAGCTATTATACAATACTCGTCACTGGCAGGATCCGCAGCTGATTGGTTGCAGCTGCTGATCAATGGAAAATTTTCCAAAATTTCCTCTCTACGGAAGTTAAAGGGTAACTCCACTTTCGTGGAGGGAAAAAATAGCAAACTGCTGTGCTGTCCGACATCGGATGTGATTCGCAACGCACTGCAGTGCAAATCACCTGCAATGTCTGTGTGATGCGAACTCAGCCATACAGATTGTATTGGCTGAAATCGCATCGCATTTGGACCTAACACGCACAGGACCCTTTTTTGGTCCGCAGCAGAATCGGATCGCATGGGTGTGAACACCTATGAGATCTGATTCCTGTCCGAATTTGCAGTTCGCTTTGCGATATGCAAATTGATTTGGAGGTGTCATTAGCTTTCTATTGACACTCCCAACAGATCACATATGGCAGTGTGAACTAGAGGTCGACCGATATGGGTTTTTCTCGATATTTAGAAATCGCGGTGGCCGATATATGATGCCGATTTTTTTTTTGGGCCGATATGTTAAGACGATTTATTTATTTTCCCCCTTCATCTCATAAAATCTAACAGTTAGACCCCTTTCACAATGGGGCTTTTTTCAGGCACCTTTGGGCTAAAAATAGCTCCTGTAAAGTGCCTGCAAAACGGCTCCCCTGCGGTCTGTGTGAAAGCCAGAGTGCTTTCACACTGAGGCGATGCTCTGGCAGGATGTTAAAAAAGTCCTGCAAGCAGCATCTTTGGAGCGGTGTTTACCACTCCTCCACCATTCCTGCCCATTGAAATGAATGCGCACCGCTGCCCGAAGCACGTGCAAAGCGATTCAGCAGCAGCGCTTCACGGGCGCATTCAATCCCTTCCTCGGGCACTAGCTGGGTTATAAGCGCCCCGCTAGCAGCCGAATAGCGGCGCTAAAATGACGGTAAAGCGCTGCTAAAACTAGCAGCGTTTTACCGTCAACGCATGCCTGCTCCAGTGTGAAAGCAGCCTTAAGTAGTAAGTGATACAGAAAATTTCTTACATTTAAACAGGTAATCAAAACTTTTGGACTAAAAAAAAAAATCGGCTAACTTTACTGCTTAGTTTTTTTTTTAATTCATTAGTGTATTTTTTCCAAAAAAAATTGCGTTTGAAAGACCGCTGCGCAAATACCGTGTAACATAAAATATTGCAGCAACCGCTATTTTATTCCCTGCTAAAAAAAAAATATATATCATTTTTGGGGGTTCTAAGTGATTTTCTAGTAGAAAATACAGGATTTTTACTTGTAAGCAACAAATGTCAGAAAAGATTTAGAGCCGGTTCACACTATAAGCGGCACGACTTGCAGGTTGCCTCACCGAGGCGACCTGCAAACGACTGCCACGGCGACTTGCAAGACGACTTCTGTATAGAAGTCTATGCAAGTCGCCCCCAAAGTAGTACAGGAACCTTTCGTCTAAGTCGGAGCGACTTGCGTCGCTCCGATTAGAACGGTTCCATTGTACAGAACGGGAGGCGATTTGTCAGGCGGCTAGGTCGCCTGACAAGTCGCCCCCGTGTGAACTGGCTCTTAGGCTTTAAATGGTTAAACTGGAGTTCAGTTCATTGACAAGTGGAAACATTGTATCTTTTTAGTTTCTTTTATCAGACTTGGCAGGCTGGCAGGCTTGGCAGGCTGATTTGCAAGTCGCGCTGAAGTTATAATCGGCACAATTGGCCGATGCCGATTAATTAAAAAACGCCAAATATCGGCCGATATATTGGCCGGCCGATATATCGGTCAACCTCTAGTGTGAACTGCCTGCAAGTTGTATGCGATGCGGGAACCCGCACAGGATTCGCAGGGTTCCTGCATCGCTGCAGTGTGAACTGGCCCTAAAGCTTAGTAATGAAGAGAAGCCCCTAGTGCTGGAGATCCCTACGGTGTGTCTCATACTTTGCTGACGGTGAGAACTTTAACACCAGTATTGGTGATAATTACTCCTAATTACAGTCACACCCTGGTTCTTCAATGTCACATTAAAAAAATTAAATTGTCTTTTTGTCAGGCAGTGGCATGCTATTAGATATGAATTAAAAGCATTCTTACTGATCCCCTGGTGGGGGAACGATGAATATATTACCTGTAGCAACTACTCAGGTGCATGCAGGCAGATTATACTCGCTTTGTTCTCACTGTAAATAGGATCTGTTCACAAGAAGATACCCACTGACATGGAGCAGTTAATTACTTCCTGTCTGTCAGAATTTTGTTTTATAAATTAGTATGAGCATCCATTACTTCTCTGAAGCAGTGTCTGGAATGTCAAATAACTAAACCAAAATTGCTGATATATATATATATCTATATATAGATATAGATATAGATAGATATATATATCTATATATATATATATGTGTGTGTGTGTATATATATATTGCAGAGTTTAGCAGTTCATTGTGGCACTGGCAGAGTCAGATCACAAAGCCATATCTTCCCCATATAGAAAAATGTATTCAATACTATATGTGGTTACCATTGGAGGGCTATAATAGGGTTATGGTACCATTATTGTACATATTTTCGAACTTGGATAATAAACAGATATTTATTACTAAAGAGACCCTGACTTCAATTCAGTAACATTTATCACGTGATATTTGTGGGGTCTTTTTGTATTTTGTTAAAAATTTTGTTTCTAATATTTTTACTGAAAATATTAATTATAGAAAATAGAAATATCAGTGAAACCGAAATGAGAGTCTCAGGTGATATTTGTGCTTTATAGGAAATACTGCATGCAAAATTTAAAATATCATCAGTTTACTACAGATAAAAAGACGCATTTGTGGTAAATACAGCAAATACAGTAATTGTGTGTGTTTCCCTGCCCCTGAAGATTTGTTTTTGATTTTATAAAATGTTATTTTGACAGCTGTATAGACTTATTTGTATGATTTTGAAATTTTCCAATATTTTGTATTTCATATTTGATTAAATCACTTGCAGATATATGATTGTCTACTGCATAGTAGCAGTGGTTTCGCTACTGTTGAATTGATTATTGGTTGGTACGCTAATATTAATGTCACAAAATGTTTTAAATTCAGTAATTGCCTGCAATAAATACTGCAATAAAAATGCCATATAAAATTAACCACTTCAATACTGGGCTCTTAGACACCTTCCTGCCCAGGCCAATTTTCAGCGCTGTCGCAATTTGAATGACAATTGCGCAGTCATGCTACACTGTACCCAAACAAATTTTTTATCATTTTGTTCCCACAAATAGAGCTTTATTTTGATGGTATTTGATCACCTCTGCAATTTTTATGTTTTGTGCAACAAATAAAAAAAGACCGAAAATTTTGCAAAAAAACAAGTTTTTCTTTGTTTCTGTTAAATTTTTTTGTAAATAAGTATGTTTTCTTCTTCAATGACGGGCACTGATATGGCTGCACTGACAGGCGCTAATAATGCAGCACTGATGGGCACCAATGAGGTGGCACTGATGGGCACCAATGAGGTGGCACTGATGGGCACCAATGAGGTGGCACTGATGGGCACTGATAGGTGGCACTGATGGGCACTGATAGCTGCCACTGGTATGCGGCACTGATGGGCACTCATAGGTGGCACTGATGGGCACTCATAGGCGGCACTGATGGGCACTCATAGGCGGCACTGATGGGCACTCATAGGTGGCACTGATGGGTACTTATGGGTGGCACTGATGCGTACTTATGGGTGGCACTGATAGGTGGCATGGACGGGCACTGATTTGCACTGATAGGTGGGCACTGATGGGTACTGATAGGTGACACTGATGGACACTGATGGGTGGCATTGCTGGGCATCCATGTTTTGTAATGTAAATTTGATGTGCCAGTCAGTGCACTGATTGGCATATTTTGGGCATTTTTTTTGTACCTGGCCATCCACATGCTGGGGACTTCCCTGGTGGTCCTGGGGGCTTCCCTGGTGGTCTAGTGTGGGCATCTGGGGGGGGCTGCGCTGATAAATAATCAGCGCATACCCCCCCTGTCAGGAGAGCCGCCGATCGGCTCTCCTCTACTCGCGTCTGTCAGATGCCCCCACGGCATGTTATCCTGCTGGTCGTCATATGATGCCCAGTCAGGATAACTGAACCACCGCCCGGCCGTCATTCTGCTATAGGCCGTGGGGGAAGTGGTTAACAGAGAAGTGTGTATATATACAGTATCTCACAAAAGTGAGTACACCTCTCACATTTTTGTAAATATTTTATTATAACTTTTCATGTGACAACACTGAAGAAATGACACTTTGCTACAATGTAAAGTAGTGAGTGTACAGCTTGTATAACAGTGTAAATTTGCTGTCCCCTCAAAATAACTCAACACACTGCCATTAATGTCTAAACTGCTGGCAACAAAAGTGAGTACACCCCTAAGTGAAATTGTCCAAATTGGGCCCAATTAGCCATTTTCCTTCCCCAGTGTCATGTGATTCATAAGTGTTACAAGGTCTCAGGTGTAAATGGGGAGCAGGTGTGTTAAATTTGGTGTTATTGTTCTCACTCTCTCATACTGGTCACTGGAAGTTCAACATGGCACCCCATGGCAAAGAACTCTCTGGGGATCTGAAAAAAATAATTGTTGCTCTACATAAAGATGGCCTAGCCTATAAGAAGACCCTGAAACTGAGCTGCAGCACAGTGGCCAAGACCATACAGCGGTTTAACAGGACAGGTTCCACTCAGAACAGGCCCCGCCATGGTCGACCAAAGAAGTTGAGTGCACGTGCTCATTGTCATATCCAGAGGTTGACTTTGGCAAATAGACGCATGAGTGCTGTCAGAATTGCTGCAGAGGTTGAAGGGGTGGGGGGTCAGCCTGTCAGTGCTCAGACCATACGCCTCACGCTGCATCAAATTGGTCTGCATGGGTGTCGTCTCAGAAGGAAGCCTCTTCTAAAGATGATGCACAAAAAAGCCCGCAGTTAGCTGAAGACAAGCAGACTAAGGACATGGATTACTGGAATCATGTCCTGTGGTCTAATGAGGCCAAGATAAACTTATTTGGTTCAGATGGTGTCAAGCTTGTGTGGTGGCAACCAGGTGAGGAGTACAAAGACAAGTGTGTCTTGCCTACACTCAAGCATGGTGGTGGGAGTGTCATGGTCAGGGGCTGCATGAGTGCTGCCAGCACTGGGGAGCTACAGTTCACTGAGTGAACCATGAATGCCAACATGTACTGTGACATACTGAAGCAGAGCATGATCCCCTCCCTTCAGATTGGGCTGCAGGGCATTATTCCAACATAACGACCTCAAACACACCTCCATGACGTCCACTGCCTTGCTAAAGAAGCTGAGGGTAAAGGTGATGGACTGGCCAAGCATGTCTCCAGACCTAAACTCTATTGAGCATCTGTGGGGCATCCTAAAATGAAAGGTGGGGGAGTGCAAGGTCTCTAACATCCACCAGCTTAGTGATGTCGTCATGGAGGAGTGGAAGAGGACTCCAGTGGCAACCTGTGAAGCTCTGGTGAACTCCATGCCAAAGGGGGTTTAGGCAGTCCTGAAAAATAATGGTGGCCACACAAAATATTGACACTTTGGGCCCAATTTGGACATTTTCACTTAGGGGTGTACTCACTTTTGTTGCCAGCGGTTTAGACATTAATGGCTGTGTGTTGAGTTATTTTGAGGGGGCAGTATAACACTGTTATGCAAGCTGTACACTCACTACTTTACATTGTAGCAAAGTGTCATTTCTTCTCACGTGTTGTCACATGAAAAGAGGATAAAATATTTACAAAAAATGTGAGGGGTTAACTCACTTTTGTGAGATACTGTGTGTGTGTGTGTATGTGTGTGTGTGTATGTATGTGTATATATATATATATATATATATATATATAAAAATTTTCAGAACCATACTTGCCTAGGTGGATGCAGCATCGGTCCCCCAGAGCCTCTTCACTGAGAACTGATTGATCGAACACCGCCCATGGCTTGGTTCTCGCAGCTCTCCGCTCTGCCCCCCCCCCCCACGCTCATTAGAGCGCTGAGCTGTGGAAGGGCGTGGAGCGGCTGTCTCAGCCTCTCAGTGGCTCGCCGAGAGGCTGAGACAGGTGTCAGCCCAAGCACATGGGCGTATCCAGATTTTATTGTTGTGATGACGTGGTGACTTCAGACCACTCTCTGCTGAAAACGGGTCACAGGAGTGCAAAACAATTTGCACTCCTGTGACCCATAAGAGAAGCCCAGCCAAACGAGCTTAGGCCGGACTTCTCCTTTTAAAGTAATACTGTACTGCAAACTGAAGGTTTTTTAAAACTAACACCTGCAAGACAAAGGCATAATGAGCTAGTATGCATAGTAGCGCATACTAGCTCATTATGTAATACCCACCTGAGAGCGAAGACCTCGCTGCGGTGCCCTACACAGCACCGGCCGGCGACATCACTCCCGGGGGTTACTTCTGGGTATCGCGGCTCCGGCGCTGTGATTGGCCAGAGCCGCAATGACGTCACTCCCGCACATGCGCCCGGGAGCCGCTGGTAATGGCACACTCACTGAAGCAACGGCACATACGTGCTATTGCTTGAGGTTTGCTTCAATGCGTATGTGCCGAAAATATCGGCACATGCAAATTCAGGGGCTATCTCCTAAACCGTACAGGTTTAGGAGATATCCTGGGTAGCTACAGTAAGCCTTATTATAGGCTTACCTGTAGCAAAAAGTGGTCTGTAAGGGTTTACAACTACTTTATAGTAAATTCACAAAAACAAAAAAAACCTGTGAATTGTCTTGTGGTTTAGCCACTTTATGAAATAAAAGATTTGCATTACAACATTTAGCAGTGGTTTTCCTATCGCTGCTAAGGCCTCTTGCACATGATACTCCTGTCTGAGCATCTACTTTTTCAGACATTTTTTTTGTATGTATTTTTGCGTATATGCAACTGTGCGAAAACCTATTCTCACGTTTTCGTTCTGCACAGTATGTAAATGAGCATCTGTACTCATTTGCACGCATGAGTGCGTAAATTACTGACCAAAAATTTTCAGATGATGGATTGAACAGAGCTCCGTGAGATGTTTAAAGCTTGGGATTTTTTTTATAACCTAACCCTGCTTTAAACTTCTCCACAACTTTATTACTGACCTGTCTGGTGTGTTCCTTGGCCTTCATGATGCTGTTTGTTCACTAAGGTTCTCTAACAAACCTCTGAGGGCTTCACAGAACAGATGTATTTATACTGAGATTAAATTATACTGAGTCCACCACATAGAGGTGGACTGTATTTACTAATTAGGTGACTTCTCAAGGCAATTGGTTCCACTAGATTTTAGTTAGGGGTATCAGAGTAAAGCAGGAGGCTGAATACAAATGCACGCCACACTTTTCACATTTATTTGTAAAAAAAAATTGAAAACCATTTATCATTTTCCTTCCACTTCACAATTATGTGCTACTTTGTGCTGGCCTATCACATAAAATCCCAATGAAATACATTTACTTTTTTGGTTGTAACATGACAAAATATGGAAAATGTCAATGGGTATGAATACTTTTTCAAGACACTGTAGATGAGGGAAGATCTGTGAAGGGAGCCAGGAGAGTAGGGAAGTATAATAGTGAGATGACACACGAATCTATTTGTCTACTCCTCACCTCACTCCTTCAGTCTCCTCTCGCATTACTAACTCACTAACTGACATATCAACATGGATGTCACACCACTTCCTCAAACTCAATCTTTCTAAAACCAACTCATACTCTGACCTGTCCTTTCAGCCCCAAATCCAATCTTTATCCAAATCGTCCAGACTTCACATCTGAAACATCTCCAAAATACGCCCATTTCTAACCGTTGAGACCACTAAGCAACTTATTCACTCCCTTGTTTTCTCTCGCCTTGACTATTGTAACTCCCTCCTCATTGGCTTACCTCTCCACAAGATATCCCCTCTTCATTCTATCATGAATGCCGCTGCAAGACTCATCCACCTTACCAACCGCTCAGTGTCCGCCACCCCTCTCTGCCAATCCCTCCACTGGCTTCCCATTGACCAACAAAAACACTTACAATAACATACAAAGCCATTCACAATTCTGCCCCATCACCAATCTTCTCTCCAAATATCACCCAAACTGTCCTCTCCGCTCCTCCCGAGGCCTTCTGCTCTCTAGCTCCCTTGTTTCCTCCTCCCATGCTCATCTCCAGGACTTCTCCAGAGCCTCCCCATCCTCTGGAACTCCCTGCCCCGGTGTGTCCGGTTATCTCCTACTCTGTCCACTTTTAGGCGAGCCCTGAAAACTCATCTCTTCGGGGTGGCCTATCCTCCCTTCAGCTAACAACCGAATCCTCTACTCCCCTCATCAGTTCATCTCCCACAGTCCCTACCTTTTTGTTTCCCTCCTAGATTGTAAACTTGCAGGAGCAGGGCTCCTCTGACCCTCTTGTTTTGAATTGTACTATTGGTGTACTGCTGGTGTAGTGCCTTCCTACATTGTAAAGCGTTGCACAACCTGTTGGCGCTATATAAATCCTGTATAATATTAATAATAATGAGTGGGATGGCTCTGCGATCTGCTGAGTCCTTCAATGCTTCTAGCCATCAGTCTAGTTTTCTATGGTCATTTCCCTGCACTGTTTATAACTTATGTCTGGTCTAGTTATTGATCTGCCGACTCACAGCTAGCTGGATTATGATGTGATATTGAAGACTTGTAATCTTTCCTTTCCCTCAGGAGGCTGGCAATGGATAATGATGGTAAATTATTAATGAGCTCCTTGGATAACACGGAAGTGGCCTCAGACTTGTTCACTATTGAGGTCACTGTCATTAGTGTGTAATTTCACTTGCTTTATCTCTGCTATGAGAAGCAGACACAATAGGCATCTCTTATATAACACAGCCCCGGACTCAGGGAAGTTTCCCATTACAGTAATGACAATAGGATTCTGCTATTTCCCTTTTGTGGCGATGTTACCTATAGAAGGAGATCGGTGGATGTGCTGCGCTGTTCTGCCGCTCGTTGGTGCTTGGTGTAGGATAGTTTGTACTGGTCATATAATAGGCTGTTTCACCTCTGGAATGATCTGAAGAAACAGGCAATGTGCAGCTTCCATCTGTCAGCGATTGAAGCCCTGGATGACAAGGGTGCTGAGATATGTAGTTCTTAACAGAAAGATGAGCAGTTTTTTTTTTTCTTTTGCTAAAAGCTGCTTCTGCATAAAAAAGTGAAATTTTTTGAACTACTTCTTCACAGAGCAGGTTGATCAGTGGCTTACAGCCTTCAGCTCATTCTTTTATAGAGGAGGACCATGGGGTGTATGAGACTGGGGTGCTTGGGAGGAGGTATCATTTTAGTTTAAAGTTATCCTAAACTCTGGTTTAAAAAAAAAAAATCTACATATGTATGTATTGTTAAGGCCCTGTTCACACATACTGCAGTGACCTGCATTTTACACCGCATGCGAAAAATGCAGGTCACTGCAAGGACATATAGAAAACAGTTGTTTTCTGTGTGTCCTCTTCATACCACAATGCCGGTGTCATGTGCAGTGCATTGTGTTAAAATGCTACATGTATGCATTGCACATAAATGCACATCAACCCATAGCAAATCTTTTGAGAAAAAAAAAAAGCTTTTTACTATTTTGTCTCTTACAAGGACCCATAGCAATTTAACGCACATAAAAACAAGTGTCAGCGAACATTAGAACTGCACGATTCTGGCCAAAATGAGAATCACAATTTTTTTGCTTAGAATAAAAAGATCACAATTCTCGCGACGTAAAATCTTTCACATCATACAAAAAAAATTGGGCTAACTTTACTGGTGATTTTTTTTTTCAATTTAATAAAGTAATTTGTGCAAAAAAAATTGCATTTGAAAGACCGCTGCACAAATACAGTGTGACATAAAATATTGCAACAGCCACCATTTTGTTCTCTAGGGTGTCTACTAAAAAAAATATATATATATATATATAATGTTTGGGAGTTCTAAGTAATTTTCTAGCAAAAAAAAAATTATTTTAACTTGAAACCAACAAATGTCACAAAAAAAGGTTTAGTGTTTTAAGTGGTTAAACTTTCCTCATTTACACACAAAGTCTATTCCTTTGACAAATTGTTACAATGTTTATACTTAGTCCCACTGCTAAGTGCCGGTTCACACAGGGGCGACTTGTCAGGCGACCTAGTCGCCTGACAAGTCGCCTCCCGTTCTGTGCTACGGAACCGTTCTAATAGGAGCGACGCAAGTCGCTCCGACTTAGAAAAAGGTTCCTGTACTACTTTGGGGGCGACTTGCATAGACTTCTATGCAGAAGTCGTTTTGTAAGTCGCCTCGGAAGTCGTTTGCAGGTCGCCTTGCTGAGGCGACCTGCAAGTCGTGCCGCCCCTGTGTGAACCGGGGCTAAAGAATGTTGTGATTCTTACAGCTGTGCCTTCAGAAGAGCAGAGAGAATTCTTTGCATAGAAAGAATCGTGAAACACTTTTTTCAAGATCGCAACGGGGAAAAAATCGTGATAACAATTCTTGACGATTAATCGTGCAGCTCTAGCGCACATTAAAATACACATCAATGCACATAAAAATGAACGCCGATGGGAGGCTATGGACATCCATTAGCATGCATTTTAATGCATGTTTATGTGTGAACAGGACAGCCCCTAAATTTTAAAAAAGTGCCTTCTATTGCTCTCAGCCTCCTCCAAATCTCATTCTTTGATCTGACTTCCTGTTAGAGGGTAAGTACATTCTTCTCCATGGTCCCACTGTAGCCACCCTCACTTGCTTGCTCCCAAGATGGACTATAGATTATGGTAGGGGTGCTCAACCTTTTGATGAGTGAGGGCCACTTAATTGTGATCTGGCAACTGATTTCGGGCCACAGTGAGCTATGGGGTTTTACTGCCCCTCAAACCGCAAATGTACACGAGCCCTTACTGTCCTGAGTTCCCTATAAAGGCTGCTTATATACTGATGTGCTGCATTTTTACCTGCATCGGGGGGTGCAGAAAAGTGCACCTGCGGTATTCCTGTAGGTTTGCCATAGGCTTCTAATACATCTTGCCAGGGTGGTACACTTTCTGAAAGGCTTTCAGAAAGTGCACCAAACCCTCAGGATATAATAGAAGTCTATGGGTGCAGCAAAGCCGCAGGTGCACTGCGCTGCCTGTGGATTAGTGCGTAAGCAGTTTAATAACCCTTTTTTCTAAGTGCTAATATGCCCGTTGCAAATGTGCAGTGTATGTGATATTTATTACATTGACCTTTTTCCTCTTCCAGCTTCTGCTGGCATCACTCTCCAGGCTGCTAGAAAGGTCCCAGGCAAAATGCACTTGGTATCACTCCTCCTGGGACAAGGGACCGCTCTACTGGGGAAACGTATCGGTGCCAGCTCACTGCACTCTGATGCTCTGGGATGACAAGTCAACAACCCATTGATTGAGATCTGCGCTTGCTGAGCAGCCATCTCAGAGCATGGCCATGCACTTCCCCGGTTTGAGGTCGCGGGCCACGGGTTGAGCACCCCTGGACCATAGGATTTGTAGTGTTTATAGGGCAGTGTATATAACTGCAACTAACGTGCACTGCTCGTCCCAATCCGAAATGACGGGGAAAAGGAGAGGTTCAGGGGCTCACTGATGACGTTACAAGGAGGCAGAAAAACACAGTAAGAAACGACTTCATGAAAAATATAATAAAGTGATTGTTAACCACTTCAATACCAGGCACTTAGACACCTTCCCGCCCAGCCCAATTTTCACCTTTCAGCGCTGTTGCAATTTGAATGACAATTGCGCGATCATGCTACACTGTACCCAAACAAATTTTTTATCATTTTGTTCCCACAAATAGAGCTTTCTTTTGGTGGTATTTGATCACCTCTGCGGTTTTTATTTTTTGCGCAACAAATAAAAAAAGACCGAAAATTTCGAAAAAAAACAAGTTTTTCTTTGTTTCTGTTAAATTTTTTTGTAAATAAGTACGCTTTCTCCTTCAATAATGGGCACTGATATGGCTGCACTGATGGGCACTGATACGGCGGCACTGATGGGCACCGATGAAGTGGCACCAATGAGGTGGCACTGATGAGGTGGCACTAACAGGCACTGATGATGGGCACTGATAGGCGGCACTGATGGGCACTGATAGGCGGCACTGATGGGCACTGATAGGTGGCACTGATGGGCACTGATAGTTGGCACTGGTATGCGGCACTGATGGGCACTCATAGGTGGCACCAATGGGCACACATAGGCGGCACTGATGGGCACTCGTAGGTGGCATTGATTGGTATATATGGGTGGCACTGATGGGTACTTATGTGTGGCACTGATGTGTGGCACTGATGGGCACTGATAGGTGGGCACTGATGGGCACAGATGGGCACTGACAGGTGGCACCGATGGGCAATGACAGGTGGCACAGATGGGCAATGACAGGTGGCACTGATAAAGCATTGCTGGGCAGATCTGGGCATTGCTGGGCAGATCATTGACATAATAGTGCCAATCAGTGCCCATTTGTGGGCACTGATTGGCACAGATTGGGCACATGTGGATGGCCATGGGGTACATACCTGGCCATCCACGTTGCCCCTTCCCTGGTGGTCCTATTGGCATCCCTGGTAGTCCAGTGGGGTGATCTGAGGGGGGGCTGCGCTGATAAACAATCAGCGCAGACCCCCCCTGCCAGGAGAGCCGCCGATCGGCTCTCCTCTACTTGCGTCTGTCAGACGCGAGTGAGGAAGAGCCGATCAACGGCTCTTCCTATTGACAGCGTGATCAGCCGTGATTGGACACGGCTGATCACGTGGAAAAGAGCCTCCGCCGGAGGCTTTTTACCAAGATCAGTGTAGCGGTGTGTGAGACTGACACACCGCTCCACCGATCGCCGCGATGCACGCCCCCGGGGGCGCGCTGCGGCATGTTATCCTGCTGGACGTCATATGACGTCCAGTCAAGATAACAGAACCACTTCCCGGACGTCAATCCGCTATAGGGCGGGCGGGAAGTGGTTAAGCTTCCTATTTAAAAAAAATAACAAACATGTTATACTTACCTCCTCTGTGCAAGGGTTTAGTGGCCCTTTTCTGGGGTCCCCCCGTGGAGCTCCTGGCTCCTCCTTTTCTCACGTGCCCCCATGGAGAGCCGCATTTCATGGAGACACTCGTGCGGGCACACTCCCATGTTCTCCTTCTGCGTTCATTGACACAGACAGCAGGACCCGCCCTGGCTCCCGTGTCACTGGATTTGATTGACAGCAGCGAGAGCAAATGGCTCCTGCTGCTATCAATCCATCAAATGAGGACCCGAGACAGCGGCTGGAGCTGCTGTGCTCGTCACTGTCGCTGGAAAGATTGGGTTCAGGTAAGAAAAGGGGGGGGGGGGGGGGGTGCTGCAGCACAAAAGGTTTTTCACCTTAATGCATAGAATGCATTATGGTGAAAAAACGTGAGTTTTTTTTGAGAAAATAATATTATTTAGTGTCACTTTAATGAATGTATATGACTGCAAATACTTCTTCCTAGATGGATAAGAACTTAGTACAGACTTTAGAAGTTAATGAGCTGTGAGCTGTAAATTGTTGAATACCCCTACTGTGACAAAGTGGAATCCTGGAGAACCTCTTTAAAGGATGACTGATGTCCTACACAAATATCTTGTACAGGAGAAGTAATGGATGGTATCAAAGACATGTAATAAGTCCTTCTGCTCAACATTCTTCATCACAGATGTCACTGTAGGCCATAAAGATTACCTGTGTACACAGGGACAAAGTATAGAAGAGTGACTGTTGAAATCTGGTATTGTCCTTCAGAACATGCTATGACAAATGGGAAACACAAAAGACCGTTAATTCTGCAGTATGAGTACTTGTGAAAACTCTGCAGGAAATGAAATCAAAATAATTTTTTTACATTTTGGATAGCCTGGGGAAGTATTAGATCCGATGTTACTGCTGTGTTGTTCTTCTTATTCCAGTGGTTTTTATTGGAATTTTTAACCACATAAAAGTGTGGTACAGTGTTCTTCTTACTTCTTATTCTCACTTCCTGCATTGGTGACCACACAGGAAGTGAGGACAGATCTTCAACAATGAACACAAAGGCTGGACAAACAAAACAATGTAATTTTCTCATACAGTACACACTTTACAGACTTTTATATACATATCCACAACATGTCAGCATGCTTATTCATGGGAAAGTAAATTGTGTTTTCAGCTGGATTTTTCCTTTCGGTGATGACGAGTTGTGATTTTGCACACACTGACCTCCTGCCGAGCCTGGGAGCGAGTTCGTCAAGTCCTATTCAGTGGCCGAGACCTCCAGTGACCCTCCAGCTCTCTCTGCAATGAGGCTAAGGGAAGGAACTGGCCACAGCCAACAATGATAGTATTGATAATTAATTACATTGCACAGCCAGACTTTGTGCAACGCTTCTCGTCCGGATAATGCTCTATTGACAATCATGTGCTTGCTTAAACCAGCTTGAAATCCAATTTGCATATTTGCTTTTCAGCAAACTGGAGGTTTCAAAGCTCAGACAATGGAGGCGACCTAATTGGCAGAGCTTTTACTTGCCAAAAAGAAAAAAAAAAGAAACTACCCTACATTTAGAGGCCAAACCATCGCCTAATAGGTGAATTTGCGATTCCAGCCACTTTTACTGACATATCATGTGAATAGATCTCTCTCTGTGCTGCATTTTACAACACAGAAAGTGTATAGAAAGCCATATTATTACTGACCCTGTGCTCTGTATATCAGCTTACATAGCTGCCTTGGCAGACATCCAAAACTCGTACACAGGGGAAAGGTCACGGCTCCTCCCAGTCATGTGACTTACACAGAGTTCACCTGGAACAAGCACTAGGTGGATCGTCACCCCCATACACTGCTCACGTTGCCATTCAGTTCTACTCAATAAAAGGGTTTTCTTATGAAATATATTGCTGAATTTGATATTACTTTATGAGGTTTTAACATCACAACTGCTTGTTTCAGTTTCCTTTTGTTAAGTTTTTACAGACATTTCTATAGCGCTGACAATTTATACAGTGATTTAAATACTGTATATTCACATCAGTCCTGCCCTCAAGTATCTTGCAGTATAAGGTCTTTACCTTACACACACATACTAGGGCCAATTTCAGAGGGGAACCAATTATCCAGCATGCTTTTGGAGTGGGGAAGGAAATCCAAGCAAACACAGGGAGAACATGTAAACTCCCTTGCAGATAGTGTCCTGACCACAATTTAAACTGGGGACCCCAGTGCTTCAAGGCTGAACCTAAGCCACTGTGATACTCCATTGTCTGTAATTTATAAAGCAACTAAGCAAGGTGGATGGAGGAATCCTCCCCTTTATGCCATTGTTTTCTGACAGCAGGACTCCTTCACATTGATCGAATGAAAGTTCTCCAGTGTGGCCGTTTGCTAGAAGTCGATCTACCGATCGATTTCTGCCACATAGGGAGAGCCACACAGATTGAAATTTGGCCAGTCCTTGCTGAACCATCCAAATTTCAGTCTGTCTGTACAAGCCTTTAGTATATGTTTTCCAGGCCTGACCAGTTGGATCTGATATCTGCTGTATGACAACTATATCGTTTGTGAAAGGTTCTATCTGCAGTGGCATCATTTTATTACCATTCAAATGCTAGAATTGATGTGATTGGTTTGTGGTCTCCTACATATCAAAAATTAATTCAGATTTACAATATACTGTATATATGTATTACTGCTTTAGCTGGCTACATTTTTTTCCACTAAGAATTTCAGCTATGAAATTTCAGCTATGATTCAGTATCCAGTGTAGATTTCACCTGGAGAGCTGGACTGAAATTATATATAATATATATATTTTAAAATTGCATTATTTTCTATCATACTCTGCCTCTGTGACCCGCTGTTGATATTTCTAGGTAAGCTGTTTGGTGATAAAAACATGTTTTTTGCTTCTCTTTTGTTCCTGTATCTGGTAAAGGTCAGATAGCTGTGTACAGTGAGGGAAAAAAGTATTTGATCGATAGCTGTGTACAGTGAGGGAAAAAAGTATTTGATCCCCTGCTGATTTTTTACGTTTGCCCACTGACAAAAAAATGATCAGTCTATAATTTTAATGGTAGGTTTATTTTAACAGTGAGAGACAGAACAACATAAATATCCAGAAATATGCATTTCAAAAAAGTTTTATAAATTGATTTGCCTTTTAATGAGTGAAATAAGTATTTGATCCCCTATCAGTCAGCAAGATTTCTAGCTCCCAGGTGTCTTCTAGACAGGTAACAAGCTGAGATTAGGAGCACTTTTTTAAAGAGAGTGCTCCTAATCTCAGCTTGTTACCTGTATAAAAGACACCTGTCCACAGAAGCAATAATTCCATCAGAATCCAATCTCTCCACCATGGCCAAGACCAAAGAGCTGTCCAAGGATGTCAGGGACAAGATTGTAGACCTACACAAGGCTGGAATGGGCTACAAGACCATCACCAAGCAGCTGGTTGAGAAGGTGACAACAGTTGGTGCGATTATTCACAAATGGAAGAAACAAAATAACTGTCAATGTCCCTCAGTCTGGGGCTTCATGCAAGAGCTCACCTCGTGGAGTTTCACTGACCATGAGAACGGTGCGGAATTAGCCCAGAACTACACGGGAGAATCTTGTCAATGATCTCAAGGCAGCTTAGACCGTAGTCACCAAGAAAACAATTGGTAACACACTACGTCGCGAAGGACTGAAATCCTGCGGTGCCCGCAAGGTCCCCCTGCTCAAGAAAGCACATGTACAGGCTGGTTTGAAGTTTGCTAATGAACATCTGAATGATTCAGAGGAAAACTGGGTGAAAGTGTTGTGGTCAGATGAGACCAAAATCAAGCTCTTTGGAATCAACCGTGTTTGGAGGAGAAGGAATGCTGCCTATGACCCCAAGAACATCATCATCACCATCAAACAGGGAGGTGGAAACCTTATGCTTTGGGGGTGTTTTTCTGCTAAGGGGACAGGACAATGTCCCCGCATCAAAGGGACGATGGACGGGGCCAGGTACTGTCAAATCTTGGGAGAAAACCTCCTTCCCTCAGCCAGGCCATTGAAAATGGGTTGTGGATGAGTATTCCAGCATGACAAAGACCTAAAACATATGGTCAAGGTAACAAAGGAGTGGCTCAAGAAGAAGCACATTAAGGTCCTGGAGTGGCTTAGCCAGTCTTCAGACCTTAATCCCATAGAAAATATGTGGAGGGAGCTGAAGGTTCAAGTTGCCAAACGTCCGCCTCAAAGCCTTAATGACTTGGAGAGGATCTACAAAGAGGAGTGGGACAAAATCTCTGAGAGGTGTGCAAACCTGGTGGCCAACTACAAGAAACGTCTGACCTCTGTGATTGCCAACAAGGGTTTTGCCACCAAGTACTGAGTCATGTTTTGCGAAGGGGTCAAATATTTATTTCACTCAATAAAATGCAAATCAATGTATAACTTTTTTGAAAAGTGTTTTTCTGGATATTTTTATTGTTCTGTCTCTCACTGTTAAAATAAACCTACCATTAAAAGTATAGACTGATCATTTTATTGTCAGTGGGCAAACTTACAAAATCAGCAGGGGATCAAATAATTTTTTCCCTCACTGTATGTAGCTAATGACGTGTTGTAACTGCTTAATCCCTGTGTTAATTCCACTAATCACAAGAGAATGTTCCTGCTGTCAGCCAATTGTCTGGCATCCCCCTCTGTTTAACCACTTCCATACCGGGCCATTGTCAAATGACATCCGTAAAAACACCCTGCCATTCTGGGATGGACATCATATGACGGCCTCTGCTTGTCCCCACTACTGTGGGCGCCCGGGGGCCCGCAGTGTGGCGATCGGGGATCAGACGTGTCCCTTGGGACACAGTCCCTCCCCGATCAGTGTAAAGCACCAATGAAATTGGTTCTTTACCATGTGACCGGCTGTGTCCAATCACAGCCGGTCACATGTATTCTGCTCGTGATCGCCACTCGTGCGCTCCCCCGGGGGCGGTGAACAGGGATGAGGCATGTCCCTTGGACACAGCCCATCCCCAATCAGGGTAAAAGAGCCAATGAAATTGTGACCGGCTGTGTCCAATCACAGCCAATCACAAATGTCAACAAACAGCTGTAGCGCAGTTTCCGTGTTTTTCTCCTCAGTATGGAGGAGGAGACCTGGCTGAAAAAGTGCAGGAATGTGCCCGATTGCCCCCCCCAAATAAAGAAGACCTGTCACCAGTCCATCGGGAGCACCTGTCACCAGTCCATCGGGAGCACCTGTCACCAGTCCATCAGGAGTACCTACCACCAGCCCCAGAGTACCTATCACCAGCTCATCAGAGTACCCGAGTACCTGTCACCAGCCCACCAGAGTACCCGTGTACCTGTCACCAGACCATCAGAGTGCCCGAGAAGCGCTGAAGAAGATGGAGGGAGGTGGGTGGAACTGGAGCCAAAATTGAGCAATTTAAATTCTCCTCCGTTCTGAATGCTGGGGCCTCTCCTCGCTCTCTCCTTGCGACGTCATGACGTCACTGGTTGCCAGGCGGCAGGCAATTCTAGCAACCAGTGTGGTGGCCACAGTAGAGGCCAGCGGAGGATCAGCCTGCCGCCCTGGACGAGCACTATGAGACCCTGGGCTTTTTGGGGGCTCACTTTTGTGGGCTATAGCATGGGTCAGCCCGCTTCCCACGGCACACCTGAGAGACACTGCTCTAAACGGTCCTCATAGCTGAGCTCCTCCATGCCTCTTATCAGTTTGGTTGCCCTTCTCTGAACTTCCTCCAGTTCCCCGATATCCTTTTTGTGAACTGGTGGTCAAAATTGTACTGCATATTTCAGTGGAGGTCTTACTTATGATATGTACAGGGGCAAAATGATATCTCTCTTTCTGCTGTCCCATACCTCTTTTAATACAAAAAAGAACTTTGCTCGCTCTGGAAAGCGTAGTCCGGCATTGTGTGCTATTATTAAGCTTATGATCTACCAGAACCTTCTCCACCATTGATTCCCCCAGTTGTACTCCCCCTAGTATGTATGATGCGTGTCTATTCTTAGCCCCCAAGTGCATAACTTTACATTTATCAACATTAAGCCTCATCTGCCACAAAGTTGACCAATTAAAAACAGTTCATTGAGGTTGGCCTGTAAGTTGGAGACATCCTGTAGTGATGTTATTCAACTGCATAGCTTGCTGTCATCTGCAAAGGCTGAAATGGTACTTTTAATCCCAGATCCTATATAATTTATAAATATATTAAAAAGGGGGGGTCCCAACACTGAACCTTGGGGTACACCACTAACAGCCTTAGACTATTCATATGTAACTTTATTTGTGCCAAGGGAAACCCCTTACTGGGAAAGCACTTCCACATTGACCTCGTTCTGAAAAATGCTACTTTTCTGGCAATCATGTTGCTCTTAAGTACTTTGAGTTAGTGGCCTGTAACAATGCAGCACTGATTGATAGCCTGTGTTTGAGGTTGGAGGTTGAGGAAATATCTCAGGCAGATATAGCATGGCAGGCAGGTGATTAGCATTTTCAGGGGGAGATTAGCAAGTGTAGCTTATGCATTTGTTCCAGCAGAGGTCTTCTTTAGGAAGAGGTAGGACCAACATTACTACTTCATAGTAATGATCATTTCTGTATAGATTTATAAAGCGGTTCTGTGCAATCTACATGGCTCAGTTTACTAGACTGTACCAAAGGTGAAAATATATCAACCAAATCTATTTTGCTTAAAAACTTTCAACCTTTAAATCTCAAAAATGTTGCCAGCAGTTTACCCCATCTTAAAACAGACATGACCCGTTTCTTTAAATGAAGAAAATCTGATGATCAAACTACTTTTTCTGATTTTACTGTTTTTGCCCTTTTTTATCATTCTTGACGATTTTCCCATTTATTTTCCATCACTTGACTGTAGTTTTCTATTTTCTATTTTAAGAAGCATATAGCAGCAGAATCGAGCAAAGTGCAACGAAACGGAAAATGTCTCTAAATAGCCCCTATGTTTTTGGGGTCTCTTGTGTCTTTCATTCTGCAGTAAGTAAAAGCTCTCCTGGTAGATATATATATATATATATATGCACACTGCCCTTTGCCTTTTGTTGGTGTCAGAGCGCAAGTCTGGATCGTGTCTGTGTCAGGCGGGTGCCATCTGGGTATGTAATGCTCTAACTGGCAGGCCAAGGTTTCAGACATATCTGATCAATAGATACGTGGTTTATCTGGGATAAAATGTACTGAAACCTATTAAAGAAAAGCTGTCTGACTTTGTGTTCTTATTTCAGCATTCCCGGAGGATTGATCTTAATTAATTGGATATTTTTATCCTTCCAGAGGCGAGTGGTTTGTGATCAGTGTCTGCCCGGTTAGGTTAGGAAGCGTTTGTAGGACAGAGCTCCTGGGAAGCTTTGTTTCTCTCAAATAAAAAGCGCAGACGATTTGGCCTTTCACAAAGGCTGCTGAAGTTTTTCTACACAAGGAGGATAAAAAAAACTGCTCCTCTCTTCTCTATCTTTTAGTAAAATAATCTCTGATATTTTGTGCACTGCTGACTTCCTTCAGTTCGCACCTCCCAAGACTTGCATCAGCTGAAGTGAATGATTGATTGTACCCAATTTATACATGCAGAATTAAAGTGAAGCTCCAGTTTTTAATGAAGAACAAAAAAAAATCTCCAGGTTAGCAAAATAAATTGGCAAGCTTTCTAAAAGACTCTTCTTTTTTTGCAGATTCTTACCTGGTCCTGTTCTGTAAACGTATAGGCCATTTTTGCGTGGTTGACGAAAAATTAGCAGGTGGGTAGTTTACAGTTTGCAGTAATAAGAAACATCTCACCTCAGTATTTTTATGGATGGGCAGCTAATTCACAAAGTGCAGGAAAACCAAGGACCTTACTAAGGGATTCCACACCTCCTTGAAGTGGCAGTTACAAGAGCAATGTGAGTTTAAAGTGGACCTGAACTCAAAAGCTAAAGATATAGTACATATAGAAATATTATTTGGGCCTAAGCAGTACCCTGAAAAAACTACCTTATGGCTTGAATTCCTTCTAAAAAATACTAGTACACTACTAGTGCATAGGCACTCGTGATATTGGTGTGCTTCCCGTGCCTATTGCTCCTGTTCTGTAGCCTCAAAGCTGTATATCTGCAGTGTGAGATCATCTAAATCACTGCTGCCACTAACTGCTAATCTCACCAGATTTGAAGTGAGATTTGGTGATCTCAGTCCTGTGATACTCGCTGTTCTCCTTGCTGAAGGAGAAATTGTACCTGAGGACTAGAAGTGCAAAATCTCCCTGATTCATGATTAATCCCATCAGGCCCCAGATCATAGTCATCAACAGGGCAGCTGTGACACTAATAAGTAAAGCCCTGCCTCTACCAAGATGGCCACTTCCACACAGAGACAGTGCAGAACATGTAATAGGGAAAAGATCATCTTTAGGGAGACCACAGGCAATGCTGGTGACTAGTCCTTTACTTACCTTTTTTGTGCATAGCTTCCACAGCACAGGTTCTCTTATCGACTCAAGGAAAATGCATTGGAATGTTAGGCAATTACACAAAGTCACAACTGATAACAAATTGAACTAGATCATTTTTAAGAATGGTAAGAATTATGCCTATTATATCAATGTAAATGAAACTGGAGTAAACCTCCAGTATGAGTTGCCGCTCACCCAGCCCGATCAGTGTAAGTATATGTGACGGCCTCAGCCAGCGCTGCTCCACTGACCATGGTCCATTACGGGTTGCACTGCACGATGTTCATACAAGGGCAAGAAAATAACTGTTCTGATTCTTCTCATTAAAGGTTTGTGTGCATAAATATGGTATGCTATAAATTTATATTAATGGTGTTTTTGTTTTTAGTATGGCCATATTGGTCTCTTCTGTTATCATTTACTCATATCAAGAAGAACATTTCTAGAGTGCATTCCATATATTTAAGAGGAAGTTCGAATCCTGATGGGATTTGAGGAGTTCCTTCCAACAATCACCTTTTTAAGCTCCATGCTCATTGGCTTAAAAAATTTGGTTGTACAGGAGTTTTGTGTTCTACCTGTAGAAGCAGCTCAATGTCATCCTATGTGTCCATGCACATTAGGACGTTTACTGGCAAAATTTGGGGTCGACGTTTAGAGGCAGGAAAAAAATCCTTCTGGTTCGCGTTTCTGATTGGAGCTCACTGGCAGAAAAAACATAGCTCTTCTAAACTCGTGTAAAATTTGTACAAAAAAATGGTCTATATGAGCATTTTACTCCCAAGAGAACAGACTTGTTTTTAAGCCTAGTGTGTATGGAGCCTTAGCCTCCCACTAGCCAGTAATGGCTGATTACATAAGGTCAGATATTTATTTTCTGGTGACATTTTCAGCTTTACTGTCATATTTTAGGCACAGTTGAGAATGTTTTTGAAATGTTCTCACAAAGCCATACCTTAAGACATCTCGTTCAGTCTCTTTGTGATACTGTGTTGTGATGTGTTGGGTCAGGGAGAGCACAGGGATAAAAATACACCGTATAAAGAAGATAGCAGATTTCACCTGATACCGTCTACTTGTAATTCTACCCAATTCCAAAATATCAAGTGTTTCTGACCTCGGTATATCTGCCTTCTATTTGTTTGATACCCGGGACAGATGGAGCGCTGAATGTGAGCATTTTATGCACAGTTAACATGATAATATGGCTGCGTCTGTAGAAGCTGGATAATCAGATTATTCTCCTTCCTATAGAATAGTTAGTAAGACTCTTTTGCATATACAGATATCAGATAAAAGAGGCATCTACTGATATACACATATATAAGAGAAAAGAACCTTCTACTGATATACATATATAGGAGAAAAGAACCATCTACTTAAAAACACATATGGGAGAAATGAGCCATCTAATGATATACACATAGAGGAGAAAAGGTCCATCTACTTACATACACATATAGGAGAAAACTTATATACAGTACATATATAAGAGAAAAGAGCCTTCTACGTATATACACGTGTAGGAGAAAAGAGAGATCTAGTGATATTCACATATAAGAAAAAAGAGCCTTCTATGTATATACACATATAAGAGAAAAGAGCTTTCTCCTGATATACACAAATAGGGAAAAAATGATCCATCTACTGATATACTCATACTGGATAAAAAAGAGCCCTCTATTGATATACATATATACTGTCGAAGGAAAGATCCATCTACTAATATACACTTATAGGAGAAAAGAGGCACTGATAAACACACTTAGGAGAAAAGAACCATCTACTGATATACACATGTAGGAGAAAATAACCATCTACTGATATACAAATATGGGAGAAAATAGTCATATACTAATCCACACTCAGGAGGATATAGCCATCTACTGATATGCAACCCTAATTCCCAAAAAGATGGGAGGCTGTGTAAAATCCACATAAAAACAGAAAGCAGTTATATGCAAATCTCATAAACCCAGATTTTATCTACAATAGAAAATAGAAAACATATCAAATGTTTAAACTGAGAAAATTTACCATTTTTTTAAGAAAAAAAAAAAGGGTAATGTTAAAATTGATGGCAGCAACACATCTCAAAAAAGTTGGGACTGGGCCATATTGACCACGGTGTAGCATCCCCTCTTCGTTTAACAACACTCTTTAAATGTCTGAAGTTATTGTAGCCATATTAGTGCGCTTTGTTCATATTGTAAACGTCTGGAAACTGAAGAGACCAGTTGCTGGAGTTTTGGGAGAGGAATGTTGTCCCATTCTTGCCTAATATTCTAACTGCTCAAAAGTCCTGGGTCTTTTGTCTTTTTATTTTAAATTTTATTTCATGTTGTGCCAAATATTTTCAGTTGATAATGAAAGGTCTGGGCTGCATGCACTCCAGTTAAGCACCCGGACTCTTCTACTACGAAACCATGCTGTTGTCTTATGTTCTGTACACACGACTGGTTTTGCCATCGGAATAAACTCTGAAGGTTTTTACGACGGAGTTCCAACGGAATTCCAATCAAGCTGTTTTGCATACACACGGTCACACCAAATTCCGACTGTCCAGAACGCGGTGACGTACAACACGTACGACGGGACTAGAAAATGGAAGTTCAATAGCCAGTAGCCAATAGCTTCCGTCTCGTACTTGCTTCAGAGCATGCGTCGTTTTTGGTGCGTCGGAACAGCATACAGATGAGCGGTTTTTCCGATAGTAATTTTTTCCGTCGGAAAAATATAGAGCTATCTTAGTCCGTCTGAATTTTTGACAGAAAAAGTCCGATGGGGCATACACACAGTCGGAATATACAATGAAAAGCTCCCATCAGACTCTTTCTGTCGGAAAGTCCGCTCGTGTGTAGGCGGCATTAGATGCAGTATGCAGTTTAGCATTGTCTTGCTGAAATATGCCAGGCCTTCCCTGGAAAAGACATTATCTGGATGGGAGCATTTGCTGCTCTAAAACCTGGATATATTGTACAGCATTGTTGGTGCCTTTCCAGATGTGCAAGTTGCTCATTCAATACACACTAATGCACTCTCATACTATCTGAGTGCTGATAACAAGCTGGAAGGTCCCTCTCCTCCTCTGCCATCCTTGTTAGTACTACTCAATTTCCCATCTTTTTGTTGCCCTGTTCCAACTTTTTTGAAACGAGTTGCTACCATCAATTTTAAACTTGCCTTATTTTTTTTCTTAAAATGGTACATTTGCTCAGTTTAAACATTTGTTCTGTTTTCTATTTTTCTATTGTGAATACAATATGGGTTTATGAGATTTGCAAATCATTGCATTCTGTTTGTATGTTTATTTTACACAGCATCCCAGCTTTTTTGGAATTGGGGTTGTATGCATATAGGAGGAAGTAACCCACTTGCTGATATACACATATGGGAGAAAAGAGTCATCTTCTGATACACACATATATAAGAAAAACAAAAGAATGAGTGATCTGGTGCACAAAAATGGTGTGCCTTCATCCCTATTCAGCACTACAGAACACAATTCATTTTGCCCGTGGGGCTTTATATGAGGCATATCACTAAATAAACTGGTCTAAACAAAACTGTTCTGTCATGCTGTATATCAATATAAACTATTCAGATAGTTAAAAATAATAGCTTAAAATACAGTAAAACCTTGGTTTGAGAGTAACTTGGTTTGAGAGCGTTTTGCAAGAAAAGCAAAATGTTTTAATAAATTTTGCCTTGATATACAAGCAATGTCTTGATATAAGAGTAGAGCCATGTCACAACTGGAGTATAAAAAAGAAGAGAGGAGCCTCTAAGTGTAGCAATATGGTTACATTTAATGAAGGTACAACATTTAGCAACTTATTGCTACGCTTAGAGGTGCCTCTCTTCTCTTTTATACCCTGTAAAAAAATGCTTTGATATACAAGTGCTCTGGATTCCAAGCATGTTTCTGAAACAAATTATGCTCGCAAACCAAGGTTTTACTGTAGTTGTATAGCAAAGTAATTGCACTAAGGTACCACCATCCTTGTAAAGTTGCTCTCCAACCCTTAGATCTTCCTGGGCCACATTGGAAGAAGAGTAAATGTATAAAAAAGAGTGGCGCTATAAACTCCAAAAAAATGTCATCTCAAAACCAAATAAAGTGTATATATAAATAATGACATACCATATGGTTAGATATTAGTATACAAAAAATGTGAACCAATGTGCAAAGAACCCCTGCAGTGTTAAAATAATACTGTGTATATAATATATGAATTATAAATTATAAAAACATCACACCAAGTAAACAGTGATGCAAATATAAATAAACATAAAGTAAAAAGCAAATACAGTTCAAAAAAGTCCTAAATGGGATTAACCCCACAGGGAACCAAATGATCAAAGTCCACCAATGATGTAGGAAATTGAAGAGGAAGAGAAAAAGCCACCACCCAGGGTCTTAGGGTGCTTACCAAAAATAAATGACCTGGGACGACTTATGCCGGCCAAGTCACAAAAGGCTGTGAGACCAACAGGTCACATGAATATAGCTCCTTAAACACACATGTTGACTCGCAGATTAAAAATAGAGGGTATGTGAGGAGGCTGTGTAGAAGTTTAAAGGCGACCAAAATAACCAGGAAGGGTAATGATGGTGGAAAGAGCCATCACCTGAAGATATTAAAGGCTTACCAGAGGTTGTTGACTTGGGGAGACTTAGGTCATCCAAGTCAAAAAGGCATGGAGACCAACTGGGCACAAAGGTACATCCCCTTTCGATATCCTCAGTAGATTCCAAAATAGGACGGCTATTTAACATCCACAGTTATCCTCAACATTCATAGAAAGTAATATCTCGATGGAAGGCCACAAACGAAATTTCATATGCCATGCGAAAAATGGATGAAAAAACTCACATAGCGTAATAATGTAAACACTGGTTTATTAAAAATATAGGAAATTAACTCACATATTCGTAGATCATCAAAAAATTACAAAGATCAGGTAGCGGTAATTATGGAGAATCCACCCAAAGCGTTTCTGCTAAAGAGCTGTCATCTGGGGTGTTGGAAGAAGAGGAATTGTCTTGGGCCACACATAGAATACACTAACAATAAGGATAGCCGAGCAGAAAGTCGGGCAGATCACAAGTTAACGATCACAGATATAGGTAATGTACCCTTCTGAGTAATAAAACTTAATTTATTTGACATATTTTCAACATAAAACTAGTATAATATTTAACAGTTTTTAATAAATGAACACATCAATATCTGGTTGGATGGATGTAGTAGCAATTCTCAATTTTTAAGGTGCTCATCGGATATTTTGGTTCAAATTTTCGCCCTTCATGTGCTTCATCCTTGAAAATAGTTGCTCGCAAATATAGGTGCTTGCGAAAACCGATGACATGAATGAGACATGATTGTGAAGAGTGGGGTATTTTTCTTTGGGAAGATAAAACTTCTAAAAGTCCAGTAAATAGACACTGTTAAATGTTTCTTTAGCCACATGTGTTCGCAAAAAAAAAAAAATCAACATTTTTGAGTAATTTACGATTTTGTTTTGGACCACATTTATAGCAGTCTTGGGAGGATAGAAGGTGCAACAATATTTCTTAGTTACAGTTACAAAGTGTAATTCCTTCTTTGTGCGACGTCACAGCAGCATGAAAATGTCCCTGGACCGGTGTGGGAGTGCCGTAAAAGAGGGAGAAACAAGGCCGCTGAAGAAGCGGGAACGCATGTAGACCATGTGCTATTTTCAGCCCTTTTCAACCAGGGTGCCTTGATGTTTCTTCAGGGGTGCCTTGGCAAAATGCCTAAAAATTGCCAGAAAATGTATACAAGCCAGTAGGAGGATGAAGCCTGCCTTATAGTTACACAAATCCACAGGCTTTTATTGTGCACCATTTCAACCTTCCAGCTACCAGCGTCCTGACAACCAGGGATGTTATCAGTGTTGATAAGAAGGGTGTTGATCGCCTGTACACCTTCCTTGTTTGTCCCTCCCCTGCCCCTCTCTGTCGACACTGGGGTCACATTAGCTGAGTGATGGAGAGAAACACTGGAATACTAGTCAGTACTAGTGTGCAAAAGTGTATGTGCTTTGAAAGAACAAATCCCCTCTAATGTTGGTTGTCCTACGTGTGTTTTGACGCTGCCGAATTATGTAAAACTATTAGAATAGTTTTTTACATTTCAGAACGGGGTGCCTTGAGACTATTTATAATTTTAAAGGGTACATTGACTGAACAAAGGTTGAGAAACACTGGGCTATTGCATTGTAAGTAGAGTTTTTGGCTATCATTATTGTGCCGGTGTCTTGCCGAGAGTTCCCCCGGCGGATAAGGACCCCCCCCCCCCCTCTACTGCGCAGGCGCAGTGCTTGCGCAGTAGGAACAACAAGGGAGCCGCCGAAAACAGCCGAAGCTGAACACCTGAGTCAGCTGTACATGGCGCCTGTGCACTACATTCTACCCTATGTCCACGGTAAAGCCCCACCATCCAAGTGGACATAGAGTTAGAATAATAATATGCTGAGCGCAGCGAGGCCATGCCCAAAGCGTAGCGAGCCCGCGAGGGGCCTGTTACAAACTCTTTTTTATTAAAATTGTCTTCGCACGCAGGCGCCGTGTACAGCTGACTCTGGTGTTCAGCTTCGACTCTTTTCGGCGGCTCCCTTGTTGTTCCTACTGCGCTGCGCCTGTGCAGTAGAGGGGGGTCCTTATCCGCCGGGGGGAACTTTCTCAGCAGAACACCGGAAAGCCTGACTTCTGGAATATGGTTATTGTGCTCTAAGGGCTGAATTCTGGGCTATCATTATTGAGATATGAAAGTGGAGTTCTGGGCCACCATTATTCTGTGAGAGCTGAATTTTGGGCTAATATTGAGATATAAAAGTGGAGTTCTGGGCTATCATTTATGTGGGCAACCATCAATGTGCTGTGGGGACTGAGTTATGGGCCACTATTATTGGGATGTTGGGGCTAGGTTCTGGGCTACCAATTTTGTGCTGTTGTAAGGGACTAAGTTCTGGGCTACTGCTTTTGTGCTGTGGGAGCTGAGCTGTAAGCTATGGTTATTGTGCTGTGGGGGCTGAGTTCTGAGCCACCATTATTGTATTGTAAGGCCTCATTCACACGAGGCGGATCCGCTGCCACAGGGTCCGCCTCTCACTGCTGGCTCAGCGGGAAATCTCTCTGGTGATCTCCGCTGAGCCGGTGTTCTGCCGAGAAAGTTCCGCTCGGCGCAGTAGGTATCGGCGGAAATAGCCGAAGCACAACAGCTGAAAATCAGCTGTACACGGCGCCTGGAAGAGGGCCCCTCGCGGGCTCGCTTCGCTCGCCACGCTTCGGGCACGGCCTCGCTGCGCTCGGCACTTTTAGATTCCCCCTCTAGGTCCACTTGGATGGTGGGGAAGGAATCTGGACCCAGAGCGCAGGCGCCGTGTACAGCTGATTGAAGCATTTGAGCTTCGGCTATCTCCGGCGGCTGAGAGTAGTATGTACTGCGCAGGCGCTGCGCCTGCGCAGTACAGGGGGGGAATTTATCCGCCGAGGGAACATTCTCGGCAAGACACGTGCGGATGACAGGTCCCTCTCTGCTCACTGAGCGGGGAGGGGCTTGTCGAACACCGCTGGTTGCTATGAGGAGATCGGACAAAAACGGACAGCATGTCCATTTTCGTCAGATCTCACCCGATCCGATCCGCCAGGGACGGATGTGAACGTAGGGCCATCCGTCTGATTTTGGCGGATCGGACCGGGTCAGATGTCAGCGGACATGTCACCGCTGATATCCGTCGCTCCATAGCCTTACATGGAGCGCCCGTTCAGGTCCGCCGACAAAACTGACAGGCGGACCTGAATGGTCCGTTCGTGTGAAAGTTGTCTAAGGGTTCTAAGCTACCATTATGGTCCTGTGGAGACTGAGTTCTGGGTTGAGTCCTGGGCTAACTTTGTGTTGTGAAGGCTGAGTTCTATCGTTATTGTACTGCTGTAGGCACTAGGTTCCGGGTAACCAATATTGTGTTTGGGGACTGAGTTCTGGGCTACCATTGCGATTCAGCTGATTGAAATGTTTTACAGCCACTTTGACTGGGTTTGGAATCCAGGTGCGGTTTCTGCAGCAGGTCGTCTCATTGTGTGTAACGCTTTATATGCTGTTCCTCTGATAATGTCCCGTCGGAGTGCTCTTGGCTTGTATCTGTTCTAATCCAGCCTGCAATTTCTTCCTTTCTGCCTCATTTGTTTGGCGCTCTCTCCCCGTCTCGCTGCTGCACCTCCCTCCACTGCCTTCTACAGGCCATTAATTCATTTACATTTCACGCTCTTACTTTCACATTGCATTATCCTTTCATAGCATGTAATGTGGCACTCTGCATGCATGGCTGGAACGAGAAATGTTTCTGTACATTTCGTTATTTTCTCATCCATTTTCAGATATAGAGATTGCTGTGCAGCTCCCACAACTGCCGAAGTTCTGGCATCTGATAGCGACATGTCCGTTCCGCTGCTGCTAGCTTGTAAAAGCCAATTTTGTTAATCCAAATGCTTTAAAGGGCAATTACATATTTGTAATCTCATGCTGTTTTCATTCAGTCCAGGTTCTCACCTTTGCATTTTTACGTTTGCTTTGGAACACACACAAATGCATGTGTAATAAAAATACATTGAAACCAATAAGTCTGTTAAGATCTGTGCAGTGCGTTGATAAAATTTGAGGCAAGTCCTTTTTATATGCATTGTCATGCATTTTCTGGCCTATTTTAGTCTAGAAGTGCTTGTAAACACATGTATTGTGCATTTACGTGCCTTTTTTTAATGCGTTTCCAATGGGTTGTGGGGACGCTTCTTTCAAAAGCAAATTTTGGGAACTATCATATGATATCACCTTTTCACAGACATGCGTATATAAGAAAATCATTTTTCTTCATGACCCAAAATTGCCCTCTCTGCCCTCGACTTGTGATCACTGAATAAATCTAGAATCTGTGCCACTGCCAGTTAAAGTGGTTGAAAAACCTTACATATACCCAGTGAAATAACTGGCCTCAGGTGATAAAAAGAGGTGAAACACATCCTTCTACACAAGTTGTACCTGTTTATCTGCAAGTATTTGTCCTGTACATCCATTCAAAGTTCAGCATTTATAAAGCTTGCCTGGCTGTCAGAAAAAAAAAGGGGGCCATGAGCTGAAGTCACACTCTGCAGAGCTTAGTGAGGAGAGCTCTGAGAGCTGATTGGAGGGAAGGGACACATCCCTCTTCACACAGCACACAGGAACAGAGCTGAGGCTGTAGGTTCCTCCCCGTCACCATTTTTTCTTGGTGTCAGGAAATGTTGTCAAAAGTGATTCATGCTGATAGCAGAGGAGTGAAGCAGCAGACAAAAATGACACTACGTGCTCTGAATTGAGACAAGTACACCCTATAGAAAGATATGCTTTGTTCATATTTCATGTCTGAGGTATACAACCATTTTAAGACTGTGGTAGGCTATGCAGCAGCTGCAAAAAGTGGTGTAAAATTAGTCATACTTCCTCATCACGAAACACAGAACTTCATGATGTCACATCAGAGAAATATTTTTTCTTAGGGTTCTACAGAAAACACATGACACATGAAATTGCATGTAAAACGTATGAAAGCAGACACTAATAGAGGTGAACAGAGCCTAAAGAGTGTAAAAAAAAATGACCATGTTCTATTTTATACCTGAATGCAAGATTTAGTCCACCTAGAGGTGATCTTTCAGTTTTTGGTGGTGATGGACAGGTAAATTGCCTAACTTTCTTATAGATCCCTAGAGGAGAGCTCTTGTGGTTGAAATACTGGCTTTGCACATGCACCGTTACTATCATTACAAGCCGATAATCTCTTTGTTGTATTTTTATTTTACATTATGGAGGAGCTAGGACAGCCCAAGGAGTCAGTAACACCATTAACTTGATATTTGTAGCCTTGGATCTGTTCTTGCTACTTCTTCCAAATCTGCCCCACATTACCTCCTCTGTCCAGCAGCAGGAAATATTCTTAGGGTATGAAGGTTACTTACTGTACTTTTCTTGGGGGTTTATGTGCTCTTAGCATGGGGGAGTACACAGGTCAACCCAGCCATTGCTAGCAAAAGAAGAGACAAAGTGGACATCGTTTAGAGCAGCGGTCCCCAACCTTTTTGCCACCGGGCATCGGCTGCTTAGAAGATGTGGGTTTTCGTGGGCAATTTGTCGGAGGCCAATTGCTGGTGTTGGTGCTTCAGTCATCACGTCACCATGGTTGATATGATGTCAGGAGGATTGAAGCACATTATTTCTTTTATTACATTGTAATATAGAATGGAATAGTTCAAACTTTAAAATATGGCCATCTGAGTTTTATTGAAGCTGGGTCTGGACGTTCAGCCTTAAATGAGAATTCTTAAACCCTTTTTATGCTATACCATGGTAAAAAAGAATGGGGGTCATTGATGAGGATTGAAGGATTGAGGAGGATTGAAGCACATTATTTCTTTTATTACATTGTAATATAGAATGGAATAGTTCAACTCGCCATAATGTAGAATCAAAATCAGAGGAAGCCCTGATCATATTACTTGCCACCGTCGCCTACCACCAGATGCAGCTTGTCACGTCACCTGCCACCATATGCAACTTGTCCCTTGCCACGTCACCTGCCACCAGAGGCGGATTGTCACTTTCCACGTGGCCTGCCACCAGATTCAGCTTGTCACTTGCCACCAGATTCAGCTTGCCACTTGCCACGTCACCTGCCACCAGATGCAGCTTGTCACTGTTACCTGCCACCAGATGTGGATTGTCACTGCTGCGGCCTGCCACCAGATGTGGATTGTCACTATCCTGCCACCAGATGTGAATTTTCACTGTTACCTGCCACCAAATAATAGCAGTTTGTCACTAATTAATTTAAATGTAAAAATCAACTAGCTAGTGGTACTGTCACAGATTTAGGGCAGGTGGTGAGAGATAACATCCATTGTCTCTCTGCTCGGCCGCGGCTGCACCTCTGTGTAGAGCAGCCTTTGCAGCCTGTACGTAAGGGCGGAACAGCGGTGCGGCCAATGAGAGATGATGTCACCACTGGCAGATTTTCCTTTGCTGTGCGGCCCGGCAGCAAAGGCGCCACGGCCCAGGTGTTGACGACCTCTGATTTAGAGTACTAGCACAAAAATCTGTTGAAAGGAGAAATTGGGGTGATTCTGAAGCAGGGGTATTAAATTAAAATTCATGGAGGTCCAATCAGAAACATTTTCTGCTAGCAGAGTTCTGAATTGCATGTTGTGCGATGTGCGATGAGTCAGGTTCTTCACATCACAGACCCCCTTTCCTTCTGTAGCGGGCACCTACTTTCATGTAGGTGACCTTTTCTAAGCTTAAATGATAAAGTACAGTTTCAGGTAAAATTTAGGCAGGCTTGTACTATTATATCAGGCCTGGTTGTTTATTTTGGGAACTGGGAGTGTCAGTGTAGTGCAGGGTGTGGCCACCTGTGCTTGGACCCAGAGATGCCTCTTGCTTTCAATGAAATGATTTTGGAAGAGAGGTTGGACTTGGGATTTAAGTGACAGGCAGCTTGTAGGTGAGTTCTGGCCAATCATTAATTTGTTTGGAAGAAGGCGGGACTCATAAAAGCTGGGGTCACATGACTGTGGTTGGAGTTTTGCAGAGAGGGAGAGCCTGCAGAGAGAGGTTCCCCTGCGGGGAGCTAAGCGGAGCCCCCCCCCCACGGGGAAGGAGGTGGGACCGGGACACGCGGAGGAGAGGATGACACCAGACAGTATGTATTCGTGGGTGTCGCTGGACGTCCCCACGGGGAAGGGAGCGTGGCAGACTGGAGAGAAAGTACAGAAAAACACTTATGGAAGAAGTAGCAACTAAGTGGACTACATCTGGGCAGTCGATTGTTTGTGAGTGGAACATGGACTATCGATCAAGTGAGTGAAAGCCCAGGGGAAGGGTACTACCAGAGTCTGAGGGATGTTGGTACGCAAGTCAGCGAAACAGGTGATGTGACTTTGGGTTCAACAATGCCCCGGGATTACAATCAGTCAGGCGGGAGGAATTATTCAGAGTAATCTCTTCTTTAGCTCAACTTGGAAGTACCATATAGACGGGAAGTAGTGGTAAAAAGGTGGAGGTAAAGCTACAAGTACAAATGGAGATACAGACTGTCCTTAGAAATTCTGCAGGTGAAGAAGTTATTCAGAGTGACTCTTTACCATACATTCTCTAGTAAATCTACTTCTGTCTTTCCCACAAAGAAATCATTGAGAGTGATTTTTTATAGTCCGCATTGTTTTATGTCTTTGCATGGACCAGGCAAAGGAAGAAATTATAAAGCAGTATAAGAGCATCTCAGAAAAACCCTTCTCCTATCCCAGTTCACGTTGTATCAATAAAAGCAATAGAAAACTACAATATGGACTGTTTTCTATTTCTATGGGCTAGATGGTAAATATAATTTACGGATATAACACACAAATTGCAGGCCCTGTGCGCTACACTTATATCACAATTCCCTTCTTAGATCAGTATCCTCTGCCCCCTTCACATCACCCCCCACATTGGTGCCAGGTTTACAGAAGAGGGACCCAAGAAGAGGGGGATCTGGGCTGTTCTGTGCAAATCCACTGCAATAGAGCAGGTAAGTGTAACATGTTTGTTATTTTTAGACCCCCATTCACACTGAGGTGTTTTTCAGGCGCTTTTGGGCTAAAAATAGCACCTGTAAAGCGCCTGAAAAACACCTCCTCTGCAGTCCCAGTGTGAAAGCCCGAGTGCTTTCACACTTGAGCGGTGCGCTGGCAGGACGTTAAAAAAAGTGAAAGCAGCTTTATAGGAAAAAAAACGAGACTTTACAATCACTTTAGTCTGCAATCTACGATTAAGTCCTGTGGGAGGGGGAAATGCATCAAAGAGGCATAGCCTGGAAGAAAACAGGCTAAAGCTGCTCTTTTACTCATAGATCGGGCTGTCTTTGGAATGTGGTGTCCTATCCTTGTCGTTGGGTATCTTACAGCAAGCCGGAATCAGCTTCCTGGATGTTGGTGTTCTGTCAGAATAGGCAACTCGCCAGAATTCCAACTACTTAGCTTCCGGTTTCTTTAAACCATCAGTAATTGGAGATTTTGACGAACTGCTGTTTGGACACAACACTGACAACCGAATATGTTGTGAGATGTAGATTCTGGGACTGTCCATTTTCATGCTGGAGCTCTGAGTCTGAAAATCATTTTACTGGTAAAGCAGACCATAAAAGACACACGTTAAAGCGTTAGTAAACTGCTGAAGAAGAAAAAAAAAAAAAACCTGCAAGACAATGGCATAATGTGCTAGTATGCATTGCATACTAGCACATTCCGAAATACTTACTTTAGAACGAAGCTCCCGCAGCCCGACCCGGTCAGCGCTGAGGGGGCTGACATGTTGCCTTGCCGTTTCTTCCGGGGTCGCTGGCTCCGGCACTGTGAGTGGCCGGCAGTCCTCCGGTCCGGCATGATACGCCGGACCTTCACTGAGCATGCGCCGCTGACTTCAGCGGCTGCATGCAGGGTGAATATCTGCTAAACCCTGTAGGTTTAGCAGATATTCATTTTCCCTACAGGTAAGTCTTATTATAGGCTTACCTATAGGTAAAAATGTCTAAGTGGAGTATACTGCCCCGTAACACATGAGCGGAATTTCCATCAAAAAAAGTGTGATGGGAGCTTTTGGTTGGATATTCCGACCGTGTGTATGCTCCATCCAACTTTTTCTGTCTGAATTTCCGCCAGCAAAAGATTGAGAGCTGGTTCTCTATTTTTCTGACGCAAAAAGTTCTTGACGGAAATTCCGTTCGTCTGTATGCGATTCCAACGCGCAAAAAAACACGCATGCTCGGAAACAATTTGACGCATGCTCGGAAGCATTGAACTTCATTTTCTCGGCTCGTTGTAGTGTTGTACATCATCGTGTTCTTGACAGTCGAGAGTTCAGAGAACTTTTGTGTGACCGTGTGTATGCAAGGCAAGCTTGAGCGGAATTCCGTCGGAAAAACCATCCAAGATTTTTCAGACGGAAATTCCGCTCGTGTGTATGGGGCATACAACCGCTTTAAGAAAGCAGACTGACAAAGAGATGAGCTCATCACTGTTGTGCTTCTCATTTCATTGGCCAGTCATAGGTTGGGGGAAGTGCTCTGAATGATGCTGGCCATCAGATTGGGGACATCTAGTGGCAAAAAGGAAAGGAATTGGGGAGAAATCTCTGCATTGAAGGTGAATATTGCAGTAAAAGGCTGGGTTTGTTGTTTTCCTTTAGTATTTATTGTTTTTCAAAGTAACAAATCCAGAGCAAGTGCAAAGCATAGTTGACTTGAGCCAGGGGTGCAGACCTGCTGAATAAGAGCAGTCATTCAACATCCAAACTAGAAAACATAGGACAATGAGAGGTTAATAATACATAACCTCAGGGTCCATATGGAAAGTCAACAGGTGTGCAAATAACAGATACTGTATTTGGAGGGGGGTCATATAAAGGAGATAGAAAAATAGGGGGAAAGGGAAATCGGGAGGCGGGGGGAGCATCACGGAACTATGGAACATATGCCTTACTCATTAGGTAAGTATGGTTGGGTTTGTTGTTTTTCTGTTCTAATGGGCTATTTTTTTTGTTAATTTTGGCTGAAGTTCTGCTTTTAGTGTTTGGGTAAGAATCAAGCTATAACTGACAGAGGGAATTCTTGCTTGCTAAACTATCTTTAAATGATATATTCAAATATCTAATAATAAATCTAGTACAATATACATTGTGGTAGAAATGGTTAAATGTTTAATGCCGTAACAAAATGCTGTCCACTTCAGTGCGCACTTTTTTTGTTTTGAGTTTACTGTACATTATGGAAACATTTACACATTTAAGGCTTGTTCATTCCACAACGCACAATATAATATGTAGCATAATATGTGTTATGGCAGTATACTGTATATGTTTGTTGTGGTGCATTGCAGTTTATTGACAATTGCACCCCAACACACATCAGCAGTGCACTTCAATACACCAAAATTATAGGGCACCACAGATATGATTAGTCTTTGTGCTGTGAAAATTGTGCAGGACTTATTTTTTTCATGCGCTGAGTTTCTTAACACAATATACCTCAAAGGTTGTGGTGTGAATAGACCATTTGTGGTGAATAAATAAAGCGTTTTTTGCATATAAAATGTTGTGCACACAGCTCTGGATGTGCTGACAGAACTCTAGAAATACATTCCTCAATGTGTAAGGCTGGTCTCCCATGTCTGGCTAGCTGAGGTTGGCCTTGCTTGTCTATAAGTGTGAGATTAAATTCTCTTCTCGGGATGTGTGAAGGTGGCCTCCCTTGTCTGTATGTATGAAGGTGGCCTCCCTTGTCTGTATGAAGGTGGCCTCTCTTGTCTGTATGTATGAAGGTGGCCTCCCTTGTCTGTATGAAGGTGGCCTCTCTTGTCTGTATGTATTAAGGTGGCCTCCCTTGTCTGTATGTATGAAGGTAGCCTCCCTTGTCTGTATGTATGAAGGTGGCCTCCCTTATCTGGATTTGTAAGAGGCTGTCTTCCCTAGTCTGGACTTGCAAGAGGTTGCCCTCCGCAGTCTGGATGTGTGAGGCAGACATCCTTTGTCTGGATGCATGACGATGACCTCCCATGTCTGGATGCATGAGACTGACCTCCCATGTCTGGATATGGCAGGCTGGCCTCCCTTGTAGGGATGTGTGAGGCAGCTTCCCTTGTCTAGATTAGTAAGAGGCTTCTCTCCCTAGTCTAGGTATGTGAAGCTGGCCTCCATTGTCTGGATGCTTGAAGCTCCTCTCCTTTTGTTCATGTGTGTTAGGCTTTGTAAGAATGTCTGAGGCTGGCCTTTCTTGCCTGGATATGCGAGGCTGGCCTCTCTTCTCTGGATATGCGAGGCTGGCCTCTCTTCTCTGGATATGAGAGGCTGGACTCTCTTCTCTGGATGTGTGAGGCAGGCTTCCCTTGTCTGAATTTGCGAGAGGCTGGCCTCCTAAGTCTGAATGTGCGAGGCTGTGTAATTTTATGTCTGAAAATGCAATGCAATGAGTAATCATTTAAAGCTGTCTCTTATTTTAGATTTAGTTTTCACTGATGATGCATAAATTAGGTGAGGTCAGGCATTAAGCTTGCAAGGACATTATTTAAAGAACAAAAAGTTTGAGAATCTCCGCTTTGGATTATTCACAGCCCGCGATCCCTTCCAACTTCGGAGGAAATACTCCCATCTGTCTCCTTGCAATGTTTTTACAACTCCAATCCTGATTTGTTTCCAAGGCACGATTATTGTTATCTCTTCTGAAACAAAAGGCATGTTTGCCATCCCCGCTTTTCTCTTCTGCATTCATCATTTTAGCATCTCAGCACTTCCCTGTCACAAGTTATTAGGCTTTTCCCAGATCCAGAGCTCACTGTGTGCTGATTGTTCCAGGAGTGACACAGGAACACATCACATCATGTGAACAGCTGATAATGTGACCAAGACGTGTGCTCTTCATATAATCTACCATATCCGCCATTGTATCATACATGTGCTTTTCTATCCATGTACCATAGATTACATTTGCTAGTTGTGTGCTGGTATTAAAGATAAACTCTAGGGGAACTGTAAAAATTAAAATGGTAATTTTTGTCACGGGGAACATTAAAGCACTTTTACTTACCATACCCCTCGGTCCCATAGGCTCCTTTTTTCTGTGCGACTCGCCCTGCTGAAGAGATGCCCACATCCTGGAGCTTTGAATAGACACGAGAGTGCCGGCTGCCAGGGGATCAAGGGAATAAGGTAGGTAAAACTGCATCAAAAACATCTTGAATATATCGATATACTGAATTGTTAGCGAACTCTGCCTGCATAACCTTGGAGTTATAAGATAAGGAGTACAATAGAAAGGTATGAGGCACTGTGTGTAATCAGAAAAATGCAGTCATGCAACAGAGGCACAAGATTGTGAATAAATACAGAGTGATGAGGTATTGCACGTAATAGCAAGGGATAAGACATCAATACTGCGAGGGTTTGTTTTCCAGAATATAAATCCCACTGGTGACATGGGTACTGGGAGGATGCCAATGCTTAAAGTGATATTAAATGCTCAGTCTTTATTTTGTTAAAATAACCAATGTCATACTTGCCTGCTCTGTGCAATAGTTTTTCACACAGCAGTTTCGAGCCTCCTCTTCTCTGGTCTCCTGCCGATGCTCCTGGCTCCTCTCCACTGTCTGCAGTGGCGGCACTCGTGTATACTAGAAAGCAGTGGCAGCCAGTAATGCAGGGCGCAGATGCACCGCACCCCTATCCATGGATTCCAATGGGTTTTTTTGTTCTTTTTTTCAAGCACGTTATTAGAGCCCTGAGCCCACCCAGTTGTGTGACAATAGTGAACGAATATTCGCTATTGTCTTCCTGATTCTCCTCCCGGCCAATCGTGAACTGGTTTCCTGATTGGTCAAAAGGAGAAGCGATCCTATTGGCCTAGGAGGAGGAGATGCGGAAGCCGCCATGATGCCAAGGAGGAGACATAGATGGTGTAAGTGCAGGGCTGGTAACTGACCCGGGGGGGGGGGGGGTTCATTGTTCCCTCCCCAAATATATATACCACCAGCCACCACTGCTAGGATGTGTGTTGGGAAACATAACTCACTTTAACCTATGTGCAATGACTTCACTTCCTGTGTAGACTCATATAGATCATATCTTGGTGTGCAGGAAATCAGGAACTTGATATTTAGGTAGTGTGGTTATACAGATAAAGGTAATAACATCAGGCAAAATCTCTTCATAATGGGCACAGTAGGTGTACAGACTGCAAGCCTAAACCACATGGATCTCTTCACACTTTTTAAGTTTCGGGTGGACTGACCCTTTAAAGAAAAACTCCCCTTTTATCATAAAGATTACAGCAAAGACACCCTTAAAAATCTTTAGTAATGGCAATCTACAAATAGATACCTATAGATAATTGCAGGCTTTTTATTCTTTGATTATCATATTTTTCTTTTCCTTTTTTCCTTTTACATTCTTCTCATGAGGGTCATTTTTCTAAGGGGAGATGAATCCAGCTCCCCTCACTTCCTGGAAGGCTGCCTAGAACTCTGGGTCTGCCTCCTGCCTTCCCAGGGTGCAGCTGTAAGGCCAGGCTGACATCACCAGTGCCTTAAAGAAACCAGGAAGTGTCAAAACAGTAAGCAAAAAATGTTTTTAACTAATGAACGCAAGATGATTTCATATCAGCATGTAAAGTTACATAGTCAGGTTGAAAAAAGACACAGGTCCATCCGGTTCAACCAAGGGGAAAAAAAAGCTGAATGCAGCTGTGACCTTTAGTGAAAGGGGGGAAGGTCCACTTTAAGATTCATACATAAATGAACATTGTGACCAGGGGCTGTGCTAGTGTATTGAAGAAGAGACAGAAACATTAAAGCAGGCAATTATATAGTAAAAAGGAACACTGATGGAATATCAGATGGTGTGAGAGAGATACTATGAATCAAGGCTTTATTCCTTTACTGGGTGTGTATAATGAGTTAGAGGCTTGAGAAAGGATTGATTGCATATATAGTGAGGTTTCAAAGAAAAATATTAAGAGTCATTGAGAAGTGATCATGAGAGAGAAAAGAAGGTTTAGAAAAGGGGAGAAGCAAAAGAAAATTCTTGGAGGAGTGTATAACGCCCTACTCCAGGATAAAATCTTCACCCACCCTCCCGCTATCTTCGCCTAATCGTTATATTAAAAAAAAACAACAACAACCTAATTTATAGGCCATTTTTACTTACCTGTGGCTGTGGTCATGTGACACTGACCCCTGTCCTTCTGCTCTCTTACTTCCCGGTCCCTCTTTGGGTGTCCATGTTAGTGCCTGCCTAATGTGGACATTTCATACTGGATGGTCTGTGGCATGGTCCTCTCAGGATTGAGGTAAAGATGCACAACAATGGAGGTATGGAGAGTCTGGCTTCACAAGGTAAGGGTGAAAAAAGTCTAATATAATGGGTTAGAGTTGGACAGGAAGGCGTTCTGGTAAAAACAATAGTTTTTGCCCAGAATGGAGCTTTAAAGTGACAACCAGAAAGAGAGAAGGGGAAGAGGTATTCAAGAGAAATGCTGGAGACTTGAGAGCTAGTGGAGTAAAGATGTTTGAGTTACAGTCAGGTCCATAAATATTGGGACATTGACACAATTCTAATCTTTTTGGCTCTATACACCACCACAATGGATTTGAACTGAATTGAACAAAACGTGCTTCAACTGCAGACTTTCAGCTTTAATTTGAGGGTATTTACATCCAAATCAGGTGGACGGTGTAGGAATTACAACAGTTTGTATATGTGCCTCCCACTTTTTAAGGGACCAAAAATAATGGGACAGATTAACAATCATCCATCAAACTTTCACTTTTTAATACTTGGTTGCAGATCCTTTGCAGTCAATTACAGCCTGAAGTCTGGAATGCATAGACATCACCAGACGCTGGGTTTCATCCCTGGTGATGCTCTGCCAGGCCTCTACTGCAACTGTCTTTAGTTCCTGCTTGTTCTTGGGGCATTTTCCCTTCAGTTTTGTCTTCAGCAAGTGAAATGCATGCTCAATCGTATTCAGGTCAGGTGATTGACTTGGCCTTTGCATAACATTCCACTTCTTTCCCTTAAAAAACTCTTTGGTTGCTTTCGCAGTGTGCTTCGGGTCATTGTCCATCTGCACTTTGAAGCGCCGTCCAATGAGTTCTGAAGCATTTTGCTGAATATGAGCAGATAATATTGCCTGAAACACTTCAGAATTCATCCTGCTGCTTTTGTCAGCAGTCACATCATCAATAAATACAAGAGAACCAGTTCCATTGGCAGCCATACATGCCCACGCCATGACACTACCACCACCATGCTTCACTGATGAGGTGGTATGCTTTGGATGAGCAGTTACTTTCCTTCTCCATACTCTTCTCTTCCCATCACTCTGGTACAAGTTGATCTTGGTCTCATCTGTCCATAGGATGTTGTTCCAGAACTGTGAAGGCTTTTTTAGATGTTGTTTGGCAAACTCTAATCTGGCCTTCCTGTTTTTAAGGCTCACCAATGGTTTACATCTTGTGGTGAACTCTCTATATTCACTCTGGTGAAGTCTTCTCTTGATTGTTGACTTTGACACACATACACCTACCTCCTGGACAGTATTCTTGATCTGACCAACTGTTGTGAAGGGTGTTTTCTTCACCAGGGAAAGAATTCTTCGGTCATCCACCACAGTTGTTTCCCGTGACTTCCGGGTCTTCTGGTGTTGCTGAGCTCACCGGTGCGTTCTTTCTTTTTAAGGATGTTCCAAACAGTTGATTTGGCCACACCTAATGTTTTTGCTATCTCTCTGATTGGTTTGTTTTGTTTTTTCAGCCTAATGATGGCTTGCTTCACTGATAGTGACAGCTCTTTGGATCTCATATTGAGAGTTGACAGCAACAGATTTCAAATGCAAATAGCACACTTGAAATTAACTCTGGACCTTGTATCTGCTCCATGTAAATGGGATAATGAGGGAATAACACACACCTGGCCATGGAACACTCGGGCAGCCAGTTGTCCCATTACTTTTGGTCCCTTAAAAAGTGGAAGGCACATATACAAACTGTTGTAATTCCTACACTGTTCACCTGATTTGGATGTAAATACCCTCAAATTAAAGCTGAAAGTCTGCAGTTAAAGCACATCTTGTTCTTTTCATTTTAAATCCATTGTGGTGGCGTAAAGAGCCAAAAAGATTAGAATTGTGTTGATGTCCCGATATTTATGGACCTGACTGTATGTGACTGTCAAACTTGCTGTGCGCAGTGCTTGGCTTTGTAGATGATCACAATATATCCTTCTCATAAGAACAAACCCAACATATGTTAATACAATTTTATTAAGAAACTTACCATTATTTCTGAATTATGGTCTGTTCATCTCACCATTATTAATCCTCTGTGAATGTGGCTTTTGGGCTGTCCAAGTCTGGCACCTTGGATATCACCTATTGATCCAGTACCTCAGGTAGCAAAGATAACCTATATCCATTTCACATGTTTTCTGAAAACAATATAACATTGTGATAATCCATAGGTACCCCTAGAATGGCTGCTGGATTGCCCCCTATTCTAGGTTGTTTATAATCTTTTTACCGCTTGGCTTTGGTTGCCGGCCTGTGCTGTGTAGACTCACCTGGGCATCTGGCTGCATCATGCAATCAGTGTTTCATATTATTTACTTTTTCTCATTGTTTAAACAGTATTAGGGCCAGTTCACACCACATGCAGTCCAGTGCGTTTTTTTTCTGCATCAAAAACACATGGAAAGTAGGTTATATGGTTTTCAATGGCATAGTTCACACAGTGCTTGCAGTTCTAGTGTGTTCCAATTCCAGAAAAAAAAAGTAGAACATGCTGCATTTTTCCTGCACTGGACTGTACTGGAACACTGTAAAATGCATCAAAAATCCACTAGAACACACATGTCCTTATTTAACCACTTGACCACTGGGCACTTAAACCCCCTTCCTAACCAGACCAATTTTCAGCTTTTGGTGCTCTCACATTTTGAATGACAATTACTCAGTCATGCAACACTGTACCCATATGAAATTTTTGTCCTTTTTTTCACACAAATAGAGCTTTATTTTGGTGGTATTTAATCACCACTGGGTTCTTTATTTTTTGCGCTATAAAAGAAAAAAGACCGAAAATTCTGTAAAAAAATAAATTTTTCTTCATTTCTGTTATAAAATTTTGCAAATTAGTAATTTTTCTTCATATATTTTGGCCAAAATTTATACCGCTACATATCTTTGGTAAAAATAACCCAAATCGGTGGATATTATTTGGTCTTTGTGAAAGTTATAGCGTCCACAAGCTATGGTGCGAATATCTGAAAATTGATCACACCTGAAGTACTGACGGCCTATCTAATTTCTTGAGACCCTAACATGCCAGAAAAGTACAAATACCCCCCAAATGACCACTTTTTGGAAAGAAGACATTCCAAGGTATTTAGAAAGATGCATGGTGAGTTTTTTGAAGTTGTCATTTTTTCCCACAATTCTTTGCAAATCAAGTTTTTTTTTTTTACTTTTTTTTTTTTCACAAAATTGTCATATTAGCAGGTTATTTCTTACACTCCACATATGCATACCACAAATTACACCCCAAAACACATTCTGCTATTACTCCCGAGTACGACGATACCACATGTGTGAGACTTTTACACAGCGTGGCCACATACAGAGGCCCAACATGCAGGGGAGCACCTTCAGGCATTCTGGAGTGCCCAGGCCAATTCTGACATTTCTCTCCTACATGTAAAAATCATCATTTATTAGCTAGAAAATTACATAGAACCCCAAAACATTATATATGTTTTTTTTAGCAAAGACCCTAGAGAATACAATGGCGGTCGTTGCAACTTTTTATCTCACACGGTATTTGCGCAGCAATTTTTTTAACGCTTTTTTTTGGAAAAAAAAACTGTTTTGTGCTTTACAAAAACCAAAACAGTAAATTTAGCCCAATGTTTTTGCATAATGTGAAAGATGAAGTTACGCCGAGTAAATAGATACCCAACATGTCACCTTTCAAAATTGCACGCGCTTGTGGAATGGCGCCAAACTTTGCTACTCAAAAATCCCCATAGGCGACGCTTTAAAATTTTTTACTGGTTACATGTCTTGAGTTACAGAGGAGGTCTAGGGCCAAAATTTTTGCGCTCGCTCTACCGATCGCAGTGATACCTCACATGTGTGGTTTGAACACTGTTTTCATATGTGGGCGGGACTTATATATGCGTTCGCTTCTGCATGCAAGCACACAGGGACAGGGGTGCTTTAAAATTTTTTTTTTTTTTTTATTGTTCATTTTACTTTATTTATTTTTGTTTGATGCTTTTTTACAAAAAAAAAAAATTTTGACCACTTTTATTCCTATTACAAGGAATGTAAACATCCCTTGTAATTGGAATATGGCATGACAGGTCCTCTTTACAATGAGATATGGGGTCAATAAGACCCCACATCTCACCTCTAGGCTGGGAAGCCTGAAATAAAAAAAAAAAAAAAAAAAAAAAAACGATCCTGGCTTCGATCGTAGCGGTGAGTCGGTAGAAGCAGCGGAGTGCGGCGGGAGGGGGGACATCCCCTCTCGCCTCCCGTAAGAACGATCAAGCAGTGGAACAGCCACTATGATCGTTCTTATGGTGTAGGGAATTGCCGGCTGAAAAAGCTGATATCTGAATGATGCCTGTAGCTGCAACCATCATTCAGATATCTCCGCACAAAGTCAAGGACGTTGTATGACAGTCGGCGGGCGGGAAGTGGTTAAAACGTATTTTTTTTTTTTTTTAACACAAAGTTGTCCATTTATACAATATTTCTAACACATAGCATGTACACAAAGCAAAAATGACACCCCAAAATAGATTCTCCTGCTCCTCCTGAGTACGGCGATACCACATGTGTGAGACTTCCACAGCCTGGCCACATACAGAGGCCGAGTACAGCCGAGCGTGGCTCAGCATGGCAGGGTATGGCTGGGTATGGCGGGGTATTGCAGAGTATGGCGGGGTATTGCAGAGTATGGGGGGTATTGCAGAGTACGACGGGGTATTGCAGAGTACTGCAGGGTATTGCAGAGTATTGCGGGGTATTGCGGAGTATTGCGGGGTATTGCAGAGTATTGCGGGGTATTGCAGAGTATTGCGGGGTATTGCAGAGTATTGCGGGGTATTGCGGAGTATTGCGGGGTATTGCGGAGTATTGCGGGGTATTGCAGAGTATTGCGGGGTATTGCAGAGTATTGCGGGGTATTGCAGAGTATTGCGGGGTATTGCGGGGTATTGCAGAGTATTGCGGGGTATTGCAGAGTATTGCGGGGTATTGCAGAGTATTGCAGGGTATTGCGGAGTATTGCGGAGTATTGCGGGGTATTGCAGAGTACTGCGGGGTATTGCAGAGTACTGCGGGGTATTGCAGAGTACTGCGGGGTATTGCAGAGTATTGCGGGGTATTGCAGAGTACTGCGGGGTATTGCAGGGTATTGCAGAGTATTGCAGAGTACTGCGGGGTATTGCAGAGTACTGCGGAGTATTGCGGGGTATTGCAGAGTATTGCGGGGTATTGCAGAGTATTGCGGGGTATTGCAGAGTATTGCGGGGTATTGCAGAGTACTGTGGGGTATTGCAGAGTAATGTGGGGGTATTGCAGAGTAATGTGGGGGTATTGCAGAGCAATGTGGGGGTATTGCAGAGCAATGTGGGGGTATTGTAGAGTAATGTGGGGGTATTGCAGAGTAATATTGGGGTATTGCAGAGTAAGGTGAGGCATAGCAGAGTATTGCAGAGTAGTGGGGATGGCTGAGCATGGATGGATGGATGGTTGGATGTCTCTGTGCAGCGCTGTGGGCACTACACAAGCAGCCCACAGCGCTGCAGCCATCCATCCATCTCCCTCTCCTCCACAGTGTACCGATCGGTACACAGGAGGGGAGGAGAGGAACCGGCGTCATCAGACGCTGCCGGTCTGTTTACATGTGATCGCGCCGTCATTTGACGGCGCGATCACATGGTAAATGGCCGCGATCAGCGGCCATTTACCGGGATCCGTGATGCGCCGGGTCCTGAGGACCCGGCGGTCACGGATGTGTTCGGGTGCGCGCCCCAGGGGGCGCGCGAGAGGGGAATTCTGAGAGGACATCATATGACGTCCTCCCAGAGTTAAGCAACCGCCCTGCAGCCGTCATTCGGCTATGGGCCGGTTGTTAAGTGGTTAAGGTTGAGGGCCAGTTCACACCATAGAAACGCAGTAAGGATGTGTTCTAGATGCTTTTTTGAATGCGTGTTTTTGATGCGTTTTTGATGCAGTCCAGCACATTTTTTCCCCCCTCTTTTATCTTAACCTTAAGGCCCAGTTTACACCACATGCAGTCCAGTGTGTTTTTGTTCTGCATCAAAAATGCATGGAAAGTAGGTTATATGGTTTCTAATGGCATAGTTCACACCAGTGCAGTCAGTTCCAGGGCTTTTCAGTTCCAGAAAAAAAAGTAGAACATGCTGCATTTTTACTGTACTGGAACGCTGTAAAAAGCGCACTGGAACACACCTAAACACACCAAAAATGAGGGGGGAAAAATGCACTGGACTGCATCAAAAAAGCACCAAAAACGCACATGTTGAAAAGCATCCGGACTGCATTTCTGAGGTGTGAACTAGCCCTAAATAAGGACATGTGTGTGTTCCAGTGCGTTTTTTATCCAGGGATTTTTGTGCGTTCCAATACAGTCCAGTGCAGGAAAAAATGCAGCACGTTCTACTTTTTTTTCTGCAACTGGAATGTACTGGTGTGAACTGCCATTAAAAACTATATAAGCTACTTTCTATGCATTTTTGATGCAGAAAAAAACGCACTGGACTGCATGTGGTGTGAACTGGCCCTAAAAAAAAGGGGGGGGTGGGAAATGGGAAGGAGGGGGCAAAAAAATGCACTGGACTGGATCAAAAACGCACTGGAACGCATTTAAAACGCGCATGCAGAAAAGCATTTAGAACGCATCCAGACTGCGTTTCTGTGGTGTGAACTGGCCCTTATATATGAAGAAACCGTAATGATAAGATTTTCTGTAGCAGCCTAGAAAGGTGTTGATGTGAAGTGTCATTGGGGTCCATTCCTTTATCTGTGTCTCCCATAATGATTGTCACAGGTGCGTTTCACTTTCTAGAAGACTAATTGTATGCAGTGTTGGTGGATGGATTATTAGATGAAGGAGTCTTGACAGATTTGTGATAAAATTCCACAAATGTCTGCTGAAGGCAGCAATGTAGGGGGGTGTATAAACTGGCAGTGATAACACACAGCGCTTAGCGGAAATGCCAGCAGGTGGTGCCTGCCAATCACCCAGATCTCATGTATATGGCATCTGGGAAGGGGAGTAAATAATGTCCTCAGTTCTATGGACTGGGAGAGGCACAGACGTGATAGCGTTCAGCGGTGCCCTATTATATCTCCCTGTAGATTTTATATTATATATAAAACACTGTTTGCTGACATGATGCTTAGAAGGTAATGGGGCCTGCAGTAGTATATCCTTTTTGTTTGGTGTTATAGTGCACTCCCCCTGTCACTCCTCTCCTCCATAGTGCTATTCCCCCACCCCCCTCATGATCCAGTCCCCTGTTACTCCCCTCTCTTCCATGGTACAGACCTTCTGTCACCCCACTTCTTCATGGCACAGGCCCTTTGTCACCCCTATCCTCAATGGTATATTCTGTCTGGCACTTCCTTCACCTCCATATCGCAGATCCCTTGTCGCCCTTCTCCTCGGTGGTGCAGTCCGTTTCACTCTTCTTTTCCATGGTTCAGTCACTTCTCTTCTCCATGGTACTGTAAACTGTTAGCCCTCAATTTTATGATACTTTCTCCATGGTACTGCCCCTGCGCCCCCTCTCCTCCCACTTCCCTCTCCTCTATGGTGCTGTCCCACATTGCTCCTCTTCTCCATGGTGCTGTCCCTCTGTCACTCCTCTTTCCTTCATGGTTCTGTCCCCATCATCCCCTTATGCTCCATGATACAGGCGCTCTGTAAACCCTCTCTTCCTTGGTACAGGTCCTCTTTCATCTATGTTCTCCGTCTTTCACCCCTCTTCTCCACGGTGCAATCTTTTTGTAACCCTTCTCCTTCATAGCACAGTTTTCCTGTCACCCCTCTCCTCCATGGTGCAGCCTGTTTGTCACTGCTCTGCTTCATGGTGTAGTTCACCTCTTACCCTTCTTTCCTTCATGGTGCACTCCCTCTGTCACCCCATCATAATGCTACATGCCCTCTGTCATCCCTCTCCTCTATGGTACAGTCCCTCTGTCACCCCATCATAATGCTACATGCCTCTGTCATCCCTCTCCTCTATGGTACAGTCCCTCTGTCACCCCATCATAATGCTACATGCCCTCTGTCATCCCTCTCCTCTATGGTACAGTCCCTCTGTCACCCCATCATAATGCTACATGCCCTCTGTCATCCCTCTCCTCTATGGTACAGTCCCTCTGTCACCCCATCATAATGCTACATGCCCTCTGTCATCCCTCTCCTCTATGGTACAGTCCCTCTGTCACCCCATCATAATGCTACATGCCTCTGTCATCCCTCTCCTCTATGGTACAGTCCCTCTGTCACCCCATCATAATGCTACATGCCCTCTGTTATCCCTCTCCTCTATGGTACAGTCCATCTGTCACCCCATCATAATGCTACATGCCCTCTGTTATCCCTCTCCTCTATGGTACAGTCCATCTGTCACCCCATCATAATGCTACATGCCCTCTGTTATCCCTCTCCTCTATGGTACAGTCCCTCTGTCACCCCATCATAATGCTACATGCCCTCTGTTATCCCTCTCCTCTATGCTACAGTCCCTCTGTCACCCCATCATAATGCTACATGCCCTCTGTTATCCCTCTCCTCTATGGTACAGTCCCTCTGTCACCCCTTCATAATGCTATATGCCCTCTGTTATCCCTCTCCTCTATGCTACAGTCCCTCTGTCACCCCATCATAATGCTACATGCCCTCTGTTATCCCTCTCCTCTATGCTACAGTCCCTCTATCACCCCATCATAATGCTACATGCCCTCTGTTATCCCTATCCTCTATGGTACAGTCCATTTGTCACCCCATCATAATGCTACATGCCCTCTGTCATCCCTCTCCTCTATGGTACAGTCCCTTTGCAAGCACATTTTCCCCATAGTGCAGTCACGCTTCTACATCCGGTATAGTCCTCCTGTGACCCTTCCCATTCTTGTTGTAGTACCTCAGTCCTATGGTGCAGTTCTTTTATAACCCCTTTACTGCATAGTACAGTCCCTCAGTCCCCCCCTCCTGGTTTCATCACACATGACTGTAGTAGCTTTTCTCCATTGTTTTGGTGACCTGTATGCCGGTATGGTATTATCCATTGTGACTGGGTCCATTTCCTGTTCTCTCTCCCTGCTGACCTGATTTCTGGTTGTGTCCTGCTTATTACCTGGCTTCTGCTCTCATTCCACTATTTCATCCACTTACTACAACGTGCAATCATATAAAAAGCCCCTGAACCATAATCAGACGCTGTATAAACGGCAACATTAAAGTGCTTTTCCTGACTGGAGTGGATTAAATAAACTTGCAATTACAATCACTGCTGTATCAACATGGCTTTTCAGAGCAGCAGTTGTCCCCACATAAGAAAACGTGTAATATCACAAAACATTCTGCTTTTTCATCACTTGCATTGACAGAATTGTTGCTGCTAAATTCAGATCCTAATTGGACCTTTATGTAGAAAACATTTACTGAAGCTTGTGATTTGTTTTTTCATGTTCAGCAATTGCCATACTTTCAGATGGTTGCATTTTATAAATGGTACTGCTGTCAAAGCAGATTAATAACAAGATATGAAAAGAGAAATGGTTCTGGGGTCTGGGAAACCAATTCTTTTGTCCTTCTGCAAGAGAGCCCTGGATAGCACTAAAAACTTGCCAGGGGTTCTAACTCCGTCGTGGCTAAGCTTACACTTTGAAACCAGTTATGTATTCATTACATTTATTCATTGTATTTTTACAGTAACTAGCATAAGAACCCCAACTGGCTGACCATTATCCTTTTGTAGTGTCCTGTACAGGAGCACTCAGATTAGGAGAAGGAGAGACCGCAATGTGAGTCAATTTGGGCTTTATTCAATTGCATCTGCCTATAGGAGGGAAAAGTTCAGGACTAGTGTCCTCGGCCCCCCCCCCCCCCCCCCCTTAGCAGTGTCCTCTACCCCATTCAATTCACCCCCCCCACACACACACTGGATTTTGGTCCGCCATATAGTGATCCCTGGATTAGAGGGTCAGCAAAGCAGGAACGTGTTTGCGATCTACCTGTCACCTGCCCATGTTCAATGGGTAGATCACAATCGATGGGCTGCCAACCCCTGCCTTAAAGATTCATTCAAGTCAGAAGTGAACATTGAAATACATACAGGGAGCCCAACCTTCACTCAATTCTTCATTTTCGAATTAAGGCATTTCTGTAGAGCAGTGGTTCTCAACCTCAGTCCTCAAGTACCCCCAACGGGTCATGTTTTCAGGATTTCCCTCAGATGAAACGGTTGTGGTAATTACTAAGGCAGTGAAACTGATCAAATCACCTGTGCAAAACAACAGATAGCCTGAAAACATGACCTGTTGGGGGTGCTTGAGGACTGGACTGGAGAAGCATTGCTGTATCTGTCCACTTCACTTATTTTATTGGTTATCTGAGAAATCCATCTTCCTAAACCCTCCCCCCCACCTTGCATGCTCAATCCAGTGGGAAAAAGAATATGACTGTGACCTGGAAGAAGTATCAGGGTGGATTTGATTTAAATCACTAGTAAAACGGCTTGATTTAAGTCAACTCGATTTAAATAATAATTTTTAAAGAGCAACTGTCATCTCTGTCCCGAAGCGGCTCCTCCTCAGAACCACTGATGACTCCCTGACAGTCCCATTCACTTTAATGGGAAGGCTGGTGATGTGGCAGTGACACAACAAGGTGAGGGACGTAGCGGCAGCAGGTGAGTGGATGCCCGCTAACAGGCGCTGCCATGATGGATCTGAAATGACAGGTGCTCTTTAAATGTAAGGACTTATTCCTGCTGGTAGTTAGAATCTTTAATATTTGCAAACAAAATGAAGGTTTCCTATTTAGAATAATAAGCTGTCAGGTTAGTAAAACAGCGATATCAGAACCGATTCAATCATACAGTTTGTAGTGTACATATATTTGCAAAACAATGGGATCAAGGAATATTCTTGAACTTTGTGTTATCTCATGGTTACTGTGACATTGTGTGAATGCATCAATGCAGTGCATGTTATATCAGTTTGCAGAGCTTGGATTCATTGAATGAGTTTACCAAAAATGTAAATGTTTCAGAATATACAGCCTCATGCTACATAACTAAGCTCCATTTCATGCTGAATAAACTAAGTTTTCTATTTAAGATAGATTAATAATTATCATTGAAGGCTTCCCAGACTATGTGTAAGGGGGCAGTCCCCTCATTGTCCTTAAAGTAGCGCTCCCAATCAGTCAGGATGTCATTGTCTTCAGGCAGAAATGTAAGCCAGAAGGGGTTTAATCTGCACATAATGGGGGGGCGGCTATATGGCAATGCTAGCGTGGCCCAGCAAGGACTGGGATCTGAGAATGATCTCGGGGAGATGCCTGCGTCCTGTAATCTAGGCAGCAATGAGCTGGAGATTAAGATGAGATCTATTCTAGACATGGAGTGATGCGAGGAAGAGAGGCATGAGAAGGCCTGGGTATCGGGGGGGGGGGTATAAACCCTCATATGTCAATTAGGTTAAAACTAGCTATTAAAGCGGGGTTCCACTCAAATTTTTAACTTAATCTTAACCCCTTCAGTTAATTGCATAGATGTTCAAATGCCGCACAAAATTTTTTTTTATCGCTGTAATTACCTTTATATTGTACTTTATTGTGGCACTTCCTGTCTCTCCTCCCATGGGAGTAGGCGTGTTTATTGCCTTTCCCCGGCGCCGCACTGTCTCCTGGGAGCTTAGTGTCAGGCTTCCCAAGATTCAATGCGGGAACAATGATCATGCTTGTGAACAAGCTGTGAATGAACAGCGCTCACCGCACCCAGGAAATCAATGCTTGTGGGCTTCACATGCCCACAAGCAAGATGGAAACAGCCAGCATCACATTTTTAAAGTTATTCTTCAGTACGAAAACAGACAGAGGTGGAAATATTACACCCAAACTGTGAGTATTATTTTGGGATTAGCAAAGTTTCTCAATGACCTGAAAAAAAAAAAAAGATTGGTCGCCGGATTCCCACTTTAATTTTTGCAAACCTAGTGGGCTGAGGTGGGGTTGGTGTGGGTGAATCAACATGTAGTCTGCCAAGGTTAGGGTTAAAAGTCATAATAAAGTCACCCAGCCAAATAGCCAGAGTTGCGGGGTACACTGCCATGAAGCCAAAACCTTCAGATAGAAGTGAGGAATTCAAGGATGGAGGTATATATAATGCCATTATCAAGATTGGTTTCCCATAGATAGCAGCATGCAGAAATACATATCTACCCAGTGGATCAACCTTAGAATCTCGGAGCTCAAAATGAGTAGACTTGGCTATAAGAATGGTAACACCTCTGGAGTGGGAGGTATAGGAGAGTGGTATGCCCATCCTATCCAAGGGCGCTTGAGCGCCATCTGTAGGCATCCTTCTATATGGGTTTCAACAAGGACTATTATGTCAGCTCGTTGTTTTTTAAGGGAGGAATATATAGCAGATCTCTTAATTTTATTGTTCATGCCCCGGACATTCCAGGTGAGGAATTTCAACAAGGCCATAGATCAAAGGGGAGAAAATAGTGATTTTTTTTTTTTTTTTGGATTTTTAAAAAAAAATCATTTGATTTATATCTACCCAGAGAAGTATGCAGATCAGAAGTTCCCCCATTTCTCTGAATTCACTAGCTGCATGTTTTATCTTCATCAGTGACTCCATATTGAGGTCAGAGAATAAACATTTTCAAAATGAGGTCAACAACAGCCTTTCTGCTGTGCGTTCCTGTGTGATTCACACACGATCCATGTGCAGTAAGTAGTAATTTGAATGGGCTGAAATTGCGCCGGACCGCACCAAAAGTAGTGCATGCCCTACTACTGTATCATGCAGTCCGGTGCAGACAAATGCACTCCATTTGCGAACTGCACTTGGGGTGTTGTTAAGTTAACCCTGACACTCATTGCAGATCGCAAGTGGCGTGCATTATGAACGAGGTGCAGGAAACGCACACGGAATGCTGAGTTTCACGTACTGCATGCTGGAATTAACTGGCTCTTAGAACATGAATCCTGGAACCTTCTGATTTTAGTAGCGCTACAGTGTCTGCTGATTGCTTTCACATAGATATGAGATTGAAGTCATCCAAACCAGCTGTTTTCTCATGTCTATGGGACTTCCCAAATGCCACCAGCTAGCTTTTATTTTGAAGCGAGCAGTTGATTAGAGAAGCTACACAACCAGTCAGTATAGGCTACTGTTCCCTCTGCGATGAATAGCGCTGGCAGTGTTTGTTAGTGCCGCCCATCTACTCTTTTATCCATCGCACCACCCATCTCTACCTTGTTTCCCTTCCCCTTGAACCACCTATCGCCCCCCATTCCCCTCTAACTAGCACTGCCTATCTCCTCCTTTCCATGTTACTTTCTATATCCTCCCCCTCTACTCTGCATAGCACCACTCATCTCCTAGTTTTCCCCTTTCCATAGAACCACCCATCTACCTCTACCTTCACCCTAATATTACCCAACTAGTTTTCCTACCCTTTTATTAGAACTGGTCATCTCCCACTAACCTCTCCCTAGCACCACTCTTCCCTTTTAATAGAACCGTTTGTCTCCTACACCCCACATGTTACTGGCCATCTTCTCCCCCAAAACTCTGCATCTCCCCTTCTAACTTTCCATAGAACTGCCCATCTCTCACCCCCTCCACTCACATAACCCTACAAGACAGGTAAATCAGAGGTCTGCCTTGTCCGCTCAATGCAGTCAATGGGCATTTCTTAGTAAGCTACAAAGTAGGTAGTTACTCCATCAGACTATGGACTGACAAAGCTGCCAATCTTTGCTCTAGTGCTAACCTTGTTGTATGATGGATCATGTGATGATTGATTTACATTGTAGCAGCATTGGGTGTAGCAGAATTGGGTGTAATGGAAGACTATGCTGGTAGAAAGTCACCTAGTTAGAATCATTTAGCTGACAGGTTGCATCTCATCCTGCAGCATTCACTAATAACCAGCAAGAAAATGTACAGCCCACTTCTCATGGTAATTCCTAAATCCTCTTAATTGTGACTTCAGAACTATTCAGCTTTCAGGCTTTTTATAGAAATTCCTCAGGCGTCTTTCCATACGCTGTCAGTCCATCACAAAACCGTGACCTGAAGTTTGTATTTATGTACACATCTCTGCAGAGTTTCTGCACAATTTAACAAATGTTTTATGGGAAAAAAATATCTGTTTCAGGAGGCAACTAGATTTTAGCAAAAAAAAAAAAAAAAAAAAAAAAAAACTATAAACTTAAAGTGGACATGTGCCCAGACAATGGACATTAAAGTATTTAACACACAGTAAAATACGGTAAAATTGAGGCTGCATTCACACCTGAGCGTTTTCAGCTTGTAAAACACCAGAAAAAACGCCCAACAAGCAAAATCCCATTCATTTCAATGGCAACTGTTCACATCTGAACGTTTTGTCACCTGAAGCAAAACGCCTTAAAAATGCCCTAAAGCTCAAAAAAGAACATGAGCTTCTTTGGGGCAGATTACAGGCGTTTTTCTGCCTTTTACATTGGTGACCTGAACAAAATCACAGTAAAAACGCTGTAAAATCAATGTAAAAATGTGCGACTTTGAAACACTCAGGTGTGAATGCAGCCTCATGCACACTGGATGTTTTTTCAGATGCTTCTATGGGCAGCAGGCATTTTTTTTCCTGCCTCTAAACAGAGGCTTTTAGAGGCAGGACAATAAAACCCATTGCCAGTGTGTCCAAGAGCAGCAAGGTTTTGTCAGAAAAAATGCTTGAAGCTGCTAGGCGCTTTTAGCGCTTGAGCGCTAATTCATTTCAACAGGCAGAATACAATTTTATTCTAGCCAATTTAATTAACGCCCAAGCTCCTTGAAGCCTGTAAACCTGCCTAAAAGCTTGTAAAAGCTTTAGGCTGTATTCACACCTGAACATTTCAAAGTTGTGCGTTTTTACAGCGTTTTTACCGTAAATTTGTTCAGGTCACCAGTGTAAAAGGCAGAAAAATGCCTGTAATCTACCTCAAAGAAGCTCATGTTCTTTAGGGCTCTTTCACACTGGCAGCGCCTGAGCGTCGGCGGTAAAGAACCGCTTTTTTTAGCAGCGCTTTACCGTCGTTTTTGCGGTGCTTTTCAGATGCTAGCAGGGCGCTTTTAACTCCCACTAGCTGCCGAAAAAGGGTTAAAAGCGCCCGCAAAGCGCCGCTTTGGCGCCACTGCCCATTGATTTTAATGGGCAGGGGCGCTGGAGAAGCGGTGTATACACTGCTTCTCCAGCGCCTCAAAGATGCCAGCGCACCGGTCCACTGTGAAAGCACTCAGGCTTTCACACTGGACTGAGAGGAGAGTCGCTTTACAGACGCTTTGCAGGTGCTATTTTTAGCGCTAAAGCGCCTCAGTGTGAAAGGGGTCTTAGGGTGTTTTTTCAGGTGACAAAAAGCTCAGATGTGAACAGGTGCTGTTGAAATTAATTGGATTTTGCTTGTTGGGCGTTTTTCAGGCTTTTTTTCTGGCGTTTTACGAGCGTTTTATGACCTGAAAATGCTCAGGTTCACACTGCTGCGGGATTGAAATCATGCGAGTTCAGCTGAACTGGTACAATTTCATTCCCGCATGTCAGTCTGACGATTTCAGATACATATGTGCCTTTTTTTTTGCACAGATGTCTATTGAAATCGCACCTGAAATCGCCAAAAGTAGTACAGAAACTGCTTTTGGGAATCGGTGTGGTGCCGCAAAGTTGGCATCGCACCTGTTCGGACGGTTCCACTGTGGGCAATAACTGCCAATTTGTCAAATTACATGCCAAATCACATCAATGTGAACCAGGGCTCAGGCCTTTTTTTCTGAAAAACGCTGCTGCAAGGAGGAAAGGCTTCTAGGAGTTTGCAATACATCCTGTGTGGATGAGGCCTAAAACAAGCCCTCACTGACCTCTGAAACTGCAGGTATTGTGGTGATATTCATCCTCAAAAAGCACAGCAGAAGCACTAAAATCCCAACGCCTCTCTCTGTACTTCCTCTCCCAGCCTGCCAGCCTTTGTTATAAATAAACAGCAAGTGTTTCTAAGCTGTTAGAAGGCAAAGAAAAACCCAAGTTTAGGACCCTTACACACTGACAGTATCCGTTCCGATCGGTAGGGTTCTGTGAACAGATTCCATGCTGAATCAGTTGAACAGTAGAGATGTCACTTTTATGACATCTATGTCCATTTAGTTTTGGCCTCCCAGAGCTTAGTGGTTTGGTCTATGGGCCGTGGAATATAAACAGACATGCATCTATTTACATGACTACCTTAGATCTGTCATATTTACAGGTAAAAGCCAGTAAATTAGAATATTTTGAAAAACTTGATTTATTTCAGTAATTGCATTCAAAAGGTGTAACTTGTACATTATATTTATTCATTGCACACAGATTGATGCATTCAAATGTTTATTTCATTTAATTTTGATGATTTGAAGTGGCAACAAATGAAAATCCAAAATTCCGTGTGTCACAAAATTAGAATATTACTTAAGGCTAATACAAAAAAGGGATTTTTTAGAAATGTTGGCCAACTGAAAAGTATGAAAATGAAAAATATGAGCATGTACAATACTCAATACTTGGTTGGAGCTCCTTTTGCCTCAATTACTGCATTAATGCGGCGTGGCATGGAGTCGATGAGTTTCTGGCACTGCTCAGGTGTTATGAGAGCCCAGGTTGCTCTGATAGTGGCCTTCAACTCTTCTGCGTTGTTGGGTCTGGCATTCTGCATCTTCCTTTTCACAATACCCCACAGATTTTCTATGGGGCTAAGGTCAGGGGAGTTGGCTGGCCAATTTAGAACAGAAATACCATGGTCCGTAAACCAGGCACGGGTAGATTTTGCGCTGTGTGCAGGCGCCAAATCTCCATCTCCATAGAGCAGGTCAGCAGCAGGAAGCATGAAGTGCTCTAAAACTTGCTGGTAGACGGCTGCGTTGACCCTGGATCTCAGGAAACAGAGTGGACCGACACCAGCAGATGACATGGCACCCCAAACCATCACTGATGGTGGAAACTTTACACTAGACTTCAGGCAACGTGGATCCTGTGCCTCTCCTGTCTTCCTCCAGACTCTGGGACCTCGATTTCCAAAGGAAATGCAAAATTTGCTTTCGTCAGAAAACATGACTTTGGACCACTCAGCAGCAGTCCAGCTCTTTTTTTCCTTAGCCCAGGTGAGACGGTTTTCGCGCTGTTTCTTGGTCAACAGTGGCTTGACACGAGGTATGCGGCAGTTGAAACCCATGTCTTTCAAGCGTCTCTTGGTGGTGGATCTTGAAGCACTGACTCCAGCAGCTGTCCACTCCTTGTGAATCTCCCCCACATTTTTGAATGGGTTTTTTTTCACAATCTTGACTAGGGCGCGGTGATCCCTATCGCTTGTACACTTTTTCTGACCACAGTTTTTCCTTCCCTTTGCCTCTCTATTAATGTGTTTGGACACAGAGCTCTGAGAACAGCCAGCCTCTTCAGCAATAACCTTTTGTGTCTTTCCCTCCTTGTGCAATGTGTCGATGGTCGCCTTTTGGACAGCTGTCAAATCTGAAGTCTTCCCCATGTTTGTGTAGGCTTCAGAACTGGACTGAGAGACCATTTAAAGCCCTTTGCAGGTGTTTTGAGTTAATCAGCTGATTAGTTTGTGGCACCAGGTGTCTTCAAAATTTAACCCTTACACAATATTCTAATTTTGTGACACATGGAATTTTGGATTTTCATTTGTTGCCACTTCAAATCATCAAAATTAAATGAAATAAACATTTGAATGCATCAGTCTGTGTGCAATGAATAAATATAATGTACAAGTTACACCTTTTGAATGCAATTACTGAAATAAATCAAGTTTTTCAAAATATTCAAATTTACTGGCTTTTACGTGTATGTACAAAAAATGGAAAAGGACACAGACTCTTTTCCTTTTCTCTTTGGACTTAGGCAGACTCAGAGGTAATTAGATGTAAACATGTGCCCGTCTGTTTACATACAATTGCCCATGGACATGAACTGGGGGTTTTGTTCAGATTTGCCTGAAAAACTGACAGGTGGATCTGATTGGACTGCCTGCGTGAAAAGCGCCTGTGATCTTTGAGATTTTATTCCTTCACAGTACAAGCAGCTACAGAGGTGAATGAGTATTTCTGTAAAGCTCATTTACTGCTTTAGAATGTGTAAAAGCTTTAATAGCGCTAGCCTGGCCACAGATATGCTTTAATATTAGACTTCTGCATCATTTTCCTATTGTTACAATTGCAGACATGGTTTGAGCAGGTTGGTGTGGAGGAACCTGATTGGTCTGCGTAGAGACCTGACCTCAACCCTACTGATCACCTATAGGATGAATTGGAACGCACAATGGGATACCCAGCAAGGTCATGTAGGGGTGATAGTCGGGTATTTACAGACCTTTGTCCATATAGTGTAGATTTTATTTTATTTTTGCAACCATCAGAATGTAGTTGCACGTCTATCAAACCGTCTGCTGTCCTTGTATTAAATTGCAGCTCTGTCCTCCTACGTGAGATTTTTCTATAATACCCTCTCTCAGATTCTTCTCATTAATTGTATTTACTGATAGATTTTCTCAGTGGATTATAGAACAAACCCATAGCTTTTTTTCTGAGAGAATAGGTGCAGGAGCCCCCCCTTTCTGAGTCAACTCTTGTCTCTACCCCCTACCCATCTCCAAGCACCGTTTCTTTATTCCCTCCTATACCCACTTCTCAGTACCGCGCGCTTCTAGAGAATACAGCGGCAAGTATCATTTTGTGGTGTTAAGTAATTTATATGGAAGTTGTTAACGATAACAAGAAAAGCAGTAAAATAGATCCCCTGCAGGCAGCAGCAATAGACCCCCCCCAGCAACAATAGATTTCCCCCCAGCAACAATGGAGCCCTGCAAAAAAAAAAAAAACACCCCAGCAACAATAAACCTTGAGCAGCAACAACAGATCTCCCAGCAGCCATCATCAATAGGCCCCTCCCAACAACAGATCCCTTCCAACAACAATCGACCCCCCAGAAACATGTGTCCCCCCCCAGCAAACCAGCAACAATAGACCACCATGCAAAAATATATCCCCTCCATCAACAATAGATCCATCAGCAGCCAGCATCAATAGACCGCCCAGCACCCGTTGCCATTACATTCAGTACTGGAGGTGCTGGAACTGCGTTCCTCGCATTTCTGCTGCAAAAATCCCTGAACAAACCCATCATTGGAAAAGAAAGTTATATCTTTCCTCTTCCAGATACTAATATTTCAGTGTTTTGTGTTCTGCAGTGTGATATGGAAACACTTTTTATGATGTTTCTTTTCAGGAAGCAGTGCACTCTGGGAATACAATACAGAATTGCACTGACCCAGTACTCTCCCTTTCAGCACCTCTTTAACAATTTAACATGCACATAAAAGCTTTTTAGAACTGCAGTCCAAAAAGCATATTTCTAAATGTCATGATGCATATAGAGAAATTTGTCATTCATGCTGTCCGCCTCGCTGTTTTCTTCACTTGTGAGTTTGAAGGTCAAGACTAGGATGTGCACATTGATTGATGCATCAGGACTACAGAACTCAGCTATAACAATTGGAGCGAAGGAAGGTGGGGGCGCTCTCTGCACCACCAATTAAAATGAGCTGCTATTTTTCTGGACCAGCTTAGAAATAGAAGACACACGTCTGATTGGTGACTGTAGACCAGGGGTGGTCCACTCTCTTGGTATGGGGGGCCTCAAGTGCAGCCCCCGACATCACCAAAGGACCGCACATAAAATTTTGTGAATATTAATTTAGCACCAGGGCTGTGGACGGGTAACACAGACAGTGCCAGCAGGGGAATCTCTCCTGCAGAGCTATTGTCTTCTCCCGGCGGGGGGGGGTGTGAGGGAAGCTTTCCCCACCAGGAGAAGACAGTGCAGCAGCCGCGAATGATAATCGCAAGAGAATCCAGCAGGCTAGTTGTATCTAAGTTGATTGTCTCAAGCTGATCGATCAGTCAGCCTGCCCATTAATAGATCAAATCTTGGCCGGTTCCTGGCAGAGATTCGAACCGTATATGGCTGGCCTGATGCCCCATACACACGGTCGGATTTTCCGAAGGAAAATGTGTGATAGGACCTTGTTGTCGGAAATTCCGACCGTGTGTAGGCTCCATCACACATTTTCCATCGGAATTTCTGACACTTAGCTGACAAAAACTCTTTGGTGTTCAGGCCGGATGTTGGAAGTGCGCTCCCAGCAGTCACTCCATGTGCAGTGCGCTCCCTCCTCTGTAGCAGGAGTGGATGAGCCAATGATGCTAGAGGGAGAGAGCACACTGTGCATGCGCAAAGTTTTAACAAGACTGAATGGCCGCTCGGGGCTCACATCTAATATCCGGCCTATCCTGTCGTGAAGGCGGGACAGAGGGAGATCAAATGTAAGGAATATTTGCTGACAGGCCATGCACGGCCTACACATATGAAGGGGAAATATATGTAATGTGCTGCGGATCCTGGGATGTAAAGGTTTCTGGGAAAAGGAATAGATGCAGAAAAAGTGAAATAATCCTTTATATTTAAAATAAAAACAGTTGACTTTTATTATAGGTGGCTCTAAACACATTTCTAAAGATCTGGGCTTTAGGCAGTGTTAATTTTGGCAGCAAATTTCGATTTAGTTTTAGTCTTAGGGCCCTTTCACACGGGCTTTCCGATCAGGTCCGCCTGTCACTTTTTCAGGCGGACCTGATTGGACGCTCCATTCAGCCCTATGGAGCGGCGGATGTCAGCGGTGACATGTCTGCTGACATCCGCCGATATCCGATCCTGTTCATGAGATCCAGACGGATGGAAATCCTACTTTCCATCCGTCTTGAGAATCGTATTGGATGAAAACGGATAGTTTTCATCCAATCTCCATAGAGGACAGCGGGGCTTTGACAGGTCCATCGCCGCACAGTGAGCGGAGACGGGCCTGTCATCCACCTACTCATCGGGGATCAGCGGATCGATCCCTGCTGAGCAAAGCGAAGTCCGTACACAGACAAGCCCATGTGAAAGGACCCTTATGCCCCGTACACACGGTCGGATTTTCAGATGGAAAATGTGTGATAGGACCTCGTTGTCGGAAATTCTGACCGTGTGTGGGCTCCATCACACATTTTCCATCGGATTTTCCGACACACAAAGTTTGAGAGCAGGATATAAAATTTTCCGACAACAAAATCCATTGTCGGAAATTCCGATCGTGTGTACACAAATCCGACACACAAAGTGCCACGCATGCTCAGAATAAATAAAGAGATGAAAGCTATTGGCCACTGCCCCGTTTTATAGTCCCGACGTACGTGTTTTACGTCACCGCGTTTAGAACGATCGGAATTTCCGACAACTTTGTGTGACCGTGTGTATGCAAGACAAGTTTGAGCCAACATCCGTAGGAAAAAATCCATGGATTTTGTTGTTGGAATGTCCGAACAAAGTCCGACCGTGTGTACGGGGCATGAGAGTTGATTTTTGGTTTTAACAGATCTGATGAAGGGTGAGATTATTGTAAATCTGTTTACGTAACAGCTGTTTTGTTTCATGGGTTTCTGAGGTTTGTCTTTGTAGAGGTCTGAGGAGTCTCTAAGAACCATCATGTTCTATAATTCTGCTTGCTGTATTCGGCTCTGTGATTCTTCCTCATAAGTTTAATAATTACTGTCTCTGCATTCCTCGGATGTAATAAGTGTTTACTGAATGTCAGCTGAGTGCAGAAGAATGGGCTTGGGACTAAAGGTAATAATCTAAGTCATCCTGTCTACATCGCCTACCTTAGAGAGCAGGTATCCAGAAAGCCAGTCAGAGCTGATAGAAAAATAACCATATGTGGCATTTGTAATTATTTCTATTTAGTACTTTAAATATCACTAGATGAAGATTGAATAAGGCTAGGTTTATGCCTACACGTGCAACTGATCGCGTTAGGGCTGAAACAACTAATCGATTAATCGACAACTAATCGATTATGAAATTAATCGATTACTATTTTCATAATCGATTAATCGGCCAGTAACATAATGGGGTTAAAAAAAGAACTAAAATTAGCTCTTTATAGTACAAATAGAGCAAATAATCTCTACTGTAAATAAATTAAATAAATAAATACATTTAGTTGGTCTACCTGACCGTGGTTTGGTTTCAACAGAACCCCTCATTTTCCACTTCTTGATTAGAGTTTGAACACTGCTGATTGGCATTCTCAATTCCTTGGATATCTTTTTATATCCCTTTCCTGTTTTTTTTTACAGTTCAACTACCTTTTCCCGCAGATCCTTTGACAATTCGATTTTGACCCCACTAACAATTAGAAAATCGAACAAACGTTCTTAAAATGACATTTTTTGTCATTTGTCGGGGAAGACATTGTTTGTTTTTTTAAATAAAAAATTGATCTCTGAGTCTGATGATATTTATCAGATTCACCCTTTAATAGTATATAAGTATATCTCCTCTAATAGTATATACAGTATATCTCTCCTCTAATAGTATATACAGTATATCTCTCCTCTAATAGTATATACAGTACATCTCCTCTAATAGTATATACAGTATATCTCTCCTCTAATAGTATATACAGTATATCTCTCCTCTAATAGTATATACAGTATATCTCTCCTAATAGTATATACAGTATATCTCCTCTAATAGTATATACAGTATATCTCCTCTAATAGTATATACAGTATATCTCTTCTGTCTGTTATTCTCAGAGTGGATTAGATATTTTGCTCCCTAACCATATAGTTGGTTACTTATATTCACCACTGCATAGAGATATTTAAGAATAAATTGCCTTTTTTTAAAACTTTACATATTAACTAAATGATGCACCACACTTTTTTTAAGGTTATTAACCGATTAATCGATTAATCGAAACAATAATCGGCCAACTAATCGATTATGACAGTAATCGTTAGTTGCAGCCCTAGATCGCGTGTGTTCCTGTATATCGTGTGTAGGGCAGCCCAATAACCTGGATTCCCGTCATTTGGAGGGATTTACTCTCACCTCCTGATGTGGCTATGGGACAGATAGTAAAGAGAAATCTCCATTATGGCACACAGATGGCCAGAAGATGGAAAAAAGTTTGGGCTTTAGTTCTAATATATATTAACTGTTACATTACCTATCTAGTCTGACTGATTGTCAGCCCAGCGGCCAACTTCAGAAGCTCACATGGCAAGCTGGCAATGCTGTTTATTGTAATGAAGTTGATTAGTTTTGTCAGCCTGCAACAGGAAGTGTTGTTACAGACAGAAAAGGAAAGAAAATCCCAAATTTTGAATTGCCATTGAAACAGGAATGGATGGGAAATATTCCAGTAGCTCTGTTGACCGTGATAACAACCAGGGATTCCCTCACTTTGGAGACATTTTCTCTTAGTAAAGGGAAATTTCCCCAATCAAACACAGATGGCAAAAAAAAAAAAAATGTTACCCCAACATTTCATACCATTAACTTGTGTTAAAAAGTATCTTGTTCTCTTTGTATTGCTTCCTTTGTGTGAAATATCTGGTGATCCTGCCCGCCCCCCTTCTTTCCTATTTCAAACTGACCATGCTAGGCATGGGAGCACATCCATCCCAGCGTGGTCAGCTTTTTGGCTGTGCTGGGAGCACAGCCTGATTGTCCTCCAATGGGCAAAACTTGGGCTGACACGCCCCCTTGCACAGCTGTTCACTGGGAAGATCAGTGTACTGCTCTCTCTCTGTCTCCCCTTAACACACCCTCCTACAGCATACGCAAGCTTTTGTTTCAATTCTGTCTGAAACAGAATGTGTTTTCCAAGGTGAGGGTTCACATTTACTTAAAGATGAACTGTACTTAAGTTATTCTTCAATATACAGTGCCTTGAAAAAGTATTCATACCCCTTGAAATTTTCGACATTTTGTCATGTTACAAACAAAAACGTAAATGTATTTTATTGGAATTTTATAGACCAACACAAAGTGGCACATAATTGTGAAGTGGAAGGAAAATGATAAATGGTTTTCAAATTTTTTTTACAAATAAATATCTGAAAAGTGTGGTGTGCATTTGTACTCAGCCCCCTTTATGCTGATACCCCTAACTAAAATCTAGTGAAACCAATTGCCTTCAGAAATCACTTTATTTGTAAATAGAGTCCACCTGTGTGTAATTTAAACTCAGTATAAAAACAGCTCTTTTGTGAAGCCCTCAGAGGTTTGTTAGAGAACCTTATTGAACAAACAGCATCATGAACGCCAAGGAACACTCCAGGCAGGTCAGGGATAATGTTATGGAGAAGTTTAAAACAGGATTATGTTACAAAAACATATCCCAAGCTTTGAACATCTCACAGAGCACTGATCAATCCATCATCCGAAAATGGAAAGAGTATGACACAACTGCAAACCTACCAAGACATGACCGTCCACCTAAACTGACAGGCCGGGCAAGGAGAGCATTAATCAGAGAAGCAGCCAAGAAGCCCATGGTAACTCTGGAGGAGCTGCAGAGATCCACAGCTCAGGTGGGAGAATCTGTCCACAGGACAACTATTAGTCGTGCTCTCCACAAATCTGGCCTTTATGGAACAGTGGCAAGAAGAACGTCATTGTTGAAAGAAAGCCATATGAAGTCCTGTTTGCAGTTTGGGAGATGCCGTGTGTGTGTGTGTGTGTGTGTGTGTGTGTGTGTGTGTGTGTGGGGGGGGGGGAGGGGGGGGGCACAGAAATCGTGTGGAAGAAGGTGCTCTGGTCAGATGAGACCAAAATTGAACTTTTTTCCTAAAAGCAAAACACTATGTGTGGCGGAAAACACTGAGCACACCATCCCCACCATGAAACATGGTGGTGGCAGCATCATGTTGTGGGGATGCTTATCTTCAGCAGGGACAGGAAAACTGGTCAGAGTTGATGGAGCCAAATACAGGGCAATCTTAGAAGAAAATGTGTTAGAGTCTGCAAAAGACTTGAAACGGGGTGGAGGTTCACCTTCCAGCAAGACAACGACTCTAAACATACAGCCAGAGCTACAATGATTTAGATCAAAGCATATTCGTGTGTTAGAATGGCCCAGTCAAAGTCCCGACCTAAATCCAATTAAGAATCTGTGTCAAGACTTGAAAACTGCTGTTCACAGACACTCTCCATCCAATCTGACAGAGCTTAAGCTATTTTGCAAAGAAGAATGGGCAAACATGTCACTCTCTAGATGTGCAAAGCTGGTAGAGACATCCCCAAAAAGACTTGCAGCTGTAATTGCAGAGAAATGTCGTTCTACAAAGAATACAAATGCACGCCACACTTTTCAGATATTTGTTTGTAAAAAATGTTGAAAAACATTTATCATTTTCTTTCCACTTCACATTTATCTGCCACTTTGTGTTGGTCTATCACATAAAATCCCAATAAAAAACATTTACGTTTTTGGTTGTAACATGAAAAAATGTGGAAAATTTCAAGGGGTATGAATACTTTTTCAAGGCACTGTAGCAGCAAAGAGACTATGGTAGTAATCGGATTGTGGAAGTTCTACCATACACAATGGACAGGGAGGGGTTGTCCAGCAAACACTCAGTTTACAACAATTTAACATTGAAATTTAAAAGGTTGTGAAAGGTATAAAAGGTCACTAGAATACTGTAGAAATGGAGACAGGCCACAGTGATGAGTCCAAAGCCAATGTTTGTCTTCTAGTATATTTTATGAATGAACTTTAATAAAACTGGCATTTCTGTAATAGCTAGATTGCTTCTCTTTAGGAACAGGTTGGACCTTCTTGTGTACTTCACTTTATACCAATCAGTGAAATCTAAAGATGAGTTATTTGGTAGAGGGCAATATCTGAATAAGATCAAATACTCACAAAAGGCTTCAAGAGGGTTTAAATTAGTAAGGCATCACTGAAAAAGCATTTTGGCATCAGGCATAGCGTTCCAGTTAATTCTCATTCAGGATCTTGTTTTATAATTGTAACTCAGTTCATTCAGTAATTCAGTATAGGACATGGGCTGAGTATTCATTGACTCTGGGATGGTGCCTTCAGGTGATTGGACACTGGCAAGCTTTTTAAGACATATAACCTATAACCCAACCCCAGTATTTCTCAACCTTTTTTCAGTCAAGGCGCTCTTTAAAAATGATGGACAGTCTCGAGGCACCCCATTATAAAATGTAAAAACTACTCTAATAGTTTTCATAAGGGAGCAACATCTTCAAGTCCAAGTAGGACCTCTTCCAAAGTAAATACACTATCGCAAACTGGTACTGACTAGTATTCCACGGTTTCTCTTCTCCCTCAGTTTTTCTCCATCACTCAGCTAATGTAACCCCAGATGATGGAGAGGGGCAGGGAAGGATGCTGTGCAGGTGACTGACATCGTTCTTATTAACTGATTATGTCATTGGTCATTAGGACTTCAGCAGTTAGGTTGTAATGTTGCACAATGAAAACCTGTGACTTTGTGTAACTAAAAGGCAGCCTTCATCCACACGCCGGCTTGTATACAATTGCTGGGCATATTTTTTAGGCATTTTGCCAAGGCACCCCTGAAGAAACTTCAAGGTACCCTGGTTGAAAAAGGCTGCCTTACCCCACACAGTTTTTTTGCTACTGTGCTGTGGTGATGGACCTCCTCCCCCTTACAGAGAAATCGTTCTGAGCGTAACCAGCTTATTATTTTGTCTTTGGATTCTTCAATCAACTCTTCACTGTCTTCTAATCGCATGGGTGCTCAACCTGTGGCCCTCCAGCTGTTGCAGAACTACAAATCTCATGAGGCATTGCAAGGCTGATAGAAGCATGACTCCCAAAGGCAGAGGCATAATAGGAATTGTAGTTTGGCAGCAGCTGGAGGGCCACAGGTTGAGCACCAATGTAATACAGCAATAGAAGTAGTACATCTGGATCCATGCAACACTGGTAAAAGCTTGGGAGCTATACCAGGACCCAAAACTGTCAGGTTGACCTGTAATGTTGCTTCAGGCAGTGAATCCAGCATCAACGCTGATCTGGACACTGTACAATAGTACAATATGTGCAGTTAGCCACAGGGTGCTAAACAGGTCATGAGTATTGGTCCTTCCCTATGGAACCCAGAACACTGAAGACTCCTCTGGGGTATGCCCACCATGATGGTTGAAGCTTGGACCTTTTCTTAGTGACCAGCGACGTAGAAATGTAAAATGGGTTCACCCTGTATCTCTGACCAGTACTGTAAAAAAACAAAAAAACTGTGTTTGGAATTGGGGCATCAAGTGTAGAGTTTGAATTGATTATCATTCAGAATCTTGTTATAATGTATAATTATTAAGTTTTTAGACTGCTGTAAAACTAAAAAAGTATAAAAAATACATACAAAATAGAGAAAAAGTGTGAGCCTAGAAGTATGAAAGAGGCTTCCCACAACCTTGACTGGTCCGAGGATCTTCTCTGAGGTACACACAGCAGTCCTAGAATATAAAAAAAAGCTCTTATGGATTTAATTAACTTTTTGTTTTTGGTTAATTCTCCTATAAGAGGGTGTGCCAGGGAGCGTATCCTATGCCTACATACGTTTGCTAGTAGGTGTCCCTCATTCTCATCTAAAAATGTTGGGAGGTGTGCCATCCGACTTGTGACATCTGACATGGTGATTACAGCAGCAGAAAAAGGAATTTATATTACTCTTGGATTGTTTTGATTGGTCAAAGGACAAGTCGTACTATCTCAAAGTAGCAGCAAAATCTTTTCTTGTTTGTGCAAGTCGGTTGGAAGTAGGACCGATGTAGGACAGATGTAGCAGGGCAAAGTAGGATGACAGTCGTATAACAGTCATGTCGTACCAGTGTGAACCCTGCTCCGACATGAAAGTCCCACGACTTCCGATCTGACTTTGCCCTGCAACATCGGTCAGACTTTAATGAACAGGATCTGCCTTGAGATGAGTGCAACTTGGGTCTGGTATGGATTTTTTTTTCCAATAAATTTTGCAGTGTTAACATTTCCTCTGAGCACAAGTTACATTTCACAAATCGGATCAGTTAAGATGCTGATCAGACTTGGATACAACTTCAATGATGTTCAGTGGGCTGAAGTTGAACCAAAGTCGGACCAAAGTAGTGCAGGAACCTTTTCCTAATTCGGACCAACACAAATCAGACCAGTTAACCTCTTACCCACTGGGCACTTAATTCCTCCTTCCTAACCAGACCAATTTTCAGCTTTCGGTGCTCTCACGTTTTGAATCACAATTACTCAGTCATGCATCACTGTACCTATATGAAATTTTTGTCCTTTTTTTCACACAAATAGAGCTTTCTTTTGGTGGTATTTAATCACCGCTGGGTTGTTTGTTTTTTGTGCTATAAAAGAAAAAATTCTGTAAAAAAAAATGAATTTTTCTTGGCTTCTGTTATAAAATGTTGAAAATTAGTAATTTTTCTTCATAAATTTTGGCCAAAATTTATATTGCTACATATCTTTGGTAAAAATAACCCAAATTAGTGAATATTATTTGGGGTTTGTGAAAGTTATAGAGTCCACAAACTATGGTGCCAATCTCTGAAAAATTGATCACACCTGATGCACTGACGGCCTATCTCATTTCTTGAGACCCTAACAAGCCAGGAAAGTACAAATACCCCACAAATGACCCCTTTTTGAAAAGTAGACATTCCAAGGTATTTAGTAAGAGGCATGGTGAGTTTTTTGAAGTTGTAATTTTTTCGTTGTGTTCTTGGAGCATAAATTACACATATAATTTCTTGACTACCTCTTACATTTTTGAAGGCCCTGGAGGACCAGGACAATGGAAATACCCCCAAAATGACCCCATTTTGGAAAGAGAACCACCCAACATATAATCTATGAGGCATAATGAGTCTTTTGAACATGTCATTTTTTTCTACAAGTTTTTGGAAAAGAAAACGAAAACGCATTTTTTTTTTTTTTTTTACACACAGTTGTCCATTTATACAATATTTATTACAAATAGCATGTACATGCCAAAAATTACACCACAAAATAGATTCTCCTATGGCGATACCACATGTGTGAGACTTTTACACAGCCTGGCCACATACAGAGGCCCAACATGCAGGGAGCACCGTCAGGTGTTCTAGAGGCATAAATGTCAAATCTAATTTGACTACCTATTACACTTTTGTGAGGAACTCTAGTGGCATGGATGAGCATGAATGGGGATGGCTGAGCATGAATGAGTATGCCTGGGTATGGCTGAGTACGGCTGAGTGCGGCTGGGTACGGCTGAGTGCGACTGGGTACGGCTGGGTGCAGCTGAGTGCGGCTAAGTATGGCTGGGTATGGCTGTGTATGAATGGGATGGCTGAGCATGGATGGATGGATGAGCATTGCTGAGCATGGATGAGTATTGCTGAGGATGGATGGATGGATGAGTATTGCTGAGGATGGATGGATGAGTATTGCTATGGATGGATGGATGAGTATTGCTGAGGATGGATGGATGGCTGAGCATGGATGGCTGAGCATGGATGGCTGAGTATTGATGAGGATGAATGGCTGAGTATTGATGAGGATGGATGGCTGAGTATTGATGAGGATGTATGGCTGGGTATTGATGAGGATGTATGGCTGGGTATTGATGAGGATGTATGGCTGGGTATTGATGAGGATGTATGGCTGGGTATTGATGAGGATGGATGGCTGAGTATTGATGAGGATGGATGTCTGAGTATTGATGAGGATGGATGTCTGAGTATTGATGAGGATGGATGGCTGAGCATGGATGGATGGATGGCTTGATGAGTGCTGGAGTTATCACATATCAGCGCTGTGGGCACTGCACATCCAGCCCACAGCGCTGCTGCCTCTGATCTCTCTATACCGATCGATAGAGGGGAGAGAGGAACCGGACGTGACGCCGGTTTGTTTACAAGTGATCGCTCCGTCATTTGACGGAGCAATCATGTGGTAAACGGCCGCTAACAGTGGCCGTTTACCGTGATCTGTGAGGACCCGGCAGTCACGGATGGTGCCGGGTGCGCGTCCCAGGGGGCGCGCGGGAGCGCAATACTAGGAGGAGGTCAATGTACGCCCTCCCAGTGTTATCCGACCGGGCTGCAGCCTTCATTCGGCTATAGCGCGGTTGGCAAGCGGTTAAGATGGCTTTCATAGGGAACCATGGATTTATACATGTCATGCTACATGTGCTCTCAAAATCGGAGCGTATGTCGCACTGGTGTGAACTGGGCCTTAAAATTGCAGCAACTTCAAAGTAGTTCAAGCATTACTTTGGTCTTACTTTCATGCAAATTGAGGGCCATAGACTTCAATGTTAACCTTCAGAAGTTGCATGAAAGTTGTACCTGAATGTTATACAATGCAATTTGTGTGTAACAGTTGTCCATTATCACTGGTCAGAGCCAAAGTCGTATCCAAGTTGCACCCATCCAAAGTTGCGGCAAACTTGCACCAAAGTTGTACTCCAAATTCGGCACAACCTTGGAGCCGTACAAGTGGGAATGGAGCCTTAAAGCGGACCTTCACTTAAAAGTGAAAGTACTGCTAATCAACCTCTCCAATTCCCCCCTACCTAGAAGAGGGTTACACAAGTTTGGCCCTCCCTGTCTGCAACCTTCTGGAACGTGTCACACATCCCAGGAGACTGCCGGACCAATTTGGTGGCGCAGTGCAATTTCACCTATGCACAGCTGTGAAACCGCATAAAGTCACAGCCAAGATGACAAAGCCAGGGATCTGAAGACCAGTGAAGAACTGTCCTCGGTGAAAACCCGATTGACTCCTGGTCTGTTGAGTGTCTAACTATAATATAATACAGTACTCCGCGCTGCCTAAAATATTAACAGTAACACAACAAACAGAAATTTTGCTCAAATCAAAAGGTGCATAAGTGTAGCTCTGAAGTGCCAAACTAAGTTAACAACTCAAACATAAACATAAATACATTAAATTAATAAACAAACCACAGTAAATTTATATACATAAATGTAAATAGCACGTGTGATAAAAAGATATGTGACAAGATCCAAAACAAGTGTAAAGTAAGTAGTAAAGTCCATGGAAATCTCAAGGATCCACAATGTGCAGTGAATAATAACAGTCCATATTGAAATAAGATGGTCTCGGTCACCATACATAAAGCCAATGTGGTAGATGGAAAGTAGAAACACCAATGTGATGGAGCCACCACCAGAATAGATGCAGGCTTACCAGAAAGTTTGAACTCAAGAGAACATACATTCTATGAGTCAAACAGGCTTGTATTGTCAGCCGACAATGGGGGTGAAACCTTGGGGATCCTCAGTGATGGGAGCCTGGAGTTTCTTAGACCCTCATAGAAAAATCGTCGGCGATACAGAGACTGGAGCAGAAGTGTGTGCGCGCCCACGCCCTATGTACAGGGTTTACAGAGCGCACAGCCGGCTGCTCAGAAGGCGCGCCCCCGTCCTCCGCCTCACACTTGTTAGTATCACTGCTTCCTACTCCGGTATTCCCCTTCCTACTCCGGTATTCCTCCTCCTCACACTGCTATCCCGTCCGCTCTACCGCAACGCGCTACCTCTGCTCATTACCCAGGGATGGACACGCCCCTTCCCTGCCTCTTCTCATTACACAGGCGCCAAGACTGTTATTATTCACTGCACATTATGGATCTTTGAGATTTCCATGGACTTTACTACTTACTTTACACTTGTTTTGGATCTTGTCACATATCTTTTTATCATACTTGCTATTTACATTTATGTATATAAATTTACTGTGGTTTGTTTATTGATTTAATTTATGTTTATGTTAGAGTTGTGTAACTTAGTTTGGCACTTCAGCGCTACACTTATGCACCTGGTGAGTGTCTGTTTCTTAAAAGTCAGAGAATGCTGACTTAATTTTCTAAAAAAAATGACTGGCGTTCCTCCATAAAGTTTAATCGAACCTGGAGTAAAGCTGGCCATAGATGGATCAGTTGTTTTTCTTTCAGTCATCGAGTTGAAGGGAAAAACTGACCCGACTCTCCCCATCAACACATTTTATATGGATAAATTCTTCCCGCTGTGTCATTGTATTCCAACAGCAAGGAGCCCCCCCTGCCATCAGAATACACAGATCAGCACGGCAGCCTATTGCCTGTGGCACTTATTGAGCGAAAATACAGTATACTGACAGGGCAGTTGAACAGAAGTTGATCGGTAGATTAGCCACACGTGGATCAAAATTTGGCCAGTCCCTGATGAATTTTGATCCATATATCCATGTATCCAGCTTTAGTCTTTAATCCTTGCCTACTCAAACAAGTCTGCTTTAAATAGATGAGTATACAGAGTATGATTGCCTTTGATCAACCATATGCTTTTTCTGGCAGCCATAAGGAGTTGCTGGGGGTTCCTGGAGCAATGATAAATCTCCACCCCTGATCTTTTTAGCGGTCTGTAAAGTTGGATTTTTCCCATTGATCACTAATGTAGGGTGCATTGCCAGTGATCATCACACTAATGTACCATTTGCTGTAGATTTAGTAATTATTAGCAAGGGTTCCCTGTGACTGGAAAATGTATTTAGGGTTCCTTCTGTGTTTGAAAAAGGCTGTCATAAAGGCTTGTGTAGCTTTGTGCCTTTGCATTGAATTACATTTTTGAAGCGTGCGTAATGCCAAGTCTGCAAGTTTTAGTTTAGTTTATATGGGTGGTGTGGATGACCATTAACAAATGCATTCAGATACAAAAAACAGCATTCAGGAACAACACCCATCCATGTGAGCCCCCAAGGTTCATCCATATGTTGGACTCCATGTGACACGTCTGTGTGTCTGTCTCTGCATTCTCTTGATGTTATCAGATCAGTGGTGTCAGCTTCCCAGTATTCAGTATATACATTTGTGCACAATAATAGAGGCCCATTAAAAATTCTACAGGTCTCATACCAGTAAGGAACAGCCAATCAGCCTAATGAGCTGCATTACACTGTCATCTACATGATGAAATTCTGGGGGCCTGAGTGTAATTGTATTTGTGCTGCAGTATTCCAGTGATAAAGTGATTGTAAGCAGAATGAGTTGCTGTTATTCTGTCTTGTCCTCTTCATCCTGAAATGTCAGCTCTGGTAAATGAGGTTGAGTACAGCCACCAGGCCAAGACATCCCTGGAGATACACCGCAGAGAGGTGACATTTCCTGATCTAATGATGTGACATCGGGGGACTGATCACACAGGGACCAGAGAGGATGGCACAGCATGTCATGAGAGCAGAGGACCAGAACCGATGCGAGAATACTGGGAAATTTGGCAGAGTTACTCTGGGGTGATCTCTGATTCTCTGTTTCATGTCTCTAAAGCGTGTTATCTGTTGCTGTGGGTAACATAGACACTTCTATATGAAGGCTGACAATGGTAGGTTTAGGGGTTGTGTGTTGGTGCTTTGTGAGCAGAGAACGCTGCAGGGGCTGGCTACGTTCATCTGCGCTCTGTGTATGATTTGTGACATGCTCCGTCTGACCGAATATTAGTGAATATTGTACGCATGATGGTTTCTCAGGATTGTAATGTGCCCTGAGTTGGATAACGCTTTCCTCCTGTCCTCACAGTACATTGTATTGTGAACATTCCTGATCCAAAATAAAAAAGTGCTGTGAACTATCTCTGCCTTCCTATATCCTTCAACCCACCCTAAATGTCCATGACGGATGGCAGCTCTGCTTATTATTTCTGTACAAAGCTACAAAATCTGCAGATTTACATTGCATCCATAGTTGTATTATATTCTTTTATCTTTTTTCCAAAAGCAGATGTGAATTGAGATAGGGTCATCATCTGTGCTGGCCAGTTTGTCTTCCTGGACATTAGAGCAGGGATGACCTCCTGAGCATGAGAAAAGATGGTGAGGTGAACGATGAGAGAGTAATCCCAATATGTAGACAGGATGCTGAGTTCTACACATTAATACACTCCATTACATCACAGCCGGGCCTCTGGCAAGAGCCGATTGGGAGAGAACAGGAGGCTGGGAACTACTAAGATGGACTCTGGCCAGCAGCAAAAAGATTTCCCTTCACCCTCCCTTCTGTTCTACAGATGGGCTCATTGTCTACATCCATATTTTACTCTCTAGGGGAGAGATCTGCTGACTACAAAAAATTAGTTTTGTCCATCTTGATTTTATTTTCGAAAAAAGTAAAAACAGTGCAAGTTTACTGAAACCCAAAGCATTCTCTCTGGAAATTCCATGGTGACACTTTATCATGACATAAAATATAACAGTAGGAAATGAGGCCCTGGTGACAGGTTCCCTTTATGAACGTTCCCTCGATGAGCTGCTGATTAGTGTGAGACATTTGCAGTTAGCGTAGCAGCCCAGAAATATGGCCGCCTGATAGACGATGAACAGAATTTGTGGGTAAAACTTGGTGATTTTGCCAATCCTGTCTTCTTGCCCCTGGTACACACAGCCATCCGAAGTGTCTTCTTTACAGTAACTGCTGCTGACAACAATATGATAGATCAGCAGTGAAGTGACAAATGAGCCTTTAGTTAATAGGTAATATTCAAGAAAACATGAATTAAGGATTATTTATATCTCCTCCAGGCACACATACTGTCAGAATCTTTTTATTTAAAGCAGATCTGTGGAGCTCAAGATCTGAATAGGTCCAAAGGAAGAACATAGTATGCTTTGTGCGTCTCACTAATGGCTTTTACACTACAGCAGCACAATTGTTATATTTGATTTATTAAACCTAGATCATTGAAGAATGTGGCTGTTTCCTCTAATAACCAAGAAGACTTTAATTATTATATTTTAACCTACTTTGGAAATGAGACCAACAGCTCCTCTTTTTTTTGATTGAATCTTTAATGAATTACCCAGAATCAATCTACCTCCATGACTGTTTGGCTCATATTCAGCATTGTTTTGTTTGCCTGATGTTAAAGGTTAACCTCAATATTATACTGCAGTGTAACCAGACAGTCTCATTAATACAAGGGATGAATGTGGCCTACCTTTGTAATGTTTGAAAAATTGTAAATACCTCTAAATGGGATTTTTAAGGCAATTATGAAAAATGGAGATTGTATATATGTTCTTTATAAAAAATAGAAATTTATTCATACTAAATTTTTTTACATGATAAAAAGATTCCCAACGGGAAGCCCAGACAGAAAAACACATGTACATGTATCATAATACAGATTATATCACAAGTGGTATCACCCCACTACACATAGAGATACCATCCATACAATTAAAGTGGATGTAAACCCGAAATGTTTTTATTTTATTTTATTTTTTTTTATGTCATAGTGTAGAGTATAATATTTCCTATCATTTGAGCCCAGTCTTGCCACAAAGAGTTAATCCAGCTCTGAGCAATCCTCTTTTATTGTTCAGTGAGATAAAACTTGACAAACAGAGAAAAACTTTGTCAAATCCTCCTCCTTGCTGTGAGTGACAGGTGATTTACATATCTCATGCAGTATTTTTTAATTCCCACCCCCACTCCTTTCTTCAGCAGCTCTGCACGGATTGGCTGTTCCACACCTCAGCATGATTTGGCATACTGAAGTCATGTGGTTACATTCCTGTCTTTTCACTGGACGTTAGAGATCATAGCAGAAGTTCAGTGTTAGAAATACACAGGAGAAAATGCATATTGACAAGGGGAGTGTAGAGGTGGGCGGGGAGTCTACTGACATCACGACTCCACCCACCGAGCTCCAGACAACAGACCCGCCCACAGAATCTGCAGTTTTTCGGATCACGTAACAGACAGAGGGGAGACATTTGACAGGTAAAGATACATGCAGGAGGCATAAATATCCTTATAGATAACCCCTATGGCAGTAGTTTAGAAAGGATGTTTCCCACTACTCACCATCATCTGTTAATTGTATGGATGGTATCTCTATGTGTAGTGGGGCAATGCCACTTGTGATATAATCTGTATTATGATACATGTACGTGTGTTTTTCTGTCTGGGCTTCCCGTTGGGAATCTTTTTATCATGTAAAAAAATTTTGTATGAATACATTTTTATTTTTTATAAAGAACGTATATACAATCTCCACTTTTCATAATTGCCTTAAAAACCTGCATGAGTCTAATTATTTTGTAACGTTCATCCCACTAGCAGGCTTCACCCTGCTTGCGCTTTTCATGTGCTTGCTGGTGATGTTACCACCTTGGTACTACCTGTTACCAAGACCAAAGTTACAAGGCTAGGAAGTTCCAAGATAACTACTCCCAGAAGGAAACAAGAATGTACATGTCCTTAGAGTGTTTCTGTGGTCAAAATGTAAAATCATATAATCATTTCCACATTTGTATTCCGATTATTTATAGCCTACTTCTGTTAAAGCGGAACTACACTGCATCTGTGTACCACAAACTAAAAACGCTATTTTATTCATTTTTAATATTCAAAGCAAACTCACCCATCCATTCATGTCTCCATGCTTTATTTTGCTGAGACATTACTTTGAAAAACACCCCCTCTAGCATTTCTGGCTGTGGTCATCTTGAGTAAGGACAGATGATTCATATAACATTTAATTCCTGGAATCCATCATACCCTCAGGCATGTAGGCAGAAGGCAGCGCTTAGTTGGGAAAACCCATCCTCCCATCCTGAAGACTTTTGGGATGTATGACATCATTTACCTAGGCATGGAAAGCAGGAAGTAGCTGAAGAAATGTAATACCATTTAAAATTTAACCACTTGCCGCAAAATCACATACCTGTACGTCATTCTTCTACAAGTGGTTGTACCGGGGTGATGCCTCTGCAGCTGTACCATTTTTTTAGAGCCGATGGTTGGCTTTCTGATGATAACAATCTGCCCGGGCTCTCCCATTCCACGAGGACCCGAGTGACAAGCCTCCACATCTGCCGGCTGGCCAAAGACCTGAACAAAGCTGGAGTTGGCTTTGATCGGGTCTCTGATCTAGAAACCCTGGAGCCTTAAAGGCATCAGATTTAAAAAAAATTCAGTATTCAAAACATGAATGCTTTTAAGTGCAAAGGAGGGATTTGGGGTCTTATAGACCCCCAGATCCCTCCAAAAAAATACCTCACATGTAGAGCTGCGCAATTAATCATTAAAAAAATTGTGATCTCGATTCAACCCCCCTCACGATCTTAATCCAGCATTTCCACGATTCATGTAACTAGTGAAGACCAGTTCTGCTCACAGCTGTCAAAATAAAAAGCAACATTGACTTAAAGAGAGATAAAAAGAAACATTGTATCCATCTGTTCTTTTAGGGATCAAAGGGATGAAATTTGGTCTGCAAATGAGGTCATTTTAACCACTCAGTCCTGGTTCACACATATGCAATGCGGGAACCAGCGCAATTCCAGTGCCCGCATCACATGTCATTCACTGGTGGTTCACACTGACATCTGCGAACCGCTGCAGGTATCAATGTAAAGGTATTGACACCCCCCACATCAGTTTGCAGATTGCAGTGCAAACTGTCAAATGGTGCAGGAATCCGATCGCATAGGTGTGAACACCCAGTGCAAACCAAAAAAGGGTCCTGCACCATTTTGGTGCAAATGCGATGCGATTTCAGCCATACAGTTTGGTTGAATTTGCATCGCACAGACATCGCATGGGATCTGCACAGCAATGCGGAATCACATGCGATGTCTGTCATCGCACAATTGTGAACCCAGCCTTAAAGACTAAGCCTTTTTGTGACGCTTGTTGCTTACAAGTTGGAATCAATATTTTTTTCTTGAAAATTACTTAGAACCCCCAAAGATTATAGGTATTTTTTTTAGCAGACACCCTAGAGAATAAAATGACGGTCATTGAAATATTTTATGCCACACTGTATTTGCACAGTGGTCTTTCAAACATAATTTTTGGGGAAAAAATACACTTCAATGAATTAAAAAAAAAATGGACAGTAAATTTAGCTGATTTTTTTTTTTTGTATAATGTGAAAGATGTAATCTTTATTCTAAACAAAAAAAAATGTGATTCTCATTTTATCCAGAATTGTGCGGCTCTACTGACACGTGCCTATTACTGTCACAAGGGATGTTTACATTCCTTGTGACAGCAATAAGGTATTCAAAAAAAGTGTATAAAGAAAAAAAAAGTTTTAAAGAGCCCCATCCCTTTGTGCTCACGTGCTAAATTAAACGCATATGTAAGTCACGCTCACAAATGTAAATAGTGTTCAAATCACACATGTGAGGTATCACCGCGATCATTAGAGTGATAGCAATAATTCTAGAACATGACTTCCTCTGTAACTCTAAACGGGTAACCGTTACATTTTTTTAAAAACATCGCCTATAGATATTTTTACGCACCGTAGTTTATCGGCATTCCACGAGTGTGCGCAATTTCAAAGCATGATATGTTGGGTATCTATTTACTTGACGTAACATAATCTTTTACATTATACAAAAAAATTGGGCTGACTGTACTGTTTATTTATTTTTTTTAGTTCATGGAAGTGTATTTTTTCCAAATAAATTACATTTGAAATACCACTGCGCAAATACAGTGTGACATAAAATATTGCAGCGACCGCCATTTTATTCTCTAGGGTCTCTGCTAAAAATATATATATAATGTTTGGGAGTTCTAAGTATTTTTTTAGCAAAAACACTGATTTTAACTTTTAAGCAACAACTCAGAAAAAGGCCTGATCTTCATGTGGTTATTATAACTTCCTATCTGTTTACTAATGCTAGCAGCATAAGGATTATATATAGCCAATGTTGATTAAGAGTGAAGTTCCGCTTTAATCTGAACTATCTTGAAGTTTGTAAACTTACTTTGTGAAGATCTCCCACATTTACCACACACAATTTGTATTCTGTGACACATACTCACTATGCCATATGAGTATGCACTGCTGTGTCACACATTTCACAGAGCCTGCCTTCTCAAGGCTGAATTCCAGGAAATCAGCCATTTTGTATAACATGCTGGATAACTAGGGGCTAAGTCCAATGAGGTGCATGCCACTTTGTGGACTTATCTCTTCAATTTACAATTTGTATTCTTACTGAGTGCTGGGAACATAGCTGTCACTATAAGTCTCTTTCTATAGGTATACCTTCTGGACTGAGCTCCAGCTGCTGCAGGGCTGCATGCAGCTACTGTTGTTCTCCCCTCCCTCCTCCTGTCCAATCACAGAGCTCTTTTGTATTATGTGAACTCTTTCACAAAATACACAAGCTTCAGTGAATGAACAGCAGAGGGCATTGGCGGGCAGGGCTGCTGTATGTGAGAGAAATATCTCTCCTGTCAGAGCCCTGGGAGTGTATTGATAATTGTTCTCCCAGAGCACAATAAAACTGTCAGATGCAATCAAAGTGTCTGAATTCCTGTAGCTTTAACTACAGAGGTGCTGAGAGGAGGAGTTTTAGGAGGTGAAGTCAGTACAGAAATCACAGCTTTCAGGCAGCAAGGTACCAAGGGATATGTAGTCCTTAGAAATTGAAAGTAAACAGCAGACAAGGAGCTGCAACTCATGCAGGGAATCCAGGAAGTAGACAGGCAGAACTCACAACACGAAAAGAGATTCTTCAAGTAAGCTTATATTGGATTGTCAAAAATGACTATTGCTTGTAATGCTATTACAGTGCTTATATAATGATATGAGTATATGCTGTGACTATAAATCTCCTTTAAGGGTTACTACCCAGCAAGAGCATTTATTGTTTAGGCAGATGCTGAAGTAATGAACATTTAATCGCTTTCTGACAATTCTCAGAGACTCCAGTGGTGTTCCTGGTTCTGCTCAGTCCACAACAGCGTCACACTGTTCATACATAGGAGGTGGGGGCTTTCCAGGACTGTCAAAATGTTTTTTTTTTTTTCAAGTTTATGAATTAAATAAACAAGTAGCTTGCTATGGGGGTACTCGGCAGGGGGGGGTAGAGCCCAGAGCGCCGGTGAGGGACCTGAGCAAACAAGAATTAGGCCTGCTTTGTGCAAAACCCTTGCACAGAGCAGATAAGTGTAGCATGTTTGCAGTATCACTTTAAGCTTTGTCTCAATGTAGAGGAAGGTGCCATGAGCTGTTCAGCTACCTCAGCTGTATATTGCATTGTGTGAATGGAATGCTAGTGTTGATATCTGATCAATCTCTCTCTTTTTTTTTTTTTCTCCAGATCTGAAAAAATTTGGCAGTGATGAAATAATCACCTTCCAGCCAGTTGAAATCCCTTGTCTGTGGTAAGTCATTAATGTAACATTTGATCAGATGTGCCTCTGTCATATCATATGTTCCCGTGAGTGTAGTATCTCATTCAGCGCGATCCAGTTCTTCTACATACCGTATATACTCATGTATAGGCTGACCCGAATATAAGCCGAGGCACCTAATTTTACCACAAAAAAATGGGAAAACGTATTGACTCAAGTATAAGCCTAGGGTGGGAAATGCAGCAGCTACTGGGTAAACAATGCCCATCTGCGGCTTCACTGTGTCCTCCTGTGTCAGCAGTGCCCATCTGCAGCCTCACTGTGCCCATTTGCAGCCTCACTGTGCCCATTTGCAGCCTCACTGTGTCCATCTGCAGCTTCCCTGTGTCCTCCTGTATCAGCAGTGCCCATCTGCAGCCTCACTGTGCCCATCTGCAGCCTCATTGTGCCCATCTGCAGCAGTACCTTTGATAACTAAAACAGCGGTGTCTCCCACTGTGTCATGCAGTCTGTTCGGCGGCCGTCCATTGTAACAAAGCCCCGCCTCCTCCTCGTCCGTGATAGTCAGAACACTGATACAATGCTGTGAAACTATCAGTGTTCCGTCTATCACGGACGAGGAGGAGGCGAGGCTTTGTTACAATGGACAGCTGCCGAACAGACTGCATGACACAGCGGGAGACACAGCTGTTTTAGTTATCAAAGGTACAGCTGCAGATGGGCACAGTGAGGCTGCAGATGGGCACAATGAGGCTGCACCCTCAATCGAGACCCTCACTCGAGTATAAGCCGAGGGGGGGGGGGGGTTCAGCCTAAAAAATTTGCTGAAAAACTCAGCTTATACTCGAGTATATACGTAATCTCTGGGAGCAGTTCTTCTATTTCCCCTGAAATCTTAACATACAGTTGGCATTTTTTGCCTTGATTCCTACAAAATACTCATGATTGGCTGGCCTCCATCTATACTTTGTAAGCAGGATGCGTCTAACATATTTTATGTCCGGGATGCCTCTTGTATGCTGATATTCATACAGCAGAACAAATCCCATAGGCCGGGTAACAATCATGACTACAAGAATTACAGCTGATGCCTTCAGTGGCTGTCCATGTTCCATAACCTCCACCTCCCAATAGACCTCCGAATCCAGCATGATTGTGTCCACAAATATTATTGTCTAGGAGAATTCTCCATTCATTCCTCCGCAAGTGCTATTGAGAAGGCAGACTAGAAGTGGAGTCCTAACAAGAGGTGAAGACTTTCTGTATTGCTATTTTTAATTTGCAACATTCAAACAAATTACATTTTATGGGATGTTATAAAAATGATAATTTTGCAAATTATTTTCTTCTGGCTGCTCAGTTCATCTCAGTCTCTGGTGGTGTGCAGAGGCAGCGGACTCGGAGAAGATGTTAGGAAGGGGAATGATTTATTTCACCACTGACCTAGAAAAAGAAGAAATTAACTCTATCACTCTCTCACTTCTGCTTCATGGCTGACAATTCTACTAGACCCTCATAATCTACCTCATTATCAACACCGCCTAAAGAAATTTGGGTGCTTTAAAATGCAACTCCAGCCAAGCGGATGCATGCACAGTTAAATAAATGGATTTATATTGTTTTAACTGCTACAATATTGGCGATTCTGTTAAGCCTGTCATGTGATTCACACAGCACAAGCAAGACGGTTACATCACTTTGCACTAGTGCAGCTTCCTGTGCCTCATCCCAGCATGCCCATTGTGGTAGAAATGAGGATTTCTGTACTGGTCAGGCCCTCCTGTCTAGTAACCCTGACCCCTACAGCTCTTCTGAAATAAAAGAGGGTTTGTAATGGGTTACTTTTGACAATTGGAGTTCCAGATTATTCTGCTTGTGAAATGAAAATTTTGCAATTTTGCTTTTTTTGTCCCATGTTAAATATAGCTACATGAAAGCTGTGTTGCTACATCTCTTTTGTGCTGACTGGTAAATAATGGGAATGTTTTAAAGCAGTATTAACCCCAAAAGCAAGTATTTATTATCTCTAAGGGAAAAAAAAAACGCTGCAACTTCTTGTAGAGTATTAGCTGTAGTTTGGCTTTAATTTGTTACTGTACTTCTGACTGACAGTGCCGCTGTTCAAATCTGCCCCCTGTGCTCCTTCATTCAGAGTGGTGTCTGTATAATAGAGGAGCTGTGTTACTGACCAGATCACCAGGGGAAACCGCTGCACCTAGGGACATAAGATAGAAGGAGTCCAGAAAAGGGGAACAAAAATGGTGATAGGTCTGATGGATAAAACACATCAGAGAGGAATTCAGGAACTACATTGTACAGTCTAGAGCAGGGATCTCCAAAACTATGGCCCTCCAGCTGTTGCAGAACTACACGTCCAATGAGGCATTGTAAAACTCTGACATTCACAGACATGACTAGGCATGATGGGAATTGTAGTTTCTGAACAACTGGAGGGTCGTAGTTTGGAGACCCCTGGTCTAGAAGAAAGAAGGGAACAGGGAGGGAGACATTATTAAAACCTTTGAATACATAAAGGGTGTGAATCAGGTTCAGGCAGAAGGCAGTGATTTTAATATGAATCTAAGATCAAGAACACAGGGACATGACCTCAAACTAGCAGGAGGAAAGTTCAAAGCTAATCTTAGAAAGTATCATTTTTCCAAAAGAGTAGTTGATGTTTGGAATAGATTTCCACCAGAGGTAGTCAACAGTAAGTGGATTTAAACATGCTTGGGACGAACATAGATCTATACTTAACCAATAAAAAAAAAATTAGCAGACTTGATGGACCATTTGGTCTTTTTTCTGTGTTCGCTCTTCTTTGTTCCCTGCTGGTATCTGGGATATAACTTGTGACAAGCATTGCCTCTATACATGAGCATTGTTTTATGCTGCGTTGGATCTAACATCTGAAAAATATCCAGGGCTCTTTAAACACTCAATACATCTACATATTCATACCTACATCTTGTTCCAGGTTGAAGATATGAAGGAGGATTGTGGGTAGCAGGAAATTTGTTGATATTACATTCATAAAGAGACCCTGTTTCCAGACCATTCATTTCAACTGAAATATTCCTATAACATTACATGTATATTTAATGTATTTTATGCATGTTATTTACCTGTACAAACCCCCTTGTGTGGACATCCAAAAGTCCTGAGACTGCTGAGTGCAGCCATCTTGGATGTGATGTCAGTAGCCCCAGCAGACTCACAGCTGTCAATTGTATGAGCCTTCAGTCCTCCTCTATTAGCTACATAAAAGGCTATGTAGGGAGGTGAGGGGAGGGACAGAAGAGCTGGGCCAGCACAGACATTGATTAGACACTTCTAAAAGAGGAGAGTTCTTAGACATGCAATGAGGTGGGCCTGTGCTAGGGAAATGACTAGTTACAATTTCTAGCAAGTTCAGAGGCACATTTCAAGTGAATAAAAAAAAGTTTCATTGATTTGATGATTTCAACGCTACTGTGACTGCTAAGGACAGATGATGGTCAGGGAGTAAAGATGGTTAAAACAAAGTCAGTGTGATTGACAGTGGCTGCTCCTCAATAAACAGGTCCTGAGTAACTTAATACATATATAAAAGCACAAGAGGGTGCCTCCCTCTGAGTGTAAACCATAAGAATACGTGAAAGTAAGGAGTACACAACTATTTCATTCACTATATATAAGTTGGGCTGCACGATTCTGGCTAAAATGAGAATCACTATTTTTTTGCTTAGAATAAAGATCGCGATCCTCACAGCATAACATCATCTTTCAGATTATACAAAAAAATTGCGCTAACTTTACTGTTTCGTTTTTTTAAATTCATTAAAGTCGATTTTTTTCCACAAAAATTGTGTTTTAAAGACTGCTGTGCAAATACAGTGTGACACAACAATTGCCATTTTATTCTCTAGGGTCTCTGCTAAAAAGAATATATAAATAATAATTGGGGGGTCCAAGTAATTTTCTAGCAAATAATACTGATTTTTAACTTGTAAGCAACAAGTGTCAGAAAAAGGTTTAGTCTTTAAGGCCCATTTCACACATGCCTTTAGTTTGTTTCATCAGTTCTATCCCATTTTTTTTTTAAAGAAAAACGGATCAGTTTTCATCAGTTCTTGATCAGTTTTCATCAGTTTATACATCAGTTCTTTACATCCACTTAACCACTTGAGTCAATTTTTTGGTTTACGTTGCACGGTTCTGGATAAAATAAGAATCACAATTTTTTTGCTTAGAATAAAGTTTACGATTCTCGTGGCCTAACATCATCTTTCACATGATGTTGCGCAAATACCGTGTGACATAAAATATTGCAACAACTGCCATTTTAAGCTCTAGGGCAGTGATGGTGAACCTTGGCACCCCAGTTGTTTTGGAACTACATTTCCCATGATGCTCTTGCACTCTGCAGTGTAGTTGAGCATCATGGGAAATATAGTTCCAAAACATCTGGGGTGCCAAGGTTCACCATCACTGCTCTAGGGTCTCTGCTAAAAATATATGTATAATGTTTGGGGGTTCTAAGTAATTTTCTAGCAAAAAATACTGATTTTAACTTGTAACAAGTGTCAGAAAAAGGTTTAGTCTTTAAATGGTTAAACGTCCCTCATTTAGAGACCCAAGTTGATTCTTTTGATCTAAGAACTGAGAGATACATTGTATCTCTTCATTATCTCTGAGGAATGTCTTTTTTTTTTTTTGACAGTTCTGGCTCTGCAAAAAAGCTGACAATTAGATTTAAAATCTGACAATGACAGTCGGCGTTGGCAAGTGAGGGAGCCTGTTTGTACAGACTGCCCCATTGCGATATGTACAGCTCTTCTCCCCCTCTCCTTGCACACACTGCCCCCCCCCACAAATGACAGCTCCAAAACCTAAGGAAATAAAAAACACCGGCAATTGCATTTAAAAGCTGACTATGACAGTCAGCGCCATCAAGTGAGGGAGGCCTGTCTGTACAGACTGCTTCCTCACTGTGTATACTGCTCTCCTGCCTTTCTCTGCCACAACCCCCCCCCCCACAGTGACTGGTTGCCCCTAACAACCAATGCAAATGTCAGTTTACATCTTTTTTTCGTCTGATCCATTTTTTTGACCGATTAAAAAATAGGGCTTTCATCCTTTCAAAAAAAAAAAAAGGGGATGTTTAAGGAAGCAGATGAAAATAGATGATCATCCATTGTCATCCGTGTTTCCATTGGAATGCATTGATGTCCGTTTTTTCATCCGTCAACGGATGACAAAGGGTCTGTATGTGTGAAAGGGGTGTAAGTGGTTAAACTGACCTCATTTACAGACCAAAAGTTCATTCCTTTGATCTAAAGAACTACATGTTACAATGTTTTTCTTTTATCTCTGATGTTGTGATAAATTTGGCAGGCTGCCTGGATTTTTTTTTTTTTTTTTTGTCAGAAGTGAGCAGAGAACTCTTTGCACTTGTTACAAAGAATCGGGAAATGCTGTTTTAAGATCGCAAAGAGAGTTGAATAGCGATCTTGATTCTTTAACGATTAATCGTGCAGCTCTGGTTGGTGTTAAAGAGGAGCTTCACCTTTAAAAAAAAAACATTAAAAGCCAGCAGCTACAAATACTGCAGCTGCTGACTTTTAATAAATGGACACTTACCTGTCCCAGGGTCCAGCGATGTCAGCAGCCGAAGCCGATCAATTGCTCGGCTCTCGGCTGCCCCCGCCGCCATCCTCGGTCAGGGAATCGGGAAGTGAAGCGCTGCGGCTTCACTGCCCGGTTCCCTACTGCGCATGCGCGAGTTGCGCTGCACCTCTGCACTGGTCCCCGTTGTGTGCTGGGAACTATGTGTTTCCCAGCACACAACGGGGGGGCGGGCTTCTGTGGATATTCTGCGGCTGTCTAAGCCCGGAAGTGGCTGCAGATACCTGTATTAGACAGGTATCTGCACCCCCTCCCCCCTGAAAGGTGCCAATTGTGGCACCGGAGGGGGGGAGGAATCCGATGAGCGGAAGTTCCACTTTAGGGTGGAACTCCGCTTTAAGCATATCATCCTATGAAGTGTGGTCATCTGTGGGACTGCAGAGATCGGCAGCAAGCGGCTGGTAAAGGCAGAATCGTGCTGGAAACCGAGCGTGACGACCACTGTGTGCCTGGGAGCTGGAGCGCAAGCTGTCAGATTAGGTAGTGGCTTCTGGGTCCGCTCAGTGGGAATTGGCTGTCCGCGAAGATGCCGTCACTAGGTTTAGGGGGCGTGGTTACGCATTTTAGGGCACCCCCATTTTGTCAAACCAATGTAAAGGAGGAAGGCACCTGCCACTTGCTGTCGATCTCTACAGTCCCTCAAATGACCACACTTCATAGGATGACATGCTTAAAGTGTAAGTTCACCATCACAGAAAATTCTGTAAGGGGAACTTAAACGGGACTAGGGCTGCAACTAACGATTATTTTCATAATCGATTAGTTGGCCGATTATTGTTTCGATTAATCGGTTAATAATCTTAAAAAAAAAAGTGTGGTGTATAATTTAGTTAATATGTAAAGTTTTAAAAAAAGGCAATTTATTCTTATATATCTCTATGCAGTGGTAAATATAAATAACCAACTATATGGTTAGGGAGCAAAATATCTAATCCACTCTGAGAATAACAGACAGAAGAGATATACTGTACATACTATTAGAGGAGATATATACTGTATATACTATTAGAGGAGATATATACTGTATATACTATTAAAATGTGAATCTGGTAAATATCATCAGACTCCGAGATCAAATTTTTTTTATTTAACAAACAATGTCTTCCTTCAAAAAAAAAATTTATTTTAAGAATGTTCGTTCAATTTTCTAATCGTTAGTGGGGTCAAAACGACGTTCATTTTCAACCACAGTGACGGGAAAATTTTGAAACAATAGCAAAATTCAAAGGAATTTCAGTTCAGAAATTACATTCATTTTAAAAACAGAATGTTAAAAACCAAGTGAAAATTTCAAACAACATTCTTTCATTCAGTGAATGTACAAAGATTTTTCGTCTGAATATTCTCGTCTGAATATTTTGTCTGAAAATTGATCAGTGTGGCCAGCATAAGGCTCGGTACACACCTATGCAGTTTGCTTTTGATCTGTTTCTGCAGTGCTTTTTGCTGTGTGTTTTGACTTTTACGCACGTGATTGTGCTGCGATTTGCGTTTTTGCATTTATTTTTGGCCAATTTGTTGTTGGGAAGATTAAAAAAAACAAAAACTGCTGAAATAATTACACGCTTTTCTGCAGCTTTTCCATTGAAGTATATTGAACCAAAAAAAGCACCGTTTTGCATTAAAAAAAAAGTCCCTGACCCTTTCCAATTATGCAGCGGCTGAAAAAAGCATAGATGTGAACGTGTCCCATAGGAAACTATGTAAATGGACTGTAGTGCTTTTCTGCAAAAAGCACCAAACACATAGATGTGAACCAGGTCTAAGACGTTTAGTAACATAATGGGGTTAAAAAACTAAAATTAGCCCTTTATAGTACAAAGAAAAACAGATAATCACTACTGTAAGGGGTTCATTTTTTTTTACTGTAGTGTAAGTAATATTTACAGTAGCAATTATTTGCTCATTTTATACTATAAAGGGCTCATTTTAGTTTTTTTTAACCCCATTATGTTACTGGCCGATTAACCGATTATGAAAATAGTAATCGATTAATTTCATAATCGATTAGTTGTCGATTAAACGATTAGTTGTTTCAGCCCTAAACGGGACCCCCTCCTAACCTCCCCCCCCCCCCCCCCCGTCCCGCTGACCTGTTGCACGGCGATTTCTTATTCTGAGCCCCAGTATAGCCGCCTCAGGGGTCTGGGGCTTAGAAACCCTCTCAGCATTCATGCGTCTTCTTTCCCGCTGACAGGACAGGCTACGCTTGTTCTGATTGGTCGGCGCCGCCCGTGTGATGGCGCCGACCAATTAGAATGCTCCGAAACATCCCTCCTGATGGGGTACATCTTGGAGACTCAGAACGGGAGATCGCTGCAATCCAGGTCAGTGGGCGTCGGGGGGAGGGGGATGGGGGTGTCCTCTGTAAGTTCACCTTACAGATTTTTCTGTAGAGGTGAAATTACCCTTTAATACCAACTTAGATGGAGGCCATCCTGTTGTGCTTGCTTTAATAAAAATTAATTGTTGGAAAGAAAAAACACTGCAAACAAGTTGATGACGGGGTCTGTTTAATATTTGATGACTCATGGGAGAGCTGGGGAAGAAAACTTTAGAAGAAGTGTGATGCCTGCTGTTATCAGGAAGTTGTCCCTCTGTGGACTGTGTGAGAGTGACAGTGGTAAAGCGTTCCCAGCGTTGGCTGCAGCAGCCGGGGTGACTTGTGGACCTCTCCCACACCCACTAACGGACCTGGGAGGACATCTGCTGCAGATTCTGGGGAGAGACGCGATGAGGGTTGTGGTGTACAGCCGGAAGGACAAGGATTCCATGTTCTCTGTTTATCCAGGCTGATTCCTGTTTGTGTCTTTATATTAACTGGTTTCTGCGCAATACTGAAATAACAAATGTGGTTGCGAGTCCTTGGATATCAAAGTGTCCTCTGGCCCTCAGAAATGCTGCTAATGGTCACCATGGCAACACTAGAGAAAAGTAAACTTTAATAGCAAGTTGGTCTTACCGGGTCTGTATAAAAATGCAGCATTTAATAAAATAATCATTATGTGTTAATGCTCTCTGCTGTAAGAAAACCTAGGTGTATCGCTCATACAATCCGTGATCTGTAACATTCCACACATGGCAGCCACCCGACACCATACACCGTTCTGCTACAAGCTGATATAAAAGGATGCATATGTAAAAGGTGCTACAACCCATAGTCTAATGACCTCTTTGGTGATGGACTGTCCCTCAGAGTCATCACGGCCAGTGCAAGCCTGTAGACCATGGATATGCAATTAGCAGACCTCCAGCTGTTGGAAAACTACAAGTCCCATCATGCCTCTTCCTCTAGGTGTTATGCTTGTGGCTGTCAGAGTCTTGCTATGCCTCATGGGACTTGTAGTTCTGCAACAGCCGGAGGTTTGCTAATTGCATATCCCTGCTGTAGACCCTGCATTGTTCTTGATGATGTCAGGACCTTAGACTGCTGGAGCGTGGGAAAGAAGATGCTGCAGAGACATGCCTAGCAGCGTGGAGGGTAGGCTAGGTACATCTTCTTTTCTGTGGCCCCTAGACCTAAAAGAACAATGAAGCCTTTTGGTGCAGGCATAGCCCCACAGCAAGGGATAATTTTAAAGTTTCCCAAAATTGGGTTTTAAGGGCTAGTTCACACTGGCCACACCTAAAACATAAGGCACAGTTTACTTTTATTTATTTATGTATTACTTTGTTGGACATGTACACTCCATTCATGTCTCCACACATGCAGTTACTTGCCATGCCATCCAGTGTACAGCGGAAAAATGTAGCATGTCTGAATTTTTCCTCACTGCACCACACTGCACATCACACCAGTGCTTCAGTAAGAACGGTGACTGGTGTTGATACAGAATGGAAAAAAAACATTCATCTCGGTATATGTGAAGAAGGTCCAAAACATTACACGTTTCTATCCTATCCCATCCCTATTATGTTTTTTTACTCTAAAATTTCAGAGCCTGTAGCATCTTTCATATTCTTATCAATTTTGGTACCAGACCAGGTTCCTAAAGCCAGTGTTAATTTTGGTGACTAAAACATTTTCATCTACTAAATTAATACTATTTTAGTCGACTAAAATACAACTAAATCTAAAATGGCATTTTAGTCAAAAGACTAAAATACGACTAAAACTAAATTGAAATTTGATGTCAAAATTAACACTGGTCTGTAGTGCATGTTCAAATCTAAATACCATAAATAATAATATAAATAGTAATAATAATATTCGATTTTTCACTCCAGCAGTATATAATGTTTGGAAATTGTAGAGAAATACTTAAATAATGCATTACAATTTAACTACACCCAATAGATTTTAGATGACTAAAATTTGTTTTAGTCGACTAACATGTACTGGAGATTTAGGGCTCATGCATGCATACCAGTGTTAATTTTAGTCTTAGGACTAAAATGGCATTTTAGTTTTAGTCCCATTTTAGTCTTCTGCAATTGTTTTATTCGTATTTAGTCGACTAAATCTCAAGTACATTTTAGTAATTGCAATTTAGTTTTAGACATAGTCTTTTGACTAAAATGGCATTTTAGTTTTAGTCTAATTTTAGTCTTTTAGTTGTATTTTAGTCATCTCAATTGTTTTGGTCGTATTTTAGTAAACTAAAATAGTATTCATTTAGTCGACTAAAATGTTTTAGTCCTTTTAGTCGACTAAAATGTTTTAGTCGTTTTCATCGACTAAATTAAAACTGATGCATACAGGACATTTTTACAGCTGCTGTTAGGGGCATTTGACGTTTTTTTAACTGCCTATAAAAGCCCCTCCATGTTGGCTTTGCACACATTCACACGCAAACTGTCAGAGATGTCCGGAGGTCATAAGCATTTAGTGACAGTTAAACAGAAACAGCCAGCCTGTGCTTCCAGGAGCAGTAAAAATGAGAAACGTGGCTAAACGTGTCAAGCCGTGTTTTTCCATTATAGAGAGTGTTTTCAATAAAAAAACGCCCAAAACCGCTAACACGGGAAGCCACTAGTGTAAAAACGGGCGTTTTTAGCGCTGCTGTAGTGCTGGCGTTTTTAAAACTTCCTGTGTGCATGAGCCTAGTTGACTAAATACGACTAAAACGATTGCAAAAGACAAAAATGAGACTAAAACTAAAATGCCATCTTAGTCAAAAGACTAAGGGTCCTTTCACATGGGCTTGTCTGTGTACGGACTTCGCTTTGCTCAGCAGGGATCGATCCGCTGATCCCCGATGAGTAGGTGGATGACAGGCCCGTCTCCGCTCACTGTGCGGCGATGGACCTGTCAAAGCCCCGCTATCCTCTATGGAGATTGGATGAAAACGGTCGGTTTTCATCTGATCCGATTCTCAAGACGGATGGAAAGTAGGATTTCCATCCGTCTGGATCTCATGAACAGGATCGGATATCGGCGGATGTCAGCAGACATGTCACCGCTGACATCCGCCGCTCCATAGGGCTGAATGGAGCGTCCAATCAGGTCCGCCTGAAAAACTGACAGGCGGACCTGATCGGAAAGCCCGTGTGAAAGGGCCCTAAGACTAAAACTAAATCGAGATTTGCTGCCAAAATTAACATTGCCTAAAGCCCAGATCTTTAGAAATGTGTTTAGAGCCACCTATAATAAAAGTCAACTGTTTTTATTTTAAATATAAAGGATTATTTCACTTTTTCTGCATCTATTCCTTTTCCCAGAAACCTTTACATCCCAGGATCCGCAGCACATTACATATATTTCCCCTTCATATGTGTAGGCCGTGCGTGGCCTGTCAGCAAATATTCCTTACATTTGATCTCCCTCTGTCCCGCCTTCACGACAGGATAGGCCGGATATTAGATGTGAGCCCCGAGCGGCCATTCAGTCTTGTTAAAACTTTGCGCATGCACAGTGTGCTCTCTCCCTCTAGCATCATTGGCTCATCCACTCCTGCTACAGAGGAGGGAGCGCACTGCACATGGAGTGACTGCTGGGAGCGCACTTCCAACATCCGGCCTGAACACCAAAGAGTTTTTGCCAGCTAAGCAGTGATAATGTCATTGTGCTGGGGATCCTGGAATGCATAGAGGATTTTGTGGAAAAAAGTGCAGGAAAATGGAGCTAACCATTTAAATTGACTGCCAATATCCATTCCCCCACTGTTGGTGGGTGTAGTGAAATCTACTTTTGTGCAATCAATTTTCTAGCAATGTTCACATTGTTCTATTAAACCTCAATCCCAGACTTGTTTTTCCGGAATCTCTAGATGTCCCAAAATACAGATCTATGTATTCTATGCAACATTGTTTGTAAAACAACATTAATGTTGTACAGCTTTCCAATATCTTAACAATTTAGGATATCTCCAAATAATATGTATGAAATCTTGCAGGGCCTGTCCACATCTAGAACAACTAGGACTTTCCCAAAGGACTGCTCTATAAAGTGATTGGGGGGGTTTTAAACATCCTGTAGACTTTACTTTACTCTTTGAAATACTGATATTGAGACCAGTCATCCTCTTTTGACACCGTCTATGACTTGACATTGTGTCACATGACCCAGCTCTTTCCCAGCCTGTCTGCAGGGAATCAGTGGCATGAGGAGCTTCTAGTCATCTTCTACTGGCCACATGTTAAAAAAAAAAAGTGGGCATAGAGGAGGCGGGAGGGAGTGGCCAGTCATTTACCACTGTGTATATGCCCACATGTGTGACTCAAAAATCACATGGACTGCTCAGGGTAAAAATACACTGATAATTGATCACCTGCACTAGCTGCCAACACTGCTCTGCAAAATCCCCAACTGCAGTGGGGACATGGACATGAAGGGGAGACAGAGAACAGCAGGATCAACCAGGTTTTTTACAGTATACAGAAAAGGAATGCCATAGTGACTGAGTGAGTATGAACAGCATGTAATATACAGCATTTATTGATTTTATTGATAGTTTTTAATTATGTGAATTTAATGACACTTTAAGGATAGACAGATATTTCTCTGCCTGGTTTTCCTTATGAGGTATATGACATGGAGGCTATACCTTCTGGGATGGTGACCACAATATAAAGCATTTGGAGTTGGGGGCCAGATGTAATTATATAGGTTCGGTTAATTTGGTTATGGATATGAGAACAAACATCAGCCATGTTGCAGCACCACTCCAGAAGTCACTGGTTCCCTGATACTGGTGGTGGTGGGGGTTATAACACTTTCTCTTTATGACCAGTAAAAATATTTTTATGAAGGTCTCTTCCCCTGAAAACAAAAATCTTCTTTCCTTTGTATGTTTTTTTCCCTCTCTAGGTTTTCAGTGAAACTCCAGTTTTGTTAAGATGAAGACTATTCCCTAGGTGAACCATATTCATTGCCAGGAAACTAATGTAACCCTTTCTCAAAGTGACTATTAAGTGGGAAGGTCCCCAGTCATTATCACCACGACCTGAGCTGTGACTGTGTTCTTATAAGAAATTCTGAGCCTTTACATCCCTTCAGGAATACAATATAGTCTTATCAGGATCTAACTTGAGATTCATACAATTTTAGTTTAAGCTCTGTGCAGACTTTTGGGAAAGCAGTGAGACAATAACACAAGCAGGAAATGAGCTTATTGGAAGAATTCTGTATAGTATGTCCACAGGCTGCCATATTGTAGGGGAGTGACCAAAAAATCAGATGGCCTCAGCCTGAAATGGAAAGATGCCATGAAACGGTCTCTGTCTTTGTTGTTGTAGCTTAGGCGCTTAGCTGGCAGGGAGAACAACTACAGACACTAGCTTCAGTGCCATTAAGCCTCCACTCACCAGGGGGAGTTGGTAGGACTTGAGAAACTAAAAGGACTATAATACAGCTGCGTGTGATCATGGGAAATGTAGTTTACAAGGAGAGCTGTGGAGATGAAAGCATTTGCAAACTTCAAGAGCCACAAGAACTCCTGTGAGAAGTAGGGAAAGCACAGAGGTTTCCTGGGCTTTGAGACACAGATGGATTATTGCAGTATGGTTACTGGAGTGGGTCAGACCTGTTGCTGTGGGTGCAGAGACCAGCGGCAGCTACTGAAGACCAGAGTGCCAGGAATCCGACCTGTGAGGAATAGAGTGGTGGGACTGAGCTTTGAGGACCGGATTACGAGGACTGAGGCCCCAGAAGATCAGGTACCTGAGGAACAGAGTCAGAGGAGTGCCCAGGACAAGGTTCGCTGGGTGCCAGGACTGGTGAGTGGTTGCGGCTGTGCTTACTGTACCACAGCCGCTAATGTGGACTAATGGTAAAGTACCATTAGCCCAAGCTGTCCAGTAAAAATTCTGCAGTGGAGGCACGCCTCTCACTGCAGTGTCATAGAAGGGGCATGCGTCTAAAAGACAAATGCTCCCTTCCAGCCCAGCCCCCTTAACTACAAGGAAGTACATGGGTTTATGGGTATACGATTTACCCACAATCCCATGTTTTTCTCACACAGTTAAGAGGGAGAATGAGAATCTGCTGCTTTTAAAAAGGTACTGTTATAATCAAGCTAAATCATATATTTATATGCTGTATGCTATAACCTAATCATTTCTTATTTATCTATTTACTGTAAAATCGCTGGTTTGAGTTTGAGTCAAACTTCAGTAATTTCTCTGTTAGGCCACCTGCTTGAGTACAGTTTTTGAAACTATAGTAAATTACCTTTAAAAACAATATATAATAATTATTTGTATATTACTTATGGTAATTAACCCCTTGCCACCCAATTCTGACACTTCTCTCCTACATGTAATAATCATCATTTTTTTTGCTAGAAAATTACTCAGAACCCCCCAAACATTATATTGTTTTAGCAGACACCCTAGGGAATAAAATGGTGGTCGTTGTTGGTGGTCTACTTTTTATGCTACACGGTATTTGCGCAGCAATTTTTCAAACACTTTTTTTTTTTTAACTTTCATGAATATATACCGGTATATAAAAAAAAACAAAACACTAAAGATAACCCGATTTTTAATTTTTTTTGTATAATGTGAAAGATGATGTTACGCAAGTAAATAGATATCTAACATGTCACGCTTTAAAATTGTGCACACTCATGGAATGGCGCCAAACTTCAGTACTTGAAAATCTCCATAGGTGACACTTTACATTTTTTTACAGATTACATGTTTAGAGTTACAGAGGAGGTCTAGTACTAGAATTATTGCTCTCGCTCTAACGTTTGCGGCATCTGTAACCTGTGTGTATCTGGCTTTGATACTAGCCAGTGTCTCACCAGCCACTGACCTCACCGCACATCCCTGCCATGGTTGCAGGAAAGAAATTTGCATCATCTTCAGCCAGCTTTACTGTTTATACCTTTCACTGTTTATACTGCTGTTTACCAGTGCTGCTGATATTAAGTAAGTTTTTCTTAGTACCGTGGTGATTTAGATCAGGGCTCTCCAAACTTTATAAGCAAAGGGCCAGTTTACTGTCCTCCAGGCTTTAGGGGGCCAGGCTGGGCCTGTGGGAATAGAAAACGCCCTAACATCAGTGCCCATCATTGGTTTAATTGGGAGAAATAGTGCCCCATTAATGGTGTCAGTAGGGGGGAAGATGCCCCATCATTGGTGTCAATTGGTGAAATATTGCCCCAAGGGCCTGATAAAGGCAAGCAAAGGGCTACATCCGGCCCCCGGGCCACAGTTTGGAGACCACTGATCTAGATTAACAGCCATACTTTAGCCTAGTATCCATGTCAGTTAGTTTATTGCATTCTCTGATTTCATTAGTCTGGTGCATTTTTTCTATAGGACAATATATATTTGTGGGTAGTATAGTAATACTAGAGTTGTGGCAAAGAACAGAGGACCGGTCATACCAAGCTTCTCCTCCAGGAGTAAGTGCTACATTATGTATGTTATTTTAATGAAAAATGGTTTTCTTTTCAGTAGTCTGACACTAACCTGTGTACAACAGAAGGCTTTACTGTCTTATAGCAAGACCTGTCTAGTCCTATATGTATTTATAAAAAGGTAAGTTTAGTATTGCTGGTAACACTTTCCGTTGGTACCTGTATATGAGAAGGTAGATTTATATTGATGATAGCAGTATATGTTGTGCCCTATATATAAGAGAAGGCAGTTTTACTTTAATGGTAGAAGTTTCTGTTACCTGTGTATAAGAGAAGACAGTTTGCATTGCTGGTAATGGTATATGCTGGTACCTGTATATAAGAGAAGATGGTAGTGTTTTGCTTCTGCCTGTATGTATCCCGGCTTTAACCCTGCCACCTGTATACAGGTAATGTCAAGCAGGCTATTGGGGCCTCCAGGCATTGGTGGGAGAGAGCGGTTTGGTCGTGCAGCATTTGGCCGCAGTTTTACTTTGCTGAAAGGCTGCCATGGCAACAGATGAGATGGAGCATGACATGCGCATACTAAAACACCTCTCCTGCCTTCCATCTGAGTCCAGGAAGCGTTACAGTTACCGTGGGAGGGAGAGGAGCCGAGCCTGGAAATAAAGAGGAATGAAAATCGTGTTATTCTAGAGGTGTGTGAAGTTAGAGACATTATCGCAGACATTCAATACAATACAATGCAATGTACCAGGGCAGCCAATCACCATCCACTAATCTGAGAAAGCAGCTTATTATTGGTTACTTTACACACCTTTAAGATGGAGAACGTTACCTGTCACACATGATGCTAATGAGGGGTCATTCTATCATAATGGGGGAATGATGATTGCCAGCACTGCTTATTACTTGTAGCATTTTAAATCAGGTGAGAAAATTAAAGTTAAAAACTGATTGTCATATGTAACACTTGTGATCACAGAAAGATGATTACTGTGACTTACAGTACTTAAAGCTGAATTCCAGGAATTCAGCCACTTTGTAAAAAGTGCAGGCACACTATGAGTTAAGTCCAAGGAGGTGCCAAACATCTCCAGAACGAATCTCTATTTTTATCTAACAGGTTTATGGCTCTGACACTCAGGGCTGTGATAGAGGAGAGAGGCACACAGTACAGCTATGCCCACCTCTCCCCTGTGCTCCCCATTCAGAGCAGCCTTTGTATTTTGTGAATGAGTTCACATAATACAAAAGCTTTTGTGATTGGGCAGAATGAGGGAAGATAGTTGCACCTGAAGCATCAGTCCTAGGGCTCCTGGAAAAACAGTGATAGCCATCTTCCAGAAGTGCAATAAAACTGTCAAATGTAAGTAATCGAGATAAGCCCAGGAGATGCCATGCACCTCCTTGGACTTAACTCATAGTGTGCCTGCAATGTTTACATAGGAGCTTGATTCCTGGAATTCATATTAACAGCACAGTGGGATATAGTTATAAAGCAGTGAATCTGACAATCACCAAACATTCACTGCAGATGAAAATTTCTGAGTTATCTATTTTAAATCACAGTGATTGATTACTACACATGAAATAAAGTGGATATACAGTATCTCACAAAAGTGAGTACACCCCTCACATTTTTGTAAATATTTTGGTATATCTTTTCATGTGACAACACTGAAGAAATGACACTTTTCTACAATGTAAAGTAGTGAGTGTACAGCTTGTATAACCGTGTAAATTTGCTGTCCCCTCAAAATAACGCAACACACAGCCATTAATGTCTAAACCGCTGGCAAAAAAAGTGAGTACACCCCTAAGTGAAAATGTCCAAATTGAGCACAAAGTGTCCATATTTTGTGTGGCCACCATTATTTTCCAGCACTGCCTTAACCCTCTTGGGCATGGAGTTCACCAGAGCTTCACAAGTTGCCCCTGGAGTCCTCTTCCACTCCTCCAAGACAACATCACGGAGCTGGTGAATGTTAGAGACCTTGCGCTCCTCCTCAAAAGACAACCTCTGGATATGACGCTAAGCACGTGCACTCAACTTCTTTGGTCGACCATGGCGAGACCTGTTCTGAGCGGAACCTGACCTTTTTTTTTTTTTTTTTTTCTTTTAAAGATATTTTTATTGCATTTTTTTTAACAAACCTACATACAGAAAAAAAAGCACACAAACAGAACAACAACACAAAGTACAGAATGCTCCTATTCCAGCATATACCGGAAAGGGAATTGTACATCATATAGACATTATACTAGGCAGTGCAACATACGTCTGATATGGGTATCAATCATGGAAGGAAGGTACTACAGTACCAAACATCGTAAACATAGCAAAGTTCAGGGTAGTAGTACAATACAGAATTCACAGTGTGATCTTCATTTATAGCAGTAGGGGAGAGGGTCAGCGGACTAGCTAGCCACCTGCCCCATATTTTGTGGAATGTTTTATTCCTTTTTCGAATATCAAAAGTAAGCTTATATAGAGGCAATTAATCATTGACAGGTTTTAACCAAAGATTTTGGGTCGGGATCGTTGATCCCTTCCATGTCATTAGAAGGGACATCCACGCATAGAAATAGAGGTTACAAAGCAGTCTCTTGGCCTGAGGAGTACCAGCGAGGTCACCAAAGATGCCCAGAAGACAGTTTTTGGGGTTGACTATATTTGGGAGACCCAGTGCTGAAGAGATGAAGGAGCCTATATTCACCCAGAAGTCTTGTACAATGGGACAAGTCCAAAAGTGGTGGATAAAGTCAGCAGTTTGGCCACATCCCCGGAAACAATCAGCAGAAGAGGATGTGCCCAATTTGTGCATTCTAGCAGGGGTGAGGTGCGAGTGATGAGAGATTTTAAGTTGAATTACCCTGTCCCTGGAGGAGATAACAAAGGTTTTAAATGTGTCACAGAATTTAGACCAGTCTTTTTCTGTAATAGGGTTATCTAGTGAGGCCCATTTCTCATGTGCTGTTCCAAATCTAGGGTTGGTGCCTGTCATGAGGGCCGAATAGTAAGTGGAGATAAGTTTTGTTTGGTCTGGGGATCTCAGGAGTTTTTCTAGGTCTGGTGTCTTAAAGGGACTATCCAGGAAGCCAAACTGTGCTTGTACAGTGTGTCTAAGCCGATAATAATATAAATTGGTAGGTGATAGGTCAAAGTCTGCATACATTTGATAAAAGGATTTGAAACCCTGAGGGGTGTAAATGTGGCATAGGTACTTAATTCCCTTGGACATCAATAAACCATAGTGGACCATTGGGAGAGGCCAGCCAGGAGTCTGAAAGCTTTGCTACCACAGTTTGGAACAAGGAGAGGGAGGTACGTATAATTGACATGCCTGGTCTAGGTGGTGTGCATCCTCTATAGACAATGTTGTGGAGTGTTTCAAATGAGGAGACTATAGCTCCCTCAGTAGTGGTACAGGTATTTTAGAGTTTGGATGAAGCCAGTCATGAATATTAACCAGCTGGGATGCCAGATAGTAAAGGTAGAAGTTGGGGAAGGCCAGTTCTTCCAGATGTGATGGGAGGTGTAGTGTTTCTAGTGCAACTCTAGGGGGTTGCCCGTTCCAGAGGAACGCAATGCAAATAGTCGATAATTTAAAAAATGGATTTGGGAATTTTGCAAGGGGAATTGGCCTTGACATAACGTAGTTTAGGTAGGTAAATCATCGTAAGGATATTGACTCTTCCGTTGAGATCCAGGGGCAAATTTTTCCACTGTTTGGTCTGTGTTTGTAGTTGGAACAGTAAGGGGCATAGATTTTTGGGTATGTATAGGGATAGTGGTAGTTGAATTGTGACACCTAAGTATCTGAAGGAGGTGGCGACTTGCTGTCCAGAGTCTGACTGAATCACTGGTATAGCAGCTTGGTCTAGAGGAAAAAGGATTGATTTATCCCAGTTCACTCGGAATCCAGAATAGTCACCAAACATGTTAATTTCAGCTAATAGGTTGGTGAGGGAGTTGTGGGGATTTGTTAGGTAGACTAGGGTATCATCTGCATATAGGGAGATTCGCTCCTCTATATCGTTTATGGGAAGGCCTTTAATTAATGGAGAGCTACGGATCGGAACAGCAAGGGACTCCATAGCCAAAGCAAATCGGAGGGGTCCCTGTCTGGTACCCCTGGTAATTGGGAAGGTCTCAGTGACAGGGGAATTAATCCTTATGCGGCTAGTGGTGAAGTATAGAGTCGGGGGGCCGCTAAACCCATATAGCTATAATACCCAAAACAGATAAGGCCATTCTACACTGTTGAAAGCTTTTCAAGTGTCTACTGACACAATAACATGGGTAGATGAACAGTCATGTGGGTAGGTCAGGTTGTGAAATAGTCTACGAATGTTCATTCTGGTTAAGTGGCCTGGTATACAACCCCCTGGTCACTCCCTACCTATTTCGCAACCACCTTATTCAGTCGATTGGCCAGGACTTTGGCCAAGATTTTGACATCTACATTGATGAGGGATATTGGCCGATAAGAATGCCTCTCTTAGAGGAAGTACTTCGTCTTTCAGGGCCTCAGTATACGTAATTGAGTAGGATAGGATCCAAGAGGTGCCGAAAGTGTGTATACCATTCAGCTGGAAAGCCGGCTAAGCCTGGCGTCTTATGAGTCCGTAGTTGTGAAATTGCAAGGGAGAGGTCTTCTACAGAAGGAGGTTCGTCTAGGTCACCTCGGTCTTGATCTGATAATTAGGGAAGCGCTGTTTGAGTCAAGTATGTGTCAAGTTGGGTATCAGAGTAGTGGGCCCTAGTAGTATAAAGGTTGTGGTAAAAAGATAGAAAGACGTCTGTTATATCCTGAGAGACGTCACTAATCTTATCTTGGGAGGTCAGGATCCTGGGAATAGAGATGGGGGTGCAGTCTGGCCTGGTTAGGTAGGCAACCCGCCTTATTGCCGTGTTCAAATGTCTTCTGGGTAGCATAGAGCATATATTTTTTAGTAGGGTCCAACAAGCGGAGCTCATACTCTCTACGGCTATGCAGCCACGAGGTTTGCGTAGCTGTACCAGAGTTCTTGGCATAGGCTGCCTATGCAACCACCATTGTATTTTCCAGTTCCTCAGTGCGCTGTTGGGTATTCTTGTGCAAAATGCCAGTAATGGACATAAAGGTGCCTCTCAGCACAGCCTTGGATGCCTCCCAGGAAGTGGAGGATCCAACAGTGCCCTAATTTGCACGCCAGTAGTCAGCAATACCTTTATGACATTCATTCTGTACAATCTCATCCTCCAGCCAATGGGAGTTTAAACGCCAGATGTGAGGGCCTGCGTTCAGCACGAGGAGGAGATCCACAGAAAGAAGGGCGTGATCAGATACCCCTCTGGGTAGATAGGAGACTGCCCGAACAATAGGGAGTACATCAGTGGAGGTAAATGACATATTTATGCGAGACATGGTGTGGAAGGAGTCAGAGTGCCAGGAGAAGTGACGCTCATCTGGGTGCTTCCACCGCCATATCTCAGTAAGGCCATATACTTGCATCCAGTCAAAAAATGAAGGATAGGGCCTGCCCCCACCCCACAAGCGGTCCATGGCAGGGTCAAGTACAGCATTAAAGTCCCCAACGTATAGTAGGGGACCAGGGGATCTAGATAGTAATAAAAGGGACAAGTGAGAGAGTAAGTCTAGGGAAAATTTAGGACGGACATATACGTTGACTAATGTAAAAACTGTGGAGACAATACGGATATTAATTATAATGAATCTCCCGTCGGGGTCTGTCTTAACCATCAGAATTTCTGCCAGTAGGGACTTCGCTAGCAGGATAGAAACCCCGGGGGAGTAGTTAGTGTGGGTGGTGTGGTACTATGCAGCCAGCCATGGACGCTTAAGGGACTGCAGTTTGGCATCGGTGAGGTGGGTCTCTTGAAGACAGATAATATGGGGTTTATATTTTTTAAGAAAGGAGATTACCAGGGACCGCTTTTGAGGTGAGTTCAGACCCCTAACGTTCCAAGAAATCAGTTTTAACACTTTAGCCATAAGAAACTATACACAACATAGCAGCAGAGGGAGGACCATGAATTAATGGCCCTCCCATTTATTCATGACACCTGCTACCCATTCACACCTGAGATCTTGTAACACTAACGAGTCACATGACATCGGGGAAGGAAAATGGCTAATTGGGCCCAATTTGGACATTTTCACTTATGGTGTACTCACTTTTGTTGCCAGCGGTTTAGACATTAATGGTTGTGTGTTGAGTTATTTTGAGGGGACAGAAAATTTACACTGTTATACAAGCTGTACACTCACTACTTTACATTGTAGCAAAGTGTCATTTCTTCAGTGTTGTCACATGAAAAGATATAATAAAATATTTACAAAAATGTGAGGGGTGTACTCACTTTTGTGAGATGCTGTACATCAGCAGAATTTCGTTTTCGACATTTTTTTTATAAGAATATTGTAACGTTGTGTTTATTCGATTTTATAATCATTAGTGGGGCCAAAATCAATGTTTGTTTTTGGCCGCAGTAATGAGTGAATTCAAAAGAAATTGGCAAAATTTTCTCAAATATATGAATTTCTATCAATGTATGTGGTTTTCGTTCAGTAAAGTCCATTCATTCCAAAATTGAATGTTAAAAGCAAATTAAATCTTGAACGAACTGCTTTCAAATGAAATTTGAGAGTACTGAGCATTTTTGTATGAATTTGAATTTGAACTTCTACTAGTGTAAACCCAGCTTAAGTGAAAATCACATTTACTGCTTTAAAGATATGTCCCTTGGTCTGCCTGGTCCTTAGTCTTTGTATTCCCTACATACAGAGTAAATTTATAAGAGTGCGCAGAGAAAAATGTCTTCCTTGTTTCTTTCTGCACTCACTAAGGATTTCAGACACATAGACACTAGACATCAACCATCATGTGACCAGCAGGTGTCGGCAACATGCTGTCCTATCAACACTGGCATTTCTCCAGTGTTGCAGCACCTTGTAGTGGGCGGGGCCAGAACACATAGTTTACTTTACAAAGTTGGGAAAAGCAGATTATACTGATGAGGTGTCATTTACAGTACACCTGGAACTATTGTTATGTTACATCCTTATTCCAAAATAGATTAAATTCATTATTTTCTATATAATTCTACAATCAATACCCCATATTGACAACATGAAAGAAGTTTGTTGCAAATTTCTTAAAAATAAAAAAGGAAAAAAAAATCACATGTACATAAGTATTCACAGCCTTTGCCATGACATTCATAATTGAGCTCAGGTGCATCCTGTTTTCGCTGATCATCCTTGATGTTTCTACAACTTGACTGGAGTCCACCTGGGGTAAATTCAGTTGATTGGACATGATTTGGAGAAGCACACACCTGTCTATAAGGTCCCACAGTTAACAGTGTATGTCAGAGCACAAACCAATCCATGAAGTCCAAGGAATCATCTGTAGAACTCTGAGACAGGATTGGCACAGATCTGGGGAAGGGTACAGAAACATTTCTGCAGTATTTAGGTGGCCTCCATCATCCGTAAATGGAAGAAGTTTGGAACCACCAGGACGCCCGGCCAAACTAAACGATCAGGGGAGAAGAGCCTTAGTCAGGGAGGTGACCAAGAACCCAATGGTCACTCTGACAGAGCTCCAGCCTTTCTCTGTGGAGAGAGGAGAACCTTCCAGAAGAACAACCATCTCTGCAGCACTCCACCAATCAGGCCTGTATGGTAGTGGCCAGACGGAAGCCACTTCAGTAAAAGGCACATGACAGCCAGCCTCACGTTTGCCAAAAGGCACCTAAAGGACTCTCAGATCATGAGAAACATGGTCTGATGAAACAAAGATTGAACCCTTTGGCCTAAATGGCAAGCGTCATGTCTGGAGCAGACCAGGCACCACTCATCACCTGGCCAATACCATCCCTACAGTGAAGCATTGTGGTGGCAGCATCATGCTATGGGGGTGTTTTTCATGGCAGGAACAGGGTGATTAGTCAGGATCGAGGGAAAGGTGAATGCAGCAATGTACAGAGAAATTCTTCATGAAAACTTGCTCTAGAGCGCTCTGGACCTCAGACTGGGGCAAAGGTCCAACAGGACAACGACCTTAAGCACACAGCCAAAATAACAAAGGAGTGGCTATGGGACAACTCTGTGAATGTCCTTGAGTAGCCCAGACTTGAGCGTGATTGAACATCTCTGGAGAGAGCTGAAAATGGCTGTGCACTGACGCTCCCCATCCAACCTGATGGAGCTTGAGAGGTCCTGCAAAGAAAAATGAGAGAAACTGCCCAAAAATAGGTGTGCCAGGCTTGTAGCATCATACTTCATAAGACTTGAGGCTGTAATTGGTGCCAAAGGTGCTTCAACAAAGTATTGAGCAAAGGCTGTGAATACTTGGGATTTTTTTTTTGTTTTTTATTTTTAATAAATTGGCAAAGATTTCAAACAAACTTTTTTCAGGTTATCATTAAGGGGTATTGTGTGTGGAATTTTGAGGGAAAAAAATGATTTGAAACCATTTCGGAATAAGGCTGTAACATGACAAAATGTGGAAAAAGTTAAGCGCTGCGAATACTTTCCAGATGCACTGTATTTCATGCACTGCTGTTTTATCTGCCTTAATACATAAGATGTTCATGGCTGTAACCTGTGATGGTAAGCTCTTAGCAAGTAGGTGATGCGCCCACTTCTCTGTGAATCTGGGATTCATATAGGTCCATGTGGAGATTTGCCTCTGGTGCTTTTTGGATGGTAAATGGTGGAGCATTGTGCCATGTAATTCTCTTGTCCTGAATGCACGAGCTGGAAAATCTGCACTAACATGTTCCATTACTAGAGGTGAATGCAGGCCAGAGGCTGCTGCGGCTCCATCTACATTACTTGCAAGAGACATCCTTTCCGGCACTTACAGTCAGGCTTTAAACAGCTTTTCAATGACAGTTTGGTTTGCAAAAGAAAACCGTAGATAAAATGTAATACAGGCAACACAGTGCATCCACTAAGTAATGTTTACCCGTCATTTTCCTGGATTACCTAATGAGGTAATATGAAAGTGCAGTAACCCCCACCAACCAATCGGAGATTCTCCTCCGTTGTGCTTGCTGCTCCAGGGTGATAGATGGTTAAATTTGCTCTTGTAGTTCTGTCCATAATTGGCCTTCATGCAGAATGTGAATGAACAGAATATATCAGTTCATGTTAAAGCAGGTGAAGGTACATTACCTTAGTGATGCAGTTTGCTGTGCAGTAACTCAGTACTGGACATCTGATTATAATATAGGCCATAAGTATTTTTGAATATCTAGAATTGACTTGATGACCGTTGTATAATCTGCAGCTATGGAATATTGGTTTGTATGTACCAGAGCCAGATTATCTACAAACTAGGCAGGAGCCTGGGGCCCTATATATGTCCACTTACAAACATCATGCTCCAGCAGTAAACCAGGGGTATAACACAACTGGGCAAAGCTATGCAGCCACCTGTCATTCCCAAGGGAGGATGGACATGTAAGTAGTAGGTATCTATTAAGGTCAGTACAGATGGGGTGGCTTCTCAGGGCCTGTGGCAGTCAATCTCAATGTCAATCAAAGAGATGGCAGAGGCCAAAGCTGCTACCTTGTCCAGTGCCCCATTTTTCCCTAATCCATTTCTTCTGTTCACTGAACTTCCCTTTCATATTGTGTGTGTTGGACATGTTGCCTTTACCTTGCTGTACCTCTTCAACTATGACATCAAACCCAACTGTGGATTGCTTCTGTAACTGTGTGCAAAACAAACAAACAATGTATGTTAAGTAATCATGCACACTGAATCTCAAAGGAACGGCTCCTACAGGCTTTTGAGCTTTTTGAGCTCTCATATTTTTTTCTGCTTGGAAACTCCATTCCATGTTAGCCAATGTGTCCATGCACACTATGGCTTTTTAAGGAGTTATTATTATTATAATACAAGATTTATATAACGCCAACAGTTTACTCAGCATTTTACAATATAAAAGGGAGACAATACAGTTACAATACAATACAAAACAAGAGGCTTAAGAGGGCCCTGCTCAGAAGAGCTTAAAGGCATATGCTCTTACAGTATCACACACAAGAAAAATATATAGTGCTTGATCCACAGTCGTTTGTATGCAGCTATCCATTAAAATGGTCTGCACAGCCAGTTATTGCTCTTCAAAATCTATTTATGGCGCATGCGCGGGGCTCTGAAAATGGCCGCTTGAGCCGGGAGCTCCTCGCAACACCAGCACAGCGGCGCCCACAGCACCTCATACAGCCCTCCGGGAACGGCGGATCCAGCAGCCCCAGGCACCCGGAAACTCCCTCCTATGCCCGAATCCTCGGTCAGGAGAGACCTTAGGCCGCAAATCAGCAGTGCTGATCCACACAGCAATTCCAAGATGGTGGCCGTGGCCCAGCCTCATGCTGCCAGCACAGAATGCCTCCAGGAACACAGGCAAAGGATCGCTCCGGTGACACTGCAATACTCCCCGATGGCTCATGTGAGTACCCAGCAGGTCTTGACATCCTCTCCAGCCTCCACAGAGTCCCTGATAAGCCACACCATAGAGGACTATGTATTTTCCCCCATGGGGCCTAATACAGCCTGTCATGCTTGCACCTCACTCACTGACTGCCAGGCCAAAGACTCTGACTTCCCTGCGGCTGAGCTTTACCAGAAATTGTCAGATTTCCTGGAAAAAGGCCTGGCCCACACAGCATCTAAAATCAAAGGGGACTTAAAATCTGACTTCCAGAACCTGGGAGCCAGAATGGAAACAATCGAGAACAAACTAGACAAGACTGTCGCAGCAACAAACCAAAACTCGGATCATATCCAGATATTACAGGACCAACTGGATGCAGCCTTATCCAGAATTGATGATTTAGCGAACAGTTCACCAACTAATCTGGCTCCCTCCTCTCTCACAACCCAGTGACGGGTTCTTGGTTCCCCTGAACCCACTAATTAGAGACTCCTCTCGTTTCACTTTTGGATGTTCTCCGACATGGTTCCACAGTTCTCCAAATGTTCTCCTGTTCAATTTTTGCCTGTTTAGCCTTAACAGTGACCGGGACTCCCCTGAGGAATCCTAGCCAGCCTCCATGGAGAATCACCGCTCTCTACCCTCAAGAAGTCGACAACCTCGGAAGGACTGATTCAACCTCAGGGCCCCTGGGTCACACTAAAATTTTTACTCCCCCCCCCCTTTTTTGTTAGGTGGTTCCCACCTTGGTGTGGGAGGTTCAACAGTAAAACCTATGGGCCGCCTCCTCCTTTCCTCACCCCTTCAGGGGAGAGGGAAAGCAGGACCATCTAGACAAGCCTTGGATCCATTAGTTATCCCTGTATTTCTGTTACCAATAGCTGTTATTTTGCACTTATGAAACATTACCAAGGGCGCCTTGGCTTGGGGTGGACCCCATGTGCCTACACCTACCCCTCAGATCCCAGTTGGCCTCTGCGGGCTAGGTTGTCTGATCCCTCATCCAGCACAGACCCTTATTGTTTTTCTGTACAGTGGTTCTTGGGCCCCCCCCCCCCAGTTCTCTCATGCTAGGAGACCCTCATCTCTCTACTCTGTCCCTCCTTTCTGCTCTCTTCCTATTCTTTCTTCTTTTCATATGTACCTAACCCCGCCATCTATTACAGCCCACCCATGTGCCTATCCAGCAAGAAGACACCTATGGGTGAGTGACGGTAGAAACAACAACATTGCCCCTTCTGAGCTCCCTGGCCGACCACACAAAGAAAGTTCTAAAAAGGCTACCCACAATGTCCAGGGCCTCAACTCCCCTCTCAAACAGAGGAAAGTTTTTGACAGCTACAAATCCGCTACAAATCCCTAAACCTGGACATTCTCATGCTGCGGGAGACTCACTTTCCTATACGGTACAGTCCCAAATTCCTCCACTCTCACTTTCCACACTTCCACTTAGCCAATGCCGAAAACAAAACCAGAGGGGTTGCAATTCTCATCTCCAAATCCTGTCTCTCTAACTTTAAAGACCCTAAGGGCAGGTTTATTCTAGTGAAGGGCATGATAGAGGGGCACCTATACTCCCTAGTATCCTATTACTCCCCCAATAAAGGACAATATACATTTTTCCAGCTCCTTATGGACACCCTGAATCCCCTTTTGGAAGGTATGGTAATATGGGGGGGGACTCAAATGTGGCATTTGACCAGGGGTTAGACAAAACCAAGCCTCTTAAGGCCCAATTGACCCGACCTACCAAAATGATCCAGAAAATAGCCAAGCTACTTTATGCCCAGGGATGAGCAGATGCCTGGCGAGAACTAAACCCCTCTAGACAGGATTTTACCCATTATTCCTACCTGTACAACACATACGCTAGAATTGTCCATATCCTGGTCCCCTTGTCCCTTCTCCCTATTGTCCTGCGCGCTCAATTTAGAGACACGGCCCTATCGGACCACTCTATAGTAGTCATGTCTAGCTGATCTGTCACACATGACACAAAACGGGGACACTGGAGACTGAATGAATCCATTCTCTCAGACCCTATCAGAGCCACGGAAATAAATAAAGCGCTTCAGGAATACTTCCAACTTTACAAAGTGGAAGGTATCTCAGCTGAAACTCTCTGGGCTGCCCATAAGGCTGACATTGAGTGACTAGAGAAGAATTATATAGCCATGTGGGCTCAACACAAAAAGTATCCTTCTGGCACCCCAATAGCCCAAATAGATAAAGCCAGACTGGAACTAAATTTAGCCCTTACGACTAAAGCAGAGAAAGCCATCCGCTGGAGTGGCAACAAATTCTACACACAAAAAGACAGGATTGGTCCATTGCTAGCTACCAAACTATCGCCCTGAGTAAAGGTCCACACCATGCCCAAGATCCGAACTGCTGGTCAGGAACTTACAGCCAACCCGACCAAATTACTAGAGGCATTCCAAGACTTCTACTCCAAACTCTATAGCCACCCTACACAGACCAACAGAGACTCCATATCCAGGTTTCTGGATGGCCTTCCCTTTCCATCCCTAGATACTAAACACAGGAATCTACAGGAGGCAACTTTCATGGAGGAGGAGGTGATGGAAGTCATCAAGGGCCTCAAAAACGGGTCAGCCCCTGGCCCAGATGTTTTTTCCGTCCCTTACTACAAGGCCTTTGTGGGTACCCTTGCCCCATACATGACAAAATTTTTTAATGCCAAAACGCAGGGCGTCCCTATAGGCACCCAACTCAACACAGCATACATCAGTCATACCCAAACCAGATAAGAACCCGGAAGAAGGCAACTATCGCCCAATTTCCCTAATAAACAACGACTTGAAAATATTAACCAAAATTATGGCCGACCGTCTCACCACCTTCATTAGTTCATATATACATAAAGACCAGGTGGGCTTCATCCCGGGTAGACAGGGCCCTGACCAAGTAAGACGTGCAATAGATATAGTGTCGATACTACAAACTAATTGGGATGGGGGCACCGAAACAATGGGGTCTACTCCTTGCTCTTGATTTGCAGAAAGCCTTCAACTCCATGTCCTGGCCCTACATATAGACAGCGCTTCATGGGGCTAACACGTGCCCTCTATTCCCAGCTTAAGGCTCAAATTTGTTTGCAAGGTTACTACTCTCGTCTGATAGACATTGCCAGGGGAACCAGGCAGGGATGCCCTCTTTCCCCGCTGATATTTGCCATTGCATCCCTAGCCATAGCTATACGCCAAAATCCCAATATTAAAGGGGTATCATGTGGGGACCAAAATCATAAATGCGTTCTCTTTGCGGTTGACACCCTTATGTTCCTGACTTCCCCCTAACCTCTCTATCCAATCTCTGCAAAGTTCTAGCAGAATTCTCCAAAATTTCAGGTCTCCAGGTCAAGTACTCCAAATCGCAAGCCCTTAATGTCTCGCTTCCAATAACAGTCTCCCTTATCCAGCAGTCATTTAAAATTGAATAGAGTGACTTTGCAATCAGATACTTAGGGATCACCTTGACAGCCCGCAGAGAAACCCTCTACACTCACAACTATCCACCCATATACGGAAAACTGGAAGCCGACCTGAAGAAATGGTCCAAATATGAACTCTCCTGGCTAGGAAGAATAAACTCCATCAAAATTACCTTACTCCCAAAAATTCTATACCTATTCTGCTCCCTCCCTATCCCCATTAGGAAAGACCATCTAAGGTAATTTCAAAGTAAGATACTCAAGTTCCTATGGGTAAACTCAGGATACAGATTCCCTCAACACACTTTATATCTACACAGACGAAAGGGAGGTCTAGGATTATCACACTTGCACAAATACTACTTGGCGGCGAGACTAGCCTAACTCTCCACAATTTTCCAGATTCGAAAAACCAGACTGGGTCCAAATAGAAAGACCATTAGTTTCTCGCTTCACCCTGGACTTCTTACTCTGGTGCCCCCAGAAAAACCAACCCCCAATTCTAGCCCCTACGCTATCCCACTCCTGTGCCCTTTGGGACAACCTCCAAAACCAGCCAGCCCTGGTGTCAACAGGACACCCTGTGGCACACTTATTTCACAATCCTGAATTTCCCCCTGGTTTGGACATTAAATCCTCCAAGTGGTGGCTAGACAAAGGGCTGTACTGTATAGGACACTTCTTCACCCCCAAGGGTCCCATCACCCTTAGTCACTGCATCAACAAATTATAACTCCCGGACTCCGAGAGGTTCAGATTCAGGCAAATCTCAAACTTCCTACACAAAATATGGATAGACATTCCACTTCCACCCAAATTTACAGCTTATGAACTCTGGTGTGGGCAGGCCATGGAGCAAAGGGGAGGCATATCTGTGATCTATTTGTCACTCTCTCTACCCACAGCCAAATCTTCCTACATGACAACCTGGGAGGCTGACCTCCAACAAGTGGGACCTGGAGACCTGGCAGATAGCTTGCGCCAAATCTTTTAAAGGGATCCTAAACACTTCCCTGATAGAAGCCAACTTAAAGGTCCTAATGAGATGGTACCGAACCGCCACCAGACTTGCACCTATCTACCCCTCAGCGGATTATCAGTGCTTCAGGGGCTGCCGGCTCTGGGGCTCAATGGCGCATATCTGGGGGGAGTGTCCCAGCATTAGATGATTCGCCCTACTTAATGCCCATGTCCCCGAAATCCCCAAGTCTAAACAAAAGCTGATCCACTTTATCCTCCTAGGAGCAAAACTGACTATTGCTAGGGCATGGAAACAGCCCAAGATTTCCTTAGTGGCAGCACAATGCAAAATCTCCTGGATTATGTCCCAAGAAAAATTAGCAAGTACCCTAACAGATACAACCCTGAAATTTGAAACTCTCTGGAAACCTTGGGCCCTATTTGTTGGCATTTTGTTTACTCCTGGTGTTCTCCCCAACCAACCTGAATCCACAAACTAAGGACTGGCTCATATTTTTCCCCCTCTTCTTTCTCTATCCCCTCCTTCTTCTCTTCCTTTCTTTTGCTCTTTCTAATAGTTTGAATTAAGGAGATGCCATATTTCGCACTTGATAATTAATTTTGCGCAGCAATGCAAACCTCGTAGTATATTGTATTCACCAATAGAGATTCCCCAGAAGTAGACTCCCACAGTGATTGCTTTCCACTTGATGGTTACGGGGCAGGGTGGTGGCAGTGGGGGGGGGGGGGGGGGTGGATTTCCCCATGGCACAGGATGATCCCATTAGGAGTGGCGGGGGCAGGGATTTCCCCCTTCTGGACCTAACACCGCTTCCCTCTGGACCCTATCCCAGGACTAAGACACCTGTGGAAGTCTCTATAAAGCCCAGCCCATAGTCGACAGAATACCCCTAGTGACCTAACTTGGTTTCATTGCTATATGCTCATACATCCACATCTCTAATATACTGTCAATTACTGTGATGTATGTTGATATAACGTGTGATGATTTTTCTTTGGTTTGAAAATAAAAAATCTTTTGAAAGTTAAAAATATATTTATTGAAAAACCACAGTGTACAAAGGCAGATAAAAGCAGTTGATGCGTTTCAGCCTACGCGTTTTAGCCTCATGACTAAGGCTAAAACACGTCAACTGGTTTCATCTGCATTTGTACACTGTGGTCTTTCAATAAATATAAAGATTTTTAAGAGCAGCAACTGGCTGTGCGGATCATCTTAATAGATATGCTCTTGCAGGCAGGAAAAAACCCCACCAAACTCATGCTTTTGAGAGGAGCTTTCTAGCAGAAAAGACACCTAAGTGCCCAAAAATGTGCAAAGAGTATGAAAAAGCTCAAAGAAGCTTGAATATGCACAAAAAAATTGGCTGAGTGGAGGGTTTGTGAAAAAAAAAAAACGCTTATGCTCAAAAAAGCTCAATACAAAATGTGCAAAAGCGCATAAAAAAGCACAAGCTTCTTCAAGCTTTTAGGCAGAAACATAAAAGCTCAAAAAGCGTTTTTTTTTTTTTTTTGAGCTGCAGTGTGCATGACCCCTAAGAGATATCTAAACCCAAGAACAGCTTGGCAGTCCTTAGATGCAGGAGCTGCATCAATTTTCATTTATCTGGTTAAGAACATTCTCAGCAAGTACAGAAAATAACTAACTGTGGATTCTGACAGAAATGCAGTATCCTCTGACTTAAACCATTCTTTCTTCTACGCTGCCTTTTGTGAACTGCCCCCTCAGGCAATGGAGATGAAAAGAGGAAAATGTGTTTGTAGTTGTGTCCCAGGGCTACAATGATGGCTCTATCCTTAGATACAGTACAGTGAGCGTGGTAATCCTAGGACATAAAGTGTGTTTTTTGGCTGGATCACCAGGTTAAAATAAAGGTAAAAAAGCCTGAAAAAAATTAACCAAGCCACCACATCTAAGGACTGGTAAGGTGTTAATATATTACTTTTTGTTCTTGGGTTTAGAAACAATCGATGCTTTACTGGACAATAAGGGGATGAAGAGTAAAATATATATTTGCTCCTAGCAATTTTTCCATGTCTGCTTTATATAGTAGAATTTATCATTCATACATGTTCTGATCAAATCCGTGTTTTACTTCCCTTACCTTGTTTTAATCTCTAGTGCCGGAAATGTAGTCATCTTTCAGGCTTTCAGGCTGTAGCTGTCGCTATTGCTGAGGCTGTCCTTCATTACATTTTTGATTAAAAGAGAAGTGTGGGAATAAAAAAAGACAAAAAAAAAAAAAAAAACATTCATACTCCCCTATGTTGATGCAGCATCAATTCAGTGCTGCATCGGTCCCCTGCCAGCTCTATACCGAGAACTGCGCTGTCAAAGACTGCTAAGCGCTCAGTTTTCAGGTCCACTGTAAGCAGAGAGTGGTGACTGTCAGTCACCAGCTCTCTGTTCTGCCCCTCCAGCACTCACTGGAGCACCGGACTGCGGAGGGGGAGGGAGTGGTTGGCTCAGTTTCCCAGTGGCACGCTGAGAGGCTGAGCCAGATGCTGGTCAGGCATGTGGGTGGATCCCAACATTATTGTCAGAATCTCTGCAGAGCTTGGACCTGCTCTGTAATATCAGCCCTCAGCGTTCTTTAACATGTTATTGGCTGAATCTAGGTCACAGGAGTGCAAAGCTAAGTGCACTCCTGTGACCCACAGGAGAAGTATGGCCAAAAGAGTTTTGGCCATACTTCTTCTTTAAGGCCAATTCTCTTTATCCTACTGAGAGTATTTTTTTTTTTTACTTGCTATAAAATAAGTTTTACAAATTTGATGACCTTTAGATGATGCGTATTTCATCAGTTTATATTTTCATTTTCCTGTATTGAAAAAAATAAACATTTGATTCGGTCAGTTTTTGTCAGTTCTCAAAGTGTTGTGGACAGTACCAGCTCCTCTGGCTAGAGCAGTGCTGTGTACATGATGAAATCTATGACAGACTGATAAATGCTGATGCTGTCATAACACATACTGTACATGTCTTGTCCTCACGTTCAGCTGTGTATCTGGTCTGTGTAGGATCCCCAGTGCTGAACTATCGCTTGTGTTGCTGTACTTATTATTTCCTGTTATCTACAGAGGAGCAGGAAACAAAGAATTGGATATATTTAGCTTGTTCAGCGCTCTGACGTGTATGTCCGTAACCCCAGACTTTGATTGTTTTCAGAGGTTACCGTACCACGAAGGCTCAGCGTTCCTGTACAGCGCACATCCTGCTGATGAATCTTCTATGTGAATAGCAGAGATTCATCACTGTGTAGCATCCAAACACAATAGGAAGACATTAGAATCTTATGTGTCTTATGGAGAACCTAGAAATGGAAAGGTCAACACGTAGCATGTGTATGTGTGTGAGTATATCAAACCAGGGATAGGGGACAGCGCAACCTCAGCAGACACCATGCTCAACAAATTGGATCTGCCTAATGATCCAGTATATGGAAAATATTATTCCAGGTTTGTGGCACCAAAGTAAATGTGTTAATCACTCAGCATTTATAGACCTACAATAAAAAATTAAATGTTTTAGGCAGAGATGTCCTTCAAGCCACATCAAGTCGATGAGTCACAGAATTCCTCTACTTAAAGTAGAGTTCTACCCAAAAATGGAACTTCCGCTTTAAGGGAAGGTAACCCCCTGACATGCCACATTTGGCATGTCATTTTTTTGGGGGGGGGGGGGACGGGGACCTTCTTTTTAGAGGGTTCCAGCTCCCACTTCCTCCCGGGGCACCGCGGTGCCGGAAGTAAGTTCACCTCTCCCTCCTTCCCTCTCGGCAATCATAGGGGACACATCACAGGTCCCAGATGATTGCCCGGCCAGTCACAGCACATCTCGCGAATGCGCAGTGCGTGCCCACAGTGACAATGCCGGAGCCGCAGAGAGGAGGGGGAGACGATCGGGGCGTCATTCCCCCACATCGCTGGACCCTGGGACAGGTAAATGTCCGATTATTAAAAGTCAGCAGCTGCAGTATTTGTAGCTGCTGACTTTTAATTTTTTTTTTTTAGTCGGAACTCCGCTTTAAAGAAGAACTGCAGTCTGCTTGCATAATTTGGAATAAAAACATCTTTGCCATTCTGAAGCTTCCCTCCAACCACTTTGCATATTATTTTATATATACTGTGATTCTGTATTTGCCAAATATGCTGCAGAAATCTCCCTCCACTGAGTCTGGCTGTAACCATTTTAACTGTGGGCAGCTGAAGCTGCTGCCTGTTCACTTCCTGGATTTACACAGACATACAGAGGCACACCTCCAGCTCTGCAGCCTTGCAGCTCTCCTTGGCCCTCTTATGACTCATCCCCCCCCCTTCCTGGCAAACTCTCACAAAAGTGAGAGAGAGGGCTGTGCATGATGTCATAAGCCTAGGATTTTTACCAGACAAGAAACAGGAAGTGGGCTGTATAAGGTATTTACTGGCAGAAAAAAAAAATGTTTTACTATCCAAAGTTAAAACATCAAGAGCAGAAGATTCAATAGATGGAAAGATAAAAAAGTGACTAAAGGTCCACTTTAAATATGAGTGCACAGGAATAGACATGAAAGACAAGTAACCAATGAGCTCTAATTGCATCACAACTAAATGACTACACAAGTGAAAGGTAATGTCATAATCCTCAAATGCTAATAGCTCTTCGCTATCCATATATTAGAGGATAATAGAAGTAATGCAAATAAATATACATGAAAACAAGCACAAAATAAAAAAATGATAGCAGGGTAAAACGCCAATTAAATACAAAGACACAAACCATAGTCAGTATTGAGACCTGTCAGCTGGAGAGCGTCAAGCATTTTGTACTCATTTCACTTCATGTTGTTTTAGCTTAGGTCCCTGATTACCTCCTCGTTTAAGAATACTGTCTATAATCATGTATTTAAGTTGAGATACTGTCTGACCATGATCAATAAAGTGTCTAAGAACTGCTGAAACACCGTGAAGTGGAATGGATAAATATGCTGGATGCTCTGCAGCTGAAAGGGGTCAAGGTAGACTATGATTTTGAGCATTTTCTTTCATTTCTGTTTTATGTTGTAATCTTTTCCATTATGTGTGTTTTTTTTTCCAGGTATAGTAATGTGTTTCTATTATTAATGAAGAATGGCTGTTAGCGTTTGGTGATTATGACATTACCTTTCACTTATGTATTCATTTGGTTGTGATGCGGATTAGAGCTCATTGGTTAGTCTTCTTTAATATTGTTTCCGGTGTTTAAATAATTAACTAGTTAGTGATATTAGTCATGGACTTTATGTAGCTTAAAGAAGAGCATCTGCCTGAAACTATTTTATCTGCATTTGTAAACGTGATGATTGAATAATCAATTCACTTTGATGCCACAAACCTGGATTGATATTTTATTAGTATATATTTTTTTTACAGTATTATATACCCTTCTGTATGGTTCCATCTCCAACCCTCCTCCCTATCTATTCACACGGTGGGTGCTTTCCTGATAATTGTGTGGGATGTACATGACGCCATACTATAATGTCTCGCATCTGACACAGTGATTTTTTTTTCCCTTTGCTCTGTAATTAGAATCACAGCTATACATTATGTGTACATCTCCGTACAACTTCACTATTAGAATGCATTGCTCAGCTGCTGTTGTGAGTGTTGAGCTTTGATTGGTGGGAGGTGGATTTGCATGGACATCCTTCATTGGAGTTGGGTTGCTGTAGGGTACAGAGGTCTGCAGGCTGTTCCCCCTCATTTCTCCTTGTTGTACTCTTGTAGCGCTGTGTTGTTGGGGTTAACTGAACCAACACACATATTTGCCTACATACTGACATTGTCATAGTAACTGGCTCCGTAGTGCTGGAGTCGTACCAGGTCTGGAGGTGGGTGTCTCGTGTAATAGGCTGCAGTGCATTCACAGATGAATCAGCAGCCTTGTATTTTCGTGATAATTGTGCAGCTGCTGTCACCAATTCGTCATCTCCCGCCATTGTCTTCCTTCTCTTTATACTCATTTTAAACTGTTGGGTGTTTATAATGAGGCAGCACAAAATGCAATGACCTAGAACAACCAATCAGATCTGAGTTTATTGTAATAGAGCCAGTAATAGGTAAACTGTCTTTGCTTGCTCTGAAGTGATTAGGCAGATTTAATGCTTCTCATAAAAAGCCTTATGATTGAGCAGTGAAATGTTATGTGTTGCCCACCCAGGGAAAAGTGCAGTACCCACAATTCCACAGGTGACCTGTCAGTGCAGACTCCAGAGTACTGCCCGGAGTTCCAGCCTGCAAAAATAAAATTATATTGGGCTGCAATAACATTGCAAAGGTTTTCCAGCTTGTTCCTATGTTTACATTTGCATTCCCTGCAATACTTACACACCTACTTTTTGTGATCGTTTCCTCATGTGTTTTTAATCAGTCATCTATTGAAAATCTCACCAACTAGCTACAGTAAAACTTATTAAACACTTGCAGATTCTGATTGCAAAAGAAAAAACCTCAAAGCACACCGCACACCTTTTTTCCTTTTTTGGAGTCACGTGTCTTTTTTCACTTGTGCAAAATCCACTGAAACCGTATATGCATTTTTTTAATGCATTTTTGCAAGAGAGCAGTGCGAAACAAGCCTTATGCCCCGTACACACGGTCGGATTTTCCGATGGACAATGTCCGATCGGAGCGTGTTGTCGGAAATTCCGACCGTGTGTGGGCGCCATCGGACATTTTCCATCGGATTTTCCGACACACAAAGTTGGACAGCAGGAGATAAAATTTTCCGACAACAAAATCCGTTGTCGGAAATTCCGATCGTGTGTACACAAATCCGACGGACAAAGTGCCACGCATGCTCAGAATAAATAAAGAGATGAAAGCTATTGGCCACTGACCCGTTTATAGTCCCGACGTACGTGTTTTACGTCACCGCGTTCAGAACGATCGGATTTTCCGACAACTTTGTGTGACCGTGTGTATGCAAGACAAGTTTGAGCCAACATCCGTCGGAAAAAATCCTAGGATTTTGTTGTCGGAATGTCCGAACAAAGTCCGACCGTGTGTACGGGGCATAAGTGTTATTTAGTCCAGGTTCACACTGAGCTGCGGGAATGAAGCTGTGCGAGTTCAGCTGAACTCGCACAATTTTACTTGCACAATTTCACTCCCACATCTCAGTCCCACATTTGTGCGGGTTTCTTCAGATGTCAGTGGAATCACACGCCGAAATCGCAAAAAGTAGTACAGAAACTACTATTTGAAATCGGTGCGGTGCATCGCACCGATTAGGAGGGTGCCATTGCCAACAATTGCTGCCGATTTGACATGCGATTTGACATGTCAAAACGCACCAATGTGAACAAGGGCTAAGTGTCTCTTTGCTACAGCTAAATACCTCATTTGAGGTAAATTAAACACATGCAGTAATTATAAATTCAAACCATAAAAAGTGCCACACACTATTAGTTACAATCACAAAATACTAAACCACTTGGGCTTTTAAGGCAGCAGGATTCGAATAATGACAACCACATATCTACATAGTTTTATTTTTATATAATATAAAAATAATATACATAAAACACATTAAAAAAGGGAAAAAAAGATTCTGAATCAGTATAGGTGTACCTAAAACAAATATCCAGCCCTCTACAAGCTTATTACAATTGTAAATCAAAGTAACCAACTGCTCTGTCCAAAAATGGACCATGTACATTAAATAGATGAATTCTATACAAGGGAGGGAGAAGAGGGTCACAATGAGCTCTACGCGTTTCGTGGTCCAAGCCGCTTCATCAGAACTACATTTGCAAATCTATATTACAATCTATAAAACAAAAAACAATGTATACAATAAAAGAGTATCATAATATAGATACAAATACACATCACATTTCTTATTTACCATGTCATTTACAAAAAAAAATTAAATTAAAATTTTGTTCATTATCTTCTGGTTTAGACCAGGGGTAAGCAACCTGGGGACCTCCAGCTGATGTGGAACTACATTTCCCATGCGGCATTGCAAGGCTGGCAGTTGCAATTAATCCCAGAGGCATGATGGGACTTGTAGTTCTGCAACAGCTTGAGGGCTCCGGTTTGTCTAGACAATCGGCATTGAAGACGTACAAAATAAGAATTTTTTTTTTTTTTTACTTTTTCAAAATTATAATACATACGTTTGGCGCTTACATTGAAGAATTCCAAAAGTCAGTAGTTCAATTTTAGGAGCCTAAACCGTTATTCAAGAGCAAAATGAGAACATGGTGATGAAGAAAGGAAATAGCAAGGAATCCATTGTAACGTCTGCAAACAACTTGTAAAAGTATATTTTGCATTTATATAGTCTATGTATTTAGGCAATAACGAGCATACTGTACTATAGAGTGTAGTTCTACAGTGTGGATCCTCTATTCCTAAATTCAAGGTAAGTGAGGGATTAAAGTGGATGTAAACCCAATGTCATCCTTTCTAAACTACTGTTATAGGTGTTATCTATAAGGATATACATGCCTCCTGCATGTATCTTTACCTGTCAAATGTCTCCCCTCTGTCTGTCATGAGACCAGAAAAACTGCAGATTCTGTGGGCGGGTCTGTTGTCTGGAGCTCGGTGGGTGGAGTCGTGATGTCAGTAGACTCCCCGCCCACCTCTACACTCCCCTTGTCAATATGCATTTTCTCCTGTGTATTTCTTACACTGAACTTCTGCTATGATCTCTAACATCCAGTGAAAAGACAGGAAAGTAACCACATGACTTCAGCATGCCAAATCATGCTGAGGTGTGGAACAGCCAATCCTTGCAGAGCTGCTGAAGAAAGGAGTGGGGGTGGGAATTAAAAAATAATGCAAGTGTCTTAGACTAGTGCACCAGATATGTAAATCACCTGTCACTCACAGCAAGGGGGAGGATTTGACAAAGTTTTTCTCTGTTTTTCAAGTTTTATCTCACTGAACAATAAGAGGATTGCTCAGAGCTGGATTAACTCTTTGTGGCAAGACTGGGCTCAAATGATAGGAAATCTTATACTCTATATTATGACATAAAAAAAAAAAAAATTTTGGGTTTACATCCACTTTAAAGAAAGGTAGCGATAAGCAGGGTCTATGGGGTGCGTGTGGGGGCATAGGTATTTATACTATTTAGAAGTTCCCATAAGGGGAACTGTAGTTACTAACCTAAAGACCATACATAACTTGTACTACCAACAGGAGTTGTAGACTAAGCCAATAATGTCAATCCCCTGCTTCAATCCACTCTGCTCAGATTTTGGAAATTTTTTGGGGGCAGTTACATCCCAGGTAGGTAAGGTTATAAAGTAGTAAAGCTGTGTAATAGCAGATCTGCACATATGAAATGTGGTTAGAAAAGACAGTTTTCATTTAAGGAGAATTGCCATCCTGCCTTAAAATAAACCTCTTTCGCTGATGGGCTGTGCCTATATCGTCACATTTTCCTAGAAGCCATATTAGAGGGTCTACTCCCAGTGTCGGTCCCCCCACTGCGTTAATGTCTGTCACTACTTTGGTCAAAAGGTCTGGATGTGTGGGCACGTCCAAAGCACATGTATGAAAGCACCTATCTCAGATTGACATCTATGGCACTTCACATCAATATTCTGGTATGTAGTAGAAAGTTTCTGTATACACCTGATGCAGGAATGTAAGTTGTATAAACCTATCCCTGGCAGATATCATAATGGGAAGATACTGTTGTATACCTTTATCCAGTCAACATCTGCCAAGACTGAAATACCCTGCTGCCAGATATTAAAAAGACAAGAGAGTTTAGACATGTCGGTACTGGCTAATCTAAGACAGAGAGAAGAGAGAATCTTATCAATATTTTGCATGATTAAAAATTTCTCAAGGCTATTTTAAGCTAGAGAAATAGGTGCCAGAAATTGGGCTTGGATTGTCATAGTTGGAGAAATCTAAAGAACATCCAGTTGGAAAGATGGACCGTTGATTGATATGTTGTAAAGTTTTGATACCAAATCTGGCCCACAAATGGGATTTAAAAAAGGAGTTTAGATGTGGGAGAAGGGGGGGTAACCAACTGAGGAGTGAATGGGGACAAAGTTTTTTCCATGCCATAGTGTTCTTGTACCTGTTTCCACACTATATTGGTGGTCTTCATGGGAGTGGTAACATTTAGGTTTGAACACGGGGCATGAAATACAAGATTACTTAGCTCAGAATGAGTACCTAGGTGTGCAGCTTTGAGATTTACTGCTGGGTTAGTAGCCATTTGGGAAAACCACCAGCGGACTGTAACTAACACCGCTGCCCAGTAGTACTTTTGGAAGCAGGGGAATGCCAGCCCACCTTTGGAAAGGGGAAGTTGTAGGGCAGTTTTAGCTAATCTCAGCGTACCCCCTGTCCATATAAAGAAAGAGATGATCTGATCTAACCTGTTGAAAAAAATTCTTTAGGTATAGGGGGATAGGAGTTTGCATGAAATATAGAAATTTTGTCAGAAAGGTTGCCTTATTACGATATGGCACTGTGTCGTTTTAACTTGCGTGGTCATGCGATGCTGTACCCAAATAAAATTGATGTCCTTTTTTTCCCACGAATGGAGACTTTTTTTGGTGGTATTTGATCACCTCTGTGGTTTTTATTTTATGCACTATAAACAAAAAACAACAATTTTGAAAAGAAAAACAATATTTTTTACTTTCTGCTATAAAACACATAAAAAAATTTAAAAAATTGAATTTCTTCTGCTACATATTTTTGGTAAAAAATCCCAGTAAGCGTATATAATGATTGGTTTACGCAAAAATGATAGCGTCTACAAAATGGGATGTATTTATGGCATTTTTTTTTTACTTGTCATGGCGGTGATCAGCATTTTTTTAGTGGGACTGTGACATTGTGGTGGAAAGATCGGACACCTAGTTGACACTTTTGACACTTTTTTGGGAACCAGTGACGCTATTACAGTGATCAGTGCTAAAAATATGCACTGACACTGTATAAATGACACTGGCAGGGAAGGGGTTAACATCAGGGGCAATCAAAGGGTTAAGTGTATTCCCTAATTGTGCTTTCTTACTGGGGGGGGGCTCACTGCATGGACACTTTGATCTGTGTTCCTGATTAGCAGGAACACTAGATCAGTGTCCATGCCTGACAGCACGGCCGTCTGCTTGTTTACATCGGCAGACCGCCGTTCTGTCTCTATGGGGAGCGATCGCGGCTGGCTGGCGGACATCGCATCCACCAGGCCCACTGATTGGCTCCCTCTGTGGCCAATCAGCACGTGATCGCGCCTCCGGTGGCGTGCGCATGCCCCCAGTAGCTATTGGACAAAATCACGCACATGTACGTGATTTTGCGCAATAGAGCCGCCTTGCCGCAGTTTATTTATGGCAGGTGATCGGGAACTGGTTAAGGTTAATCCTACTATGGTCAGTGGTAGAGATTTCCAAATGGCACATTTTTTATTTGTGAAGTAATGGATTTAGGTTAATGTTTATATATTGAGATAGAATTTTAATATTTTGCAGCGGAATTTGTACCACTACTAAATGTGACAGCTCCAGCTCAGGGATACTGGTTGTCAGGGAGCTGACATCTGCCAGCATCCTAACAACCAGTGGGCCCAGGATTGTGTGTATGGACAGCTTTAAAGCCCACCTCCAGGGAAAATAAAAAAATCTTGCTTTCAATGGGGCTGCCCCTGAACTGCAAAGATTGAATTCTCATTTAGGTCTATGATGGAAAAAGCAGTTATACTTGCCCGATTCTTCTCTCCCCCAGCAGGTGCCACTCTCCTACGCTCCGGTGGTGAACTGTTCCTTGACGTTCTCATGTCCAGTGCAGTTTATTGGCCCTGCATTGTTCTTGACATCAGAAGACTTAGGGGAGAAGATATTGCAGGGACCAGACAGCGCGGAGGAGCCTGTCGAGGAAAACTGTTTCATGTTCTTCTAGACCTAAATGAGCATTTAACCCAGGGGTCATCAACCTTTTTCCACTTGAGGGCCAGATTTAATGTATGTGAATGCACGGACAGCCGCATTCACCTGCTAATAAATGAAGATAATAATAATCCTAACATAGTAATAATAACAGTACAGGTTTACATTTAAGGTGCTTCACTAATACAAAGCCAGTTTACCCTGAGGGATCACTACAGGGTCCCCCCCCACCCTTCCCTTCCCTACAGCAATAGGTTTGTTCAACTTACACTCACCCTTTCCATTGCTCTCATGCAGCTCCAGCATGTCTCCGGACCCTTTGCTTGTGACACCCGGCCACCGATGCTGGTGTTATAAAGTGAAAACTGCCTTGCTGCACATTAAGATGGTTTTCACTTTATAGCAGTGCCCTGATCCCTATCCCGCTGTATGATGATAATAATCAACAAAATACAAGAAACTTTGAATAACATTTACTTTTAAACATTAATAGCAGAACAGTAATTATATCATTAAATATATATTATATATATATATATATATAATCTGGACTCCTTTACATTACACTGCCCCCCTGCATCATACACAGCCCCCCTGCATATTACACAGCGCCCCTGCATATTACACAGCCCCCCGGGGCTCTGCCCTTTCCTACCTTGTCCCATGTAGAGAGGGAGCAGAGTGGAGCAGGAAGCTTGTGAGAACACTTGAGAGATACCCAGCAGTGCTGATAAGACAGCGGGAGCTTCCGAAGTTAATTTTTCATATTAACAAGCTGGTGATTGGTTGCTAGGACCACCTAGCAACCAATCACCTGGAAAATTAACTCCGGAAGTTTTTGTTGTCTTTATCAGCGCTGCTGTGTCTCTCCCATGTTCTTATTTAGCTTCCTGCTCCGCTCCGCTCTGCTCGGCTCTTGCTTATAATGTCAGCTAGCCGGGTGCAGGTGAAGGCCTGTGGGCCGCCGACCCCTGATTGAACCCTTGCAGTGGGGCTGAGGATATACAGTGGATATGATGTAAAAATATGAGACAAAGATAAATAATTTCAGAACTTTTTCCACCTTTAATGTGACCTATAAACTGTCCAACTTGAACAACAAACTGAAATCTTTTAGGTGGAGGGAAGTAAAAATAAAAAAACTGGTTGCATAAATGTGCACACCCTGAACTAATAATTTGTTGAAGCACCTTTTGATTTTATTACAATCTTTTTGGGTATGAGTCTAGCAGCATGGCACATCTTGACTTGGCAATATTTGCCCACTCTTCTTTTCAAAAACACTCCAAATCTGTCAGATTGCGAGGGCATCTCCTGTGCACAGCCCTCTTCAGATCACCCCACAGGTTTTCAATGGGATTCAGGTCTGGGCTCTGGCTGGTCCATTCTAAAACTTTTATCTTCTTCTGGTGAAGCCATTCCTTTGTTGATTTGGATGTATGCTCTGGGTCGTTGTCATGCTGAAAGATGAAGTTCCTTTTCATGTTCAGCTTTCTAGCAAAAGTCTGAAGGTTTTGTGCCAATATTGACTGGTATTTGGAACTGTTCATAATTCCCTCTACCTTGACTTAGGCCCCTGTTTCAGCTGAAGAAAAACATCCCTAAAGCATGATGCTGCCACCACCATACTTCACTGTGGGTATGGTGTTCTTTTGGTGATGTGCAGTGTTGTTTTTGCACCAAACATATCTTTTGGAATTATGGCCAAAAAAGGTCAACGTTGGTTTCATCAGACCATAACACATTTTCCCATGCTTTTGGGACACTTCAGATGGGTTTTTGCAAAATTTAGCCTGGCTTGGTTGTTTTTCTTCGTAAAGCCCCATACACACGCTTAGATTTCAGACGGCCGAACGTCCGTTTCTTGTGCCATGCTAGTCTCATGTCGAAAGTGAAGAGGTTACGCACAATGCAAAAATTTTCCTTCGACAGAATACGTCAGAGTTGACGTAATGTGTTGAATAGTTTTGTATGTATTCTTTCGTTTCTGAGCATGCGTAGTCTTGCTCTTATGATTTTTTTCATTCGAAAACCATAAAAATCGGACGTTGATTTCACATTTGACAAAAATTTTATAGTCTGTACATCCAGCTTTTGTCTGACGTAAAAGCGAAATCGGCTGTCGAAAGCACCGTACTAACGATCCAAAAATGGGCAGATAGCGCGCCTCGTCGTACAATTTTTTTCCATTCGATTTTCGTATAGTGTTATTTTAGTTTTTTAGTTTTTATTCCCACCTAAAAGATTTCAGTTTGTTTTTCAATTGAGTTGTATGGTTTATAGGTCACATTCTGGCTGGGTTCACACTGAGGAATAGAGAGGCTCACAGCAGGGGGTCCGTTGCGGCTCCATTCACCGTTTCATGTACAATTTCAGCCAAATTTTTAACTGAATTCGGACCTGAAGCGGACCAGAAGATGCACCGGAGCCACTCCGGAGATGTGTGAACCCACTCCATAGAGAGCTGGTTACAATCTCCTGACATGCGAATTGGATCCACTGTATTTACTTTCTTTGGAGCTCTGCTTTAAGATGGACCTATAATAGTAACCAGTGAAATTAGAGCAATGATTTCAGTGCAATTATCAAAGGAAGCTGTAGGTTGAACCCTAGTGTGTATACCACTTGGAAGTGCTTTAATCACAAACAGATTGCATGTTATGTTGTCACATTTATCCAGAAGCCTGCTGACATTGCTTCTGTTTGAGGAGCTGTGTGGCACTTAGTGACCCCATTGTGCACATAGGCCAGTAAGTCAGTGTTGTCCGCATACTGACAGCCATTCACGCGCACACACACATGGTGCTGTAATTATAGAAAGTACCATGCAGGACATAGCAGTCCAATCATGCTGCTCTTAGAATAAAGCACCGTTATGAGTCATCCTGGTAAGATCTCATTATTTCCCATTTTACGTGTGATGGGGGCGAGGGCAAAGCTCCATATCTGTACCTCTTCGGTGAAGACCGCTCTATGAGTCACTCTCTGATTGGAGCTGTATAACGTATTTCTACTCCCTGTCCTCTCTATTTTATCATCTGAGGAAACCTTTCCTCTGTGTCTGATACACTACCTGCAAAATATTCCATTAATATCAATTCAGAATGTTTGTGAAAACCGTACACAAATTGTTCTAGGCATCATCTAAGGAGGTATCTGACCACAACAATCACATCCTCCTTTTCATGTCTCCAGTACATTGTGGGAGAAGCTGATTAGTTGCTACAGTAGACAAGTGTTCGTCTTTCAGAAATGTCTGGACCCCTACCTGAGGTTTTTGTTGGGTTGATTTACTAAAACTGGAGAGTGCACAATCTTGTGCAGTTGTGCGTAGAAATCCGCTTCCAGGTTTTTTGTCAAAACTTAATTGAACAAGCTGAATTTAGAAGCTGATTGGCTACCACACACATCTGCACCGATTTTGCACTCTCCAGTTTTAGTAAATCAACCCCCATGTGTCTTAAGAATCAGTACCCAATCTGTTTGTACATTTTGTCTGGTTTTACAATGATTGCACAGATGTTGTTCTGCTTATAGTAAAAACACAGTATGATTCCTTGGAAATGAAAGTGCCATATAATCAAAATGTAATTAGATATAATTGCTCTCATATACTCATATAGGTAGCTTTTCTGTACAGTATAACATAGTGCCCTCTGGTGTATTGGGTAGTCTGGCTGTCCCTTCGATATGATTGTACTCCCTGATCTCCTGCTCTGACATGTTAGAATATGTTGTATGTAATATGATATGACATCATTGGGAGAGGAATCCATGTACATTGCGGATCAGCATGTTTTTCACAAAACTTCATTCTGACTGGGAACTATTCCTGATCTGGTGAAAAATGGAGGACCTTCCTCCATACAAACCACCCAGCCTCACTATTGTAGCTAGCCCTGTACTGCTAGCTGTGGTCTATGTCCATTCAGGCCCTTGTGTAGCTGCAAGCACTATGCTAGCACTGTGTTGGATGGCTTTAGAATCCGGAAAGTATAGAAGTTCCAGTAGCTGGAATGATGCTAATCTGTCAGACATCCAGTAATTTGCTGTTTCTTGGTGTCACGTTTGTTCCAAGGGAAGGTGGACTTCCTGTTCTGATTGATGAGAAGGTCATGAAGGATGAACTATGACTCCTAGCCTCCTTCCTGATTCAAATCAGAATTTGCTGCTGCTCTCTGTGATTAATCATGAATCAGCTGTAGATAGATGAGGCCAAGTAATATGTCTAATAAGTTTGTGTATTAATCATTCTGCATTATTCTAGTTACCCTCTGTAATATGAGATATAGAACAATGTATAACAAGTCCCTACCCTGATCTAATAAAGTTTTCATGCTACCTGTTATGCCCTGACGTGCACAAGACAATTGCCCGCATGACCTAATTGAAGTAAATTGGTCTGAAAATTAGCGTATCAGTGTGTAATTTGTACAGTTGCTATTGATGTCGCCTTCACCCTAATCTTCCCAGTCTGTTTGTGTTCAGTAGAGCTGTGACATGTCACTGTATACAGTCTGCACCTCATTCCTCCTGTTCAAGGTTGTCCTGCCAGATTCCCAGGAGCTGACTAAATCCCAAGGGACAGGAAGTCAACATGTCTACTATTTGGCTCACTCCTTCATTTGTGAGTGATTTGTTTGCTGTCAGAGGGAGCCTGCGGTCCCTGGATTTGAGTGCCTTTTGGCCCCTAGATTGGACAGCCTGGCTCATGAATTCGAATTCAGTATAGCGTTTTCCACCCCTATCAAAGCACAAGGACTATGTATATTTTCATATATATATATCTATTCTATCTTTTCATGTGACAACACTGAAGAAATGACACTTTGCTACATCGTAAAGTAGTGAGTGTACAGCTTGTATAACAGTGTAAATTTGCTGCCCCCTCAAAATAACTCAACACACAGCCATTAATGTCTAAACCGCTGGCAACAAAAGTGAGTACATCCCTAAGTGAAAATGTCCAAATTGGGCCCAAAGTGTCAATATTTTGTGTGGCCACCATTATTTTCCAGCACTGCCTTAACCCTCTTGAGCATGGAGTTCGC